>NC_092875.1:38546861-39146861 GCF_028372415.1 Notamacropus eugenii
GGTGGGGGGGTGGGGGTGGAGGACAATGGTTCCCAAGGCTCCTGGGAATTCCTGAGGCATTTAGATCTAAGCCACTTTTAAAGCACTCAAAAACCCACTCATGGCACCCAAGACTCCTGTCCCACCAAGTGCCCAGAACCATCATTCCATCTTCTTGTCAGTGTTCTCTACCAGAGCTCTGCTCCCAGAGCCCTGACCTGGAGAAAATCTTGGGGAAGGCCGTTATGGCTGACCAAGCTACCAGGGCTTCAGGTTCAGGCCTAGTGGACTGGGGGCCAGTTACCCAGTGGCTCATGGTCAGGCTGGCTGCCAGAAGAACAAGCTGCTCACAGCAACTCCTAAAAACAGTCTAAGTTTCAAGGAGGGGTTTCAAGCAGCTACTGTGGGAGTGCACACATCAGTGATAATAACAGGAATTATTGGCACCCTACAGTCGTTTAAGTCTGCCAAACACTTCACATGAATCATTTCATTTAGGTCTCACAACCCTGGGGGGTGGGCACTCTCAATTATATTAGCCTCATTGGAGAGATAAGGGAAACTGAGACAGCGGGAGCCTCAAGTCACACAGATCATAATCATCCAGAGGTCCCTGACAGTCCTAGGACTGACCCTTCTTACTGAGGTCAGTCAACCTGTCTCCAAGAGGGCTGAAAAGGGATGGAGAGGGATGAATTCTTTGAGTAGGAAGGTTAATTTCAGCAGGGAAAAAGAGTCAACCACAGGAAGTGAAGTGAGGCAGAGGGAGGGAGTGAAGCACCTCCAGGAAAAAGGGGGGCATCAACAAATGAGAGGAATGGACTCAATCCAACACATGTAAAGGGATCACCGTGATAGGCCAAGCACTGCAGGACACCAACACTAAAAAAAAGTGAAAAAGTCCCTGTCCTCAGGGAGTTTATATTCTCTTAAGGGGGACTACAAAGAAAAGTAAATGCAAATCTATGAAAAATGTTGTTCAAGAGAGAGAACACTCACAACTTGTGTGCTGAGAGGGCATTCCAAGAAACTTTCTGGTAGTGGGCAGAACTTGGCTTTGCCATCAGGGAGACAGACCTGTGTTCCAATTCAGCCTTGGACAGTTGCTGTGGCAAGTCAGTTCACCTCATCTCTCAGGAAAATTCTGGGATTGGCCTCAAAGAGGTCTCCATGGCCCTTTTCTAGCTCCAAGTCTATGATCCTATGATCCATGCTACTAAAAGCAGGTTCAGGGAAGGCAGGGAGTCATCAGGAGAGAGTTCCGTTTCCCATATGGAGAGCTACTTTGGCAGTAGCATGGGAATGGGGAGGGGGCTACTCTTGCCCTTAGGATCTTCTCCTGCCTTGTGTGGCCCCCCCCCGCTCCTCTGTGGGGGTTCCCCCCAGGCCATACATCCCAGGAAAGCAGCCCTTTGAGGAGAGCCAGAAAACAGTCAGCCACCCCAACTGGGCAGAGGAAAGGAAAGACTTTCCATTCGCCATGCACAGGGCTGGAGCCGCCACCCCAACACCTTCTCCAGCCTGTGCTTTCAGTAATCGAGAGTGGGAGACTACGAACTCTCAGCATTCCAGGGAAATCACCCAAACCACTCTCTCTCTCTCTCTCTCTCTCTCTCTCTCTCTCTCTCTCTCACACACACACCACACACCACACACCACACACCACACACACACACACACACACACACACACACACACACACACACACACACACACACACACACACACACACACACACACACACACACACACACACACACACACACACACACACTCCGATGACCACAACACTACTTGTATAACACCAGGGACCAGAGCCCACCATGACTGGGTGGAATCCAAATGACGTGAACAGAGCCCGAGCACGAGCAGGGGCAGGGGCAGGGGCAGGCCCGTGACTCACTCCCTCACCCCTGGACCAAAACCTCTGCAAAAAGACATGTTCTCCTTTCCTGCTCCAGTGCATTCTTCCCCGGGCGGGCGTCACTTCTGTGTGTTTACAATTGCTTCCCCGCACATTAGCATTCGGCCCAAGCTCCAGCAGGTTTGGGGGGGTGTGGGGGGGAGTAGACCTGGAGATCTTAACAGTCACACACCCGGCCCGGCCAGGGGGGGAAACAGAGACCCAAGGGCCAACCCCTGGGGTGAGGGGTGGATGGAACAGGGCTTCAGTCCAGAGGTGCTCTTACGGCACTGCTTAGCCCGAGGATGGCGGCGGGGGGGAGGGGTTGGGAGGGGGGGGAACTGGACGATTTCTGCCTGGGAGGGAAACCTTTTCGTAGTGGGCAGTGTTTACGCGGGCTGGGGAGGGACCCCGCGAGCCCAGGGCCGCCCAAGGAGCCCAATACCAGGGCTCGGCACCCAAACATCTCGTTCTCTGCAGCCGTACACACAGCCCGGAACAAAATCTCCAGGGGTAGGGGCACTCCCCACTCCTGGGGTCGCCGCGGGGCAGAGGAGGGCTCTGTCCCGGGCGGAGGGGGGGAAGTGGGGCACGAAAGGGAGACTGACCCCTGGCCACGGACCCCCTCCCCCTCCCCCAACTCCCCTAGGTCCGGGTTCGGCAACACCTGGAAGTAGTTACCCCTACACCTGGAGAGGAGCGGCGGGGCCTCTGCCCCGCGCCCCCGGTGCCCGCAGCCTCTGGAAGGGGCAGGACGCTCGGGGGGCTCCGGGCAGGAGGGGCGGAAGGGACCCCCCCACCTCCCCACCCGAGGCGCGGAGACCGGGCTGCCGCCGCGAGTGTCCCGCTGCCCAGCCCTCCGGGGGGCACTCACCTCTGCTGGCCTGGGGCTGTGTGCGTGCGGGAGGTGCGGGGCAGAGTGGGCAGAGCGGGCAGAGCGGGGCAGGGCGCTCCCCTCCGGCCTGGCGCGGCCCCGAGCTCTTCCTCTCGCCCCAGCCCGCCGGGGCCGGCTGCTCCTCCGCTTCAAGGCTGCGCGGCCGGGGCCCCTCGGGGCGGCGGCCCCCGGGCACGGCCGGCCCCTCCGCCTCGGCCCGGGCCCGGGCCCCCGGAGCAGCTCCTTCTGGCCCCCCAGGCACCTCCTCCTCCTCCTCCGGCCGCTGCTGCTTCGCCGCTGCCCGATGCAAGTTGGCCTCGGCCCCGGCCGGCTCCCAATGGCATAGTCCGCCCTGGGCGCGGGGCGCGGGGCACAGAGGCAGCCCGAGGTGCGGGGCTGCTGGCCGCCGCGTGCGCCCCCCGGCCGGGCCCGACTCCGGCTCCCCTGCTCCCCGGCTCCTGCTCCGGCTCCGGCTCCGCTCCGCTCCCGGGGCTACCGCGGCGCGGGGCGCACGTGCCTCCCTGCCGCTCGCGCTCCCGGGCTACCTGGAGGCTGAGGACGGGGGCCCGGGCCCCGGGGCGCGCCCAGCCCAGGGCACAGGCGCCCTTGACAGCTTTCTTTCCGTGCCCCGGCCCGGGCCGCCGCCGCCGCCGCTGCCGCTGCAGAGGAGCCGCTGCCCGTCTGCGCTTGGAGGGGATTGCATTCCCTCACTCGGGGCGGGCGGGGAAAGGCGAGCGGCCTGCGCCTCCGTCAGGCCACGCGGGAGAGCGGCGGCGCCAGGGCTGGGGGGTGAGGGGGTGGGGAGGGCGGCCGGCCTGGGGAGCACCGGCCCGCGGGGTCCCTGCCGGCCCCGATCGCCCCCGATCTGCCGGGCGGCCACCGGGGGCACCTCGGCCACACTGGTCGAAGGCAGAAGGAGGAGTCCGGGCTCTAAACTTCTGGACCCCGACTCTGGAGAAACAAGTTCAGCTGCAGGAGCGCCTTTGAAGCTGGGGTGTCTTTGACCGAGCTCTCCATCCAGGGTCGAAGACCTTGGAAACCTCGAGGGCCATTTGTGCTTAGCCCCAAACACTTGGGCTTGGCTTCCTGAGTTCGAGATTATTTTGTCATCTTTTCACTCCCTTTTGGGAAATTTACGATCGCATCACTTGGGGTCAGCTATTTTTAAAGCCTTTTAGTCTTTGAAAGAACTTCGCACGTTTTCAGAGCAAAGCGTAGCTAAATTTCACTTCCCTTCACTTTTATAACAAGGCAAGCAAAAGAAAGCACATCGGCCCCATCCTAAGCCGTCCGTGCCTCATTCAGTAACCTACAACACACTACCATCCTGCTGAGAACCGGTCCAGCATCAGTCCTCTGAAGTCATCGTTGGTCACTGCTCTGATCAGAGCTGTTTTATTTACTACAGTGTGCCTCCAGACAGATCTTTTCTGAATCCTTCCTATTTCTTGTTCAGTCATGTCCTACTCTTCCTGAACCCATTTGGGGTTTTCTTGGCAAAGAGACACAAGAGAGTGGTTTGTCATTTCCTTCACCAGTTCATTTTACAAATGAGGAAACTGAGGCAAACAGGGTGAAGTGACTTGTCCAGGGTCACACAAAGTGTCTGAGGTCAAATTTGAACTCGGGAAGATGAATCTTCTTGACTCCAGGCCTGGCGTTCTATCCACTGCGCCACCTAGCTTCCCTCTTTATCGTTGCTTACACCACTATATTCCAATACATTCATATACCACGATCTGTTCATCTTTTCCTGTCAATGGAATTCCCACAGCCTCTATAAAAAGCTCATTTTGTATCTGTCTCCTTGATACACTATCAAAGGGCACATACAGCTTAGTGACAAGTCCCAGTCAGTGACAAGCCAACAGTAATCTGACTGTAATGTGGCCTCTTCTGTTTGCTACCCCTGTCCTCCCTTTCCTCTTCTAAAATGAGGGGAATTGGTACACAGTGACCTTCTGTGGGGGCCCTCCAGCTCTAGCCCCCTTAGCCTAAATCTAATTCCAAATCACACCTCACAACTGTCACAGCTCTACTATGTGTATTAGGTCACAGCTCTACTATGTGTATTAGTGTACTTGTCTTCCAATATTTTATCTTTCCTTATTTGCCAGTAGGTGTGGAATAAAACTACAAGTTGTTTTTTTTTTTTTTAATGTGCATTTCTCTTTATTAGTGATTTAGAGCATTCTTTCAGGTGTGGCCCTACTTACTTTTTTTCAGACTTCCAATATACCTCACAGAGTTCCAAACAAGACTTAAAAAAAAAAAAAAAGACACCAGTGAAAAACTAAACACCTGGTAAGTAGGAATAAAAATATTTTGTAATGTGCAAGTCTGAACAGTCTTGTCCCAGAGAGGTCCCTCCAAAGACTTAACCTTTTCAGAAATCATTAAGTTGTCCTTTAAGGAAATCCCTTCTCCTAGATACTAATGTGCTCTCTTCTGACCTTCCTTGTACCTGGCTGACTTTTCTCATCCCTCAGTTCTCCTTGGAGGATCATCACAAGAAGATATGTCCCAAAGGCTCTGTACCTGGCTCTCTTCTCACTTCACTCCTCCTCCCTTGATTTATCATGTCTACATAGATGACTCCTAAGTCTATATATCTAGCCCCAAATCTCTCTCCTAAGTCATGCATGTTGAACAACTTGACCATTTCTCGCTCTCTCTCTGGAGGTATCAACATCTCAAATTTAGTATGTTCACAATGGAACTCATTTTCCCCATCTCTCCTCCAAAGTTTCTTATTTTGGTTGAGGACATCAACATTCACCCAGGCTAACAATCTGTGATTCATCGTTGAGTCTTCCTTCTTCACCCTCTTTATTAAACGACTGCCAGACCAACAACCCATTCCCCCATTCAGACACCTAATTCTGGCCATTGCCTCCTTAATTCCTATTTCTCCTCTCTCCAGCCCATCTTCCACATAGCTTCAGAATGGGTCAGACCAAGTCACTCCCCTGCTCAGAGATCATCACTGGCTCCTTGTTGTCTCTAGGATGAAGTACGAACTCATCTTGGCATTTGAAGCCCTTTACAATGTATGTTTTAAAATTTATCTTATAGTACTACTCTGCACCCACCTCCATTCCAACCAAAGTGGACTACTATAGCTATCACCTCAAATCTATCAGATCCATTCAGACCATCCCCCATGCTAGAAAGCACTCCCTCACCTTTCCTTCTTAGAATTATAGTGCTTTCCTTCAAGGCTCAGTTAAGGAGTTCTATCCTCCCATCAAGTCTTTCCTAATTCCTCACCTCATCTCTAGCAATTAATGCTCTCCTCTCAGACTGTATTATATTTACCATTTACATCTTCTTCATCTCCATATGGAATGGCATCTCCTCAAGGTCAGAAACTTTTTGTCTCTGTAGCCCCGACTGCCTAGCATGATGTCTCTAACACAAAAGGCACTTTTTATTCACTATACTGAGTTGAATGAAGAGTGGTAATCCCCAATCTGGCACATCGCATTAAGCTTTTCTGGGTAGTGAAAGTCAGGCAAATGAGAAGAAATTTCAACAAAACCTCAGGTGGCTGTGTGCATAGAGAGAAAAGTGGCAGATGAGTTTTGGTGTGGGCAAGTGTAAGGCAATTTATTTAGGAAAACAAAATATATAACAACATAAAGTGATGGGCTTCAAGTTACGAGTTACAAATAAGAGATGTAGGAGTCCGCTTAACACAATGACACCATGAGCTGCCTTGGTCCAAAAGTAAAAAATAGGGTAAAATTAAGAAAACATATTAGAAACCAAACAATTATAATTATCCCTACTAACAGTACAAAACCTAGATGCACCAGACCAGGAATATTGAATTTGTTCTTTCCAGCCCCCCAGAGACAACAAAATGGGAAAAGGTCCAAGAAAGAGCAGCTTAAATGATCAAAGGGCTTCAACTGAAGGAGAGAGTAAGAAAAATTGGGATAAATCAACCTGCAACTACAATAGCTGAGAGGCTACAGGAGCAGTGTTTAAGAGACCATAGCGGCATGTGACTACAGTGAATCTGGGCTTGTTCACCAAATCCTGAAATATAGAACTGATGAGGCACTAAAAACTCAAACTATTTTGGAAAAAAAAAAAAGACTACTTTCTGTGGCAGGCAGTAAATATATGGGTATCAGTATTCTAAGGAGTGATACAGGCTGACTATGAAGAGGTTCCAAAAGGGCTTGGAATACACCCATCAATTAAAAGAGACCTAACAGGTTATTTATTCACTGCTTAGGTTCAGTGTCAAGAGGATGGACATTGTGTCCCTGTAGAGCATCTATGGTCTTACGTGAAAAAAAAATGATTTTTTTTTTTATTCTAATCATACAAGATTCAAACCAAGATGAACTTACAAATGGGTCACAGAATCCGAACTCGAATAAACTTTAGTGATCTAAACTCAATTTCACAAATAAGGAAACTGAGGCTCAGAGAGGGAAAGTGACTTGCCCAGTCCTCACCATAAGTTACTTTTCAACCACCTCTTAAAAATACATTAGGATCAGTTAGGGTTTTCTAGGGGCATAGGGAGCTATCTAAAAGATTAACTAAAAAAAACCCCAAACTTCTTATTCTCTAGCTCATTCAAAATGCAGCCCATGCTCTGATACCACCAACAGCAAAGCAATTATTGGATTCAAACAAGGGAATTCCAACTTCTCCAAAGCATTGTCTATAGGGCTTAAAGATTCCTATTAAAATAGATATATTTTATAGCAGTTAGATACTACCAATTAGTATTCCTAACAGGCAAGCCATAGAACAGACTATTTTAGAAGTATTTAAACTTGAGTAACTACTACGTGTAAGGCACTGTGCTAGAAGCTAAGCTCATATAGAAAAGAAGAAAATGTGGTCATAACCCCCCTACCCCACCCCCCACCATAAAGCTTACCATCTAATAGAAAATTGACCTCCGAATCTGAACCATGTAAAAGAACCACCAAGGATGCCTTCTTTTACTTATCACCAGCATAAACTACACTTCTAGTGTTTGCCATTTCATCAGTATTTCACTAATGTAATGAAACCATCACATGATGGGTGGGCCTTCAGCATAAAACTTGCCAGGGCCAGACATGGGGAGAGCAAAAACGTGCAGGTTGTTAGTGCTCTGCAAAGCTGTCCCTACAGGCTAAGGTCACAGGGACCAGGTCAGATTGATTGAAGATCCAACAATAAACAGCTCAAGCATTACTGGATCTTGAAAAAAAGCAATTACATGAGAACAAAACAATTCTTTTTATCCAGGAAGGTCAAGAGATTAGGTAATTCAGCAAATTCAGAAATTGTAATTAGACTTGAAACTTCAAATGGGAAGGCTGAAAAAAATCCAAACCCCCTCCAAACTTGAGAGTAATAGTTACAGGAGACCCCAGGAGTTCTCCTACATTTTAATATCCAGTCAAGCCAGGCTACTGATCATGAAAAGATGGGAATCTTTCCAGCAGCTTCTCTGAAGTATAATCAATCAGCAGTGACCAAAGGGGCAGGGAGGCCTGGCAACAATACCCATTCACTCCAGACGGTAAATAGGTTTGCATTTTATTTTTGTAAAGCTTCTGAAAGATCTGCAGCATATGAAGATTTACTGACATTTGCTCGTTTTGTCTTTAAGGAACTTAGAAGGCAAAACATTTTAAGTAAATTTTACAAGAATAAAAGCGCTTCAAAATGAAAACTTCCAGCAAAGCCCATGTTGCTTTTCTAGACTCTAGGTGGTCATATACACTATTTTAAAAATAATAATTGTACAGTGCTAATATCAAAGCTTTCTAATACTCATAAAAGGATAAATAGAAATGTCATTTTAAGTATAAAGAATTTCCTTTGTATATTCCTATGTACATTTAACATTTCTCAAACAGGTGTATTTTTCTGAAATTTGTTTAAAAATTTATTTTTGAAAAATATTTTGGCTTTATTCTTTGGAAAAGTCGTCCTGCATTTATTATTATTTCAAATAGGTTAAAATTTACCAACTTTGTGCAGAATCAAGGTAGTATCTGAACCTGTACTCTCCAAGATAATTTTTCCTGTTACTTTCAATGAATCAACAAGCATTTATTAAGCACCTACTATGTGCCAGGCACAAAGCAGCAAAGTGAAGGTCTTAAGTTACAGGAAATGTGTGTGTGTGTATGTGTGTGTAGACAAAGCTTATACAGATTTCAACCATCAAGTATATTTCTGTCTTAAAAGTTTGTTGTCCAGAGTTTAGAATCCATTTTCTCTTAGAACCAATGTATACTAGTTACATTATCCAACCAGCACACAAAAGTCTGTAGTACACTACACAGTGCTTTTAGTTTGTAAGAAAAAAAAATGCATTGCAAGTTCATGCTAGGGACACCAGATGAGGGTGGGGAAGATTTCTACTGGGCACCAACAATTTGTGAATTCTCCGTATTTGCCTAAAAATGCAGCCGTGGCAAAAGACCAGCCACTTATAAACAATATAGAGACCTGGGAAATGAAGGACCATCGGAGTAGGCCTCCCTCGACTTAGATGCAGAGCTTTTAAATAAGTCTGTTCTTGCTTGCTGAAACTTCTTGCAGGGTATAAAAAGTAGCAAAGGAAAAAAACCTGATAGAGCTTTTCTGATTTTCCCTCTTGTGCAAGGTACACAGATAAAAGACCACCACAAAAGTTCTTTTTTTTTTTTTATCATAGCATGGCTAGAACCCTGGGTTCTCAAAGATTATACAACAGGTAGTACACAAGCTCTGAAAAGTTCTACCATTACTGGAAAAGTTTCAAGTATGGAACCTATAGCAAACTGTGTTGACCTAGTTAAATATCACAGAATTTTCAAGTTGGAAGTGAGTTTAGTGGCCATCTACCCATTCGTGAAAGGAAACCTCTACTATAATATCCCCAACAAGTGGTCATCCAGGCTGTGCTTGAAGGACAGAAATTCTGACATGAACTCTGTGGACTGGCAATTCATAAAACAAAATACAAAATGGCCTCCAGTCTTATGCAGGCCTTTTCCACTGCTTCAGTGATGGTGGTAGAGTGGTGCAAAAAAACCCAAACACAATCTATTTTACACTATCCACAATCACTACAGATACTCTTAAATGTCCAACCCTTGACCAATGAAAGCATCCATACATCTGGACGGAACCAATCTTATAGATACTGACACAAATGAAGCCAGTTGCACCAAAATGGAAGGTTGGCTCATCTTGGAAAGGGCGATACAGGAGTTGGTTTTCTCCTGGATTCACAAATAAGAGATATTTCATTGATTATGAGTGGTATTCCTGATGAGCATAAGCAAAAAGATCACTAGCAAATGCAGAGGGAATAAGGAGGTGGAGAAGTTCTACAAAGACTTTGCTAAAACCCTCCAAATCAGACTCACATCTCATCTAATACTTGCTGACTTGAATGCAAAAGCAGGTATAAAGAGAGCAAAACATTTTAAGGAAAATATAGCACATAATTAAGAAGCAAAAGGGACTTCTTTAAGCCACATATAATGGAGTATTTTCTTTAGGAAGAGAGAAAATTGGAAGGCACCTGGACATGACAAGCACCCAACACCACATACACAAAAATGAAACTGACTATATCTTTAAAAAGACAGGAAATGACTAGTTACAAATGTGGGAGTCATTTCCAAATCAGCTGTCTGTGCAGTAAGACTACTGACTTATTAGAGCAAAGACTGAAATCAACATGAAAGTGATGTGTAGTAATAATAGCAGCTAATACTAGCTAACATATAAGCACTTATTTCATGCCAAGCCACTGTGCTAAGCTTACAAAACTTTTTTAGGAAAATAAAGGACAGGATTAAGAAGCAAAGGGGACCCAAAGCTCCCATATAATTCCTTCAGGAAGAGAGTTGAAAGGCACTGGACATGCCAAGTCCAAACATCACACACAAAAATGAAACTGACTATATCTTTAAAAAGCAGGAAATGACTAATTACAAATGCAGGAGTCGTTTCCAAAACCAGCTGTCTGTGCAGGAAGACTACCGACTTAGTAGAGAATCAACATGAAATCTGAAGGATAATAACAATAGCCAATACTAGCTAATATGTAAGTGCTTACTATGTGCCAAGAACTGTGCTAAGCTTTACAAATAAGGGTTAAGATAGAAGCTATAATGTGCAATTAAAATAACTCCAATCCAACATTTAAATAGATTACTGACAGGGAAAAAAGTGTGAAATGAAGGAACAGACACCCACATGAGGTATCACCATTTTCTATGAATTTTAACTGAAATAAAGCAATCATCACAACGAGGTCAAAATGCAACACTTGCTCTCCTTATCAAGCACAGAAACATAGCAGCCTGGAGCAACAGCAGGTCAAAGCATAAACTCATTTGCAAAACCTTACAGAGAGTGTAAGAAGATGAGCCATAATATTCCCTAAACTAGCAAAAAGCAATGGAGGAAAAAAATTAGTATGGCATGACAACCAGTTAAGCCAGATTATCCTCAAAGCATTCAAAGATGAAACCAGGAAGGATAAAAAATGAAAAGAAAAAGCTATGAAGATTTCCAAGACAATTTTTTTTCTATTAGCACTGGAACCACCATCTTTGGATTCTAACATCACCATTCCCAACGTGTTGCATGAGGAAGTAGAATTGGTACTAACAGAAAAAAAAGATGAACTACAGGGCAGGTCCATGAAGGAAGTGACATGATTTTAAAGGCTTTGAAGGACTGATTCTCAGAAGGTATGAAAAAAGGGAAGAAAGCAAAGAGGATGCAGCATGGTGCAGCAGAAAGTGCACTGGATTTGGATGCAGCTGACTTGGGTTCACATCCTGGATCTGTCACTAAATACCTACGTAACCTTGACCAAACTACTTAACATCTCTGGGGCTCCATTTGCTTATTTATAAAATGCCAAGTTTGGACAACTGACCTAAAGGTACTTTCCAGATCAAAATCTATTAACCTTAAGAATTAGAAAATGCAAGTTACTCAAAAGGCAATGAAGAGACATATGATGGACATAAACATATGTTAATGTATGGCACACTGTCCACATGAAGCAGCATAAAAGATACCACCCAAAGAGATCTGTGATAGGCATGGTCAAGTCATGTAGCAAGAGCAAGGGATAACAGATGGACAGTCTATCTGCTTTACCAATATTACAGAATGTTAAGAGACTCAGAGAAAAGCACCTTTGGGTTGGGGGGAGACCTCCCTGGTATATTTATGGGGGTACGTAGACAGGGTTCAGGCGAGATAAGAACATTTACATGTGATGTGATCTACACTACTGGAGGCAGAAGCCACACGGAGGAGATCAGAGAATCACCAAAGACGAATATTCTTTCTTTAATCTTCCTTTTTCCTTTGTTACGTATAAGAAGTATAAACTGTCTGTTACACTATTCAAAGTCAAGTATATCTTTTCCAGGAGACAAATAGAGCAAAGTGTATTCACTGGAGAATTTTAATATCATTCTTGGAATAATCCAATATTGGCTATTCAAGAGATAAATACTGGACAAGATAAAACCATAATCTCTTCTGCTTTGTTAACTTTCTTCTTTAAAATGCAGTTGAAAAGCAGGATATAATGCAACTTCTTTATAGTGTCCAGAGGATCAATCTTTTTTTTTTTGGGGGGGGGGGAATATTATAGACCAGAGATATCAAGAGTAAGGCCAATCCTTTCACTAAATTTTTACATGATGAATGAGATGATCTATCTATTCCTTTCTTTTATCTCTTACTAGGAGGTAAAAGGAGTCTGAATAAAGAAAACACCTGAATAAAGAAAAATAAAGGCACTTGATTCCTACTAGTAAGGGAGGTAACTTCTGATTTCTGTCTCCTAAATGCTTTGTTGGGGGCGAGGAGGAGAAAGGGTACTGAGAGTAAGCCACAAATACAGGCAAAAATGGTATCAGTCAGGCACACTCTGTTCCCAGGACAGAATTCCTTCACACTGGATTGGAACCCTGCTCCAAGATTTTTCCACCCCTCCGCCCCCAACCCTGAGAGTGTGTGTATCTGTATGTGTGTGTGCGCGTGTGTGTGTGTGTGTGTGTGTGTGTGTGTGTGTGTGTGTATACTTGTGTGTGTCTTTCATATCTTGAGTCTGAAGTGCTTCAATAAAATTAGATGTTGTCAATAAGTATATGAGAGAAAAAAAGGCAAAAGACAATATTAAAACCTGAACTTTCTGGTAGAACTATATATTAATTTTGAAAGTTGGATGCTCATAAAGGTAGAGAGCTTGAATAATGGTATCATTAGACCTTAACTGATAACTGCCTCAACAGCAGAGGCTATCCCTTGTCTACTACTGCCGACAGCAAGGTTTTGCCAAGAGCAATTGGATGGTGCCCTCTGCCAGAGCAGATGGGAAGACACTAAGCTTTGTCTACACACTTGGCCTGTCATATGCCAAGCAGTGAGATGGCTGTGAATGAAGGCCCAGTTAAGATTTGTGCTTTTACCAGAGTCTGCTGAATGGAAGCAGGGGTACCTGGAGGGCTGTTATTTACCACCACCCTCTGCTAACAGGTGACCAGTTAAAAGTCACCACAGATAAAAGGAACCAGACCTGCCATTTTGTTAATCCCTTTGAAGTGATGGCAAGTAATTTTCAGGTGTGTAGGTACACACAGCATTATTTCCAGGACTGGGGTAGGGGGGGCCAGCAAAGCCTTCCATTCAACAAAGGGACCCCAAGAACATCACTAAAACAGAAGATGGTCTATGTCAATACTAGGTATTTATATAGGCCCAGGCTTCTCTTCTACATAGTAAATAAATAATCTTTACAATTTTCAAGCACTGTGATGTGGCAAAATAAAGAATTAAATCCCTCTCATTACTTCCTCACAAAGAATACACTTTAGAGGGGGAAATGACAGTTATTCTTGTGTTATTCATTTTTAAAACTACTTATTCGTTTTCTAATCTTCCAACAGATAAGCTGGTCATTTTCCCTCACCTGTATTTGAAACAGAATTTGCATCAAAATTTTTTCAACTAAGCACAATGTTACACTGAAATTCTTTTTTATGTTGACTTTCAGTTCTTCTGCCACTATAAAAAGCTGGGTGCTGCTAAGTACATATACCAAAAAACCCCAAGTTCATATTTACAATAGAAGTCTAGAAAAATGGTGTGCAAAGTTCATTTGAAAAGGGTAACACTTTGTTTTTTTTAGAAAACAAAAAGTCTCCCTGTTTCTTCTTCCTTATCCTTATAAATTGGAGACATACACTATTTAAAAATAAGACTTTTTAAATAGTAAAATATACAATTAAGAGATTCCTGAGCATAACAAAAATAGCTTAAAATTTATGTTGGCTACTTGAAGTATAAAATATTAAGTGTAAAGAGCATGATTTTCAAACTGCCGTTGAGGATTTACAAACTGTATAAAATGATTTGCATTTTCTGAGTGCATAATTATACATTAGTGCAAAGAAAAATGTCTCAAAATTTAATAGCTACAAATCTCAGAGATTTGCAGAGGAGTGCAAAACATGAAATCTCTTCAGTGTCATGCGAATTGGACCCAGTTCTCTATTAATCCTTTCCAAACGATCTTCTAGGGCCTCCTGAACAAACACAGAAAAAATGTTGGGTTAGCAGCATGCAATTAGTTCCATGGTTCTGTAACTAGTAGCAAAGCTATTGTTTCTAGACTGCTTTTAAATTTACCATTCCCTCTGCAAAGGAACAACTACAGATACTGAAATCATTAATATGTTTTATTTCATCTTCAGTACAAACCTCACTGATCATTTATATCTTCTTCTTTTAACTGAATAATAAAAAATAAATTTCTATCCACAGGAAATAACTATGTACTTTCAAAAAGGATCTCATATTTTGAATAAGGATACTGAAAAGCTGCTCTTACTAGAAGACTATCATTACAGGAAAATTACAAGAGATCTCTTCTCATTCCAATGAAAACAAAGAAACTTATTTTAGTGACTTGTTTTTACAATGGATTTTGAAATAACAACTGTCACCTACATGTCCACGCTAGTATTTTTTTTAAATCTAGACCAACTATATAGGCAGAAAGAAATTTAGAGACAGGTAGAGGCATATATGTAACTGAGGGGCACCAGGTTTGTAGTCAAGACAGATCTGGGTTTGAGTAATGGTTCAAACAACATAACTGTGGCCAAGTCACTTAAGTCTCAGTTTCCCCATCTGTAAAATGAAAATAGCACTTGTAAAACACACCTATGGGGGAATAGGATTTTGTGAAGAAAGCCTTTTGCAAAGCAGTACATACCTGTGAGCTACTTATTACACCAAATAATATGCCACTGGAAGTTTTCTATTTTATGTGCAATGGTATGTAACATTTCAACACTGAAGATAGTAAAGCCCCTACTCTATCTCCAAAGCGGGGGAGAGGGGAAGGAAGGGAGATTTTATTGGAATATGGAAAGAATGTTTTGCCAGAATTTGAAATTTGTCATTTTAAAAATCAATTAGTTACTTTATATATGTAGATTGATTTTACTATCTTGAATATTAAAATGTTACACACCATTATCAACTTAGAATACTGTCCTAAAAATCAGGTTTTTTTAATTTTACCTTAAGAGACACAAAGAATTACATCATCTGCTCTCACTTGAAATTCAATTGAATTCCATGTGCTACCAACACAAAGGCAAAAATGAAACAAACAGTCCCTGCTCCCAAGAAGCTTCCACTCTCCTGAGAAAACACAAAGCCCACAGATTTGAACGGATTTTAATTAAGAGAGAAAAATTCTCTCTATGACAACCCAAAGAAGCATTGAAAAGGAAAGTATGTGCTACATCTTGTGAAATGTTAACTATTACAGAACAAAAGACTGAAGGGTAGGAGAAAAAGCTAAATTAAGGCCCCAGGGATTTGAATATTTCATGTGATATTATTCTGCAGGGTGCCAGGCCAGCAGGATTTTTGCCAACCTTGATTTCGCAAATAACTTAAAAACAAAAAAGAGCTTAAGAGGAGCTTTCCCCAAAGGCTTAGGAAATCATGTAAGAAATCATGAAGCCAGAATGGGGAATTATTTAACAACAGAAACACTCCCCAACTTAAGAGCTAAGACTCTTGCTGTAATGTGTAAAATATTACAAAGCAGAATAATGAAGACAGAACAGAGCTAAAATAGCCCTATAATGATAAGCATTTCTCTTTTACTTTGAGAAGATTCCAGGAGAAATGCCTTGGGTTATTTAACATGCACCCCCTTCTGGCCAATCAATGGGATGACAGCTACAAAACAATTCCAATTGCAAAGCGCACCTATTTGAAGTGATTATTAAATCCAGGGATCCAGAGATATGCTAGAGTCTGTGGAAAATCTTAAAATCTTGTTTTGAAATGGTTCAGAACTATAATTTGAAAAAAGATCATCTTAAAGAGAAGCACGTGTTTGGAATCCTCCAAAACTCTATTACTTACCCACACCCACCGAAACACATGCTAATTTTTCTCAAATAAAAAGCGATCATTACAAAAAAGGACACTTTGGCCTTGGTATTTACTTTGGGTTTAAACAGAAACATTGGACAGATTCAATAGAGAGGTTCTAATGTGAGGAAAACGGAAGTCCCAAGTGAGTTACAAGAAAACCTGTCACAGGCAGGCAGGCAGGCAGGCCTGCCCTCTGGGCACATTTATGCCTTTCACCTGGCTCAGTCTTGTTTGCAAGGTCATTCTTCCTCCAGAAGTGGGCATTCGACTCAGTGCTGCTTCTATCTGTGAAGATATGCAAAAAACTATAAAAC
The DNA here is from genome assembly GCF_028372415.1 of Notamacropus eugenii. NCBI lineage: Eukaryota > Metazoa > Chordata > Mammalia > Diprotodontia > Macropodidae > Notamacropus > Notamacropus eugenii. The sequence goes on from NC_092875.1 coordinate 38,563,387, forward strand.
AACATTATAAAACAACACTCTAAAAAGAATTCCGCTTTAATTTAATTAATTTATTTAATTTTAATTCAAGGCTATTTACTTCCCAATATTTAAAGTGAACTAAAATAAATCTATTCTATCCCCATCTTCGTTCCCTTGCCCAATTTGTCTCCAAGTGACTCAAGTTATCGGGAGCAGTAACTTCCAGAAAAAGGGGCCCAGGCTCAAACAACTGAGGCCTATTGGGAAAACTCAGGCAGAATGGTTAACAGCACTTCTCCCTCCCATAAAAGGTGAAGCTTATACTGAAATCTCTTGTGTCCCACTCCTTAGTCATAAGCACTAAAATGACACCAAAAAGTCTCATTTTCTTTTTTAAAAGGACTGTTTTTACCTGTTGCTTTTCTTTTGTAAGGTCATCAAAAAGCTGTTCAGTTTCACTCAGGGTCCTCACATTTGCCAGATACTCAAAATCATTTTCAAAAGATGTTGCTGCTGACTTAGTTTTACAGTGTTCATAGGGCAACTTATTCTTTTCCAAGCTCGAGGATAGTGACATTTTCTTCGTCCCATTTGGCATTGATTGTTCAGAAGTACAAGAGCTATGTTTAACATGGTGATCAGTAGTAGCACTGCTTGAATGTTTACTTTCTAACAGGAGGAAAGAAGGTTACTTTTAAAGCAATCTTGAATAAAATACAGATTAAATTACAATAGAGCTAGATAAAGATGTGTCACATTGATTGAAAGAAAAATATCAATTGTTTGATGAAAACATTTTCTTCAGCAGCAAAGGATATAACAAAAACATGCTCTAACCACCTCTTTTATAGGTGCCTCTTCTCTAAAGAATTCTAGAGAATCTGTGGCTATCTTTACAAAATGTCTGACTAGGAAACTTTCATTTGAAAACTAAAATATTCAGAGTAAGGAAATCATTCCATTTCTAAGTTATAAACTATTCTATTCTAAGTTGCAAACTTTACTGAGAAATAATTGGACAGAGTATGGGCCCAGGAGGAAGGATTACAGATAATTTTAATTGGGGGGGTTTTGGTCCAGAACTGGATTTAATGACTGTGAGGAATTCCTAGTATGAAAACTCTCTCCACCTATGTGGTTCAGCAACTCTGTAACATATTCTATTTTAAAAGTTGACGGGGGCACTGAGTTGTAAAGTGATTTAGGACGACACAGCCAGGATATGTGAAAGACTGACTTGAATTCAGATCATCCAGAAAGTAAGACTATTCTCTTGATCTTCTACATAAACTATACTCCCTTTCAATGTTAACTTAATGCTAACTAAACATTAACAATTTGATTCTTCAGTCTCACAACTTTTCAGCAAGGACAGCAATGATTCAACTCAAAGCTTTGAAGCTTAACTATAACTTATTTTTAAAGAACCTAAGATATAAAGTGTTTTTAAATGCAAGACATTGTAATGTAAAATTCAGACCCTTCAAAGATACCAAATCATAAAGAGAAGACAACTGTCATATTTTTAAAAACATTTTGAGAAAAGATACCTTCCAAATCATCTACAGGAAGAAACTGGAGTTGTTTCCTAGAACTGTTAAGTTGCATTGTTGACACAGGAACAGTATCTAAATCATCCATAAGTACATCAAATCTATTAAAAGATGAAAATAATTTGATCATTTATGAGATAAAAGGGTTGAATAGCACTAGTGAAATTATTTCTTTTTCCCCTTTAACATTCCTTAAGGGCACCAGCAATGACCACTTGCATTTCAATTCTTGAAGAGGTCTGCCTCCCTAGGGGCACACCTTTGCCTTCTTCTAGGTCCTTGACCCTAGATGAAGCATTTCAATGATTTCAGGGCTGGGGGTCCTCCTCTCTCTTGGCACGGATCACAGCCCAGTCACACCCTTCTCATCTTATAGATTGGACTCCCATATCCTCCCACAAATTGCCACTGAAGTTCTGCAGAGCCAATGACATTCCTTTTCTGGTCTCTGAACGTTCCCTGGGGCCTAGAGCATCACTCGAGCTCATTCACCTATATTATCCTTAGCTCTCACTACACAAGAAGCCCAATACCTTTCTCCAATCATACGTTTCCTGGGTGATATCACTTACATCATTTATTGTACACAAGTTTCTCTAGACTTTGTCTCTTGCGATTTCATCCTCTCCCATGGGTTTACTTATCATGTCTACACAGATAACTCCCGAATCTATAAATCCAACTCTAATCTCTCTGGCAGAAGGCCAGTCCCATAACACCAACCATCTGCTAGACATCTCATTCTTTGACATCTACAACTTAGTAGGTCCAAAACAGAGCTCATTAACTTTTACCTAAACCAGTTTCCTTCTGTAATCATCTCTGTTTAAATTAATTTCAATAAACATTTATTAAATGTCTACAAGATGCAAGATACCAGGTACCAAGGATACAAAAATACAAAAATAAGGCTCTACCCTGGAGTTTTATTCTACTGGAGGGCTATGACATACACAAATATATACAAAATAATTTCAGGAAGGAGAGATCACTAATAATTGAAAGCTCAAGAAAAGCTTCACATATGAGATGGCACCCACACTCAGCCTATTTCTACTGAAGTCACCAATCATTTGCCAAGTCTTGACAATTCTCCTTTAAAATATCTCCCACCTCTCCCCTTCTCACTCACGTGGCCACTGTCAACTCAGCCTGTTTGCTACCTCATCTGGATGACTGCAAAAGTCTCTTAGGTGGTATCTCTGCTTCCAGTCTCTCCCCACTTTGATCCCTCTTCCATACAGCTACCCAAATCAATCTTTCTAAGGTCCAGCTCTACCATGTTGCTCCCCCATTGCCTCAGTCAGTATTTAAGGTGCTCCACTAGCTGGTCCATCTTCTTCAATCCTTCTTTTATACTATTTCCCTTTATGAATGCTACATTTCAACCAAAGTGGATTACTGTGTTGCCTGAATTCAGTGCTTCATTTCCTGATGTTGCCTAGATGTAGCACCACTCCCTTTCCATCTACCTCTCAGGCTTTAATCTTCCCTTAAGGTTCAGCTCAGATGCTACCTTTTCTATGGAGACTTTCCTGATTTCTTTCCCTTCCTCATTTTCCTTGTGTGAGCATCTTATTCCTCCCCCCTCTTCCCCAACAGAATATCAGCTCCTCAAGGGACAGGATTGTTTTTCATTTTGACTGTTATCCCTAGTCCTGCGTATAGCAGGAACTTAATAAATGTTAACTGAATTGAATTAATGTTCATTAATAAACACTATATATTCTTCACCATTGTGGGGTCGTCTACAATTCTGCCTCGTGGGAGATGTTGTTCCATTATTTTTAGGGCATTATTTTACTGGGATTTTGTGTCAAGAAGCAGTCCAGCTCAGTTCCCAAATACCCTGCCCACTATCCTCTTTCTAGTCAATTCCAGGCAGTTTCCTGTCCCTTTGCAGTGCCAGTTCTCCATCTACAGACTAAGTCAGCGGGGCCACTCATTCAAGGGCATGTCATAATATGGGCAGTGTGGCTTCTTTTTCCATTTGGCTCTTCCCTTTGTCCACCATGAGGCCAGTGTCTTTGAATGAAGAGGTCCTGCAGCCACTCTGGAGCATTTGCAAATAGGAATGCCAGAAGAGCCTCACTATCTGGAGGAACCTGAGCTGAGCTGCTTCTACATTAATGAGGAACACCACTGACAACAATGTCTCCCTCCCCATTTTATGCCTATGACATTGATAATCAGAAGACTGATGAAGTTATTTCTGGGTTTGTATCTATCAAGGAATCTTATAATCTTAAATTTGTTAGGCTTGCAGGGAGATTCCTTGTTGGAGGAGAACTCTGCTATCTTGCTCTACTGAGTCCCACACTTTTTGTAACAGTAAACTCATAAATCATATTGGATTGTGATTTCAATACATGTCAACAGTATGATATGACAGCCAAAACTACCAATGCTATCACAGGTTTCCTTAAAAGAAGAAGAAATTAAGGTTCTACTACAACTGTCCTCTCCACTGGTGAAGTCCAGCCATCAGCTATGGACGTCACATTTTAAGGACATAGAACGGGGCACGTCCAGAAAGGGGCATAGCCATATGAGGATTATCTGGAGCAGTAATATATGTTTAGCCTAAGTCAATTTAAGGAAGATATGAGAGAAATTCAAGTACTTTAAGGGCCATCATCTCTCCTAGGCCCTGGAGGGCGGTGGAAGTTGCGAAGAGGCAGAGCTAGAATCCATATAAAGAAAAACCAACAAGGGAGTTAGCCAGTGTAGAATGGGCTGATTTGGAAGGGGTGGAGGTAGGGGAATCCCCATAACTTGAAGACTTCAAGCAAAGGCCAATAATCAGTTGGAAGGAGTGTTTGGACTAAATAACCTCTGAGGTCCCTTGCTATTCTAAAATTCTATAAAACATCAGAGCACTAGTTACACTTTCCTTGAAACTAAAAACCTAGATCTTTATCCAAATATTTTTTTTAAAAAAAGGAAATGACATATTTTTATAATGATTTTAGATTTTCAAAGCATTTTTACACACAGTTGCCTCCTTAGAGCCTCAAAAAGTGCTCAGGATTAGTACCATTAGGGCTGCTTTACAGATGAGAAACTGAGGCTTAGAAAGATTATTTACATGACTTATCAAGGTCACACAGGAAAGAAAAGGCAGAATCAGGCCAAAAATAATGACCAATCTGCCTCCTTTCTAGTCTAGCACTCCCTCTCTCCTTCCATTGTACCACACATCACACTCTTCTTAATGGCTATTCAGAAAGTGGACAGAAAGGGTCACATTCTGCCTTCATTCCACTTTCTCATAGCATGGCTTAGGACAGACCTAAACATAGGGCCAGGACTACCCCAACACCAACACAGCCCTCTACAGCATAAAGGAATCAACTGTCTTTCCTAATCGTCATGGGCTTTAGAGCTACAAGGTCTAGTCCAACACCATTTTACAAATGAGAAAACTGATACCGACACAGGGGAAAGTGACATGGCCCAAATCACAGAGGTAGTAGAGACAGAACTGCTTTCTCTGCATAAGTCGTGCTTTGGTTAATGTTATTCCTTCTGCCTAGAAATGCTCTGTCAAGGAAGCAAAGACACACAGGCACCTTGTCCCCTACCCCTACCCACCCCACACATATATACACAGTGTTATAGAAGGTGGATGAACGGCCCACACACAAACGACAGTCATTAATGGTCTCATATCAATCTGAAGGGGGATCTTCAGCTGAGTGACCCCACACACATGCTCAGCTCCAAAAGTTTTCATTAATGTTTTAGCTGAAAGTATATCATGCTTATCAAGTTTACAGATAACATAAAGATAGGATAGACAAGTGACGTGCTGGGTTCAATTCAACAAGCATTTATGTTGAAGGTGCCTAGGCAGGAGGGATACAAAGACAAAATCAGTCCCTACTCTTCAAGGAATTGACATTCTCTTAGGTGAGGAGAGATATGACATACACAGTTAAGCAAAAATAAGAGATTTTTAAAGGGAGACGGCACTAGTAACCAGGAGACCAAAAAAGACTTTACACCAAATGTGGTACTAAGGTTGAGACTTAAAGAAATCCAAGGATTCTAAAGATAGAGGCCGAGGAGGGAGTACATTCCCAACATAGGGGACAAACTGCAGATTCAGGAATGCTGAAGCAAGGGATAACAAGTCACTATGGCTAGAACACGGAGTGTGAGAAAAGGAAACCAAGTAAGGACACAAAAAGATCTCAGTTGGTTAGAATGATGGGTCAAATCTAATAAGAAGAAATGTAATGAGATAAATGTCAATCCTCACAACTTTGGTTCAAAAACATCAAGATCAAGAAACTAAACTGTGAAGGACGCCCCTGAGCGATGGGATCTAAAGAGCTAGAGCAGCCTTCACCAGGGATCTGGGAACTTTTTTTCACATTTTGAAAACTGTTATCCCATGTCAATGGTTTCCTCTGTAAAGTGATTTATTTTATTTTATGCATTTTAAACCGTGATGCTCTTAGGTAAAGCCTAAGCAGCTCTTCCCCGAGTTTAGGGCACACAGAAATCCCAAGCCTGAAGGAGCTGGAGATACCAGCCAGGCATTGCCAAAAAGAGAATCCCATCTATCAGCGACCCAACATTTCAGAAAGAGCTAAGCAGTAGCAGGTCTGTATGAAAGGCAATGTAGGTCCATCTAAAGGCCTAAACAGATAACTCTAGGGATCCCAAAGGTACTCATGAGCCTGTGATTCTAGGGACTTACATGATTTGGAGCTGAAATGTTTGAATAGTCTAAAGGATGTAACCAAGTGTGAATCTAGCTTAACCTGGTTTATTTACTGACCCACACAGAAAGAAGTCCCTGCTCCCTCTCCTTACTACCTCCTATAGCTTCCCTATGCTCTCTAGTGACAAGTCACTGCTGTCACACCATTCCCCTTGCAGGATCAAAGCTAGAAGACCACCTAACATTAATACAATCCCTCATTTTATGAGGAAACTTGAAGATGTACAGAAGTTAAGTGACCTGTCCAATGTCACACACATACTGAAGAGCCAGGTACTTGATTCCTAATCCAGTATTCTGTACCACATCACCTCCCTCCTGAATCGCCACATCGAAGGACCCAAGAACTCCTGTCAATTGCATACAATCCTTCCCCAATTCTACGGCAGCCAAGGTGCCAACTCTTGTTTCCTTTAGCTCTGTGCTGAAGTGAGTGTTTTCCCCCTTTTCTCTCTAGAATCTCTTTACAGTCCCTCTCACCTTTGTCTTCCAGGCTGTTGTGTCTTCTGGAACCCACTCTCTGCTGTTAATCATCTCCTCTTCACCTTCGTTCTAGTCACCAGAAGTTCTGCCTTCTGGCACTAAAGCAACCCTGATTCCACCAGAAGACACTGCAGCCCCGTCCACACCCTCCCCAGCACCCAGGACCTGCTGGAGGATGCCATATCCTCCTCCTCCTTCATTTGAGCAACCATTGTTCCTTGTCCATCCTCTCCACCTACATACATACACACACATACATTCATATTCACACACACGTATGTATTTATTTTTGCTATACCGTGGCTGCAGTCATCTGCATCAGGCCTCAATCTCATTTTCTCCATCCTTTCTCAAGGAGTTCAGTACATCCCTGGCTCACAATCTTCTCCATCCTAAAACCTACCTTCAGATTCAGGGGATCTCAATATAAATATCCATGTATCCTCAAAAATTCTGGCCTCCCAGTCCATCAACCTCACGATTTCCTCCCTCCACCCAAGCTTCCCATACCTGTCATAATTGTGCTACCTCCAAGTACAAAACTTTGCAATTCATCTCTGTTCACAGTTTCCTGTCTTTCCACTTCTCACTGCTCCCAAACATGAACCTCTAACAAGCACCTTGGCCTTTCCCTGTGTTTCCATTACATCACTTCTCTGGTCTCACTCTGATTCACTTAAGACTTCCTAAGTTTCTGTTTTCCTTGATAACGTTGGATAAGCTGGCCTCTGGAGGCCTCTCTTTAGTATAGAACCTAGAATTGACCAAATCAATAGTATATCATTCTCTGCTCTGGAACCCTTTGCTGCCTCATCCTCTTGTCCAACTCCAGCAGCTGGTGTTAACCATACTAGCAGCCACCTTCATTTCTACCCTTGCAATTGAACACTGATGGAGAAAAGTTATATAATCACACCAGTGAGGTCCACAACAAATCTGTTATCGAATCCCAAATGGCCACTCACTGCTACACAGAAATCTTTTTATTTTTCCTTGACTGACTTGCTTGCACACTACAACAAAATGGTTATTCCAAACCCTCCCTTCTCTCTTCAAACTCCCTGCTGCCAACCTTCTCCCCTCTTCCCTCTCAACACAGGATCTGTTCTAGGAGCCACATTTCAAAGTGGACATAGGAAAAATGAAGTGTCCACAAGAGGGCAAGCCGGGTGATGAAGAAATTCAGGTTCATGCCATAAGTGGATCAAGAGGAGGAGCTAGGAAGGTTTATTAGCCTTAGAGGCTGATGACCTGGGGGGAAATGACAGCTGTCTTCAAGTATCTAAAAAGACTCTCATGAGAAAGAAGAATTAAATTTGTTCTTTTTGGTCCCAAAAAAACCAAAGTAGGAACAATGATTGGAAACTGCAAAAATGGAAACTGAAGTCTAAGAAAGGGTCAAAAGCAGAATAGGCTGCCCAGTGGCGTCTCATTGGAAGTCTTCAAGCAAAAGTTGAACGACTACTTTTTGGGTGAGAGAGGAGATTAGTTTTCAAGTACAGTCCACTGAGGTTCAGCCCTTCCAACTCAGAAATTCTGTGATACATGACTGAGAAAACAGAGCCTGTCTGCCACATGCCTCCTCCATGCAGTCCCTAATTCTCTCCTCCTTTGCAGCAGTCTCTCAAGTAAAAGGCTGCCTTTCTCCTTGATGTATGTGTGCTTGTGATCCCATTCCATCATGTCTCCTTTCAGAGGATGCTCCCTCAACGATTCTCTCTCTCTCGTTTTCAATCCTCTTTATCCCCGGCTAGTTCCCTGTCACCTCCAAACATTCCTAGATTCCTCCTATCCTTAAAAACTTCTCTTGACTCTTCTGTTGTCCTCTCTCAAGCAATTATTTTAGTTTTCCCTTTTCCAACCGAACTCCTAGAAAAGGCTATCTGCATTTGTTGCCTCTATTTTCCTGCCTCTCAGGAATTTAGCTTCCAATCCACTGCTCCAAAGAAACCAATGATTTCTTAAGCACAAAATACAATGGTTTTTCTTTCTTCCTTCTACCTGACCTTCCTATTAACACTGTCAACCTCCCTGGCCTCCTGGACACTCTTTTTTCCCCCTTAGCTTCTGGGACCCTGCTTCTTCCTGGCTCACCTCTTACATATCTAACCACACCTTTCCAGTCCCCTTTGCTGGGTCATCACCATGATCCAGGGACAGCTGAGTGGTACAGTGCACTTGGAATGAGGAAGACCTCCATTCAAACCTGGCCTCAGACACTTACTAGCCACGTGATCCTGGACAAGGAAGTTGTTTCCTCATTTAAGAAAGAGGAATCATAATAGAAACTAGCTCCCAGGGTTCTGTGAAGATCAAAGGAGGTAATATTTGTAAAGTGTGTAGCCCAGTGCCTGGCACAGAGCTGGTGTTGTTGGGCATTTCAGTCATGTCCAACTCTTCATCACCTCTTTTGGACTTTTCTTGGCATAGACACTGGAGTGCTTTGTCATTTCCTCCTCCAGCTCATTTTACAGGTGAGAAAACTAAGGCAAACAGGGTGAAGTGATTTATTCAGGGCCATACATCTAGTAAGTGTCTGAGGCTCCTGTCCTTTTGGCATGTAGTAGGTACTTAATAAATGTTTGGATTTTTTTTTTAATGGCTTCTTAGGTGTCTCTTCCAGCTCTAGATCTTCTATCTGCTAAGCAGGTACCTCCTTCATTGTCTCTTTCCACTTTCAGTGATCTCATCTACTTCCCATGAGTTCATAGGATCATCTGATCTGATGACTATCCTGCCCTAATCTCTCTTCAGAACTCTAGTCCTAAAATATTCACTGCTTACTAAACATCTCTGCCAAGATGTACCACTAACATCTCAAATACATTCCAAATAGAACTCATTATCTTCCCCACTAAAAATCACCCCTCCTCACCTCCAGAATTCCCTGTAGCACCCAAGGACACCACCATGCTTACACTGCTTACAGCTTACAACCCTGGAACCATTCTTAATTCTTCACTTGCCCTCAGGTCCATAGCAAACTAGTTGATATTTGTTAATCCTACATCATCTTGCACATCCATCCTTTTCTCTCCATTCACACTACCCTAATTCAGTCCCTCATTACCTCTGAACTGAAAAAAATCCTCCTAATCAGTCTCCCTATTTCTGGTCTTTTCCCCTTTCACACAAATGTGAAATTAACACCTTTAAGAAACAGACTTGATCATGTCACCCCTCTGTTCAAAAATCTTCAGTGCTTCTGTACTATCTCTAGGTAAAACAGAAACTTCTCAGCTTCACATTTAAAACCCTTGACACTCTGGGGCCAACCTACCTTCCCATGCTGATTTCATAGCTTGAAGGCTTTTTCCTGAACTGGACCTGTGATTTCATTAGTGCAGAGTTCAGGAACTTCCTCTACCAGTATAGAGTGCAAGTGCTCTGCAACTTAGGGGTCTCTGAAAGTTGCCTGGGGCTCAGAGAAGTGAGGCCATTTGCCCAACGTCACAACACCATGTCTGTTAGAATCCAGAGCATCCCGACTCCAAGGCCAGCTCTCTATCCACTACTCCACACTCAATTAATGTTGGCTGAATTGACTGAAAGCTCAAAATAAGTCAAAGGAATAATAATGGCAACCAAAAGACTAATATTGTGCGACGGTGCATGGAGAAAGGCCTGGTGCCCAGGGCAGGTCATCTCCCCCAGGCAGACCAGAGTTGGCATGCTGGTGCTCAATGGTGGGCATCACATTAAGGAAGCATGCTGATAAGCAAAGAATATTAGAGAAGGGGCAACCAAGATGACGGGAGACCTTAATATCATGCCATGTGATGATTAGCTGAAGGAAGCCTAGAGAATAGGAGATTTAGGGGGGAAGTGATAGCTGTCTTCCAGTGCTTGTAGGGCTGTCCTGTAGAAGAGAGATTAGACTTGCTTTACTTGTTTTTCTGAGCCTGAGAGGGCAGGAGGAGGAACAAAAGGGGTCAAACGCATCAAAATGAACCTCTTAATAACTGGCAAGGTCACAAAACAGAGTGGGCAGCCTGGAAAGGGTGTGAATTCCCCTTCAACAACAGGTCTTTGGGCAAAGGCTAAATGATCACTTGCTGTGGAGGAATTATAAGAAGAAATTTTGTTTATGTACAGGTTGGCCTAGATGCCTCTGATGCCTCGTCATCATGGGGGGATTCTGAAGCATTCACAATCCAGCAGCATTAAAGTGTACATATTTTACTGTATTTTATTACTCAAAGCAAGTTTCTTGAGATTTTGATCTTTCCAAACTGGATATTTGACCCCCAAATGAGGTGAGCTTCAAAGATTCACTTCCCTATGACTGCTGAGAGTCTCAGAATCTCCACACCGCAGAGCCAAGCTGCTGCCAGCTTCTCTCATTTCTATCCTTACAACCTCCCTTCTCTCCACTCATACAGCCACCTCTCCTAGTATTTCCTCATCAGTCCGCATCTGAATCACTACAAAAGCTTTCGAATTCACCTCTCTTCCTTCCAAACCATCACTCATTTGGCTATCAAGTGATTTTCCTAATTCTCAGGTCTGTGTCACTCTCCACCCTCCTCGATAATCACCATAACTATCATTTATGTTGTCCTTTAAGTTTTGGAAAGCTCTTTGCATCTGTCGTCTCGCTTGATCCTCCCAACAATCTTAGAAGACAAATGTTATGATTATCCCCATTATCCAGAAGGAGAAACTGAGGCTGAGAGAAGATAAGAGGCTTGCCTAGGACCACATATCCACTAAGTGGTTCCCTATCACCCTTGCCCATCTTTAACAGTCTTCCTACATTTGACAATAGCTATGAGACCGTAGCCTTCTGGCTGTGCTCCACCTCCTGACCTTTTGACTGAGTGCGAGTTTTACAGAACAAATCCTTTTACTATGGGATTTGATCTGTGAAATCTGGATTCAAAGGGCCGCACTTGAGGACCTAGAGGGCCACACGTGGCCTCAAGGTTCCAGGTTCCCCACTCCATCCCTAGACCTTTTCCCTGGCTATCCACTGTAACTCAAATACACCTCCTCCCTTCCTCTTCTCCACCTCTCAGCTTCTGGGCTCCCTTCAAGACTTGTGTGAAAGCCTGCCTTTCTCAGGGCTCCTCCTCCCACCACCCAAACCACCTTCTCTCTGCGCTGGACATAATTTGCATGTACAGTTATTTGCATGTTAATTCCCCCATTGGAATGGGAGCTCCTGGGAAGAAGAAGCTGTGGTTTGGATTTTCTTTGTATCCTGAGAAGCTCAACATCATTTGTGGCACCCAGCACAAGTCTAATAAATGCCGTTAACTGAATAATTTCAGCTTAAATCCAAATCTTTTCCATTAACAAATCGGATACTAACTAATGAAAAAGATATTGGTTTCAGTAGTTTAAAATAATTGTTATCAATAAATTATATTACAACCTAACAATATTTTGTTGACTTTTAAAAATCCTAGTTTTATTTGTATCTGTTTTTAATAGCACTTTCATTTCCACATCTATCCGTCCCCTTGCCTACCCAGCCAATCATCCCTTCTAATAAAGATTTTAAAAGAAAGGGGAGAAAAGCAATTCAGCAAAACCAACCAACAAATAATCCATGTCTAACAATACCTGTAATATTTCTCATCCCAGCTCCCCCTCTCCGTATACAAAGAGGAAAAGGAAGTCCACTTTCTCAATTCTTCTCTAGAGCTAAGTTTGATCTTTATGAGTCTAATGCTATTTTAAAGAACTTACCGATTTGAACTATTACTATCATCTTTGCTACGTAGATGGCTAAATCCTTGGGAGAAATTCTCTTTAGGGGATCGCTTTGGACTGTATGCCATCGTCACTGGTGTTAGCATTATATCTCTTTTAGCTATAGAGAAGAGAAAAGAAGAGCTTTTTCTGTAGAATGTAGATCATCTCATATTATCAAAATACATTTGCAACACTAACCAAAACTGGTTTTTTCAGGAATTTAGAAGTAAACTGGAAATAAGCTGGAAACATCATTGGAACACTGAACATGTCTACCACACAATAATCCAGACATCTGCTTAGTTATCACCTAAAAAGCATATCTCAGGTATAGAATTTTGCTGCTCGACAAGGGAGAAGGTGATTGCTATTCAAGTGCCCATGCTTCCAATAAACAGATGCCTCCATTTTCATCATGGCTTAAGTTCTTATATAGAATACTCAATCAAAGCAACCACCTAATCTTTTTACATGGGAGAAGGAACAAGAAATTCTCTTGACTTGAGAAAATTCGATGAGAATAACTCTGCACTTAGCTCTTTGGTCACATTCATGGTAAGTGTAAGCATCCCAGGAGCTCCCTCACTCAGCAAGCTTTTACTGAACGCTTGCTGTGATCAGAAAATTGTACTGGATATAGAAAACCTAGGTAAAAATATTCAATTCGAAAGAGGTACAAATCACATTTAATTTTTTTAGGACACAAGAAATGTATCAATTTAATCCTTACTTGAAGTACTTGATTTTCGGTTTGAAGGTGGGAGAGATGATGATCTTTGTGAAGATGAGGAATGATATTTCTTTGATCTGTGATGAGAACTTTTCTCTGGGGACCGATTTCTACTGAAAGTAGTCTCAGGAACAAATCCTACAGTTTGACGGCGATTTAATTCTATTATAGGCAAACATAAAGAAATCTGGTTTCTACATTTTCTGTCTTCACTAACAAGTGGTTATGAAAATCTTTCTTTCAGTTAGCTCTTGTACGACTGCCCTGAATACTATTTTTACCCATAACAATGGTATTACAGTGGATTATTGTGATTAATCATTAACCCATTGTAGAGAACAATTATATTCATTTAAGAGAAAAAAATCTTACATGTGAAATTTATAATAAATATATTTCTCTTCTCAATTTACATATGGCAAACATAGAGTCTTCAAAATAATTTTATTTATTTGTTTCTTTCTTTAGAAAAATGAGGTACTGATTTAATCCAGGAGGATAGGTTGCTTTTCTAAGTATGCCAGTAAGGTACTCATCAATTAAGAAAGAGACATGACCACGTTAGGCACATTGGGGAGTAAAAAGACATGGAGGCAATAAAAACGATATTTAACATTTCTCTCCTTTCCAAAGATGTCTACTGATGAAGACATGCAAATGAACAATACTTAAGCACTGCTATACATACTTCATTACTGTCACTATTCCTATATTATTATGACTAAAATTTCTTTTATACCATTCTATTGTTTAGAGGAATAAAATATATTATGAAACAGAAACTATTCAAATATCCATAACAATGACATACAAACTTTAGTAACCAATAAGTGAAAACCATGGTGTGCATTTTGATGGAAAGGCATGATATTTCTAAAATTTTTAAAATATGTCCATGAATTAAATCAACAAGACATATTCAGAGAAAAGTAGAAATTGTATTTGCCTTACATTTTCACTCCCATTAATAGCTCTTACTTCTGCCTTTGAAAAAAAATCAGAATCATTTCCAATATACACGACTAGCCCTTCATGAATCTTCCCTGGTAATAAAGAAAAATATGAGCTAAATCCAAATGGAGAAGTGACTGTTTCTGACAACAGGCCTCATTCCACCCCCACAGTCCCTCCCCACAATTCTCTACCAGCAAGGAGGAGGTATGTTTTCTCTTCTTTTCTCTGAGACCAACCAACAGAGATCACTGTAATTAATCTCAGTTTTATAGCATTTTACTGTCGCTTTATACTTTTTCCTTCTAAACCACTGTCAGATATGATAGAAAAGTTGTTTCAGTTACTCATCTATAAAATGGGCCTTAAACTATAATTACTGTAATTTTACTCCATTATTTGAGCAATTTAATGCTAAAAAAGAAATGTAATCTGTAAAAATAAAGTTAACATATAGCGAGGAAAGGAATAAATATTTACTATTCGATGTGTCCTCGTTCTCTGTTTGTGTGCCCCAATTTTTAAACATTTTTCCTTCTTCGTGATTTTTATACACTTTGATGACCGGTGTATCTGAAGCATCTCTTTCTTTTAAACTTGGCGCTGAGTCTCTGAGTGGACAGTCCTTTTCAGGAGGAGTGTGGTACCTTAAAAAGTTTTGTTAAACACATAAGTAAGACTAATCACTACTTAAATTACTATCTTACAGCATAACAGAGCCAATTAACGATTACACTCGAAACGGAATGACACGCTTTGCCAATTAAAGCCTGTTCCCAAAACTAAGACATAAAAAGCCCAGAATGATGACCCTTCAACATGTTCCCAGCAACGAAAGGCAAATGAACCTCTTAAAATATGACCATGAAAATCTCTGTAGCTCACCAAAATGTTGTGCAAATAAATGAAAACATAGAGCATTCCCTACACAGGCTGTATTCTGAAGTCATCCTACCTAAGAGTATAGGCTTCTCCAGGCTGGTTATCGACCAAATTGTCTTGACTGTCTAAAGGCTGACCAGTAAAGATGGAATATTCTGCTCCTGGTATCAACCACTTCCGCCTGCTAACGTCAGAAGCTGTTACCGTGGTACTGGAGAGGAAAACGTCAGGGTGGTTAAGAAACAAGGTAAAGTGAGGCATTCTTTTTTTTGAGAGGTTTGTGGCTTGCTCATTTTAATGAAAAAATTAATATTCTGATCAATGAAATTTAAAAAGACAGCACAGTAACATGATAGAACAAGCTGATAAATAAATACTTGGAAAGAATGGACTCAGCGTTCATGTTATTTTTAAAGGCTGCCAGTAAACAAATTTGCATTCTGTCTTGGCGCTAAAGTTCAGTTTACTTTAGACCAAATTTTTTAAAAATTAATTACTATACCTTAAAAATGTTCTCTAGACAATATTGTAGAACTATGTTTACCATAATCTACTACAACAATAGTTGTTCTAAAACCTTATAAGAAATGTCAAATTTAAACAAAAATTACGGTCATGTTAAGACCTGGTTGTGAAAAATCTGACACCAATGCCAGGGTTAGATGAGCCCTCTACTAAAATTTAAAGCCCACCTTTTATTTCCTCCCAAGAGAAAAATACTGAAGTTCTAATAATGGGCATAACCCGTATCTTATCATACACAGATGACATGGAGTAGCTTACCTCGTAAGGGATGGTGATATTTGATTTTTGGTATTAATACGCAGCTTTGACATATTTTCATGTTCTACTTGCTTGATCTGGGCTTCCAGTTTTGAAATTGTTCTAATTCAAAAGTAATAAAATATATTCAAATACTTTAAGATATAGACCCTTTTATTTCATTTGTTTTATTTCTAGAAACAGATACTCTTGGGGGAAAAAAAAAATCAGGGAGGGGAAATATAATACCTAACAATACCCCTGGCTTTAGAGATCTTGTTCTTTGACTTTAAGTTTACTATGAAAATCATGACAAAGATAAAAAATGAGGGAAAGGGGAGAAAACGAAAAAATAATCATAGCTATTAAATTCCATAAAGGAATATTTCAAAGGCTACAATGGAAGAAGAAAATATTATTAAAGCTTTAAACTGTATATGGAATAGTTTATTAATGTAAGAATTTTTGTAAAAAAAATACATTATATGTATTTTAAAGTATAAATATAATCCATGATAAAAACACAGTGCACAATTAGGCAAAAAGATTGAGTAAAATTGAATATGGTATTCAAATAAACATTGTTTGAAAACTTAGATTTCATATTATCTTAGAGTTGTTTTAATTAATCCAAAAGTCTCAAAAGTAAGAATTTTTTAAGTATCAATTAGACACTTTCCTGTTTTCACTAAAGAGAAAAACAACTCACAAATAAGAGGCACTCAGGTGAGATATTAACAAAACTTTCCTAGTTTTTGATCCAACAGAATTAACTAAAGGTGGCTTTCCTCACTGCAGCCCTGCTTCCAATGGCACTTTCCAAAAACAGCAATAATCTCCTTTCTGTTATCTTAACATGTATACTCTAAGAAGAAGAATAAAAATGGCTAACATTTATATAATGCCTACTATGTGCCAGGCACTGTACTAAGCACAAAACTGAGGCAGACAAACATTAAGTGACTTGCCCAAGATCACACAGCTAGGAAATGTCCAAGGTTTTCCTGACTCCAGGAGCGTCATTCTATCTACTCACACTCTATTTCCTTTTAAACCAAAATTCATCACCTTCCCTGAAGGGAGGTTCTGAGAAAGGGTGGGTAGTCTATTTAGGCTGGTGTTTAAATTAGTTAAACAAACTGCTTCTAGAATGAAACAGATCCAGGGAAGAGCTGAATTTTTATTCATAATGAAGACGTGAATTCAAATTTGACCTCAGACAGGTACTGGCTAGCTGTGTGACCCTAGCCAAGTCACTTAACCTTGGCTGTTTTCCTCCTCAAAAAAAAGTTCTTTTTAGTGCTGGGACTCTACATAGTAGTTAAAGCTGTACCTATGTAAAAAAAAAAAATAAAAAGCACAACAGAGAAAAATGTGCAGTATTGTAGTAACAGCTATACAACCATTCTATAAAGTTCATGATCTCATACTAAATTCTTCTTTATCTTTTCATGTCTTCAGAAACTGATGATAGCAGAAATTTTTATACTTCAATGAAAATCTCATTTTTGCTATACAGTTTAAGTAAAGTCATGTGTGCTACGCATGCAATTAAGAAGTACTTGTTACCATCACATTAAAGGTGGTACCACATTTTACCTTTTCAAATCAGAAATCTGAGTATTTGCATCAAACAATTTGTTCTCAGTTGTATTTAATGTATCCTGTGAAGATAAAGGAAAACTTAGATAACTGTGGATAAACGCTTCTTTGCACTACTATAATACTGTTACCCTAATGTTTTACTAAACAATTTAAAAATGCAAATGCATGTAACTCTATAAATGTGGAATCCTACACATATCTACTTCAGAAGATTCTGACTAACAATAGACATGGTCTTTGCCCAAATTATATGAACAACTCTGGTACTTATCCCAAATCAATCAGGTGTGACATGTTCTGACTGGGCAGAAACCACCTGATTAGAAAATGAATAAACTACAAAAGCTTAAATGTTCTTGTTCTTTAGTGGAATAATCTTCCCAAAATGTATTCCTCAAATTTAGCTTCAATTACACATTCAAACACAATCAGCAAACAGTTCTGTGGAAGACCAGCGAAACAATGTCCCGAAGAAGCTCTTAGAAAATAACGCCTTTATTATCATCTTCCAATACTATTTAACAACATGTCACTTGGTCACTTTTCAAAGCAGGTCTCATCTCATCTGATCTTTACAACAACCTTATGAAAGAGGTATGGCCTTATCCCTATTCTGCTGATAAGCAAACAAGGTCACAGAGTGACTTAGGCCTGGAGTCAAATTTACATGACTGATTTCAGTGCTCTGTCCACTATTCAAAATATAAATGATCAGTCTCTACCTTTACTCTTTCATGTTGTTTTCCAAGGGATTGATATTCTCCTAGAAGCTACAAGGAAAAGAATAAACTTTACTATAACATTACCTGTTACAAAATATCACAGAACTACAATTTATAATCAGTCAGTAAAATTCATTTACTAAAAATAAGATTTTCTTTCTCATAATAAGCTACACATACAAATTTTTACAAAATAAAATTAATAATTTCTAATAAAAATATTCATACAATAATTATGACTTTAGAAAGGAATCTGAAAAAATCAATACAAAAATAAATTGTCAACAAGTTCTTTCAAATGTCATGCCAGGACAGAAAGAATGAACTGATAAGGAAAATTCTTTTACTCAGACTAGAATAAAACCTAAAGTTTTAACCAAACTTAGCTACAATGATAGACTTAAAATCAATCTCAAGTAAAACAAAACACAAAAAAAGAAGAAGAAGAAAGTCAAGCCCTCCCAAGGCTGCTCTCAGTCTCGTTCCCAATATTTCCACCTTCCCAGATACACAGATGGTGAGTCAGAGACCTCAACGCTTAAACTGAAGACAGAAAACAACTGGCTACCAAAGTCTTTTAAAGCTCTGTCTCCTTGCTGTTGCAAGAAGATAAGACCCAGCTGTCTGGATTGGTATAGTTTAAATGCAATTAGAGCAAAGTTATATTAAACTCAAATGTACTTTGAGAAAAACATAATAAAATCAAATTAATTGTTAAAAATACTGTACCAAAAGGAAGCATTACTAAAACCTTAACTAAAAGTATGAGAAAGAGTTCCCATTGTTTCCCACTTACAGCTTGGAACATTTTGTTTTCTTGTTTTATCCTAGCGTCTTTATCATCTGAGAGTTTGTAAGCCTTGTCAAATGCTTCTTCTAGATCCTTTAGTCGAGATTTGAGTCGATTGATGGTGTTATCTTTTTCTTTGTTACTTGCCCTCATTTCCTCAATATGCTCCTGCAAAATCTTGGAAGTATTACTGGCTGCATTGAGGTGTTCTCTCAAGTCACTCTAAAAAACAAAAACAAAGATAATCATAAGTTATTCTTAATGGATGAACACATTTCTACCTCAAATGCCAAATACAGCATAAGTGTTAAGAGGACAGAACTTCAAGGTCATCACTGAGGACGGAAAATCGAAAACAGCATCAAATTTAAACACCCCATGGGGAAGGTGAGAGAACCACTGGGGAAGACTTGGGAAACCAAGCCCTCCAAAACAAATAACAGTTTCCTTAACCCTCTGGTGAAAATGAATAATCCTGGGGGCAGAAAGAAATTCTAAATGCATGGTGCAATTTGATGCTTATCATTTACATACATATTACATGCAAATGAATCCATGGATTTAAGAGTTGCTTCTCCCCTTCTATCTTCTATAAAAATGTAAAATAAAATTGAAAATCTCCAGCTAGTACATATACCAATCAAATAAAACCAAATATTTTTCACTCTAACACCTAAATGCAATGTTTACAGTGATAAACCTTGGGCAATACATGAAAGATATAAAGATTTATTTCAAAGCAATGGAAAATTAGAGTACTAACATGTCACATGGGAGTTCCTTTAACATAAAGGTTGGAACTAAATGGCTGAAATCCCGTTCAACTCTTAAATTTTATGATTCATTATTCTGAGATTGTAATACTCAAAATAATCAGCCTTTGCAAGAAGACATCCTAAAAGATTTGATGCTAAAAATAGTGACTATTACAACTTAAATTACATTTTAAAGTTTGCAAGTCGCTCTCCTCACAAAACCTCCTTCATTCATTATCTCTCTTCTGTGTAATACAGAAAACATAAAGCTAGCAGAACACAACATGAATTACTTACCACTTCCATTTCCAGCAAATTATTTTTGTTCTCCAGAATTTTCATATGAGCGTTGGCCTCATTCAGAGCACCACCTAATTGATCACATCTAAAACCATAAAACAATCAGGAGAAAATGACTATAAAATTTAAAAATTAGAGAATGAAACCTCTTTCCTTAGGAATTACACATAAAGCTGGTTGATTTTCAGCATGAATTAAAACTGACTGTCAGCTGTTAGCTAAAATCTAAGACACTACTTTAACAAAAGATACTTCCAAAGATAAATGATGATATTCTAATGGTGTGAGGAACAAATGTATTTCAAAAATTACCTTTCAATGTGTTACTTAATTGATACATGTGTATGGATATCTTGTTCAAAATTTAAGAGACAGAGTAAACCATAAACTACTTAAACATAATAACAAATCAATCTACCCTGATGCCATCAATTGTATAGGATCGTGAAGTCATTGTAGAAGTCACATGTAGAACAGATTTGCACTGTCAAAGAACTGGCTTTAGTTGGGTTGAACTCTTGTCTAAGTCAACCAATCACTGGACTCTTATCTTGACAAAAGTTACCCATCTGCTGCCTCATATATACAAAATCAAAAGCCTACTAAAAATCTTAAGAGAATGAAACAAGAATCTGACCCCAATACTGTGAGTAAAGAGAAAAAAATGTTTCATGAGAAAGTAACAGTATGAGTCCACATGAAGCAGATTTTCTAACTGCAAGGTCAATTTAGAAAAATAATTTATAAGAAAGGGGGGAGAAATTAAGCAGAACAATTTATTATCTGCTAGGTGTCTCACAAAACATGCTGAAAGAGTGAAAGATTTTATCCTCAATTTTACTTAAAAGTGATTAAAGATTACTGCCAAAGTGTGATTATAGCAATCATCTGCCATAACAACTACGTAAGACGTCAGTACTACATTTAAGATGCCAGTAGTACTAATTCCTATCATCCTAACATAATGAAATTTGATAATTTTCAATTCTTAGTTTTAGATAGCAAAGCTAAATATCATAAACATTACTAAGCTTAACAGTCTAACCCTGCTGAATGAAAATTTACGGATTCACGCTAGAATTTTCTGAAAAAGAGAAGAAGACACAGGGGTGGGGAACCTGAGACCTCAAGGCCACATGTGGCTCTCTAGGTCCTTGGACTGTCAAAGGGCCGTACTTGAGGACCTAGAGGGTTACATATGGCCTCAAGACCACAGGCACCCCATCCCAGTTTTATAATTAAAAGTGCCTATCTATGACACATATATTTAGGGGAAGAATAGTATATTTCAAGTTAGAGAAACTTTCATTTTACAGGCAAGTCATAATAACACACTCTACCTGTCTGCAAGACTCTGGTTAGTTTTCTTCAAATCTCCATATGCAGAAGCTTCACTTCTCTCTAATTGTTGTTTCAGGTTATGTATCTCGGAGTCATAATAAGCCCGGAGATCAGCTACATGTCGAGCATGCTTCTCCCTCAAGTTCTGCCTCATTCTGTTCACAGGGAACAAAAGAGAATTAAGTTTGAGTCAACCCGAACACACAGGTTATTTCTCTATCAACAGTGGATACAAAAATAATGTAATTTATGATAAATTAATTTATAAGATCACAAATGCTGTTAATATTTTTAAAATGTCTCCTAAAAATTCCGAGATTTTTTGCATATAGAGAGATCATCTCGCTCAATACCTTCATTCTACAGACAAGGGGTGGACAGAGACCTACAAAGAGAAAAGGGATACACAGTATTCACTATGGACAAGGTATTACTTTTTAAATTTGATTGTTTTTTAAGATGTGAGGTATAAAATATAGATATTAAAACCTTTTTCACTGTCTTCTACCTTCAGTCAACATACATTTTATTTTTTTGTTCCCATGATGTGGGACACTTTGCCCGTACAAACAGGAAATTCACCTATAACAAAATCATGGGAGACCCAAGCACATGAAGCAACAGGTTAAGTGACTGATGCTAAGGTCACTACTATAGCTAGTACATGCCAGATGTAGGACTCGAACCCACATGTGACTCTTACGCTGGCCTGCATCCACTATCGACTCTCCAATACACGAGAGAACAAACAAACGAAACTGGTAACTACTGCATTGCATTTAAAAAATCCTACTTACTTGGATAATGCAACGGGGTCTTCTATGCAGGTCACTGAAACACTGCCTTCTGGCAAACTGTTGTCTACACTTGCAACTCGGGAATGAGTAACAGTGGTTGAATTGTTTTCTTCATCTTCAGTGTTGAAAGAAATTTCATTGCTAGCAACAGTATGTGCTAAAGGAAAAGCAGAGCTGGTCCTGTTTTCATTCTGGAGTGCGTGACTTGGCCAAGAGTCTATAGGCAAAGTCTTAATAGTTGAAGGATAGTTGGGGGATCTATCTAACTGAGAGGAGGTAAGGTTACTTGTTTGTGAGAATGAGTCTGTGTCAGAATGGCTAGAAATACTAGGATCTAATATGGACTCTGGTGAGACAGACAATCTTTCAAGATTACATCGGAAGTTATTGGATTGAATCCCTGAAATTTGTTGATTTGGCTTCCTGTGTAGGGCTGGATCTAGAGTTAATACCTAAAAGTAAAAGAAACAAGAGGAAGCAGTGATATTTAATGCTCTTTTTATAATGAAACATTTTACTGATATCATATATAGATTATCAAAAGTCAAAGAGCTTATCATAAAAGTTAGAATCATGAAGCACCTCATACAGACTCCAAAGTCTGTAGTATTCAGATTGCAATCCATATAGGAAAAAACAAGTGGATGAAGAAAGCACACTGCCCAGATTCAGACACGTAACTGTCAGGGACCGCTCACTAAGTGAAGATATATATCTTAGATGGACTCTGCAAAGAGACAATTAGCTGGGCCCAGAACTGAGTACAGAAGGAAGAAATCAGGCTCGATCACATTCAAGAAACTAAACAGGCATTTTCAGCAATCCCAAACTTCTTAACAATAAGATTCTAGAAATGATGTGCATGAGACATGGAACTGGAAATGGACATGACTCAAAGGACAACAGGAGAACATTTGATGCCATTACCTCTGGTGGATGAGTAGGGTTAGAAGTAGATGCAAGAGTCCATTCACATAATTGCTTATTTTTCCTTTGATTTGTATGATAAATATCCTTCAGTGACGGCAGCTTCATTTCATTAGTAGAATTAGGCTTTTAAAATATAAAACAATATGTGTCAGTGTTTTTATACGATTGTTGCTGTTAAGACACTATATCAAAATACTGGCCTGCAATTTAAAGATTTTGAAACTAGATTGTCAAGATTAGCAAAGTACTGAAAATAGTTATAGATCATCATTCACTGTGAACGAAAGCCTGTGATTAAAGGAAAAATTATCTTTCCTGAAAGGTTTCTTCCTTTTGGTCCCAGGAAAAAAGAACCAGAAACTGTAAGAAAAAGCTGCAAAGGAGCAAATTTTGGCTGGATGTCAGGACCTTAACAATGAGACCTGTCTAAGAGTCGACAAGGCTGCTTCAGGATGTAATGGGATTCTCCTTGTTACATGCCTTTGTTCAAAACTGTATGATAACTTTTTGATGATGTTCAAATGGGGATTCCTTTTCAGGTATGAATCATACTCTATGGCCATGGAAGTGCTTTCAACTCTACAATTCTGTGATTCTACAGTTTCTCAATTCTTGCTCTAACAATTAGAACTAAATTATCTTTAAAAAACAAAAACTCGCTAAGTGTTAATTTTGTGCTATTTTAAACCAAGGCTGATTCGAGTGTTCAGCAATCTCCAAAGAAAAAACAAGAGTATCTTCACCAATATATTTACTGAACCTTATTAATTTTTTTCCCCTTCAAAAAAGGTCCAAGATTTGAGAATAGACAAGATTTTGTACTGAATGACTAGAGAAAGATCAATTAACTAGCCAGAAATACAAGTTCCAAAAAGAGGTTATCATATTTGCACAGAGTTGGGTAAAAACAAAAGAATTTTAAAAGTCTTAATATTTTTAATGGCCAAGCTGGACCCCAAAGAAAAAATTTAAGAAAATGCATCTTCCCAGTACCACCATCACACATACACCCATCTTTGCAAAGGTGGGGGACTAGGAGTATGTGAAACTGAATACACTCTCATGCATACATGACATACTGATTGCTTTGGGAAGGGTTATATTTTTAAATGAAGGTAATATACACATTTTTAAAACAATAAAAATAAGCTTTAAAAAAATCTTAGCAGCATCATAAAAAGTCACAAGAAAGGGATGTTACTTCATGAAAGAATCTTACTTTTTTTCTCCATTAAAAGAACTCTCCATTTTCCTGAGTAGGAAGTTAAGGATATTCTTTAGTGAATGGGAGAAAGAATTTCAAAAATGCCTCTCCTTCCTAACTTCATATGGGAATGAAAAACCGTTTATAACAAATTTTGATCATGTTTATCTACTTGAAAAAGTCAAAGCCAAAATGAGGAACCATGTCATTCCTCCTTCATTCCCTTCCCAGGAGTGTCAAAGAGCCATTAGAGGGGATGTAGTACATTAATGAGCATACTAATTCAAGACTGGGGGAGTTGTGACTTAGTCTCAACATTCTGAGGAGCCATTTGGAACTATGCCCAAGGGGCATAGGCATATTCTTCGCCCCAGCAATAGTCACTACTAAGTCTATACTTCAAAGAGTTCAAAGGATCAGAAGTTATAGCAGCTCTTTGTGTGGTGGCAAAGAATCGGAAACTGAGTAGGTGCCCATCAGTTGGGCATGGCTGAGTAAGTTACAGCACATGTGAATGTGAAAGAATACTATGGTGCTGTAAGAAATGTTGAAAGGGTATAGTTTCAGAAAAATCTGGGAAGACTTGTATGAACAGATGCAGAATGAAACGAGGAGAATAATGTTTACAGTAACAGCAATACCATAAAGATAAAAAAGGCAGTGACTTTGAGCAACGCAATAACCCACCACGGTTCTAAGAAGTCATGATGAAACATTCCCAAGCTATCCATCCCCCAAAACAGAGCTGATATCACTATTTAGTGATAGTTGAAGCATATTTTATTCTGTTGCTTTCTTTCTTCTGGCACAGTGAGAGGGCACTGGACCTGGAGTCAGGAAGACCTGAGTTCAAATCCAGTTTCAGACACTTACTAGCTGTGTGACCACGGAAAAGTCACTGGACCTCTCTGCTGGCCTCAGTTTCCTCATCTGTAAAATGAGGATAATAAGAACACCTACCTCCCATGGTTCTTGTGAGGATCAAATGAGATAATAACTGTAAAAAGCTTAGCATAGTGTCTGGCACATAGTAAGTGTCATAGAAATGTTAATTTTTCTCCCCTTTGCATCTCAGTGTGTGGGAAGGGAAAGAGAGGGAGAGAATTTGGAACTAAAAATAAAATTGGATTTTTAATTTTTTAAAAGCATTTCCTACTCCCAATAGGCTTGCATTTCACTGTGAAAACAATATATAAGCATATACAGAATACAAAATAAACACAAGGTAGTTTAGGAAGGGTGGGTGCTAGCAGTTGGAGATAACCATTAAAGACTTCATGTAGAAGCTTCAAAAGCTTAATCTTCAAGTAAGTGATGGGAAGGATGGGGAGGAAGAGCGTTCCAGACATGGGGTACAGACCAGCGCCAACGGAGGAAATAGGAGATGCAGTACTGTGTATGAAGAAGAGCAAAGAGCTTAGTTTGGCTAGACCACAGTGTGTCACAAGGGGAATAATATCCAGTGAGGCTGGAAAAGCAGTTTAGGGCCAATTTGTAAAGTGTTTTAAAAGCTTCAAAGAGACATTGATATTAATATTTTATTCTAGATTAAATAGGAAGCCACTGTAGTGTATTGAATCAGGAAGTAAAACATTCAGTCTATACTTGAGGAAAATCATTTGGCAGCTGGATGGAGGATGTAGTGAAAAATTTGAGGGCAAGAAGTCCAATTAGGAGCCTATTACAATAACCAAGGCAAGAGGTGATGAAGGCACTGTGTGTACGCACGTGCATACATGCACATACACAGAAGGGAACAGATGCAAGGGATGCTGTGGAAGACAAGATCTGACAACTAAAATGTGGGCAGAGGCTGAGTGAAGAGTCAAGGGCAACAGTGAAGTTACTAATTTGGGAGACTGGAAAGTAAGCATTCAGAAGACAGGGTGGGTTTGGAGGGGAAAAATAAGGAGCTCTCTTTTGGGTAGGATGGGTTTCAAATATCTGTGGGCCACATTGAGTTTGAAAATATTCAGTAGGCAGCTGGTGATGCAAGAGTAGAGAGAAATGTTGGAAGCTGGAAATATAGGGCTATGGGTCCTCTGCATGAAGATGATAATTAAATCTACAGGAACAGCCAAGGTTCCCAGGGGATCAAGTAAAGAAAGAGAAGTGCAGATGACCCAGGAAAGAACCCTGGAATAGTAGGTACCAACAGACATGATATGGATGATGGGACTGCAAATGAATTCAAACAGGTAGGAAGAGGACCACAGTCTCATGAAAACACAAAGAAGCCTAGAAGCTGGTCAGTAGCAGCAAACACAGCAAGACCAAAAAAAAAAAAAAAAACCCCAAACATCAAGGAGAATAAGGATTGAGAAAAAAAACATCAATTTGAAAATTAAGGGATCACTGGTAACTTTGGAGAGAGTAGCGTCAGTTGAGTGAGAAGTTTAGAAGCCAAAATGCAAAAAGTTAATCAGTTAGATGGGAGGGAGTACAGACCACAAGTATGGAAAGAGAGGAGATGATGGTGGGGTCAAGTTAAGGCTTTTTAAGAAATGCTGAGTTGGGCTTGTTTGTAGGAAGTAGCAAAGGAATAGGAGATAGACTGACAATTAGAAAAGGGAATATGTTTTGAAGAGGGATTAGACTTGTTCCTTTTGGCCACAGAGGAAAGAATTAGGAGAAGAAGTCAGAGAGAGGCAAATTTAGGTCTGAAGTAAAAGGAACAACTTCCTAACACTGAGTTATCTAATAATGAAAGCTGACTTGAGGAATAATGGTTTCTCGCTTAAGGAAAAGGTCTTCAAGCAAAGACTGTATTACCTCTTAGCAAGTAGCACAGTGCCTGACACATAGTAGGTGCTTAATAAAAGCTTATTATGCCACTGGAATATTCCTCTTCAGGTGTGAGTTAGATTGGCTATCTATTGAGGTTCCTCACAACCCTGAAATTCTCTGATTCTGTGACCGGGATCAGAGCGCAAACACTTTGTAACTTAAGGAAAGGAGGAGTGTATTGGTAATGAAATGATGGGATTAAGAAATTACACAGACTGAAGAAGAAAACCTCTGAGAACTGCCTTCTGATGGCCCCAGTCTCTCTTAATGCAACAGTCAAGTTACTTTATCTGCTAAAAATATGTGTGAAGATATCAAAGTGGGTAAGAGAAGCAAAATCTGGAACAGTCAGTATGAGGAATAAGTGAATCAAAAGTCAACTTCACAAATACACAGAAAAGGGATGCCTAGTCAAGAGAATCATGTAAGATAATTTGGAAGTTTTAGCAGACTGCAGTCAATATGATGCAGCAATCAAAAAACGCTCTATTATGTCTCAGTCAGGTCATACCTGGAGTACAGTGTGCAATTCTGGGCATCTTGCTTTAAGAAAAACATAGATGAACTAGTTGGTTGGTTGGTTGTTGTCCTTCATTCTCAAAGAGGACCAAAATGACATCACCATAATAAAGTGAAGTTTCATTGTGTCCAACTGTGGCTCATCAGACCAATACGAGCTCAGAATGCTCTACTGCAGGTTGAGCAAGGATAGTCCATGTGACTATTTGGGGTGGCTACTCCAAATTTGCGCATCCTACATTTACTTTGTGCTGTCTCAATTCTGCTTTGCTCATAGACCACAGCACCCTTTCTGATGTGGGCACACCATGCTGAGCAATCTTGTGCCAGTGTCTCCCATGCTGCACAGTCAAATTCAAAGTTCTTGAGAGAGACCTTGAAAGTTTCCTTGTATCACTTCTTCTGACCACCATGTGACTGCCTGCCCTATGTGAGTTCTCCATAAAATAGTCTTTTTGGCAAGCATACATTTTACATTTGAACAATGTAGTCAATCCATTGGAGTTACACTCTCTGAAGCATAGTTTGAATGCTTGGCAGTTCAGCTCAAGCAAGGACTTCAGTGTCTGGTACCTATCCTGTCAAGTGATTTTCAGAATGGAAGCGATTCAGTTTTCTGGCATGGCACTGGTAGACTGTCCATGTTTCACAGGCATGCAACAATAAGGTCAACACAATGGCTCTGTAGACCTTCAGTTTGGTAGTCAGTCTAATACCTCTTCTCTCTAACTTTTCTTCAGAAACTCCCAAACACTGAGCTGGCAATGCGTGCATCAACCTCATCGTCAATGTGTACATCCCTGGAAAGTACACTACGAAGGTAAGTGAACTTATCCACAGCATTCAAAACTTCTCCATTTGTTGTAACTGATGGTTCCAAGTATGGATGGTGATGGTGTGATGGTGGCTGATGGAGCATCTGTGTTTTCTTGGTGTTAATTATTAGGCCAAAATTAGCACAGGAAGCAGAGAATTGATCCATACTTTGTTGCCTCTCAGTTTCAGAGGCTGCATTGAGTGCACAATCATCTGCAAACAGAAAATCATGCACCAACACTCCCTCCACTTTGGTCTTGGCTTGTAGCCTTTTCAAACTGAAGAATTTACCATCAGTATGGTAGTTGACCTTGATGCCGTGTTTGTCCTCATTGAAAGCATTTGTCAACATGGCTGAAAATATTATGCTAAAAAGCATGGCAGCAAGCACACAGCCCTCTTTCACTCCACTGGTGACTAGGAAGGCACGAAAGCGTTGCCTATTATCCAGAACCCAAGCAAACATGCCATCATGAAACTGACATACAATACTGATGAACTTCTTCAGGTAACCAAATTTTGACATAATTTTCCATAAGCCCTCACGACTAACAGTGTCAAGTCCTGGTCAGATCTACAAACTTTGTGTACAGACCTCTGCTCTGCTCCTGACATTTCTCCTGGAGTTTTCAGGCAGCAAATACCATATCGACTGTTCCTCGGTCCTTTCTGAAGCCACACTGGCTCTCAGGTACATGACCATCTTCCAGGTAAAGGATCAGCCTATTAAAGAGGACTCTAGCAAGAATCTTGCCACCAATGACTAAGAGAGAGACCCCCCCTGGTGATTGTCACAGGACAATCTATTCCCTTTACCTTCACAGAGATGGACAATGGAGGCATCCTTGAACTCCTGGCGGATAACTTCCTCTTGCCATGTAACCTGGAAATTTCAGTGAGCTTTTGTATGAGCAATGGTCCCCCTACCTTGTAAATCTCAGCTGGAATAGAATTAGCACCAGGTGCTTTGCCACGTGAAAGGAGCCTAATGGCCCTCAAAACCTCTTCTTGAGTTGGAAGTTCAGCTTCAACCTGAGGTAAACAGTCAATGGCCTCAGCATTGATTGACAATGGTCTGTTGAGAACGCTATGGAAGTATTCAACCCATCTCTCTAGGGTCATGTTCTTATCACTAATCAATATGGCTCCATCAGCACTGAGTGGCTGTGATGTACCATAGATTTTTGGTCCATAAATAGCTTCCAGGGAATCATAAAAGCACTAGAGGCATGTTCAAAAGAGTGTGATCAGAATACTGTGGAGACGGGAGAATATGCTATAGGACAAATGGTTTAAGAAATGTCCCTATTAAAAAAACTCAGAAGAGACAAGGTAACCATCTTCCAATATTTGAAGGTTGTCAGACAGAAGATAGATTAAGCCTGTGTGGTTCAAGAACTAACAGGGTTGGGCGAAAGTTTCCAAGATCTAGATATAGGCTTAATATGAGAAAGACTGTCTTAATGATTCAAGGTATCCAACAACAGTGAAATACTTTGTGGGTTGTCCCTCACTGAAGGCTATCAGACAAAGGTTACTCAACCAGTGGTTGGAAATGCTGTGACAGGTATTCTTGTACAAGTACAGCATATGTACAGGTCACCCTTTTCAGCTCCTAGGGTCTGTGATTCTATGGAGGGCAAAGGCTCATCACTCCCAGATTTCGCAGTCACTGTTCCATTTAGGGCTGGCTGACCAATCTGTGACACATCATTTCAATGTTCACAGCTAAAATGAAGACCACAATACGTAATGGACAGAATGACTGTAAGACCTCATCAGCCTTCCTCTCCTCCTTACCTCACATTCACTACCACCATCTCTTAGCGTGGCTGTCTAGTCTTTGGTACTTCTCTGCAGATGCGGGTACTTGCTTCTCTCCCTGGGCCCTTAGGTCCATTTCCTTATTTCTCTCCTTTCCCCCTTCTGTCTTTCTCTGCCTTGCCTTGTCACTTTCACTTCCTTTATTTCCTCTCCCTCTCCTCTTTAATTAGTCACATTTTAAGATCATGTGTTGTTTCATTAATACTTGCCATGCTATAGTCTGCCCTCACCAAGGAGAGAGGGCTCTTTGGGGATGAGTCCTTTCATCTTTCTCTTTGCACCACCACTTCCCATTGGGGCAGCTAGGTGGTGCAGTGGATAGAGCACCACTGCAGGAGTCAGGAGGACCTGAGTTCAAATCTCACCTCAGACACTTGACACTCACTGGCTGTGTGACCTTGGGCAAGTCACTTAACTCCAATTGCCTCATCCTGGGTCACCTCCAGTCACCCTGATGAATATCTGGTCACTGGATTCAGATGGCTCTGGAGGAGAAGTGACCTGCACAGCCCTCCCTCACTCAAAACAAAGTCAAGTGCAAGTCATGTCATTATTTCTCTGATGGCATGGTCTTCTTTGGCAACGAAGGACAAACACACACCACTTTCAGCAGAGTAGGCACTACCCATATATTTGTTGATTGATTGATTCAGTGGCCAGGTGGAAATTTCCCCACCATGGGGAGACCAATTAGTTCAAATATTTTTCAATTAAAGGCCTATAATTACAACATCTAGAAGTCAGGATTAAATGATTTAAAGCTAAAGCAGAATTGTTACTACAGATTCAAAAGAAATAGTATTCCAATGAGAATACTGCCCTTTCATTGATCTGATAAGTGATTTAGATGGTTCAGCAGGGAATTGAAAAAGTGAGATTATTTTAAGCAAAGTTACAAAGATCATAAACTTACTAGCATATTCATATTCCAATCTTTCTTTAGTTTGAGTAGATAACAAAGCTTAAACGAATGAAGTTGATAAGGATTAAAAAGTAGGCTGAACCAAAGAGATAAAAGCATAGTGGGGGAAATCAAAATTTGAATTGTTATAAAACATTTAAAAATGTGAACAACAAAATAATACCTGGTTTGGTAACACTTTCATGGGGTTGATACTTAAAAATGATTTTTCCAAAGTCTCAGGCAAAGCGTCATACATATCCTTTTCTTCTAGTTTCCAATAATCCATTCCTAACAGGTAAAAGAAAGATGAGTGAAAAAGAGAACGATGCTAGTGAAGGAGAAGGAAGATGAGAAGAAAAGTATATAAGAAAAAGAAAAATAAGACATGGAGAGAAGAAAATGAAGAGTTCCTAGTTTATGGGGCTTTTTTAACTATAGGAAATCACAGATGTAACCATAGCATGCCATATAATTTATTTTCACTCAATCAACAAGCATTTATTAAGTGGCTACTATGTGCCATACACTGACCTAGGCACTCTGTCACCAGTTCGTTGCCTAACCTTAAGAACATTTTCTCCCCCCACTGAGTCTCATCTTCACCTCTCAGTAAAATGGCCAAGATGATCTGATCCCTTCCCGACATGAAATTCTATAAGACTATCAGTCCATCTACCAGCAAGCATTTTATTAAGCCTCTCTGTGCCAGGCACTCCACTCTGAACTGGGAATACTAAGACAAAAATGAAATAGTTCCTGAGCTCAAGAAGTCTACATTCTACCAGGGAAAAACAACATGTAGACACAAGCAAAGGCAAAATATACACAAGGAAATTTCAGTGGGAAGTCATTAGTAGCTGGGGAATGAGGAGGAAGGGATCCAGAAAGGTTTCATGAAGGAGGCTAGGCTTAAGCTGAGCTAAGAAGGAAACTTGCGATTCTAAGAGTAGGAGCGAGAGGGGTGTGCATTCTGAGCATAAGGGACAGCCAAGCCAGTGCAAAGATATAGAGACCAGAGATGGGATATCAAGGGTAGGGAAAAATAAAATGGCCCATTACATTGGACAGCAGAGTATGTGAAATGGGTGATATGCTTTTTTTTAAAAAAAAATCACTATTAGTAACTGAGGGAAAACAAAATACTAAATTTAAAAAGAAAAAAAATTTTAAATCATTGAAAAATGAAAAGTATGTGTGTCTAGGAAATGAATACATAAATTATTTTGATGTATAAATAAAACATTTGGGAGGAAAAAGTAATGTAGAATACAATAGTTAACAAAAGCCCAGAAATGAATGAGATTTAAGCATCCACAAGGTGAAATGCTTATTATATAAAAGGAAATTAAATGTTTTAAAGATATATAAATTCACAGATTTAACATTTTATAGAAGAGAAACTTAGTACATTGCCTTGCATATATAGTAGATGCTTAGTAAATGTTTGTTAAACTAAATTATTATAAATGAAGACTTTTCATCAAATCAGATAAAAAACTAATTACATAGAAGAGATTTTGAGAGCCTTGAACATAGTAAGCATTTAACAAATGCATAACAAGCTGAATTATTAAATTCCCAAAATTCCTTTAAGGAACAGATAAAAAAAGATGACCAATCCTTTCTTAGTTGCTTTAAATAACTCCCAAAACACGACTTCCTTTTATCTTTATAAAATAATATATTATGTTTTTGAGGCAACTGAAGCTCATTTCTAACAAGTGAGCATTCAAGCAGAACAGGATATCATTCCCTGCTACAGGCAAGTCTCTTAACTAAGAAAGAATATAGAAAAGTTTAAAAATAACAAATCAGGAAGATACCATACCTGTTCCTTCAGATACCCAAGAACTTGGGCTTTCATTTGGTTTATTAAGGTAAAAAACATGAGGATACGCAGCAGCACTGAAGTCAGACTACAATTCAAAAAAACAAAACGTTACTATGAAATCAAGCTAAAACTTACTGAGCCCAAGTCTCCAGTCCACTGAATGAGTATCACAGGGAAGCCCCCAAAATGTTTGCAAAAGAGTAGGAAAATCTGGTTTCATTCAGCACAGTTACAAAAAGTCACAAGAGGAGAGGAGTAAAACATGGAAGTTGTTCATCCCTAACAGTCTAGGACTAATTCCACATGATGTCTATTCCAATGTCTAACTGGGACATGTTTCACTCTATGAAGATGGATGAGAGGCGGAGAGCTAAAGTAGTTAGTGCAGCAATGAATATAAAGTCTTAAGAACAACATTTAAATTGTTTTCATGAATATAAAACATCAAACAAAATTAAATTTAAAAACAAAAAAAGGAGTAATCAATGCCAATCAAAGCCTAAATGGAAAAATACTTATGGTTGATACTTTAAAACAAAATTGGTTATAAATCTCAGTACTCCAAGGTGCATAGCAGTTGAAGATAGTTCCACACTATCCAGAATTTACTTAACCATTTACTCTAAAGATGATTTTCTTTAAACTCCAGTCCTAGGAGGAGAATTTTTTTATGTTGAATCAATAAAACTCTATACATGCCAGGAAGGATTAATATACCTCAGCCATACCATATAAGGTACTACTAACTCCCTTTTTAATCAGTCAAGAAAATTTACAAGCAATCTTTTGCCTCTTTCAAAACCACCTTTCTAATTATCATATTCAATAATTCAAAAAAGTCAGGAAAAGTGGATTAGGGAAATCTGCGGCAAAAAATGAATTCTGCTCAGCTGCCATCCTGCAGGAACTGAAAGGTGAGCTGCCTGCTTCACTCTTCTTAGAAAATAGGGCAGTCACTGAAGAAAAAAGGCCTGACTTTCAATGAGAAATAAAAGTATGGTGCAATAAACAACCCTTTTAAAAGGGCAACTCTTTCATCCCATGGAGCTATCACAATCCAAGTAGAAGAACCCTTCCTTAGTCTCAATAATAGCGTTTAAAAGAAAAAAACCCCCACGAAGTCCTTCATCCATTAAGATGAAGGATCTTGAAAAGCTTATCCTACAACAGCAACAGAAACAAAGACAAACTCTCTTAAGATCCTTAAACTAAACTACATTTTAAAAATGGGCTTCAGAACAGCTTCAGCACAAAATATGTTTTTATATGAGGAGTTTGGGTCAGAAAAGACAGGATACCTTTTGCATTATCTAAACAAAAACTTTTTCTTTGGAACTCATTGAAATCCTAAAGGAAATCATCAAAACCACAGGACCTCAAAGCCTAAAGTGATACCAGGTCATCTAGTACAGTTCCCCTCAACCTCAGAGAGAATCTGGATTCCTGCAGATCACGTATTGACTTAGAAAACCACAAACTAACATGATCTCTGTTGTACTGTATCTTTACATATTTTGTTAAATATTTCTCAATGATATTTTAGTCTGGTTCCTACCTGTGGGCAGGGAGTCTGACACCTCTGATCTAGGCCAGCTCCTACCACAGCAAGAAGCCTTCTACAACACTGCTCCCAATCCCTTAGGGTCATCTCCTAGTAGAGAGAATCCATTCATCCCTCCATTCAGAGGCATGTTCATTCTATTTTTGCCCATTTTTAATCACAATAAAGTGTAAGTATTTTTATATATCAAGCCTAAACCTAACACTGCATTGTCTATGGTACTTTGGTCCTAGTTCTACTCTCTGGGACCAAGTGGAACAAAACTAGTACCTTATCCACACCCGAGTGCTTCAAGCATTCAATCTTTCTCTCAGTGAAAGTTCACACTAACTACATTAGGGCTCCCCAGAAAGGCCAATTCTGGCCTAATAACTCATCCATCCGATTCAGTGTGACTCTCCTTAAGTAACTGACTCCTTATCATTTTGCAGCTGGTCTCATCTACACTCCACAAAACCAAAGGAACATCAATCAGACCAGCATACAGCTACGATATGCTACACGCTATGATATATACTCAGCAAGAAACAACCCACAAGAAAATCCAGTCCCTCAGCTGAACTGCATAAAAACAACAAAACAGGTTGTTTTAAAAGTTTGCCAGAAGTGGAAAATTCTCCAACAAAAGTTGGAGATTGGTAAAAAAAAAAAAAAAAAAAGGCAATCACTAGGTGACAGAGAGAGCATTTTTTTTGGTTGTTCTCTCAATCTGGCTATTATTCAATCAATCTAAATTCCCTTTAGACTAGGCAAAATGCCTTCATCCCATATCATGTAACGTTATATTGGAACCACTAATGTATTAAGGGATTTTTCTGAATATGCATTACTTTGTTTTAATTCCAAAAAGGAAGGTTAATGTTGCTTTCTATACTTTTAATTTTTCTCCCTTTAAAAAAAATCTGAAAAAGGATGAAAAATGTTTAGAAACCAAGAAGATCTGGCAAATCTGTATAGACTGAAGAGAAGAAAAATTACAAGAGGGAAAGAGAATAAATAGTGCCTTATTTATGAAGGCTGAGGGAACAGTTTTTTTGATTCCTGTCATGAAAAAAGCTCTCAGGGATGGCAAAGTTGATACATGTAATGTGAATACAACTAAGGAATTTTCCAAAAGCTTATAAAGAGATAAAGCTTTGAAATTTATATGTACTACACTAAAAACTGGTACTTTTATGACCACTGAGGTCAAAAGAAACTTTTATTTATTTTAACCACATAAATGAGATACACAGAAATCCAAATGACAAGGTAGGTATAATAGAAAAGGTATTTTAAAAATTTTCTAAGTCCTGGGACTTATTAGCTAGCTTTTAACAGAGTAAGTGCTACAACAAGAAACAGGACAGATAAATTACATTCATATTTTAGACAAACTGCTTCAGTATTTCCAAAATTTTGATAGACTTGTTTACAAAGCAATTTTAAATTATTTAATAAAAATGAAATATTTTTAATGTAGTAATTAAATAAATATGCCTGCCAATAAAAAATCTTTATTTAGGTTTAAATTTTTCAAAGTTAAATGGACTACTATATTGTTAGATGTCAATACTTGTAACACATGGAATGACAGTGCCTTTAAAAATGATTTTTAAAACTAATACCCTCACCTCCTAGTTTTTACTGGCAGCCAGCTACAGAACAAACGTTTATAGCAACTTGTTATTTCCGATCTTCACAGTCTAGAAGAACTGCTTGCCAGTGGAGCAAATTAACAATAAAATAGGATAGAAACAAATAGAAATAATGATAACATAGCACGATCCCAATATAATTACTAGTGCAGAAATGTGCCAGTTTGAAGTTATTACCTACATTCTCAATTGTTGATTTTTTTCTTTGTTCACTTCCTTGAACAGATGTGATGTATTCCTCTTCAATGTGTACTCTCTTCGGTTGATTTTGTTTCAATTTTTGTGCCCATGATGTTAAAGATTTGCTATTAAAAAGTAGTAAAAAAAAAAAAATTTAGCCTTTTTATATGTCATCTCCCACAGAGAACAACAGCGTTGGCCTTCTGGAAGTAGAATTAAGGAGAGAGAGAGAGAGAGAGAGAGAGAGAGAGAGAGAGAGAGAGAGAGAGAGAGAGAGAGAGAGAGAGAGAGAAATGATGCATCATTAACTTGCATTTCTCTACCTGTAGTTTTTTGTTTACTTTAGCATAAAAACACTGCCTGGAGATGACTATGCATTTTGTGGCCATGGAATACACATAACAAATTGGTCCATGCAGACCAAAGTTTGACCTAAAATAAAAATACATTCTGACACTGCCCAATAATGTCTTTAAGATTATTATACTAATCAACAGAAAGGGTCTGTATTTATGCATGTATAATATATAATACATACATATATACACATATAAAACTGAGCTTTACAAAACAGATAAATTGGGGATTAACTTCATATTTTTTCAAGAGTATTTGCTTTGCAAAACAGATTTACCATAAAGTTCCATTATTAAATAATTAACTCCCTAGAGAAATAGAAATGTAATCCAGTTTACAAAAATTATAGTTACACACATATTGTTAAGACATCAAGTATATAAAGGAAGGTACATTTATAAACAGCTCTCTACTTCAAACATATGCATAACAAAATTCCACTGCTGAAAAAATGTAGAAATGCATTTTTAATGCTGTCAAATTATTGGAAAATACAACAGGAACTTTCTAATCATTCCTATTTTGAGAGTACAACTTGTAACAAGCTAGCACAAACTGGAAGAAATTCAGATTTTATAAGGTGAATTTTTAAAAATTATTTAATCAGTCAACAAACATTTATTAAACATTTACCATGTGCCAATCATCCAATCACTATGTTAGCTCTATCAAGATGCTAGAGATACTTTGGGGTAATTTGACTGACTATCTCTACTAAAGAGTCCTACTCTGATGTCTAACAGTGACACAGAAATGATCCTGGGTTCTCACAGTCTATGCCAGCAAGGCACAAAGGGCCAGATCTGGCAAGTCGTATCAACTAAGCTGCAAAGGCTTCAGATACAAGGCAGCGTGTATGTATATGTCAGCTAGCAACATAGGGCTTATGACAGAGTACCACCTGCATCTTGGGAGGGAGCAACTACAGCCATGAAATCACAAATCGTTGAAGCATTCAAGTAATCTGACTGATTTAACTTCAACATTACCTGTAATCTGCCAACCAGCACATCTGTTTTGAAAGGCTCTATCTAATCATTATTTCAGATATTGATCAGCACTCTTGATGATACTCCAACTGAAAGTATTTATAAATTATGCTCAACTTAATACATGAAGAAATAAAATTGTTTTCAAAGCATGAACACTGATTACTCACCTGTTCGGTTTTCCACAATGTGCTTCAGAAATCTTATTTTCACTGGTAAAATTATGTTCATATTCGCCAGGAAAAATAGAAACATCCTCTTTGAGTGCTGAGGCATACTCTTCTGTAGTCTGGACGCACAGGCTCTTCTTGCCATCACTTACAAATGCATCCTTCTGGGGTGTAGGGGTTGGATGTTTGCCTTTGGAAGTGTCTTTGTGCTCCTTGAATTCTTTCAAGTCTTTAGATTTGTAAGGATTTCGTTCTGAGATAAAAAAATTACTGTACCCACCATTGTTCGTTGGAATACTATCCATAATGCTGTCTTGATGTGAAGAAAATGTTTTTGGCCGAATTTCAGTTTCTCTAAGTATAGAATAATTGGCAACGTACTCATTTCTTTCACAGCTTTCAGAACACAACCCCATCTGACTTTCTAATGTAGAAAAATTGTTTATCAGTTTGTCAGGGGAAGGTCTGTTACCGGAAGGCCAAGGAGCATTATTCTTCTGGAATTTAATTAAATTTCTTATCTCTTCTTCAATATGCTGGAAATAAAATGCAGGAAAATGTGTAAGAAAAATAAAGCACATGAAATAATGCCATCTGAACTTATCACAATATTCATATATTTTTACAAATTGTGATGAAATATGCTCTGGCTGAAATATTGATTCTAGAACACTCATTTATTTGTACAAGACATATTACATAAGTCACTGTAGTTCAGAGGGACAACAAAGTGAAAATACACAAAGGCAAAGGAGAGCTGAACATGCAGCAAGTTCTCACTTTGATTTGGTTACTGAACTGTTCTTGCTGCGCAACGATCTGCTGCTGTCGCTGTTCCTCCACCAAACTGAAGAGCTGTAACCACTTAGCCTAGGAAATTTAAAAAAAAAAAAAGAATGATTCAAAAGAGAAAACTTTATCTTAGTTTTCTGACAATGCAACACACCAAGCTACAATAATAGCAACATTTCTTACCAAAATATGTCATAACTGGAAAAACTACAATAAAGAATTTCTAAAAATAAAGATGACTGAATACAGGAAACCTTCAAAACTATTACAATACTTTAAACGAGTCTGGAGAAAATAAATAAGAACAATATCTTCAAAATGACCTTCATTAACATTTGAAATGTTCCATTTTGGGGAAGGGGAAGGGGAGGGACAGGGAGAAAATCTGGAACTCAAAATCTTACGGAAGTGAATGTTGAAAACTAAAAATAAATTACTATTAAAAAATAAGAAATGTTCCATTTCTGATGCCTCTTCACTTATTGGAGGCAACTGATACTTTAACTTGAAGTTTTCCTCCAGCTTCATTCTCCTTACTCCACTCATATCAAAGAGTTAATGATTTTTGAACACTTACATGTTCCTAATGAAAGAAACCCTATACCATAAACCCAAAGAATTCTTCTACATTGTGAATAATTACTCCAAAGTATATTCTTTAAGTTGATACAATCATCCACAGAGTTTGTTTGTTTAAGTAAAACAAGCTGTAACAGAGATAAATAGGCTATTTCACAGAGCAGGGGATCCTAACTGTAGATCCCCTTCGGCAGGCTGGGGAAGCCTATGTTCTCTTCTCAGAATATCTTAAACATTCTTAAATGCATAAAATAAAATACACAGGATTATAAGGAAAGCCAGAGGTTAGTCATAATAAAGATGCAATTTTTTTCCCATCCAGGTTCATGGACCCTCTAAAATCTAATTCCTGCCATACATGGTCTTGGAGTACAATGACAGATAGCTCCTGTAGCTTCCTTTAGATTTTTCTACGGAACTCAAAAAGCCCTTATTAAACACCTACTATGTTCCAGATTCTAAAGCTACAAAGAAAACTATTTGTTAAATGGTTTTTCCCTCAAGTAACTTTACATTTTCCTGAAATTCCACCACCCCTTGTTATAATGGAATGAGGCACTTAAATGATTATGTCCACAGTAGAACAAAGTGTTAAAAATCAAAAATGTGTTCAATAGTAACTCATCTTTCCAACATTAAGACTACCATTGTTCCAACAAGTCTAAATATACACTTTAGCTCTATGCAATAAACTGAGGAATGATATAAATCAAATTTTTAAAAAAGTATCAGATAGAACTGAACACCACACTGTAGGTGTGATCTGATCAAGGCAGAGTATACCTTGGGGTAAGAATAATTTACTTGACTAAATCAATTAATAATAATGACATAATAAGAAAATCAAGGACATTCTTATCAGCAGTTTCAACTTTTCTGGTGTTTTGTATTAGTGAACCAATCTTTCAGGCTAACTTTGGTCATATTTGTGTTCTTCCTCAATTCTCCTCCTACTCCCCAATTTGAGAGAAATATTTTTTCTAACTTGTAAGTTAAATTGACAACAAAACATAAGAAGTAAGGGAAAATATTTCACAGGAAGATACAAATTAAACCTTATTTTTTTTTTAACTAGACTAAAATCTAAGTATGCAATATGAACTAAAATAGGGAAAAGACATATAGACTATATGATTGACTTAACAAAAAAGGGAGCTAATAATAATGCAGTAAGATGTACAGAGTTTCTACAAATGAAAAACCAAACTGTATTAATGTTTATTGAAATTCAGTGAATTAAACTAAGTCAGAACAGCAATATTTTACTCAGGCCTGGGGAAATGAGCGAGGAAAAGCAGCAAGTATAGAAGACAGCATGCTGATCTTAGAATAGGGACTACCTTCCACTTCCTCCTCTAACACCTTCAATCCACTCTATAAATCTATGCATTTGTTATCTGCTCCATTAAAAAAGGAGTTCCTTGAGAGAAAGAACAGTAGTTTTGCCTTTCTTTGTATACCCAGCACTTGGCATTGTGCCTGGCAAATGGTAGGCACTTAATAAATGCTTGGTGACTGACTGTGTGTCCATGAGTTAGTCATTTCATCTTTGTATGTCTAGTTTCCTCACCTATAAAATGGAGATAATAACTGTGGTACATTAGTTTAACTGAGATAACATACCTTTATAAAGCAGCCTGTAAATCTGAAAGCACTAAAATGCCGGGATTATCATTATTATTATTATCCAAACCAAAATGATTTGTCTACACTTGTCATGGCACTATATTGCAACTACACATTTATTACTTTGGGATACAGACTACTGAAAAGATAATTGTTTTTCCATATCAGACTTTATTTGATATGAAATATCTCAGAGAGACATGACTTATATTCCCTATTATTAGTATCCTCTATTAAATATTTTATACAAAACTTGCTATTAAAAGCATGTAAAGAGGTGGGTATAATTAAACTGTAAAATAAAAATATAATATTGGCTATTTTTAAAAAATATTCTTAAAAGGCCTATCCTTTATTTGTGGTAAATCTTAACATTATTTCCATCTTACATATATTTGCAAGACATGCATAACTACTGGGTACCCTCAGATTACACTTAATTCTCAGCTACTTAACTCTGAACTAGATTTCTGCTGTATTTACAATCTTTTGTATCATATCACACTGCTCAAATGAAAACAGGCTATCTATACTTTGTATCAATTATTTGCACAAAAGGAATAAAAACATTAACAGCACTCTCAAAATCTCACTCAAATAGATGAAAAGGATATGAAAGGATCATAAATTTAGGGTTGGTAAGGACCTTAAAAATCCCTCATTTTACAACCACGGAAGTGGAAGCACAGAAAGGATGAGAAACTTACCCAACAGCCTGAAGGGAAGAAAGGCTCAGATTTGAACCAGAGGTGGATTTGAACAAAGGTCCACTTCCTCCAAATTCATGTTAAAAAGTATAAAACATTTTAAACAATTCTTCTTTGAATTGGTAAATTAAGCACAGAACCAAGCAGTTCTCCCACATTCAAATAATTATGCTTATTACATATGCCAACAATATGTTTTTGTTTTGTTTTTAACAACATGTGTTTTTATTTTGTTTTTAACTACACTGAGAAACAAAGAAAAATTTGAATGCCAATATGGTTGATGAATTTAGATGCTTCCTTGGGATTTAAAACTGAGCTATGCACAGGGCAAAAAAATTAAAAGCAGCAATTCCCAGTGAAACACACAGGAGTTTGTTAAAATTAATAAATTCTCATCTACTTTAAATCATTTCAATAGATACCTTATCATTTCAAGCAAATAAAAAGATGTTTTGTTTCATATTTTTAATGCTAAATGAAAAGTCTTTACCTCAGCACAGGCCTGCCACAACTTGTGGTCCACAGATGGCTCTGGCCACCTGAGGTTCACCAAAGGATTTCCTCTACATACAAAGGATGTTTTCCTTTACATTTTCCCCCCAAGCTGCCCAAAATACTTTGGCTGGCCACAAGATGTGCAGACCTACCTTAGTAAATATTAATGGGGAACATTAAGAATAATAACTATCACACATATTTTGCAGATGAAGAAACTGAGGCAAACAGAGTTAAGACTTGCCCTGGGTCACAAGGCTATAAAGTGTTTGAGGCTGAATTTGAACTCAAGGTTCAATTTGAACCCATTATCCACATGTGAAATTTTTGAAAAATATTGCTTTTTAAACTTTATAATGCACTTTACTGACAAAACTTCAATAATTACTTATACAGATCCTAGTGATGGCTTTCATGGATCTTTCAATATAACCCATATTTTATCTACTCTTTCATTATAATAAGAACTTGCTGCTTGAGGTCTTTCTTATGAAATTTAATGAATAATTTTACAATCCTCATTAGTGTTTTAAAGCAAACCCACTATTTTGGCCAAAAAGAAGAATCCAACTCTAACACTGCTGGACTGAAAATTTTACTATAATTTAAATGTCAATTTAATAATAAGTATTTTGAGAAAAACATTCAATATGCAAATAAACTAAGACCATTATTGTTATTTATGAGTTTATATGTAATCTGCACTCTAAAGAAAAAAATATTCAGTGACATGAGAAACAGGAAGACCAGAGGTAAATGTGATATGATACTAAATATAAACTTTGTTTTATAATTATTTTTGAAATTTTTACTTCAAACAAAGCAGACTTTGGGTCATTTTTCTTCAACTAATTAAAATATGAGATATGTAAGTCCATGATTTTTTAAAAACTAGATTACCAAATTTAAAATTTTAAGGGCTTTTATGCTTGCTCTGAAAAAACATATCATACTAGTACAAAGTCAGTACAAGAACAAATTAGTATTGCAAAATACATCTAATTATTGTGATGTAGCAAGCATTTTGTTTATCTTTCATTTGTTAAAGATCCAACAAACTACACAAAGAGAAGGAAGGAAGGGAGGGGGGGAAGGAAAAGAGAGAGAGAGAGGAAGGAAGGAAGGAAGGAAGGAAGGAAAGAAGGAAAGAAAGCTATTAAGTCAAATTCTTTTCTTCTCTATGAAGAATTCTGTGGAACCCTCCATAGCTACCTCACACTTCCTCCAAATCTCAGAATCCGCCTTGCCGCAGTTTTGCAGATCTTGCATAAAAGAGGTTAGGACTTCAACAGCAGTCTGAATTAGAGAGATACTGTTCTTCCCTGAGAAAGAGGACAACCCATTGGCACTAAGGAGATTGGGTCCGCTTCTGTGGAAATATAAATAATGCAAAAGTTTTCTTCATTCTACTGAACTGTTGAATGATCCTCTAGTTCAGACTAAGATAAGCAGCACAAAAGCACAGTATTTAATTCTATTTAAAAGGATCTCATTTGCTGAAAATCTGATCAGAGAATTATATATAAGAATACAAGAGAAAGAAATACTGATAGCTTTCTATTTTTAAAAACAAAACCCAAATATTTCCTCAAAAGTGTCAGCTTTCCTGAAAATAAAAAAATAACAAAACAAAACAAATCAATGCAACTGTATGGTAAAACTTCCAGTTTCTCAAAAGTATTATGAGAATCTTTTTACCAATGATCATTAAACTTATACCACTTATAAACTTATAAACATCCTTTAGAATTACAGTAAAACCTCATCAATTGGAATTCACTAATTTAGTTTAATAAATATATCAAAATGAAATTTATCTGCATTATCTATGAATGGGTGTACTAAGCACATTACTAGTGTAAACAAAAATACTTAGCCCACTTAATATTAGTTT
The DNA here is from genome assembly GCF_028372415.1 of Notamacropus eugenii. NCBI lineage: Eukaryota > Metazoa > Chordata > Mammalia > Diprotodontia > Macropodidae > Notamacropus > Notamacropus eugenii. The sequence continues at coordinate 38,607,256 of NC_092875.1, forward strand.
AAAAAGCTATTATAACACAAAAGCTTTTCAAACCTAGTGCTGCAGTCCAAACTAGGATAACTTGCTTCAGACTTTTAATTGCATCACTCAAGCTGCAGAGCACTACAAAGCCTTCTCTACAGTCATCCAAAAGAAATCTGTCCTACCATCCACACTACAAAAGTGCATATCACTCAAACTAAGGCAGTCAAATGGGGAACTAGTGAAGTTAGTTCACCAATGCATATGTATACCATGGACAGACACTACAGCTGGAAAAGGAGGTGGACCCAGAACTCCAGTATGAGATTAGGCTGAATTAACTTTGAGAAATACACAATCTCTTCAAGTTCTTCAAAACGTCATCTCTTCAAGACGAGCATCCTCCACATGACTATATGGCTGTGTGTCATAGAATACTGTGACCTCAAAAGCACCAAATTTATAAATCCAAAAGGAAAATGGAAAGCTACAAGGTAAGAATAAATTGGCAACAACAAAGAGACATTTTTTCAAATACCTGTATGACCAGAAAAGGAAATGATCAGTCATGAGCAAGAATGAGGGAACAACAGCAGAAAAAATGTCCCTCACAAAATATATTTTAATCATTTTCCCTATATGTGTATATATACACACATACAAAGTGGGTATATATTTACATACATATGTATACACTTTCACATATATACACACATGTAGTAAACAATTAAAGGTCTTAAACTCATAGGTTAGAACCTTTGTAGAAGATTTATGAAAATCTGTGGCCAAAAATTACATGAGATAACAGGAGAGAGTTTCCATCTAAACCTCTACAATGAGAGAGCATCCACATCAATGAAATCAACAGCTCACCACACTGAACATCAGATCTATTCGAAATTGTTGTATAAAAGTAGGTGGCATACAACAGCATAGTTTTAAGTATGAAATTTTTTAAAGCTAATTAATCAACTAACTTATGATGTTTTAAGATGTACAAGGTGTTATATGATAGATATATTTTTCAACATGAGGTGTAGACTAAAACCTCAAGCATCCTATGCACTTAGGAAACGAACAATTGTGGATAATCAAGTCTTCCAGTAAGTTGAGGGTTCATCCTTTTTAAGTATCAAAATATTTACTTTAGCCATATTAAGTAGAAATCTCTCCAAAATGTTTTACAATTCCCACCCTTTCAAACTAACAAAATTTAAACTTTTCTTGATGTCTCAGGGTCAAAAATTATTATGAACTGTGTCATATAGTTGGTGTGTACTGCAGTCCTTTTATGATTTCTAAAACATTTTACATAAATTACTTCATTTGCCCTATGGCATATTAAAGAGATTAATAGCCTTAGGGCCCTGAGGTATAAGGAATACTAGATGCTTCATTAAAAACCTACTATCCTTTGAGCACCCTACAGTCTGTGTGTGAGTGTGTGTATGTTTTCGCAGTATTATTGCCCCTTCCTCTGGTGTCAGGACATCAACTATCACTACTCATACTATCAATGAGGCTGCCAGAGGACTCTCTCTCTCTCAACTTCTATTTTGCTATAGATTTGACAAAGTTGATCAGAGTTCTAAATAAAACACACAGACTTTAAATGAGGAGAACAGACTTTAAATGAGGACCTACCAACCCTCTTATGAGTCAAGTTTGTGTACTACGTGACATCTATTTTTGATGCTGAAAGATCTTTTTCATTTCTTTGAATTTCAGCCACATTGTAGCTAAGTGATATTGCTGAATTGTGTCGTTTCAAACATGGAAAAGTATTATTATAATATAAACCACCAATTTTGTAACTTTAAAATCAAAATTTGGAAGTAATCTTTGGGCCTGAGACATAAGACTTCAAAGAAATGTGATTTAAAAAAAAAAAACACCTCATGTTTAAAACCACAGATAGAAAAGCAAGTTACTACTTATCTGTTCCCCAGATAAAAGTAAGATCTTAAAATATCTCTTGAAAAAGTGGGCAACAAACCAGACTGATAAAGTGCATAAACTAATTAGATAACAGTTACTGGTTATATAAATAAGAAATTATATAACTATAGAAACTACGCAACTAACAATCTACAGAATTCAAAGGCCAAAAAGGTTATGATTTAGGGTGAATTGGGGTACTATCCAAATATACATAATAAATAACACCTATTGTTCGAGATGTTTAATAAACTGGTGAGCTGAACTGTTTAACTCAACATACAATGCGATATGTAACTGCTTTTAAAAAAATGTCACTTTTCCATTGTTACCTGTTCGCATTTAAGCTATATCCAATAGAATCATGAGTATTTCTGACATCAGATTCTATAGAAGATGGAAAGGTTTCTTGTTTAGTTTTCACCAAGTCCAAATCTTCCATAGTTTATGTCTAACAGGAATGTGGTTACATTCTCTTATCTGAAAAAGTAGCTTGACTTCATTGTTTGAAGAAACTGAATCCGATTCATCTTCAGGTACTTCATCATCTAGGGACATTTTCAGTTCCTAACATTCAGAAGCATAAAGTCTTAAGCTTCCAACAGATTCTGAAAAAATGAATGAGAAAGACTTAAAAGCTACTAATATCATCTTCTATTCCTCCATGACTGGAAACATTTTAATTTTTGCACATAAATCCACATTTCAAATGACGGAATTAGAAAATGACATCACCTTTTCAGTGATATTACTGAATTTTCTAAAAAAACCACCCTATTTCCTAGACTCCACTCTGTTACATAACCAAATAACAACAGCTATTTAGTCAGGGAACATGAAAAAGTAACTCCTTTTGCTATCTGTGGTTTGCGTATAGATACTTGTTTGCAAAAACACCAACATAGCTTTGTTTAGTTACTTATTTGGTACCAAAGGCTTCTCGTGCTACAAAGAGAGGCATATAAATATTCAATTTGCTACGTCAATTCAAATAATATGCCTCCTTGAGTAACCCTAGGTCCTTAAAAGACACACACAAAACCCAAATTAATAACCTACAACTGCAAAATGCAAATTCTTACAGTTATCCAACAATGTTATCTAGTGGGTTTTTTTAAACCATTTTCCACCCTGAAACCTCTTCACAAAGAGGACTTGATTAGAACACCAGCACACAAAAGGGAGATTTCCTGAAGGCACAAATTTAAAAATAAAAGCTAAGCGGATTTCTTCTCAACGGCCTGGGCAGTCAAACCAGCTGACCAACACCATATTTACAAAAGAAAAAAAAAGGGTCAAGAAAAAAATAATCCGGATTCAAATCAGCTTGCCTCCTGAGTGCTGGATTTCTATCTGGAAAACAAGTCTTCTGAGAAGATGGATCTGCATGTCAGGCTACTCCTTTCCCAGTGAGGTAATCCTGATGCAGTGGATGGAGATGTAAATGCAGCTGAAATTCAAAGGTGCTTTTCTAGTCAGGAGGCAAAGAAAAAAGAGAAAGAAAAGCGAATAACCAGGTGCTCGACATGCAATTGACCGGACTGGAAGTTCTGATCCTGCCAACCTAGATCCGGGAATCGGTCCGGCTGGGTTTGGGGTTTTGTCCCTTCCTCAGCCACAGAACGCGGGTTTGGCAGCTTTTGCCTCATCCTGCGAAAAGGAATGGGGGCGAGGGAGGGGGAGGGGACGGCTGGAATGGAGGCCACCACCCCCCACCCCAAGAGCTGACCTCGCACCAGAGGGCAGGAAGGGGGAAGGGAGCGGCCTCATCGGTCACCCACAGCAGGGGTCAGAGACCAAGGGGAAGGGGGACGGGAATGGCGAACCGGTAAGGTACAAGAGAGAGCCCAGTCAGCCGCGCCGACCAAGGACAGAACCAAGGAGCGAGTCTGGCTACCACTGACAGCTCCTACCAGCGCAGACACGGAAATCCCTCCAGGAGGCTCCTCCGCAAGCTCCGCCCCCGGCAGGCGCCTTGTAATTGGACCACAGAAACGTCACTCGAGGCACGGGGGAAGGAGGGGCCTAGAGAAGGGGCCTCAGGCCCCGCCCCCCCACCGTGAGGTAGCCTCGGGGAGGCTGGGCTGTGGCGGCCAACGCTCCGCCCTGCCCCCCCGCCCCTCACTCCCCTATCCGGTCCCCCGGCCCAGCTGCCAGGGATGCCACACCCGCTAACCATCGCTAGGAGTCCCGGGGCGGGGGAGGGTACGGCCCCCAATGCCCGACTTCCTAAAGCGCGGAACCTCCTTACCTGGCGAGCACCCCAGCCGATGGTGAGGGCCAAGCGAGTCGCCCAGCGCGACAGTTAAGACTCGAGTGCGCGCGCCCGGCGCCCCGCCTGCGATTGGCCGCTCGGGCGTTGGGAAAGGGGCGGGGGGACCCGGCGGAGGGGAGGCGCGCGCCCGCGCAGTAGCCACGCCCACTCCCGGCGGATTGATTGTGGGGAGTGTGGAACCGGCCCGCAGAAGAGAGGCGGGGCTCCGCCGCGCCCCCCCTCTGATTGGCCTGCTCCGATTTTTTTCCGCATTCACGTAGGAGGGAACAACAACGGCTCCTAAGCGCAAGAAAGACGTCAAGGAATTGGGGGCGGGGAAAGTATGAGCGCATGCGTAGGCGCATGCGCCAACGGGACTTTTTCCCCAGCGGCGGTTGCTTGGCTTGCTCCCATTAGAGTGTTCCTGGCTGCTCCTTCTCGGGCCCAGGTAAGAGACCCCCGCGGCGAGCTTGGCTGGCCCTCGCCTCCGCGTCGAGGCTGACGGACGACGGCCGTCCATCGTGCTCCCCGCACGTAGCGGGACCTCCGCGGGCCCTAGGACCCGGCCCGCCCCACGGCGCTGCGCTGGACGTTGCGTCCGGAGATCGTGTGTGTTAGCTGCCTAGCACGCAGTAGGCGCTTAATAAATGCTTTTCCCCTTCCTTCTCCCTTCCCCCCTCCTTTCCTTCCTTCCTGCCCCCTCCTTTTCCCCAATTTCTACAGAACCTCCACCTTCACGAAGTGCCTCCTAGATGGGTAAAGAGACACATTTCCGCTCAGCCCTCCCCCGCTCCATTGCCACGAAACCGTTATTAAGGCGCCTGCTGTGGGTCAGGGGTCAGTTTGGGAGAAAAAATAACCAAGAGAACCTGGATATCTAACCAGAATTATTCTGCCAGCTGTTGTGAAGCCCCTTTCTTCTTCTCGGGTCTTAAGCACTTATTAAGCGCTTCTGACGTGCAGTGCCCTGTGTTAAGTACTAGAGATTTAAGTAGTCTTCAGGAACCCGCATTCTATACAGTGTGTGTGTGTGTGTGTGTGTGTGTGTGTGTGTGTGTGTGTATACGTGTGTGTATACAGATATGGAAGAGATTGGCCTGATGTGTAAAGTACGTCTGTCACTTCGGAACACACCTGCCTCTGCTGCAGACCACCCCTGGCGATTCTCTCCAACTATGATTTAGAGAACAGTTATTGATCTTCCGGCGGCGGGAGGGAGAGGCAATTTCCTCACTTGGAGTTCCCTACTCTGATGGCATCGCAGATCTCGACCAAAAAACCATCTTGGTCCAAGGGCAGTTTATTACCCTGAGGGATCTCTGAATCTGGAGGGGTTGAAAGCTTGCCTGACCTTTGTACATTCTGGGCGGTACAGAAAGAGGCTTTTGCCAAGTCTCCTGGAGAACCTGAAAGCCGGGCTGGTAGCAGAACTTATCTCAGGCTTTTCATCTTATAGATACTATGTAAGTGTGAAGACAAGTTTGATGGCTACAGTGTAGCACCCAAATAATCAGGTGTTGCTGCTGATAGACCTATACATAATAAAGATGACTTGTGAGCTAAGTGGAGTCTTTATTATGTGTTTTTGTCAGCAGCAAAACCTGTTTGTTTTGGTGCTGTATTTTTGGCCAGTGAAAAAAATCAGTCTCCTTACAGTAGAAATTTTTGGGTTTAGTGATCAAAAGTAGCACTTTTTTATAACGTCCAATACCTGTTGTTTTCCTGAAATCTGTCCAGCCAGACAAGAGTCAGACACTCCCCGTTTTTGTGTGTGAGCAGTGAATGACATACCTGCGCAGAAGTGGGGGCAGCCTTGTTATCCATCAAATCAAACGTTTATTGGTTGTCTGTCCCGTATTAGACACTGTCTACATCAATAGATAAGCAATAAATGGTTTTTCCATAGAAATATGTTACTGAACCAAATAAACTGTCCTATCTTGACTTCTGTCTGTGTGTACCAGTCAACCAAAACTAACTGCTTGACTCTCTAAGGTTGTTTACTTTTTCTGTTATGCCATATAATATTATAAATATTATATAGCATATGTAATACATTATATTTTTATATATATTCTTAACAGAACTGAGATTATTCCAAGCAGTGACATGTTTGAATCCTGCCAATAAGATTTGTTCTTTTACCTCCCATTTCTGTTAGCTGCGCAACCAGTACCTTCTGTTGGAGTCCAGAATCATATATCATTTCATCCATAAACATCAATAAGTTATACAAGAGTGAGACAAAACCACTGACTCCTAAAAGACTTAGTAAGCTACTTTGATAGAAAAGCAAAAGATGTACTATTGTGGCAAAAACCCATGTTGTCTATAAAATTTATAATGCATGTTAACTGTAGCAAGTGCTAATGATGGTTGTACAGTAACTGGTTAGTTTCTACTAGAAAAATTCCTTTTTTATAACGAAATTTTAGAGAACTCCTTACCCAATAAAATATTTTACTGAACATCTTAATTGACCCAACTTATTCAGAAAATAATGGTCATGTTAACTGAATTTTTTATTTAACCCATTTACTCATGAGTCCCAAGTCAGACATACTGTGCCTCTAGAGCTGCAATACAGTTTGAAAGAAAACTTGTAAAAAGTTATTTCTAACTGTAGCTTGATCTAAACAGATTAAGCCTAGAAGGCTTAAGGATGTTTGTACTTTCATTACTTAAGTACTACTTTGTGGCTTTACATGGTGATGATTAGCATATTGTAATAGAATTTTTTTTATTGCAAAATAAAGTTTTTCAAAGTGAAAGGCTTTTTCTTTGTCTGAAGGCTTCACATGGCCACTTCTGAGGGAAGATCATCTTAAAAGCAACATCTGGGAGATTGGCAAAGTACACATTATTGTGAAATATCTCAGTTGCCTGTAACTCACTTATAAAGTCGTGTTTAAGGTCTTCAAAGTGCTTTTCTCGTAATCCTGTGAGGGTGAGCAAATGTTAGGCTGGAGAGTGAGGTAAAGGATTATTTACACTCATTTTTCAGATAAGGAAACACTGAAGTTGTGATTTACCCATAATGACACATCTCTTGGGCCAGGTCCAGCATTCCATCTACTACATTATACTGTTAGCATGCAACAAGAACAAAAGATTGAAGGGAAGGACTTGGGTTTTTGTCTCCGTGTCCAAAATGTCATGCACATAGTAGGTGTTTAGTAAATGCTTATGAAAAGATTTCATTAATTTTCATGTTCAAGTAGTGCTATTTGGTGGCTCATCTCTCCAAAATAAAAATAAAACATTATAAATTGACATCTACAATTTAAACATGAAATGACATTTTCAGGGTAAGTGTGAATTGTGAAATTTCCTATGCCATAATTTTTCTTATAATTAGTGCTTAAACCACTATGCTTGCATTGATCTTGGTGGTCTTGTCTTCCTGTATGATCCCTGAGAAAACTTGATCCTTTCTATTTGATGCCATGATTACCTCTTTAGCAACTGAATTCATAATCATTGAACTGTGATCTGACCAAAGATTTTAGCAAATGATAAGTAGGGGTATGAGGATGATCCTTTACTAAGAACGTACCCCCAGTATGTCCATTATGATCTTTCAGAAATCCAGGGAATAATCTTCATCCAGGAGAACAGTTAGTTAAATACAGTTTTCCCCTTGGTAGAGGGGGTGGAGAACTAGGGGTGCAGTTGCTGTCAGTGTGTCTGTTTCAGTTTTTCTTTGTTCAAGAGAGGGTTCCACGTGAGAAGATTGTATCAGAAAATTATTATTGATATAAATTACTTAAAAAATAAAAGGTGTCAGTAAAACTTTTCTAAGGTAAAGTTGTCCTAAGTAGCTTTTTGAGTACTTCAGTGGCCAGTGATTTCTCTGATGTGAGTACTTTCTCCATTGGTGCAGACTGTAGGCCTTCAAGTCTTCGTCATCCCCTGTGATTCTTAGCCATGTGTGTAAATCCTCTTGAGGGCATCCGCTCAGTGTTTTCTAGGACGTTTCTGGTTCTTTTAATGTGTTTACCAGTGCAACAGTCAGGACATGCATCTGTTTGCTAGCCCTCTCTCTAGCTATCATAACTGTCTGCTTCCATTTCTGGACGCATATGTGTGCCCTGTATGGTAATTTATTTTCAAGGAATAAAAATGAAAGCTGTGAACTCACACTCAATGCAATGAGATCTTTACACAACAGATATCAATATGGTGATTGATCAACACAGAAAGTGATGAAACTGTCCAGTTATTCTGCAGATTGGGCTTGTTCTATAAAACCACCACTTAACAGTCATACTGTAGTCACTTTACCTGCACTTGTGAGCCAGCTTCCTGCTGTTCACATAGAGGTTGTCAGAGATAGAAGGTATTACTGGGTAAAAGAGGAAATAAGTGACTGAGAAGTGGGGAGAGATATAAGACAGAGATTAAGGAAAACAGGCTAATAAGTTTAATGAAGGAGAGGGAAAAGAATCATCAACAAGTCAAACATTTATTAAACACTTACTGTGTCCCAGGCACTGTGGTGAGAGTTAGGGACAAGATGAAAGGCAAAAACAGTGACTGCTTTCAGGGATCTAGTGGAGAAGACAACACCCACGCAACCTAGTACAGGCGAGATTTACACAGGATAAATGGGAGAGAATCTCAGAGTGAAAGCACCAGTATCATGGAGGAACCTGGCAAAGGCTTCTTGTGGAAAGTGGGGTTTTAGTGGAGATTTGAAACCAGGATGTAAAGAGGAGGTACATCATTCCAGGCATGGCAGACAGCCAGAACAATGCAGAGTTGGGAGAATAGAACATTTTGTGTGAGGAACGAGGAGGCAGTGTCGCAGAATTATAAGGTATAAGAAGCCTGGAAAGGTAGAAAGGGTTTTGAAAGCCAGACAGAGGTTATTATATTTGAACCCGGAATAAATAGGGCACCACTGGTATATATTGTATGGGGGAAGGGGGTGGAGAACATAACATGGTCACCTCTGTAATTAAAGAAAATAAATTTGACAGCTGAGTTGAGAATAGATTGGAAGAGGAGAGTTTGGGAAACCAACCAGAAAGGTTCCAATGTGGAAAGTATGAGGTGATGAAAGGCCTACACCAGGGTGGTAATAGTGCTAGGACAGGAGACATGTAAAAGAAATGTTGTGGCGGTAGTATCCATCCACAAGACTTGGCCACTGAGTGACTATGTAGGGGTTGAGTAGTAGTCAAGAACCAAGGATGACACCTGGGTTTCCAGCCCAGGTGAGAGAGTGGTGGTGCCTTCAATAGTAACAGGAAAATTTGAAAGATAGCAAGGCTTAGGAGAAACGCTAATGAGTTCTGTTTCAAAAATGTTGAGTTTAAGATGTTCAGGGGACGGTTCAAGATGTCTAATAGAGAGCTGGACATGCAAGACTGGAAGTTAGGAGAGGATGCTAGCTAGATAAATAGATCTGAGATTCTTCTACACAGATGATCCCTGAGTCCATGGGAGCAAGTGAGGTCACCACACAAAATAGTACAGAGAGAGAAGAGAAAAGAGCCCAGGATAGAGCCTTGGATGAGGCCTGGACAGGAAACTGAGAAGGATTGGTCAGGTAGGAGGAGAAGCAGGAGAGACCTTTGTGTCTTTGAGAAAAGAATATTAGATCTGGCCATTAAGAGATAATTTAATAGCTTTGGATTTATGCTAGAAAGTAAACACTAATTGTGTTCATCCTTCAGGAAGGAGGAATTTAGGTGTAAAAAAAAAAAAGCAACCTCCATTTTAGCAAGGTAACTGCCTTAGCTAGATCACATGGTAGCTCTGTTTCCTTATTTATATGAGCAAATGAGATAATAGGTATAAAAAGTGCTTTGAGATCAGAAGATGATATGAGAAATGTCAAGTGTTTTTAGTCTTTATAAGACTTTCAAAATAGTATTATATTTTGAGATGAGCTTTAGTCAGTTCGGTTCTTATACTTGAGTCAATATGTCACAAGGCTACTGTTAGATGCTTTAAATAGGACAAGATCACTATAGTGCTTTCAAATAGGACAGTTGCATCATCTTTGGAATTCAAAAAGATCCAAGCTTTCTGTCCAGATTTTGAAAGCAGAATGTTTTCTTGAAGGGGGGTGGAGGGGGAAATTCTGTCAAAATTGTTCTTTTTCCTTCTATTTGGTAAGACTAAAGCTAGAAGGCTGTGAATTTCAGACCAGAGCCACAGTGGTCCTATTTCCTTTTATCCATTTAAATTTAAAATAACAGTTCTATATTTTGTGGTTAAGTTTTTGTGGTTTTCCTATTTTCAATAAAAATTCTCTGCAAACACATTTGAGTTGGGGAGAAAATGCTATATTCCCAGCCTGAAAATCCGAATCCTACGCTTGCTTATACGGTGACAGCGATGGGCCTTAGCTCCAAGCAGACTGCAGAGGCGATCTCTTCGGGCTGACTTTTCTTTTATGGGGCTGCCTTGATGGTTATTTTAAATACAGCTTGTAGGAAGTGCTGAACCAGCCCCCTCCCATCATCTGGCCTTTGGCGCCATCCGCCGGTCATTTTGTTTCATCTGAATACTGCTGCATTGCCTTGCCTGCTGGTTCTATTTCATTGATTAGGTTTGTTTGTTGTTTTTTAAGATTATTGAAGCATAAGATGTGGCATAGCCTAGTGAGCAGAGAGTCATCCTCAGAGCCAACACAACCTGAGTTCCATTTCCACCTCTCTCACATCTGGGGCAAATCCCTTCAGGCCTCAGTGTTCTACCCCAGAGGGGTCAAACACACAGCAACCCACAGGCAGGTAGCCCACATCACTTCCGAGCCTGGAACCAATTTCAAATGAAGTTGGGAAATATTGAACAAAACGAATAAAAATATACTAAAACATAGATCATGTTAATGTGGTTATTGAAATCAGCGTGTGTCTTCAGGGATCCTTAAACTAATCTGGTTCCCTTGGAGTTTGATATCTCTACTCTGCACAGCTCTCAGAACCAGAAGTGGCAGAGGCCAAGCTGACCCTGTATTGGTTCACCAGTCCTGATCCCTTCAGTAACAGTATCATAGAAGGCATTGTATATCTTTTAAAAGCAAATCTTCCTGCTGCAGTGAGTAGCAATACCTTCCGATGTCACTTTAAGAATAGTTGATGGGCGAAAAAGCTGCTTGTTGCATCGATGCTGTTTTTATTAAATATGAGGAAATAACTCATACCCAACCCAACTATTACAGTTCTCCTGTCAGAACCACTCATTCTAGCACCATAATGCAGTGGTGACCTTATTTTTGTCTATCTTCACTTGGCATTTGGTGAAATTTTAAATTTTGCATTAATTTTAAATGTCTTTTGGCTTTTTTCCATCAATCCTTCTTTCCCTCTCTATTCCCTACAAACGTTTACTCATCTCTTACTTGATTTGACCCCATTACAATCTCTTGAGCTTTTCTTGGACCCCAGCAGTCCTTTTGATTTATTGTGATTTATTGTGAACACTGTGTTTGAGTGGAAGGACTGTTGGATTTGGGCTTAGAAGATCCTGGTTAAGCCCCAGCTACCACACTTAGTAGCTTTGAGACTGTGGGAAAGCTGCCTCACTTCTCAGCCCCTTCAGTTTCCTCATCTGGAAAATAAGGATTATAATGCTTATGCTGCTTACCTTTCAAGATTATTATGGAGAAAGTACTTTGTAAATCTTATATGTGGTAGTTGTCATCCTTTTTGGTCCTAAGAACTTCTGCAGAATCCCAGTAAATCCCAGAGCCTGCCATAAGGAAAACAACTGCCACTTGTGGGAAGCAGTTAAATCCTGTGTTCCTGACTTGAGTATAACTTTTTTTCTCAGCATTTTATTTGCAATGGAAGTCAGATTTATTAATGCCCGCTACATGCAAAATGAAGATCTGCTTCAAGCCTAATCTAGCACAGTACTTGGGACCGTAGGTGCCTGATAATAGTTTATTGATTGATTGATTGACCTCTGACACACACTTGCTGTGAGCCCATACGTTACAGAGAAGATACTGACCTGCCTTCCCCCTCCATTGTGCGAGTCAGTGACAGTGCAGTTCCAGTCCCTGCCCTCATGTGGAAGACACTTTGTGTTTCTGTAACACACTTGATTTCAACTAAGATACCCATCCTCCCTGCTTTGGATGAGTTCCTTTCTACAAAGATGGAACATTTTTATGAAAAGTTAAAGTTAAAAGGTGATGTTTTACCTTTCTAAGTGACTGTGTAATGAAATGTGTACAGAAGGGAGGCTTATTCAGCAAGCATCTATTACGTACCAACTGCTATGTGTCAGGCACTATGTTAGTTCCTAGAGAAACAAAAATCGCACCCTCTTTACCCTGTTAGTGTGCACATAAATAAACGTAGGATGGGGAATAGAGACTGGACCTATAATTTGATTGGTCTAGGCCAGTGGTATCAAACCCCAGAAGAATATCGACTGAGAAAACCAGGAATTAACATTCTCTGTGTTGGTTGTATTTTTATCTACTTTGTTATTTGTTGTATTTTTACTTTGTTAAACATTTCCCAATTGCATTTAATCTGGTTCTAGCTGTGGACCTTAGGTAACTCACTTCCAGGATCAGTATTGATGGGTGGACACTGCTGTAACTGACAGTCTTCAAGAGTTACCTCCAAGCAGGTAAGAGCAATCACACAGCCCGGCCTGTCAGAGCAAAGCTTGAATTAGGCCTTTGAGGTCAGCTCCCTATCCCCTAAGCGGCATGGACTCTCATGTGCAAAATAAATGCAAGGTAATTTGTGGGGGGAGGCCCTAGTAACTGAATAGATAAGGAATGGACTCAGGGGAGAAGACAGAGCTTGAACTAAGGCTTGAAGGCCACTAGCAGTCTGAAGGACAGATGAGGATTGTGTTCCAAACATGAGGTACAGCCTGTGCACAGCCCAGGAACCAGGAGATGGAGTGGCCTGTTTGAGGAAGAACCAGCACCAATTCAGCTAGACATAAGACTGCATGAATGGGGGCAGTGTATAATGAGACTGGAAAGATAGCTTGGAGCAAGCTTAGAAAGAGCTTTAAATACGTAACAGAGCAGTTAGGCTTTGCTTCTAGAGATGATAAGGAGCTCAGAGACTAGACTCTTCCAACCCTGTGTAGCTTTCACTCTTTCAGAAACACTGAAATGAGATGGAAGACACTGCTTACCTGTGTCCCTACCCCAAGGTTTAAAGACAGTGGATTCCATTGCCAATTCAAGTGTGTGGTCCATCTAGACTGTCTTACTCATGCACCACAGTTCTAAGCTCTTGACATCATAAATTTAGTCCTTGGTTGTGGATCAGGATAAACTTCTAACAAATAACAATTCTGCAGTGAATGATGTCATACTGAGATCCCACATCATTTTTTCCAAGCAGCCTTGCAGATAAGTATACCAAATGAATCAGTTTCAACCTGCAAATAAAACTAACCACCTTTGTCATAGATCCAGAATTGTTCAAGGCTCAGGCAAGGTAAAAAGGGCAGATTCTGTCAGACTTTCTGAAAAAGGATAATCAAATGTGAGAAGCTTCAACTTAGACTGAAGTCAGCTGTTTTATGCAGAAGTGTTCATATTTTGGGGGGAGGAGAGATTCAGGTAGAGAACCAACTCTCTGCTAAAATCTACCACACAGACGGTAGGAAATGGGTCATTGCTGCCATAGGTGTTGGTTTCCTCTTACTGGAGCTTTTTTTTTTTCCTTTTTTCCTTTTTAAATGTCATTAGGAACAAAAATTTGAGCTGCTTTTATTGTTCCCCAAAGACTCTGGGCTCCCTCTGTGAGTGTCACAAAAACCAAGATCCAATCAGGATCCTTCTTTTAGGCTTGGGGAAGTGGAACCATAGGTGTGTGGGTCATTTTTAGCAGCCTTTGGAGTCAGGCCACAGCTCCAGAAGATGCTGGGAGTGCCTAGAAGAGTCTGATTGGCTACTAGAATTAGCTGCCAAACACAGCAACCAGTCAGTGAACACTGGGGACCTTCCTGAACTCCTGTTGGGTGGGAGTCTTTCCAGGGCATCTGAAAGCACTGAACCAGGACAAAAAGGTGCAGGCTTGAAGAAGAAACACAGTGGGTTAGTCTAGTGACAGCTGATAAAAGCACTCTTGGCTCCCTCCTTTGTGTAAGAGTTGTTTCCCCTCTTTGTTAGTGCCCTAGACTCTTCACTGTCCTGCCTGCTCAGATTTGCGTAGGGGGCGGAAGAGAAACTGCAGAAAAATGAATAGTCCTGTGTTCCACATCCAGCCTCAATCAGAGACAAGCAGTTTCCACAAAGAATCCTTGTTTCACAAGGAATATTTGGAGAAGATAGCACAAAATAAGCTGGGGGGGTGGGGGTGTAGGAGCAGGGGAGGTTTCCAGCATTCTTCTAACATGAGAGAACCCAATCTAATCTCATCTTTATGTGTTTATAGTGGACACTGTTCTTTCTTGTGAAAGTTACAAGAAAACAGCACTGCTGATGCTGCCCACAGTATCTCCTGGCTACTTGATCCAGGGCATCATGATTCAGTTTTTCATTCAGCTTACCAGCTCATGAAAAGCCTCAGTCAGTTTAGTGAGTCATCTTCATTTTCATTTGGCTGTAGTTGGTCTTCTCCGAGGCATGGAATTACTTCCTCGAATGCCCTAATTAGCATCCCATGGGACTAGCCCAACTAAAAAGAAACAGGTTCAGACCATTATAATAGCCACACAAAATAATAGCATTGGTATACCTTTATGCTTTGGATTCATTATCTAATCAACGTAGGGCTTTCCTCCCCAGTTTAGATTGCAACCCAGCCTCATCCCCTTATCCTGTGTGATTATTTTCAAAGCTCTTCCATAAACCCTCCACAGAGGATCAACCCAGATTGCTGAAAGTGGTGGTCTTGGTCCTTTAATATTTCCTGGAACCCAGCACAATGCTTGGCCTATTGAGCTGTTATCAGCCACCCCACCTCCTTTTCCATTCAGCAACAGCATTGGCACTTAAGACATTCAAAACCTCCTTGGTTTATCATTACAAGAACTAATTCCATCAATGAAGGCACAAATCTTCCACAACCTGGTTGATGGTTTTCCTTGCCAAGAAATCACTCACTACTTTGCAGCAAGTCTGCTAATTCTGAAATTTGGTAAACTGGGTTGGTCCTTAGATGATAGACAGCACCTGTTACCAGGCCTCTGCTTGGCACCTTCCCAGTTTGGTAGAACTTGTCAAAGCTTGTGCCCTGCTGGCATAACATCTTCATCATAACTGACATTTTCCATAGTACTTTATAGTTTGAAAAATGCTTTGCAATCCTCACATTTTAGCTTGACAACAATCCTGTGAGGTTATAGATACTGTCTGTATCATCTCCATTTTACAGATGAGGAAACTGAGATTCAGGTGAAGTGACTTGTCATGGCCGTGTCAGCTTCCAGACTCCCAAATCCACCTTCTATCCAATGTGCCACACAGCCTTTTTGAGAAGCCAGGATCACCTATGTGTCACAAGCTACGGGAAGACTTTAGTTAGATGTTGATGCCTAAAAAACTCATTGTAACATTTTCAATCATGTCCATTTTGCCAACAGGGAGAATAGAAGTACCGCACTCTGCTCATTCAAAGGATGGCATTAGAACACCGTAAATGAGCAAAGGTCTAGAAAACTTTAAAATCTGTATATTTACCAAAGAAGCAATGAATGCATGCCTTCATGTTTCTCCTTTTTTTCTTCCTTCCCAACACTGGACACAAAGGAGAAATGATCTCCAATCGGTGAAAGCTATCATTCAAAGCTCAAGGATCTCAAGGATCCCAAAGCAATCCATCCATCTTGGTGATGCCGTTTTGGTTGCCTTATAAGTTTGTTAAAGTTGACCTCAGTCTGACTTCAATACCAGTTGCCATGAACCAGAACAGAATGGAGATTTCAGATTAGAAAGGAAGCCATTTATAAATTGTGGATGTAATAGTTCAACTGAGAACCCCAAGGCATTAGTCCAGATGGCTTCTAACAAGCGGTTGGCTACATTTGTAATTTTCCAAACCCAGACACTTACTGATGTCTTTAGAGCAATTAGTCTCACATATAGCAGTAAGTGTAATCACATATATTTGTTATTAAAATAATTGCCTTATGTGTTTTCCTATTGAGGAATGAGTTAATCAAATATATTTCAAAACTTGAATGCATCTGTATGCTTTTATTGGGATGGGTACTCCCACCACTGGTTCTGCTACAAATGGATTCACCCTGGGGGGAGGTGGGGAGGGGACTGAATTTATTAAATTTATTCAAATTTATGGGTGTTTCTCACTTTTTTCTTTTTCTTCATTGGCCCTTATATTCAAAGAGGATGCTATAAATGCTACTGTGCTTCACATAGACTAGGTTGGACCAATCTGTTTTTCTGCTCAAGACGGTTTAGTCTGAAACATAAAGGTCTCTTTTAGGCTTTTAAAGCCCTTCATACTCTTCCTCTAACCTGTTTTTACAGATTGATAACACATTACTTCATGTCACATATGCTTTACATTGGCCAACCCTGGGCTGTTTACTGTTCCCTGTATGTAACATTCTCTCTTGCCTCCATCTATGCCTTTACGTTCTAGACACGTCTAGCATGATCTCTGTCTTCATCTTTGTATCTTGGAACCCCTGCTTCTTGCTTTTTTTTTCCTCTTTAAAAATTTAATATTTTTTCCCGATTACGTAAAAAACCTTTTTAATATTCATTTTTTTTTTAAATGTTGAGTTCCTATCCTTTGTTATCTAGTTGCAATTCTTATACACGTCTTTCTGTGAATCCCAGCCCTCCCCACGGTGGCACAGAGTAGGCACGTAGTTGAGTGGTGGATTTTTCATAGAGAATCTGCTCGATATGCGAAAGGCTTTCCTTTTAATACTGTAAATGCTTGTCTGTCTTCTATCCCTCACTTTTGACATGTTATGGCCAACCATGTTGTTGATGTTTTGTATTGAGCTGCCAATCGAGTCAATCACCAAGCATCTATTGATGATTTCAGAGCGATTTCTAACTTATACGAGGAAGCATAATCAGATCCATTGGTTATAAAATAATTACCATATGTGTTTTCATATTGAAGAATGAATTAAATGTCAAATATAAATATCAAATATATTTCATAAAGTTTTAAGTGGATCTGTATGCTTAGAAGTCCAGTCAATCACCAAAACACAGGGGATACAAAGGAAGACCAAAGCCCAGCCTCTGTCCCTCCAGGGACGTTGTCATGAGGGATGTGACATGCAGGCAGCTACACGCAAAAAAGATCGACATGGAGTGACTGAGAAGTGGTCCCAGGAGAGAGGCGGGAAGGAGTGGAGGAAGAAGAAGAGGAGGATTCTGCAAGCGAGCCAGGAGGTGGAGCTTGGGAGGGAGGACCTTCTGGGCTTGGGAAAAGCCACAGCATTAGTACCTACGTGGAGTGTCTGGTGCAAGGACCTGCCAGAAGGCTGGTTAATGGCTAGGTGCCATTGGAGCATAAGGCTGTGCAGGGGAATAAAGAATCAAAAGGGGAAGAGGAGCCAAGATATGAAGAGCATTGAAAGCCAAATTGGATATTGTATTTGATCCTGGACGTAGTAGGGAGCCACTGGAGTTGGGGGGGGGGGGGGGGAGCAGACATGGTTAGATCTGCACTATAGGAAAATCACTTGGGCAGCAGATTGGAGGATGAACTGGAGTAGGGAGAGGGATATGGCAAGGAGACTAGCAGGCAGCTTCTGCAGATACCAAAGGGATGAGTACGTGTCAGGCCTTCTGCCAGGTGTCTGGGGATACAGAGACCTGTGGAACAGTACCTGCCCTCAGGAAGCTTCCATTTCATTAGGTGAGTGGGTACCAGTAATTGGGGGAATCAGGAAAGGCTTATTGTAGAAACTGGCTCTTCTCTAGTTTTGAAGGAAACCAGGGATCACCGCCCTTCTCAATTTCACCAGAAATATTTGGGTTGTCTTTGTAATTGATGCCTCTCTGCATTTGAACAATTCTGGGAAGGCCTTGTCCTCCAGAAGGAATTGAAATGACATCCACCATCACAAGCTTCTTTATTATGGTCATGAGTTCGACTTTCTGATTTTACATATGAGGAAATTGAGACCTAGGGAGGTTAAATGATTCAGGATCACAGATAGCCAGCTTTTCTGACTCCAAGTCTAGTTCCCTTTCCATTGCACCAGGCTGCCTATCAATCCTATCAATATAATTCTGCATGAGTCACCACCCTATTTAGATAGGGTCACTCACTATTTAGATAGTCACTCACCCCATTCTAAAAAGCTCTTATTTAGCAGCTTGAAGTCACATTTAAAACACATAGTTCTAAGAAGACACTGATAAGAACATTCAAATTAAATCAAAAAACCTTTTAGATTTAGGGACTTTTTAAACTTTCTTGAAATGTAGCCCATTGGCATATACACTACAAGTTTCCTCATGGACTTTAGGAAAATGCTGATATAACTTTCCCATTATTTTGAGAGTGCCACCATCCCCCCAGGAGTGCCACCATCCCCCCAGGCATGCAGGCACTCTTACCCCCATTGCCAATCAGTTGTCAAGTCCTGTAGTTTCCATCTTCCTAACAAAACGAATATTCCTCTTTGTCTCTGACACTGCATCCACCCTGGTGCAAGCCTTCATCATTTCATGTCTTGAGTTAAGTGATTTATCTAGGGTCATGTAGCTAGGAAGTATCCGAGGCCAGATTTGAATTCAGGTCTTCCAGACTCCTGGCCCAGCATTCTTTCACTGTGCCACTTAGCAGATATTTAATAAAATGTTAGTCAGCTGAATGACTGCAGTATGAGATGATCAAATGTTCCATGAAACAATATTTCTTGTTGTCTTTGGAAGCACCAAAATATTATCATTTGTTTCTCCCAAGGAGATTCTTGGTTTTAATTCTAGTTTCTTTGATCTCCAGAATATTATATTCCAATCCCTCCCATCCCTTAATTTAGATGTTGCTAAATCTTGTGTAATCCTGATTGTGGTTCTGCAATACGTGCTTGTTTTTTTTTCTGGTTGCTTGCAATATTTTATCCTTGACCTGGGAACTCTCAATTTTGCTGTCATATTTCTGGGAATTTTCATTTTGAGATCTCTTTCAAGAGGTGATCGGTAGATTCTTTCAATTGCTATTTTACCCTCTCCTCTCCTTTCCTCCCCTCCCCTCTTCTCTCCTCTACTCTCCTAAGGATCATCTGTCATTTGTTTTTCCCAAGGAGAACCTGTAAGCCATTCCTCTGTGAAGCTGCAACTTTGCTTTGGCCTCTGACATTTATAGCAAGAATGTCAAGATTGTTACCACTCAATCCTTGCAGTAGTCCACGTGCTGGTTACTTAGGACACGGTGAGCTCAGTCCCCTCGAGGGGACAAACAGCCCAGTTACTGTTTATCATCCTTCTATAACTTCCTCTTCGCATCTCCAGCCACTGTCGTGGGGACACAGGACTAGGGAGACATTGGGTATTTCCTTGGTTTCTTGGGTAGCCGTGGCCACAAAAGGCAATATCTAAGTGGCTAGTGGATTGTTGATGTTTTAGCCTGTGAGCCCACCCAGGGTGGTTCTCAGAAACCTGCCCAATGCCTGAAACCACATTCAGAGCCTTTCCAGAACAAATGAGCTGTGAGAGCTCCTGCTTCACTGATAGAGTCTTCAAGGACCCAGGGTTTTCTGTACACCAGGAGGAGGAATTAGGAAGGGACTTTGTGGAGGTCCACCCTTCTGATACAAACAGACCATAAGGAAAGCCTTGAATGGGGAGAGAAAACCCTAAGCCAGGGCTAGGGAATCTGTGGCTTGGAAGCCACATGTGGCCTTCTAGGTCCTTGGGTGCAGCCTTTTGATTCAGTCCAAGTTTTACAGAACAAATCCTTTTATGAAGGGCCTCTGGTGAGCTTGGGAGATGCCCATGGGGTGATTGTGTATCTCTGAACATCAGATTATTGCCAGCTCCATCCTCTTCACCCCCGAATCTCTGCCCAAACAACAGCCCGGCAGCTCTTCTGTTGGATTTGAGCTGCCATAAATGGGAAGTTAAAAAACAGCCACCACCCTGAATTCTGCAGTTATAATAACCAAGTTGGATGAGATGCTGCACCTGCCTCCCTTCACTGTAAAGGTGGAGATTATCAATCAATAAACATTTATTAAACATCTACTTTGTGCCAAGCACCGGGGATACCTAAAGCAGCAAAAGCAGGCCTTGCCCTCAAGGAGCTCCCAGTCTGATGGAAGGATTGGGTACGCTGAGTGTAGAATGTGGCAAATACTGTCCCACTTGATTGATTTATGGGTCTGTTTTGCTGAACTGGCTTTTCCCTTCTTAATTTTGGATATATTTGGAATAAAGGTGATAGAAAGTAGAAAATATGAATGGGTGAAAGAGTGAAGAAGTATTGAGTTCTAGGGATGGAAAGAGAAACACTAGACAGCTGCTCCTCCCTCATGGAGGAGAGGCAGATGAGCAAAGCCCACCGAGGCAAGGCAAATAGTAATGCATCTTTTAAGGCCATTTATAAGCAGACAGCTGCTCTGGGGAACACTGCTATTCCCAGGGCTCTTAGGTCTAGCCACCAGTTAGTGACTGTCAGTTAGCAGTTGGTGGTAGTGCCAAGGAAAGTAGGCCCTTTTCTCTACAGTAACTGTTCCCCCCAGTGATGGCTGCCAGCAGGAAAATAGGGACATATGGGCTCTCTGTGAGTTCCCTTTGCCAGACAGAAGTAAAACTTATTATTTTAAAAAAATGTATTGTATCATGTGTTGACCTGAAAGTTTGGCTAAAGAAAAGGCAACAGGTTAAATGCATACATTTTATTATTTAATTAATTCTAAATTCCCCTTAAAGTAACAGTACATGAAGTCCACAGAGCTAGATATTAATCTAGCTCCCAGATACCAAAAACAGCCAGTCTTAAATCTGTTTTAGGACAAAGAAGGTGTTCTGTGACCTTCAGATTTATGGTCTCCATAAGTGATTAACTAGACCATTAGAAAGGAATTTCTTAATTGCATAGGTTGTAAGTACAATAAGATAACAGAGTTTGACAAAGTTTCAAATAGAAATTATGACCCAAGATGTCTATGTTTTCTTTACCATTAACATGCAATAACATAGTATATGTCCACAAAATATTAAGATACGGAAAACGTCCCATTATTCAGCAAAAGTGTCTTAGGTTAAAGGTCTCTTAAGGAATGCCGGGTCAGCCCTATCTGGCTTGTGTTGACATAGGAAGAGGCACCCTCTGAGTTTGCTTCAGAGAGAACAAAGAGATTCTTCCAAAATTTTATATTAAATATTATCGCTTTATACACATATAAATGTGTGTGTCCCTGGTGTCCAGCTCAGGGTTTTGCACACAATGGCTGTTTAGTAAATACTTGTTGATTTGAGTCAACACCGCTAACAATAATTTAAAACCCCTGTCAATAAATGCTCCAGGCCCATCCTAAAAGGATTTTAAAGAGAAAAGGTAGATCCCATTCAGCCTTGTAACACCAGTGGGATTGAAAAGTAACAGGCAGGTGACTGTCAGCAGTTGGCAAAGATGCTAGTTACAGAGTGAACCAGACTTCGACATCTGGGGCAGGGCCTTGTTCTGGCTTTAGCAGCCCACCAGGGTTCCAGTCCCAGCTTAAGGATTGCTGAAGGATGTAATACATGGGATACTTGTGTATTTGATGTAAAAAGCTGCTTTCTTATTTTAAAAATTCTGGTGCTTTGTTTCCAATTCCACAAACATTAGAGTTGCTTTTAGGGAGTCACTATGATTACAACAGCTCCCCCCAAGGGTACAGTCTGATCTGAGCCCCAGCGGAGTGCTTTTGGTTCGGGACTGAGGAAGTCCTCATCCCGGTTTGTCATTTTCTGCAGCAGGCAGGTTCATAGCTTAAGAACAGGCTGGGAGAATTCTGAGAAACTGGGTGGCTTTACCTCCCCTGGATGCCTCTGATAAAGCCCCCCGTTACTCATCGGATCACCCTCAGAAAGAACAGGTGATTCTTTTTTGAAAACAAGAAGGGAAGCCAGATGGTCTGGTAAAAAAGGCTTAGAGGTAGGAAGTTCAGGTGGTCTGGGAGGAAGTCTGTCTGGCCTCTGACAGTGACTGGCCCCATCCCTGGGGGTAGAATAATGCGTATGCTTATTGTCTGGCTCTTCTGATTGTTGCTTTTGTGGAATCGCGCCCCTTCCCTTTTCTCTCTTTTCTTTGTAACCCGCAGTGACCTCTGGGGAGAGGAAAGAAATATTTAGAAATGAGGATGAAGGAAAAATAGATTTCCCTCAAAGAAAAGTTTTGAAAGAAATGTAAATATCCTTAGTAAGTAAGTATACTTGTTCTTGCTGATGGTGTGTGTGCTTAGTGTAGCGTGGCTATCTCACTGGACTCGAAGTCAGGAAAAACTGAGTTCCAATCCTGCCTCTATCACTTCCCACCACTCAACCTCAGTTTCCCCATCTATAGAATGGAGATAGTAGCCCCTTCCTTACACTGTTGTGAAGATCAGTTGAGATAGCCTATGCAGTGTTTTGTACGCTTTAAAAGTCCCACATAAATGCCAGTGGTGGCTGTTGTTAAATTTCTAATAAAGCATTTAATTTTTTAATTTAAAAAGAGAGAAATGCCATGTGTTTATAAGCTCAGGATCCCCTTTACTGTGAGGTGGAGGTTTCAGGAGCTGGGTGTTTTGTTTTTTTGCAAGCCTGGATGCAGACTTGTCAAAATGTGGTCCCATTCCTCTCTTTTGTCTCGCAGATTCATGAACACTTTGGGCTTCTCCTACCTTCCAGTCTCACTGAGCAGATTCAGCGCAGTGCTATGGAGGCTCTGGCTGTGGAAGAAACCTTCATTTTTATGCCCCAGGACAGGAGTTTCTGGGCCCCAGGTGGCAGGTAAGACAGATTCCCATGTCCTCCTTCCTCTGAACGAAAGCGACTTAGAAGAGCAGTTTGTGAGAGGCCACGGTCCTGGCGGTCAAGCAACCAACAAAACAAGCAATTGCGTGGTGCTGAAGCACATCCCGTCTGGCATCGTGGTGAAGGTAAGGGAAGGGGGAGAGAAGAGGGTACCAGGAGCTTTGGTTGCCAAAACTATGTCTGAAAAAGTGGCTCGTAAGCCTGTCGGGGAGGCAGGCTTGCAGCTGGGGGGGATGTGGAGAAGCCATCTGAAAGTTTGTGCCTTAAAGCCCTCCTGGGATGGATTGGACCTGTCCTTCAGGGATCTGATCCATTCCTTGGCCATGCGTTGTGTACCTTCTGCCACAAGAGGGCGTTGCAGTAATGCCTTGTGAGGGCTGCTAAGTGAGACCCATCCACAGAGGTCCCTCACATTAACTCAACCCACATCCTTTGTGCTTGGCCAAGACTGCCTAGAGCCGACTCAGGGCGGACGGGGAGACCCTTTTTTTGGCTCCCTGCCTTCCTCCCTCCCTTTGGCCTTCCACCCTGCATGTGTGTGCTCTGCCAGGCCCTGGCTCATGGCAGCCCCTGAACCGACTCAGCCAGTTAAGAAGTTCACCAGATTGTGTGATGGGTGGATAGACCGCTGGCCAAGCCAGGGCCCTCCCTGGGCCTTGGTCTCTCCATCTGTAAGATGAGCTCAGGCTCAATGAGGTCTGAGGGCCCTTCTCCTGTCATGCCACAACTGCTCAGCAAAATGCCATTATGTTTTCCCAGTGCCATCAGACAAGATCAGTTGATCAAAATCGAAAGCTGGCAAGAGAGATTCTGCAAGGGAAAGTGGATCTCTTCTACAGAGGAGAAGACAGTCACATTCACAAAGTCAAATTGGAGGCAGAGAAAAAGAAGAGAGAAAGGAAAAAAAAAGCAAAGGAAACCCTAGAGAAGAAGAGACTGTTAAAGGAGTTAATGTTAAAGGAATCAAGGCCTGAGGCCCCATTGCCTCAAGAGGAGTGACGATGCTGGGGGGAGGGAGGGTGGCAGGGGCAGCAGGAGCTGCCAGTCAGTGCAAGCAGGGTGCCAGCACCCTCCTAGTGGCTTCCAATAAATGTTTGCGGACAAACTCCCAAGCCCTGTTTTGTTCTGAGCTGGGGAGCAGGGGCTGAATGTTGATGGCAGTCAGTGGGAGAAGATGTCTCTGGGATGTGGAAGAGTCACCAGTTACCTCCATGCCAAGTTAAGAGAATGAATAGGAGAAAAGATAAGGAGATTTTGAGAGCTAGTGTGTCATGGGCCCATTTACTTACTCTCTTAGCTAATGAAGGACCAGCAGGATGGAAAACCTGAACACCTTGCCAAGTAGCTTCTCTGATTCCCCAAGGTGTGTAGCTGCCCACTCAGTCCACACTAATTAGGTTACGTCCCTGGGACCCCCTGTGCTCACAGGCTTCGTTTGGCTTCTCACTCCACATGGATCATCCGGTAAGAGAGATATTCACCTTATAATTTATGTTTTAGGCAACATTAGTGGCTTAGCTTGTTAGCACATGCTTATAATTAATGCACAAAGGGAGGGGGAGGAGAGAATGACGTCTGAGAGACAACAGTAACACAAGGCTTTGTTTTATTTAATCTGTCGGCAGACCAAGTCCCCCTCTACTGAGACGAATCATATGCTGGATGTTAAGTTTAGGTCTATAACCAAAATCAATTCAATTCAACAATTTGTTAGAGTGGTAGTGTCAACCAACAAGCTGTGCTTATGGAAATGTCCTCTCTTGTTTGGCTTTAGGGTTAGAATAATATTTTGAATAATTACTCATTATAACTTCCAGAGGGCATACCATAATTGATTTCTTCCTGTAACAGCTAAATTTTAATTTTTTTTAAAGACTCCTCACTTCATCACCTCATACCTAAATCATCAAAGATGGTGAAAGAAGGAAAAATTCACTGTTGGCAGGGTTGTGGGAAAACTAGGCACAGCAGTTCACAGCGGGTGGGGCTGTGATTTGGTCCAACCATTTTGAAAAACAATTTGAAATTATGTGAGAAATTTTTACAAAACGTACAAAATTGTTCCTACCACCCTTTAACCCAGCAATCCCACTACTGAATATATACCGCCAAGGCAGCTACAGCCAGCCAGATAAAAACCCTGTGTACAAAAATATTCATAGCAGCGTTATTTGTAATAGCACAATCAGGGAATGACCAGACAAATGATGGTACCTCAGCGTAACAGAATATTATTGTGCCATAAGGAACAACAGATATGAAGTGGAAATACGTAAGGTGAAGGGGTAAGTAAGGGGAGGTGGGAGGAAACCCAAAGGAAACATTGGACACCAGTGACAGAAATGGAAACTCTGAACATCACAAGCCTTGGGGACAAACTGAACTAAACATTCCTGCTCAGTCCCCTCCCAAACGTGAAAATGAAGGATGTGTCAAAAATGTTGGGCATTATGGGTACTAATTTATGACCAGTCTAGTGGTAAACTCCTAAAGCATAAGGTTGCACGTACCATTGGTTGCCCTCACTCAGGCTATTTTAACTTTTCGGAATTAGCTTGAGTTTGGTGTCAAATCAGTAAAAATTTCAAAACTTACCACCTGTCGATGAAGGTTGTTAGAACTGCTTCTCCATTCTGCCCCACCCGTGTTTTTCAGTGTATGTGACCCCTCCTCCTCCCAGTAGAAAGGAGCTGAGAAAGCCCACTCCTGAGATCCAACCCCTGTAGTATTTAGGGAATCAATAGTTATAAAAAGCTGCATCTTACCCTACTCTCCTTCCTACCAAACAGACGCCATCTCTCATTTGTAACTGATGCAGATCAACAGGGATCATTCTCTCACTAAAGACATGTTGTCTGTTTCCACCTCTGCCCAGAAGGCTTTCGAAGCTGGATCATGCTACAAATGCACGTTCTTTAGTGTGCCTGGTCCAAGTGACTCCTTGACTCTTGACCCTCCTACCCAGCAATCTGTCATTTTATCCAGCACCTCCAAAATGAAAGCAAACCTACATACATTTTGATACAAATTGTTAATGAAAATAAGCTTTATTACTTCAAGTAATAAATACATACAAAGATGCACGTAACAGTTTTAGTCATTTATCCAGATTTTTTTTTAATCATTCTATGGTAAACTCAAGACCTGAAATCTACAGTCTTAGTCTGAAAAGTAACTATCTGGGTTCTTAATTTTTTAGTAGGCTGATCAGTCCTCTGTATAACTCATGCATTTTAAATTGACTTCAAAGCACGAACAGTCATGCAAATGCTCACACACCAAAAACAAAAAACCAGGTTGTTTTTTAAAGCAGGGTCTCTCTCTATCATGTGGACCTAACTGGGAGATACCCAACTGCCAGTCAGCATTGACTCATAAAAAAATCCTTAAGAGTTATTGGAAATTCTGGAAAAGGTGCAAAAGAACAACAGTTTGGGTGGTTTTAAGTGTACCCAAAGGAAGAAAAAGATTGGGGCAGATTAGCAGGGCAGGAAACTAGACTTGGCAGCAACGTAAGCAAAACTTTCTACATGCAATTTCTGTACTCAATGCTTTTTAAAAAAAAAGTGACCTAGGTTGTTCCTAGCTACTTAAAATGCAAGTCTTAACTGCAAAATTGCCTTGTCTTCTATTCTTACAGACTGTGGTGGGGATGGGAGAAAGAAAAGGAGAAAGAACCCAAACTTTTAGACCATTCAAAATAAGGGATTCATATGAATGTTTTGAAAGTCACCAGAGGAATAAGTGTAATTCTTTCTTCTTCACAAAGAAATGGAAAACTTTGGAAGCGAAGTGGGAGGCTAGGATCTTGCATTTCGTTCAGTCTCTGCCAGGCATTCCCGGACTAATCCTCGAGCATGAATGATGCCTGGAAAAGGAAGCAAGAGAATGGAAATGATTGAATTCATGTGATGGCTGCTCATGCCAAATCAGTACCAGGAGAGGATGTGAAGGTCCTGCCTTGATCCCCAGACCTTGCAAGAAACCAAAGGGGTCAGCGGGTCCAAACAGGTGGTTGTCAATCCTATTTTGCTTAGCCTGCCCTGGGGAGGGCTGGGGAAGTAGCTGGAGCCTGGAGGTTCTCCCTTGGTTTGGGGGTTTCTTCTACCTGTTCCTCACCATCCAGACAAGAAGCATGTCCTGATGGGGTGGTACAAAGTGGGCTGGATTTGGAACCAGAGGCTCTGAGTTCAAATCCTAACACTGCCATCTCCTGGCTGAAAAGTGTCCTAACCTCCTGGGCCTCCCCATCCCTTCCACCACATCTACTGTTCTACTCGAATTCCACATTCTTTAAGCTATGGAGAACCCAAGGGGACACAGTTCACTGACCAAAGACACCTCACCACAACCATGATCTCACTGCTCCAGGCCTACCTGTTACTTCTGGCTTTTTTTTTTTAAATAAAAAAAACGAAGAGTGATTAACAGTGACCTCACTTCAAATACCCTGGGCCTCACTTTCCTCATCTGTATTAATAACCAGCCTATCTCCTGAGAGGTGATGGATCCAAGATCCAGAACGAAACATACCATCTGTGGACATGGCCAATGCAGGAATTTATTTGATTATACAGATTTGTTCCAAGGGTTTTATCTTACTTTTTTTTCAATGAGGGGAAGAAAATATTTGTTAATTATTTTTAAAAAGGTTCAGAAGATAAAAATGAGAACTAGCATTTTTAAGGTCTGCAGTGCAGATCACTTGACAAGTGTTATCTCACTGGGTCTTCACAAGACTCGGAGTTACGTGCCATTATTACCTACATGTTACAGACAAGGAAACTGATGCAGGGGCACACAGCCAGGAATGTTAGAGGCAGAATTCAAACTCAGGTCTTCCTGACTCTTAAGTCTATGCTACATCCACAGCGCCACTTAGCTAGCTCCTGAAAGATGAGGAGGCTGGGCTAACCGGCCTGAGGTCCTTCCAGCTCGAGATCTGTGATCCTCTGGACTTTCCTCCAGAGTTCCCTAAGTCACCCCTCAGAGAGGGTATGATCCATCCTCGATCCACATCATCTAAGTGTGCCTTCCTTTGGAAAACCCAGCAGAAGATCTGCACTGCCCCAGCTCCCTATTCCAGTGAGCCTCCCCTTCCCCTGTACAGAAGGCTTTGGTGGAGGAAATGCCAGTTCCAGGAAAGAAGTCAATTTTGTAGCTCTTGTGGCAGGCTCTCTCGGAGTGGGCACAGGCAGACCCCCCCAGCATTTGAATAAGATACTGCATCATTAAGGACATCACATGGTACGCTAAAAGAAGACTGGCTCTAAAGTGAGACCCAGGTTCAAATCCTGCTTCTGACACTTCCAACCTGTGTATCCTTGGACAAGTCTTGGGGTCTCTGTCAGCCTCAGTTCTCAGCCCAGACAGCCTCCAAGGTCCCTCCCAGCTCTATGTCAATCGATGACCTTTGCTGGCTTAGTCATTAAGCTGGTCTGGGCCTCAGTTGTCTCATCTGTAAAATGAGGGATCTCTTCCAGCTCTAGCTTGGTAAACCTGTGATCCTGATACGCTTCTTTCCTCCACTCCCAGTGATGGCAACTTATTGCAAATAATAACAACGAGCACTTACACAGCACCCAAAGTTTGTACAGTATTTGAGAGAGATCTCATCTGATCGTCACACCCACCCTGGGAGGGAGGGGCTGTGATCATCACCATTTTATAGAGGAGGACACTAAGGCAGACGGAAGGTAAGTGGCTTGCCAGGGTCACACACCTAGGAAGTACAAGACTGGAAGTCGGGTCTTCCTGACTCTGGGTCCAGTACTCTATCCACTCAGCCATCTAGCCTCACTGGATTTCATGTCAAGGATCCAGGAGCTGTCAGTGGGCTTGTTCCCTTCACTAATGCAGATAGCTCTGCTACATCCAAAAAAATTCCCCCTAGGACCAGAGTTCCGATGAGGAACCTCTTCCAAATTAGGCAGGCTGGTCCCACCCCATTCCACTGACCCAGGCTTCACCAGCCAAGGTCACCTGCACATGCCAAGAAGGCATCCAGGGGGGAAGAAGAAGAGGCCACCATGGGAGGTATCTCTTTTTCTGTCATACTTGGAATGAAGAGACTCCTCTTTCATCTTTTGTTTCCATTTGGCTTGATCCTTTTCAGTCATCACCTCCCTCCCCCAGTCCTGTTCTCAGTGACCCATTTAGCTTCATTTATAAAAATGCGAAAGATGACTCAGTGGATAGAATTTAGGGGCCTAGAATCAGGAAAACCTGAGTTCAGATCCCACCTGACTCACCAGCTTTGTGACTGGGCAAGTCACTTCCCCTGTCTGCCTCAGTTTCCTCATCTGTAAAATGGGGATGATAACAGACCTACCTTTCAAAGTTGCTGTGAGGATCAAATGAGATATTTGTAAAACTGCTTAGTCCCAGTAAACGCTATAGAAGTGCCTATTACTATCATATTATCACCTTCCCAAGATTCATTAACAGGTGTAAAAATGTGGCAGCCTAAGCAGTGCCTTCATCTAGACCAGTGCCAAAGATGGTACACTATACCAGTGACCCATATAGCCCATGCCCCTCCCCCAGGGGTATGCTGGAACCAGTTCATACTGGCTCACCATAGTCAGCTGGAATTTTCAATATGAACATCTACCCTTCAAAAATCTGCCAGGGCTACAAATCCAAGTTTGATTTATTGTCTTCTAGACTGTCTAGACTTAAGAAAGTAATAGGGAAGATACCAATCACACAGGGCCCTCCACCTATCCAGGGAAGTAGCAGTCACTGAGCAATGCATCTTGGGCATAGCCTCACACTCCTTCCTTACAGAATATGGGC
Source organism: Notamacropus eugenii (assembly GCF_028372415.1). Taxonomy (NCBI): domain Eukaryota; kingdom Metazoa; phylum Chordata; class Mammalia; order Diprotodontia; family Macropodidae; genus Notamacropus; species Notamacropus eugenii. The sequence goes on from NC_092875.1 coordinate 38,637,090, forward strand.
TGCCATGTCTTCTCCTTCTTTAAGTCTCTGAAGTATCTGAGTATCTCAAAGATTGGGAGGGACCTCAGCGCGCTTACCTGCCCCTTCTGGGCCTCAGTATGTCCATCTATAAAATGTAGGGTAGGCAGGGGGGAGACAATCAGATGTCCTCTCTAAGGTTCCTACTAGCCCTAAATCTTAAGCTCAGATATCCTCTCTGGTCTTAGGACTCACGTGGGGAACCTGTAGCCTCAACGCCACCTTGAGGCCACAGGTTCCCCACTCCTGATCTAGGTCATTTTGTGAGGGTCAGCTTATTGAAAGTCTACACCCCTAATCCTACTCCTGCTCCCAAGTCCCAGACTTTTGCTCCTCTGAACTGGTACCTTTTAAATTAGGGTTTTCCCCCCTTCTTTTTGGGTACATAAGGTAACAACCTACTCTGCTGTCACCCAGTCATATTTTCACTTTAGTCATGCCTTCCTTTCATCTAATCCTCTTGGAGGAGAAGTGATCCCCAAAGTTTTACTGGCCCCATATCCAACACTTAGGCTCATCTCCCCTGGGACCCTGTGCTAAAGGAAGTGCAGCAGGAAATACCTACCCTAGAACCCCTCAATCCCATCCCCTCCTGAACAATGCCCAGGGACGTGGTCTCTTGGGAGAGAAAGCTGTGCCCATTTCAGGTGAATGGCCTCTTTGCAGGAAGCCAGCCTGCCCACGAGGAAGAGGTCACTCACCTCGCCAAGATGAGGGCTTTGTTTCCAATGGGAGGTCTGTTTTACTTGGCACTCTCTGCTCCAGGGCTGGGACCAATGTCAACTAAATGAACCACAGGCAAGCTGGAGTTAAGCTTCTGTGGCAAAAACCAGATGGACTCCAGAGAGACCTAAAAATTCCCCTTACGCAGGGCATTTTGCTGGGGAGAAAGGCCTTGAGCTTGGCACCACGCAGTCTCATGGGCCCAAGTCGGCAGTGAGACAGGGAGGTAGTTCTCTAAATCATCCCACCACTCTGCTCAGTGACCTCTGGGTCCAAATCCTGGCTCTGCTGCTTAGTGTCCATGGAACCTTGGGCAAATCACTGATCCTTTCTTTGCCTCATCAGTCAAATCGTTTTAAGAGCAGGTGCCAGTCTGCAGTGGTAGAAGCAATTCCACCCTTGGAATTGAAGCTAGACTAATAATATCTCCCATTTCAACAGCTTTTTCAGGTCTACAAATATGACCTCATCTGATCCCACAACACCCTGAGAGGTGGTGGTTGTTAACTGTTTAGTTGTTTCTCAGTTGTGTCTGACTTGTGACCCTCATTTAGGGTTTTCTTGGCAAAGATACTAGACTGGTTTGCCATTTCTTTCTCCAGCTCATTTTATAGAAACTGAGGCTGAGTCAAGTGAAATAACTTGCCAAAGGTCAGAGAGCTAAAGTGTGTCTCAGGCAGGATTCAGACCCGGGGCTTCTCAAATCCAAGGCTGGTCCTCTCTCCACTAGGTCAGATTGCCTCCCCTTCCAAGATGACTATGATACTAGGATTCCCACTGGTTAATGGGGAAAGGGCTCTGTGTTTTAATCCCAGTTCTGTTGCACTATATCGCTTCATCTTCCTAGGCCTCAGTTCCCTCATCTGTAAAGAAAGGGCATTGGTCTAAGGTCCCCCCTCTGGCTCTGGAGCTCTTGGCCCATAGATTTGATGATTCTAAATGCCCTTAATGAAACCCCACCCTCTGGGGCTATGCCCAGAGAACATCCAACACCTACCTCGCTTTAGTCTCTCCATGGCGCTTTTGCTCCCCGCATACGTGGGTCTGATCTCTTTGCCTAGCTCTTCAATGATAGCTAGGAGTTCTGCATATTTGCTTTGGGGTACCTGGCTGCTTCCTGTACCCTAGAGTCAGAGAGAAGTTAATTAGGATGACAGTGGAGGAATCCAGAGCCTGAGACTTCACCTGCAGCCAGCCTGGGCCACTAGCTGAGTTGTGTCATGCTCTGGCAGCTGCCAACAACAGGACCATATGGGCCCCCCTATCACACTCCCATGCACCCCCAGCCCAGGCAGCAGCATGATGGCGACCAGGGCATTACAAATGGTCTCCGGAGCTTTGGATGGGCATGGTATGTGAGGAAGGGCATGATGGGAAATCAGGCTGGGAGTCCAGAATGGGACCAGGCTTCCAGTCCTGCATCTGTCATTTAAGACCCATGTGACCTCAGGCAAGTCACTTCTCTCACCTGTAAAATGAGGGCGTGGGACTTGACCACCTGCCAGGTCCATGCCAGGTCTACACCAGCCTACACTATGGGATCTCTGAGATGAGGATTCCCAGCTCTGCTGTGTGGCCCTGAGCAAAGTTCCAGACCTCTCTGTGCCTACATTCCCACCCTGGCTTAAATTAATAAGATTATAGCTCTGCCAGGAGCATGGTTCTGCTCTCCTAGAGGTAGGAACCTCTTGGGTCCCAGAGCTGGGGAAAGGCCCCCCCACGTCAGAGATTTATGACCAGAGCTGAGAGGGGGTGGGGGGAGCTGGGCTCTAAACCTGGCTAGACATTGTTTTTAAAACTGCCTGACAGACAATGGGAGGAATGTTTATCTATCCCATCTCTGCGCCTCCTTGAAGCTCAATCAGAAAGAGTTCTGTAAGGCAAGCACCCAGATCATGGAAGCCGGGGTCCCCAGGAGCACAGGCGCTTGCTCTTTCACTCTCCTTTTCATTGCTTCCTTGTCCTCGTCCTCGTCCTCATCCTTCTGCTCCCTGTCCCACAGCTGCGTCTGGGCAACCATGTCCTTATACAGCACTTTCTCCTTCTCTTCTCTCTTCTCCCTCCTCCGCCTCTTTTTGGCTTCCCGGTCCTTCTTACGTTCCTTCTCCCTCTCCTCCACATTCTCCCTGCGCCTCCGCTTGGCCTCTCTGTCCCTCTTGCGCTCCTTCTCCCTTTCCTTCTCATCTTCCCGACGGCGTTTCATAGCCTCCGAATTCCTCTGCCTCTCCAGGCTCCTTTTCACGACGTCCTCCCGTCTGCGACGCTTTTTGAGCCTGTCTCGCTCCCTGGCCTTGGCTCGCTTCTCCTCCTGGGACAAGAAGGCTTGACGAGGCATGAGGAGGTGAGCTGTGACCCCACCGGGCCACAGGCATCTGTGTTCCGAGGAACAATCACCCCACTTCTGAATGGCTGGATATGTAACAATGTCCCTGCCTTTGGAATCAAGTTCTACCCTTCTATAGCTTGGGGACTCAGCTGCAGCCATTGGTGGGGGTGCGAGCACCTGGGTCCCATTCTTGAAAGAGGATACTAGAATTAGGGAGCCTATTTGGTTAGACCTTCCCCTCTATATATCCAAAGGGGCCAAAAGCTGTTGAAGGTTCACTCACGCCATTCTAGGCCTTCGTTTTCCTAGGGAACAGCACCAACTCACAGGAGACTCCTCAGTTACCTTGTAGGAACGGTGCCAGCTGAAAGGATCTGTCCTGGTCATTGCCACCGTCTCCAAGTCTCTGACCTCCAGCATGAACTGGAAAAATCTGTTCTAGAGTCACTTTTCAAGCCTATAGCCACTTTTGCCAGATGGGGAGGGCAGGCCTCTGTCCTTTTGTTCACAAATGTCTACTGATGAACACAGAATTGAAGCCCGACATTTTCTATTTTCTCTGCTGCCATCCTGGCCAATGTGGAAACGGGCCCATTACCAGCCATCCTGAGCCATGGATCTGGAGGCAGATAAACTGTTCCAACCCAGTCCTTCCTTTGTCCACTAGGAACCAAGTGAACCAACTGAAGGTCTACAGAGCCACTGTGCTGATCTCATTGTTGCATGCCTATGAAACATGGACAGTCTACCAGCGCCATGCCAGGAAACTGAATCGCTTCCATTTGAACTGTCTTAGGAAGATTCTGAAAATCACTTGGCAGGATAAGGTACCAGACACTGAAGTCCTTGCTCAAGCTGAACTGCCAAGCATTCAAACTGTGCTTCAGAGAGCACAACTCCGGTGGGCTGGCCATGTTGTTCAAATGCAAAATGTACGCTTGCCAAAAAGACTATTTTATGGAGAACTCGAATGGGGCAGGCAGTCATATCGTGACCAGAAGAAACAACACAAGGACACTCTCAAGGTTTCTCTCAAGAACTTTGAATTTGATTGTGTGACATGGGAGACACTGGCACAGGACTGCTCAGCATGGCGCACCCACATTTTAGAAAGCATGCTGTGCTCTATGAGCAAAGCAGAATTGAAACAGCACATCAGAAAGGTAAGATGCTCAGATTTGGAGTATCCACCCCAAAAATTCACACCATCTATCTGTGCCCAGTCTGTGGTAGAGCACTCTGAGATCTTGTTGGTCTGATCAGACACACTGACACTTGAGTTTATCATGGTGAGGTCATTCTGGTCCTCTTGGAGAACAAAGGACACCAACCAACCAGGAGCCAAGTGGGAATTCCAGGAAATCAAGAACTCAAGGCTGGGGAACTTCCCCTTTTCAGGTTCTGTTCCAAACTCTCTACCTCCAAGCTTGCTCTATTTAATGCCACCCAGCTCTGGTCACTCCTCAGCTCCAAACTGTGCCCCTCACTGGCTTGCTGGGTGCCTTCTGCCCTACAGGTTCACGGCCCTTCTCTCAGCCTACATCGAAAGATCCCTTGGGGACTGGCAGGGAGGCCCATCTTTATAGTACTCCCCCCTGAGACAAGACCATTTTAAGAAGGATATGGTGGTCATTCTCTCCCAGCAGAACAGGGTCCCCCAGAGCACAGAGGCTGCCTCCCCTGCCCTTGCATCAATCAGGCCTGAAATAACCCACAAGGAAAGTAAAGGCAAGCCCCTGCCTTACCTGGGTGTAGCCTAGAGACGGGGGTCCATAGTCATTGATCAACTGCCGGTACTGGGTGGAGGCCGCCATGCTAGCTGAAGGAGAGTGGACACTCCCAGCTTTTAAAGTAAAGGAAACGAAAGCAAGAATTAGCACGAGGCCTGGAATCCTGGGCTACCTTCATCCGCCCCCTCCCAACTCCACCCTCCTTTTCTGGTCTAATCTGTTTATTTCCTGTGTTCCATTCTCCTGGAAGATCTCAAGGCTTAGAGATCTCAAGTCCAGAGCAGCCCCACTCTGACACATCCTGGCTGTGTGACCCTGGACGAGTCACTTAAATCTCTCCCTTCCTCAGGCTGTAAACTGCAGAAATACAGATCTACCTTGGCAGAGGGAGCACTCTCACTGGGAGCTTCTTAAATATCAGTGAAAACGTAGGTGCAGTCTTAAAAAAAAAAGCTTTCCTCACAACAACCTCATTAAGAAAGTCATTATAAGCACCCCAGACTCCATTTAACAGATGAAGGCTAGTTTCCCCTTTGACCTGAAATCTTCAAGCTGCCTCTACACCCTGGGACTGGTTCCTGGACAGATTTGAAACATACCAGAGGCTCCTGGCTTGACCAAGTCCTTACCTCCTCTCCTACTAACAATAACTGACTTAACTCATTCTTGAAATGTGAAAACTAGGGCAGCTAGGTGGCACAGTGATACAGCCCCAGCCCTGGAGTCAGGAGGACCTGAGTTCAAATTTGACCACAGATACTTACTAGCTGTATGACCCTGGGCAAGTCACTTAACCCCTATTACCTCCACCCCCCGCCCCCAAAAGTAAAAACTATCAGGCAAATTATTAAGAGCTAGACCCAGGGTCTAGAAACTTGATTTTTTATATTTTGATGACTGAATTTCAATATAATCGATTTCCTTTGTAAACCTCTGGATTTTACATGAGCATTTAAGAACACACATCTGAGAAGGGTCCATAGGTTTGGCCAGACTGACTTCCCAAGGGGTCCAGGGCACAGACTGGGTTAAGAATGAATAAACATGAGCTCATCTGACGTTCCCAGAATCCCTGTGACATGGGTACCATTTTACAGGTGAGAAAGGTGAGACAGGTGAAATTACTTACCCATGGTTACATTGTCAATTCACTTGGACCCAAGGCTCCCTGACTCTGAGTTTAATTCTCCAAATATTATGCCACAGAGTGTGAAAGGACCTCAGGGTAATCAAGGGAGGCAAAGAATTTGAGTTTCAAACCTGGCTCTACTGCTTACTTTCTATGTGACCCTGGGGAAGTGTTTTAATCTCTCAAAAGGGGCCTCAGTTTCCCCCTCATGTAAAATGAAGATGTCAGACTAGTGGCCTTTGAGATCCCTTCTACCTCTGGGTCTAGGAGACCACAAGACGGTGATCCCTCCTGATTCATGAATCTCTTCTTCATTTTTGGCAAGTAGGCATACAGCCTCTGAGACCTGGGCACCACTGTGAGGCCAGGTTCAAGGCTGTCAGGCTCTTTCTTAGTAGCCAGCTATGATCTTGTTCCTCAGACCAGACCCTCATCACCAACCCTGCAACTTTTCCCCAACCCCTGTCATTCATGTGGTTTTTCTTGATTTAATTTAGAAGGTTACTGAGTGATGTTACAAGCTAGCTCAAGAGAGAACATCGCTGCACCCACATTATATTCTGCAAAATATGGCTATTGGGCAAAACCCTGAGGGTCCCATGCACAGCTGAAGGGTCCTCAGGTTCGGGTTCTGCTGGGTTTTGTGGTTTTTGTTGTTCATCCTTTGTTCTTGAAGAGGACCATGACATCAGGGAGGTGATGCCATGACCTGCAAGTGAACTGGATTTAAGTGAGGCAGGGCTGTGCAAGGTCACCAGCCTCACTTTCTCCTCCGGAGCCATCTGGGTCCAGGGGGCAGATATGGATCAGGACGACTACAGGTAGCCCAGAATGCAGTGGGAGACCTTGGCCTTTTCAAGCTAAGGTCTTTAACAGATCTCAGTTTGACTGAGGCAACATTAAGAATTGATGCAGAAAATGGCCTCTTTACCAGTCAAAATTTTTTTAAAAATCGATCTGGGAGGGGAAGATGCTCAGGGTTTCTGGTTAAAAATGACCCAACAAGGCTTGACCTGAGACCTATTGTTGGCCAATCAATGAGAGCCAGAGTGATTTGGGGTGAAGTCTGGTCTTTAAGAAAACATTTTTTTTACAGGTCTGTGCCCTGGACCCCTTGGGCAGTCATTCTGGCCAAACCTTTACAGATGAAAAAACAGGGAAATGTTTTTTATAGATGAAGAACAGGGAGGTTAAGTCTCTTATAGATCATAGCTCTGCAGTGGGAAGGGAAATTAGTGGGCATCTAGTCCAACTTATAGATAAGAATACTGAGACCCATGGAGATCAAGTGACTTGTCCAAGGTCAAGGAGAGATTAAGTGACAAAACTGGGATTTGACCCCAAATCCAGCATTCTTCCCCCTCTACCATTGCTGCCTCTCCTTATGACAGACAGCTATGATAAATCAGATGACTTTCCATTTCCTGGACCAAAATAATCACAATGATCTCCAAAAGCCATAAAACTTCCTGGCAGAAGGTGGTTAAAAAGCAACTAAGGAATGATTTTTTTTTTAATCCAATGAGTTTCTGCCATCACACATCAGCCAGAAGCCCAACAGCAACAAGAAAAGTGGCCCCTCCAACACAGCTAGTGCCAACCTCTTCCCCCTCTGAAGACAGGACAGGTGCAGCCTGCATGGCTCTGTGCCCAAAGATGTCATGAGCAAAGTTCCCCTAAGAAAGGCCCTAGGTAGGGAGCTTGGAGGCTTCTGGAGAACAGTACCCAGCAGTGACCAGTAAGTGTTCACATGCAGAGGGCTCTCTATACTGAGAAGGTATTGAATATCCAGTATTACAAACCTCAACAATCCAGGGGAGCTACCTCCGGGAGGCAGAGTCAGTACAAAGGCCTAGGGGGCTCAGGGTGAGCCCAAGAGGGCCAAGCACCCCACACAAGAGCACAGCAGGGAGGGAACCATGACCCTGGCAATCAGCACCAGCTAAAACTGAAGAAGTAAGTCAAAGGAAACACCAACCAGTATTAAAAAAAGATTATAAACATACAGATCTCCCAAAGAGATAGGAATACAACTCCAAGCAGAGACTAAAAAGAAAATATGAATTTTCCACAAGGACAACAGGAATACCTGGAAGAAGTGAAGCAAGAGGAATACAACATTTTTTAAAAACTCTAGATGAAAGAATTAAGAGAATAAATAGCTTAGAAAACAAAGCAGTAAATTTTATCTGAGAAATGGAATCTCTGAAAACCAGAATAAATCAAATAGAAATCAATGACTATATGAGACAGCAAGAAATATTAGAATAAACCCACAAGACTGGAAAACAGATCAAGGAGAAATAATTTAAGAATAGTTGTACTCTCTGAAAAATATGCTTCAAAAAAAGGCCTTTATTCAACATATCAAGAAATTATAAGTCACAACTACTCAACTATTCGGGCAAAGTGAGGATAGAAAGAATTCACCAGTCACCTTATGAAAGGAACTCCAAAAGGAAAAGTTCCTAGAATGTCATAGTCAGAATCCAGAAGGCCTATATCACAGAAAAAAATATTGCAATTATCCAGGAATAAGCAATTCAAGTGCCAAGTAGGCAGTCAGGATCACACAAGAGCTGGCAGCTTCAACCAGGAAGAAGAGAAGAGCTTGGACTAGAATATGCCTAAAGGCAAAAGATAGAGGTTTACAACTAAGAATAACTTACCCTACAGAAATGAGTATCATCATTCAAGGTTTTGTTTTGTTTTTTTAATAGAGCTTTAATGGAATAAAGAGGCCTTTCAAACATTTCTGATGAAGAGATCAGAAATGAGTAGGAATTTTGAAATAGAAACACAAGAAACCAGAGAAATGTATAAAGGGATACGTATTTGAGCAACTGGAAGAAACTGTATGATGATGCACTACTAAACGAATAGAGAAGAAACAAGTGTGGCACTCAAGGGACACTTCACATGGCGGATTAACTGTTCTGAGTATTTGAAGAAGAACACACACACACACACACAGACACACACAGACACACACAGACACACAGACACACAGACACACAGACACACACACACAGACACACACACACACACACACACACACACACACACACACACACACACACACACACACACACACACACACACACACACACACACACACACACCCCCAAACCAGGAAAGCATTGTTACACAGTTGCAGCCACATTGTATGATGACTAACTCTGATAGACTTGGCTCTTCTCGGCAATGCAAGATTCTAAGAACTCCAAAAGGCTCATGATCGAAAATGCTGTCCACATCCCAAAGCAAGAAATATGGACTCTGAAGGCAGATGGAAGCAGACTATTTGTTCTCTCTTTTTTGTTTTGTTTCTTTTTTCTCATGGTTCATTCCATGGTTCTAATTCTTCTTTACAACATGACTAACATGCTGTCTTGGGGAGGTGGAAGGAGAGGAAGGGGGAGAAAATTTAACACTCAAAAGCTTGTGAAACTGAATGTTGTAAACTAAAAATAAATAATTTTTTTTAGAAATTAAAAAAAAAGAAGTACATCAAACCTAAAAGAGAAACAAGGCAGGATAGAAAGGGGGTGGTGAAGAGAGAGGATGATACTAGGGAGGAAAGAGTCACAAAGGAAACAAACTTTCTGATCCCCAAAGGGCTAACTAAAAGAAGTAGGGGAGGGGGTAAAGAAAATTATTTCAATCTAAAGGAAAGGATGCCACCATTGTACTGCCTTTTGGACAGAGAACAAACTTGTATATGAATGTAATGGAATACAAGTGCACTGTAAAAAAATCATGAATGAGATGATTTCTGAGAATCCTGGGTATTATGAACAGACAGAGTAAAGTGGGCAGAACCAGGAGAGCAGTTTACTCAAGGAATGAAACAAACTAACTTTGGAAGATTGAAGAACTTTGATCCATGTAATATCCAATTATTACATCTGAGACCCACAATGAAGCATGTTACCCATGTCCCCGAGAGACGGGGTTGGGGGTGGACACAAGATACAGAAAGAGACCAGCATTTTGGAACATGGCCCCTCTGTTGACTCCTTCAGCTTCATTAACTTTAAAAGGCTCTTTTTTTTCTTCTCAGTTTTATGAGGAAAATGTAGAGGAGGTGTGATAGTGATACAAAAAAAGAAAGGGGGCCATCGTAGCATTTTTTTAACTGCACATGTGCAAACAGAAATTAAGAAGAAAACAGTAACAGTAGAGCAGTTTTGAAACTAATGTTTATAATGTATTATATACTTTTTTTTAAAGCAAGTGGAATGAAATGGAGATTCACAATTTCCTGTAGAATCCTTGACGTTCTGTTCCATGTACGGAAATAATTTTTTTGTAAGATTTTTTTTTTTTCCCCAAAAGGCAGCAAAGACAGATTGGTTTCTAGGAAGTGAAAACAAGTCATGAGAAAAAGCTTCAGCTCAAGAGAAATTGAGCCTGCCTGACCGGAAGGTGAGAAGCATTTGACCCCCAAGTCAGTGTTCTCATTCTCACCTACTTAATTAGGCCAGTTGAATGAAATTAAACAAATATGCATGAAAATGCCCACCCTATACCAGACTGTGCTAGGCCCAGCTAGGTGGCTCCATGGGTAAAGCGCAGGGTCTGGAGTCAGGAAGACCCAATGCACTTCAAAGTTGGCCTCAGACCCTTACCAGCTGTGTGACTCCTGGCAAGGCACTTCCCCTCCGTTTGCCTCTGTTTCCTCATCTGTAAAATGGAATAATAGCAGCATCTGCCTTCCAGGGCTATTGAGAGGGTCAAATGAGATAAAAACTGTGCCTTGCACATAGTAGGCACTATAGAAATGTTAGCTGTTAGAGACAAAAAACCAGTTCCTGCCCTTAAGGCAGCATTCAAGAGACCCCACCCTTGGAGCCCAGTCTACCTTTCCAGCCTCACCTCCCACTCTCTCCCTCCACGCAGCCATTTTGCATGTTGTTGTTCTACCCTCCTCACCCAACCAGCAGAGACCAGTTTAGGGAAAGCTGGGTCTCAGCTCTCTCCACCAGCCATACCCTGCTGTACCTCACGCCACCCTACCATTTCCACCTTTTGTCTGGAAAACTAATCAAATCAACACCATCCCTGCCTCTGGACCGGGGCCAAAGTGTTCCATTTCTGGCCACCCAAGACACCCTTCCCAGGCCTCCATACACCCTATTAGAAAGTAAGGTCTTAGAAGGAAGGAACTCATGTTTTTATATCTCTGGCACAGTGCTTGGCACACTGTAAGCATTTCATAAATGCTGTTTTATTCCTTCATTCCACACATCCTATGTTCCCACAAGAGCAGGCTACCTTCTTCTTCCTGAATAACCATTTTGCACTCCTGCCTCCACACCTTTGTCCACTCCACTCAACCTGAAAAGCCATTGTTTCCATCAACTATTCAATCAAAAAGCATTTAATCTGCACCTCTGATGATCAAGTACCATTGTGCTTGATGCTGACTTCAAAAAACCAAAGGACAGTAGGTCCTCCCTTCACACAGTTTACATAAATGGGGGAGATTTGTACATATATAGGTATAGGTGTGTGGATATGCATTCATGTATGTACACATGCATATATATACATAAAATACAGGGAGTAGAGGGAATAAGCATGTATGAAGTGCCTACTGTTTGCCAGGTACTGTGCTAAGAGATTTACAAAAATTATCTCATTTGAGCTTCACAACGTAGGTGCTATTATTATCTCTATTTTGCAAATGGGGAAACCGAGGCAAAGAAATGACTTGCCCAGGGTCGCATAGCCATTTGAGTGTCCACGGCTGGATTTGAACTCAGGTCCCGATACGCTAAACACTGAGCCACCTAGCCACCTCTAAAAGAAGACAATTATGGAAGGAAGAGCCTAATTTTAGGGAGGATGCAGAGAAGTCCAGAAAGGATTCTTGCTGAAGGTGGCACTGGAGATGAACCTTGACAGAAAGGAGGGATTCTAAAAAGCAGATGGAGATAAGGAGGATGTGCCAGGGTGAGACCTGAACCTCAGGAGAATCCCATTGGCATCTGAGTGTAGGATGGTTGGGAGAGGGGAGAAATCCTACCCATTTTCTGAGGCCCAGCTGGGACACCCCCAACAGGAGATCATGGGACTGGCTGGGGGGCCAAGCAGGGTCAGAGGCCTTTCAGTCCAACCCCCTTATCTTAGAGATGAAGAAACCAAGACCCAGGCTGGGCAAGCAATCTGCTTAAAGTCACAGAGCCAGAATTCCAGATCCAAGGCCAATGCTGTTCCCAAAGTGCCCTGCTGCCCCACCTCCACTCTGGGCCTCCAGCATCTGCCAGGCTCACTCGGCACTCATTCCAGGTACACTCAGTTCTGTGCCCAACTTAATTGCTCCACTGAACTATGTGTCCCATAAGGGCAAGAATCTGCCAGGTATTTACATGGCTTGATCTGCTGTGTCACCTTGGGCAAATCACCCACCCTCCCTTGGGCTTCCTCGTCTTTCACTGGAATGAGATGAACCAGAAAAGCAACAGAGGGGTCAGCAGAGCTGGGTGGCCAACAGACATCAGCTCTATTGACCTCAAGGCTTCCCCATGCCATCTTCCAGCCAAAACATTCCGGACCTGGCCTAGGAGTGGCTTCACCAGACACCGTGATGTTCCCATTTCAGGGGGCACCTGTCTCTCATTATCTCAACTGCTGACCATGGCTTCCAGGTGGGGAGAGGGGCTTGAACTGCACCTCTCTCACTCCCTCTCCCTCTCCCTCCCCACCCCCACCCCTCCTTGGACATGCTAGAATTTAATCATCACAATTAAATTAATTCAATCAGCATGTGCTAAGTACCTCCTACATTCAAAGTGCTGGGCACACAAAGTCAAAAACACAACAGGCCCTGTCCTCAAGGATCTTACAATCAATTGGGAGAAAACAGGGTGGAACACAGAGAAGTAAATACAAAGTAACTTTGGGGGAGAGAACAAAGCCCTTACATTTTGGGAGGATCAAGAAATGCCATGTATAGGATGGCAGTAGGTCTTAGATGGTACTAGGGCTTGCAACAGGCAGAGGGGAAGAGGAAGAGCATTCCACGCATGCGGGGCAGCCTGTGCAAAGATATAGAGATGGGACATGGAATATTAGGTATACAGAACAGCTAGTAGGTTAGTTTGACTGGACTGGAAAGTATTTAAAAGAGAATAATGTATCCGATGGAGGGCTAAACTGAAGAAGAGGAAGGAGAAAACAAGTATTTATTAAGCACCTACTATGTGCCCAGCACTGCTTACAAATATTATCTCATTGGATCTGAAGACAAATGGTAAAGTCTTTTAAATGTCAAACAGAACCAATAGGGAGCCATGGAAGGTTCTTGAGAATGACACCTGTGCTTTCATAATATCAATATGGTGGTTGTATGGGGGATACACTAGAGAGGGAGGGAGGGGAACCACAGAGGTCAAATCAGGAGCAAAGGCAACTGTCAAGGCAAGAAGTGAAGGCAGGGGGAGGCAGGGTGTGAGTGCAGAGAAGGGATGTCATGGACCTTCCCACTCCTCTATGGTTCTCCAGAAACTGTAGCCCTAAAGCAGCAGATTGAGCTGAGGGGGTGGAGGAAGGGAGGCCTCTCTCACCCCAGCACAGCCAGACCAACTCAATTCCACTCAGGACTCCATCTCCAGCCTCTTCCACGCCTGGAATACATCCTCCTCATACCAGCCCTTAGAATGAATCCCCAGCATCTTTCCCAACTCAGCTCAAGCGCTGCCGCCTCCATGGAGCCGTTCCTGATCCCTGCCCCCCAAAATTACATGGTATTTATTTTTAATATACTTATAAATGTACACAATCTCCCTCAATAAGATGTAAGCTCTTTTCTGTCTAGACAGAAAAATGGAGGGGGGATGTAGCTTCCATTCTACTGAGAGAGAAGCTCCCAATCCTTCATCTGTCAGTGTGGTAAATGGGTATCAGAGAGGACCCTGAACATGGTAAGAGAAGTCTTTGGTCTCTCCCCACCTCCTCCAGCCCCATCATTCCCTACCCAGTTTTCCAAGCTAACATCACCCCCCAACACAGAGACACACACATGCGCACACACGCACGCGCACATGTAACTCCAGAGAGGCCCATGGCACTAGAAAGAGCTGCGTGCCAGGACTCTGGTCAGGGCAGCTTCCAGGAAAGTCCAGCCCCAGATCATTCTAGGGGGGCAGGAAGGAAGTCATATAGCCCCAGCTTGAGGGAGGGCCTCTCTGTAACCTGTCTTGGGACAGCAGGCTCATTCCTCCTCAGACTTCTTTCTAGAACAGGGGTGGGGAAACTGCAACCTTGAGGCCACGTATGGCCTTTTAGGTCCTCAGGTATGGCCTTTTGACTCAGTTCAAGTTTTACCGAACAAATCCTTTTATTAAAGGGATTTGTTCTATGAGTTAGATTCAGTCAAAGGGGCATAGCTGAGGACCTATAGGGCCACATGTGGCCCTGAACCTGAAGGTTCCCCATCCCTGGTCTAGAACCTTTCTCAGTCTCAGTCTGCTCTGACAGTATCTCCTCCTAGGGAAAGTGAGGCCCCAAACCCCACAAGACTGAAAGGCAAAGTCTAGGAAAGTGAAGGGGTCACAGGATTGAGAGCTAGAAGTGACCTTAGAGAAATCCAGTCCCAACCACTCCCCCTTTTAAGGAAGAGGAAACTGAGCCCCCCAAGGCATAGAGTGACTGGCCTTAACATCATACAGGCAGTTAAGTGGCAGGTCCTTGGACTCCAAATCCAGCCCTCTTTCCCTTATCCTAGGCCCAGAAGGCCCTCCTGCCTGTTCCCAAACAGGGCCATTGTATGAAATTCAGGCCCTGGAACAAGCTGGCTTACCATGAAGGACTGACCCTTTGGCATCACAGTCACCCCAAGACCACCCACCCACAGCCAGCCTGGCCCAGCAGAGCCGGCATCCCTCAGAATGCCACTTCCTGCATCAGTGTAATCTTGTCAGCAGCAGAGGCAGGGAGTGAGCCTTTGGATCTACTTTACCCTGAGCATATGCACCCCCATAATGGAGCCGCGAGTGGCCATCAGCCAGCTGGCGAAGGATGTCCTGCAGAATCACAAACAGCAGTAACCATGGAGAATGTACCTATTCCTCCGCAGCTCGCCCAAAGGGGGTGGGCGGGAGAGCGATATTCCCCCCTCGGGCTGCCGCCACCCGTGACAGGCGGCAGTGGGACGGCCGCACGCAGACACACACTCAGGACACCACTCCCAGGCACACAGACCCACCAGCCTCTGCAGAGCCTGGGCTCAGCCCCAAGGGCAGGTCCCGGTGCAAGGGCTGGCCAGGCGAGCTTGACTGTCTGCTCTTGGAATCGGGGAGGGATGGGAGAAAATGAAGGGGGGGTGGGGAGAAAAGTTCAAAATCAGGAAATTTTAGAAATTGGAGGGGACTTGAAGAGACTATCTAAGGGACCACTTTTTCCTTTTCCTTTTTTTTCCCCTTAAACAAATAAAGAAACTGAAACCCAGAAAGGGAGTTCTTTGAGATCACACAGCAAGGCTCTTTCTGTCCATGACCCTGGGTAGCCTCTCCCACCAGAATGTTGGCACCATTCCTTCTGCCAGGTAAACAGGAATCTTGCCATTTTGCTCCTCGTGGTGGGCAGAACTTTGATCTGAAAGGCACCTTGTGGGCTCATCTCTAGGGTACTTTGCTCCCCCAAACTGGGACAGACAGTCCCGGGGCAGCTGCAGCGGTGCCCAACTACAGAGGGACAGCAGCCTGGATAGCAGGGGAGCTCTCACTCTGGACTGGATGAAGAAAGGAATTTTCCTTCTGCATTTCAAAGGTGGCCTTCAAGGGCAGTACCAAGTACTAGTCTAGAGTGGAAAGACCTGGGTTCAAATCCCACCTCAGATACTGACTAGCTATGTGAGCCTGAATATCTCAATGTCCTCATTGGCAAAATGAGATAATAGTACTTAAATACCTTACCTCATGAGGTGGTTCTGAGGAAAACTTGTAAACTTTAAAGTGTCAGTTCATTCATTAGATAAGCATCCATTAAGCAACTACTATGTGTTAGGGAGTGGTTAAGTTGTAGATTGGAAAAAGCATTGGACCTGAAATCAAAAGGACCTGAGTTCAAATCCAACCTCAGATACTAAGTGGCTGTGTGACCCCTGGCAAGTCATTTTAACTTCTGTTTGCCTCAGTTTCCTCATCTGTAAAATTGGGATAATAATAGTACCTCCCTCCCAGGGTTGTTGTGAGGATTAAAGGAGATAACCATAGAGCTCTGGGCACTGTTTGGCACATAGTAGGCACTATATAAATGGGGAGGAGGGGGCTGGCACCAGAAAGAGAGCGCAAGGGTCTCTTGTGGTAGATGGTACCTTAGCTGAGTTTTCAAGGAAGCTGGGAGGCACACCTTGAGGCCCCACCTCTATGAGATGACAGTGCCATCTAGGAATGGGCATGGGGAGATGGAATGATACTCTCCTGAAATTGCAGGGTCTTTCTGACTCTGGAGTAACAATTCCCATAAGCCTTAGGGCTCAGCCCTGCCGGGGTCCTTCTCCACCCCCCACCCCAGTACCCACACTAGCCCCTCTGCCATGGCCAGGGACCTTTCCTCAGTGTCCAATTCAAACTAGGAACGGGCTTTCTCACTGCTGCTCTGGGAGGGCAGGAGGCAGGGCATGAATGGGGTCAGGTGGCTGGAGGGGGTGACTGGTCTCAGGATCTGCTTTCCTAAGGGGAAAGGTAGGCTGGGCGGTGATGGTGGTGGCAGTAAATTTAGGCTTGCCCTAAATGGTGCATCTCCTTCCTTCTCTTCTCCCTACTCCTTTACTTCCCTTCCTTCTCACCCTTTTCCCCTTCTCTTCTAAACCTTATGGTCCCGGGAGAAAGACTATCAGGATTGGGGAGAGGGGATGGGAGAAAGTTAGGAATTCTGGTTCCTTCCCCCCATCACTTCAGACTCTGGACATAGTGCCTAGCACACAGTAGGAGTCTAAGAAATGCTTGCTGTTAGTAACTGACTGAACACTTTGTCCCGTGCAGGTGGAGGGAGTCAGGACTGACTGGGTGACACAGAACCAGCCAGCTTCTCCCTCCTTCCCTCTCCCCTCCCTGCTCAGAGGACAGGGGGTAGGCTATGAACTGAATTGTTAAAAGAAAATGAAGTCCGGCATTCTCCAGACTATGCCCCCCATTCACCCAAGTCAGGAAGCCTTCTAAGGCTGGGGATGGGGGTCAGATGGGGATATGGGTAGGCAGTGGACAGGGAGAAGTTTTGAGTTCTCCCCAGACCTAACTAACATCAGCAGTCCCCATAATCCTCTGTCCCAGAGAAAGGACAGCGAACAGGCTGGCTTTTTTTTTTCCTGTCTGGTCCTCATTAGGATGCTGGTTCCTGGGGGGCCCCCTGACCTGAAGCTGAGACCCTGAAAACAATGATCAATGGGCACAGCTCACCAGGGACTCGGGCCTGAAGGCAGATTGAAAAGAAATGACCCCATGGGATCTGAGAGGGGGGAGGAGCGGGAGGAAGGGAGGGGGTCAAGATGGGAAGAGAGTGGAAACCAAGAAATCCCTGAACTCCACGTCAGCCCTCTCTGGAAAATACCAGACAATGAATCGCTGTGTGAGGCAGACGCAGCATTTCTGGGAGGGCTCAGGAGCCAAACAGGGGTTGGCAAAGGACAGGAAAATCTTCAGGGCAGGAGAGAGCTGTGCCCGCCCCCTGCTCCCCCCAAACAAAGCCCCAGCCCCAGCACTGGCCTCCCAGCTACCCCACAGGACCAGTTGGGGGCCTGGCTGGCTCCCAAGAGGGAGTTCTGCTCCCAGCCAAGCCAGGGGGGAGGACGCAGGCACTGTCCAGAAAGGGGGGCAGAGCCCCTGTGGAGGTGGCTGCTGCAGCTGTGAAGGAAGGAGGGAGGGAGGGGAGGGGAAGGGAAGGGAAGGGAGAGGAAAGAAGGGAAGGGAAGGGAAGGGAGAGGAAAGGAAAGGAAAGGAAGGGAAGGGGGCCGAGCTGGAGCTGGAGCTGCAGTCACGTCACTGGGAGTGTGAGATGTGCGAGGGGAGGACTCAGGCTTTGTCTAACTCTCTTGGCCTTAGGCCACGGGCTGGCATTCCTACTAGCAGGAGGCAGGGCTGGTGTGTGAGGGATAATGACAGGAGAGGGAGAGAGGAGAGAGGAGAGGAGAGGAGAAAAGAGAGTCCATCTTGGATGCAGATGGCAGGGGAGAAGAATGGGGATTGTGACCAAGAAGGACCCCAGGGAGAGGCAGAAAGGAGGCACCCCCCTCCCCCCCAAAAAGAACAAGTGTCATTTGAGGATTGTGAGGCATCTGACTATTCCGTGTAAAAGGAAAATGACCCAAAGAGGAAGGAGAAGGAAACATTAGGTTCTGGATGGAAATGGTGCAGGTCAGAGTGACAGCATCTGGGAGATCCTGGGATCCGCTGTCAGAGCTGGGGCAGGAGGTGGCCAAGATCCTTCCTCCACTCTCCTTCCCCTCTCCTACCGCAGCCTTCTGCAGGGCACCAAGGGCAGGACTGAGGGTGATTATTCTGTATGCACTGCTACATCCCCCGCCCCCCCAAAAAAACCACCTTGAATGAGAGTCAGCAAAGAAAGAAAAAAAATCAATTGCCTCTGTCTTCCTAGG
Organism: Notamacropus eugenii; assembly: GCF_028372415.1. Lineage (NCBI taxonomy): Eukaryota > Metazoa > Chordata > Mammalia > Diprotodontia > Macropodidae > Notamacropus > Notamacropus eugenii. Next base: position 38,655,617 of record NC_092875.1, read on the forward strand.
GAGAGACGGGAGATGGTCCCCAGCTCAGAGATAAGAATATTGAAGGGGAACATGGTGGCCACTTTCTTTGTCCTTCAACTGCATGCCCACACCTGGTGGAACCACGGGGGCTGACCTGGACCCATCCCCGCGGACAACGCCACTCCACCCCCACGGGGATTGGGCCAAATCTGGGGGCTTTCTCCCCATCCCCACCCCCAAGGCGGTTCTCTCCCTGGCTAGAATTCTACCCCGACCCCAGCCTGGGTGTATAACGGGTCAGAGTTCACCACTGTGAGGAGGCGGGGAGCAAGGCTGGAGCCCAGTTCCAGAGTTGCCATTTTTTCCCCCTGAATGGAGAGAACCCCCAGCCGGGATGACTCTTTCCCGAGGCACACCCAGGCTTCCAGGGTTCCACCCTCTCCCCTCTCCCACTCAAACTGGCACCCGAAAGGCAGAAGTCCCTCCTTGGGAGCATGTGGCAGACTGGCGGCCCCCTCCATTTCTTAGCCCTTTCTGGTTGAAGGTGCCCCAGCTCCCCTTGGGGGACCAGAAAGGGCACTTATGGGGATCCTCCAAACTTTTCAGTCCTGTCGATCTCCTCCTCTTCCCCCCCCGATCCCTGGGCCAATCCATGGAGGGCAAGATGTAACCTCTTCCCCCAGCACCCTGCGCTCCCACTGAGCCCCAGGAAGGTGGGCTGAAGGCATGCCTGCCCCCCGACATGAGATGCACGCACCACGGACGCCGGTTCCTAGTCCCGCCCCAGGCACCACCGGGACCCCGCTTCCATCAGCGCCCCCCCCAGCTTCCTGCCTAAACACTGACTCCTACACCCCAGCTCCTGGACTATGCCCCCCCACACACACACACACGGGCACACACACTTTTACACACGTGCTTTTTTTAACTCTACTTTTCCATCCCCGTCTCACCGTTTCCCATTTGCACACGCACACGCACGCACACACATCCCTTCCCGAATTCGGGCCCCCACCGCGCGCCCGCCCGCCCGGCCCCTTCCCCACGCACTGGCCAGCGCACCCCGCACGGCCGGGGGCTCGGCAGGCCCCCAGCCCACCCGCACACGGCCCCGCACACGCACTCGCAGCCGCTCCCCGAAGCCGCCGGCAGGGGCCCTCGCCGAGCCGCCCAAAAGCTTACAGCGGAGGGGGGTGGAGGTGGGGGGGTGCCGTGGGGGGGGACAGAAAAAGAGGCACCGGCCGCCCCCTCCCCCGCCAGCTCCCTCCAGATCCAGGGGCCGCCCGGGGCCAGGACGGCGGGGGCAGGCGGCCCACCAGCGGGGCCACCCGGGCTGCCTCCCCGCGCGCCCCGATCCCCGGCCCCGGGGCCAGCCGCCAGGCGGGGGGAAGTTTGCGGGGGTGGGGGGGAAGCGGCGGCGGTGCGGGAGGGGGGCGGCCGGCGCTCCGGAGTCCCGGCGGCCGGGGATTCGCGCTCGCCTGCCCGGCCGGGCACCGGCCCCCGCTGCCCCCCGGCCCCCGGCGCTCCCTTTGTGTCCGGCTGCGGGGCGCGAGGGGCTGCGGGGGCAGAGCCCGGCGGTCGCCAAACTTACCCCGCGCCCTCCCGGGGGCTCACTTACCCGGGTTCAGGGAAGCGCCCGGCATGTGGGCGTTCAAGTTGGGCTTGTAAGACATGCCCGGGGGGGCGCGGCGCCCGGTGCCCGCAGGTCCCGCGATGCCCTGGCTCCCCAGCGCACTTTTTGTTCACGGCTCCGCCGGCACCGGCAAATATGGCCGTCCCTTATCCCGACACCCACAAGGCGCTATGGGCTCCATACATCGTCGCGGACGGGGGCCCCAAAGTTCGGGGAGGGCGCGGCCCCACGACCCCGCCCCGCGCGCCCGCCCGAGCCCGCACTCCCGGCGTGCTGGCTGCCTTTTCTCTGCGACCAGCCCGAGGATGTTCCCCACCCTGGAGGATGAACTTGGCAAACTTTTGGGGGCATTGGCTTTCAGCTCCTGCGCAGGGTGGGGAGGGAGGGGCCACGAGGGACCCAGGGTGCCGGGGCTTTTTTTAAATTTCAATTTAATTTTTTTAATAGTGAAGAATTTGTATTTTATTCCTTTATGGCTATTTGAACTCTTTAAAAACCCACACCGGAAAAAAAATGTAGAAGATCCTAGCTGAAGATCTGCAAGGGGTCCAACTCGTCCAACCCCCTCTTGTTTTACAGAAAGGGAAACCGAGTCCCCGAGAGGGCGGGTGACTTGCCAAAGAGGATACAGGTAGTAAGTCACAGGAGCATCGATCCAGAGGTTGGAAGGACCTTCTTGGGCCATGCAGTCCTCTTACAGAGCGGTCCGCAAGCATTTTATTAACTAACTACTGTCTGCCAGTGACTGGGGTTACCAAGAAAGGCAAAAACGTGATCTCTCTGAAATTAAGGCCTAAGGAGATGAAATGACTGGCCCAAGGTAACACATTAGCCATCGGATTAGAACTCAGGTCAATTCCTCATTCTTGGAGTTGTGCCATTGGCACAGGATAAAATGGACAGTGGGTATGATTGCTTTTCCTGTTTTCACACTTATTTTTCTACTGTGTTTTCCAAAGGATGAGGGTAGGAAGTAGGACACTGTAGAGGAAAAATTACTGAGTGAACTTTACAATAAAGCTTTGTAAACAGCACCCTCTCCCCCTTCCAAATCAACCTAATCACTCCCACTGGTTTGTTTTTACCCCCTAATTAGTAATAGGGATTGTGATGATGATGGATGCAGAGAACTCCCAGTGGAAGAAACTCCCTCCACCATAGCAGGTGGGCACTTTCTCGGTAACTGAAAGTCTTAACTCCCTAGAGCAATAAGACTAAGGGACTTGCCCATTGGGACAGCCAGTAGGTGTCAGAGGTGACCCTCTAACGGAGAACTCGATTCCAAAGCCAGTTCTCAATCCTTTAGACCACACTGCCTAGCAATTAAAATGCCAAAACAATTGAAACCATTTTTAAATGTCTACTTTTCAGGCACCCTACTCTAGGGGAAAGAACAATGACCTTGGAATAGAAAGACCCTAGTTCAAATCCTGCTTCTGATGCTTACTAGCTGGGTGACTATTGGCAGCTCCCTTGATTTCCCTGACCTGTCTCTTCTGTAAGACTGGGATGATCATCCTTGTAGTGACGACTTCACAGAGTGGTTTTGAAACTCAGATGAGATGATACAAGTAAATCAAAACACTTGCCAAACCTTAAATCACTGTATAGATTCCAGTCATTGTTATATTATCATTCTCCTAGTTTCTCTGAGACAGGATTCCAGATACCACTTTGACAAATTTCATTTACACTCATTTGATCCATTTGGGCACTTGTTTCATCCCTTAACCCCAGCTAGACTATAAGTTCTTTGAAGACAACAGGAACCATCCCATTTGTACCCACAATGCCCAGTAAGGGTGCCTGGCACATAGTAAACATAGAATAAATGTTGATTGAATTAAACCCAACTGCTTCCTTGGTTCTTGGTGGGTTCCCTGAGGCCTCACCCTAAAGTCCAGCTCTTTAAAAAAAAAAAAAAGCAATTTTAATTTTCAAATAGTTAAACCTTTCTCCCTCCATTTCAAATGAATAAAATATTCAAAGACACAAATCTCTGGGGGCGGGTCCTCAGGTAGCCTAAGGGAAGACTGACCTTGTGAATGCCTCTGGATTCCAGACTTTACTTTCTCTACCCCTCTTTTCACTTGAAAAAAGAAAAATACCAGTTTCCAGAGATTTCCCTAAATCTCCCCATCACTCCCTTTATCCCATTTCCCCAACCAGGAACCAATCTCTTTCTTGGAGTAAAGTTAGTTGAATGCCTTTAATGTTGATGCTTTGTCTCTGTTGACTAGCTCCAGTTTCTTTTGTCTCCGTCTTGTTTGTCCATAGCTGTTTGCCTATTGTTCTCCCCATCAGACTGTAAGTTCCTTGAGAATAGGAATTGTCTTTTGCCTTTCTTTGTAGACCATTTAACACAGTCCCTGGTACATTGTTGTACAGTCCTTTCTAACTCTTCTTGACCCTATGGACCGCTGCAAGCTTGTACTGTCTATGAAATTTTCTTGGCAAAGATACCAGGAGTGGTTTGCCATTTCCTGCTCCAGCAGATTAAAGCAAACAGAGTTTAAGTGACTTGTCCAGGGTTGCACAGCTATCAAGGGTAGATTTGAACTTAGGTCTTTCTGACTCCAGGACCAGCACTCTATCCACTGAGCCACCCAGCTGCCTCTCCCTGGTATATATTATGTACTACATAAATGCTAGTTGACTCACTAACGCCAAGGATAGCTGCATTTTTAAAAGGAGGCTGGAGAGGGCAATGCTAGGTCCGAACAAATAACTCTCTAATGGTAGAATTTCAAGTACTTTGGCACCAGAGTGGCTGTTTTAGGGTAAGGGGCTTTCTGGTGCATTCTAACATAAGCTGTAATTTAATAGAAAGAACTTTGGCCCTGAAGAATTGACGTGATCATTTCATTATTTATGTGAACCTGGGCAAGTCATCTCTTAGAACCTCAGTTTCTTTAACTGTAAAATGGGAATAATTCTTTTTTCGCCTTGTTTTAATTTTTTTTAATTTTTTAAAATTAATTAATTTATTTAACTTTTAACATTTATTTTCACAAAATTTTGGGTTCCACATTTTCTCCCCTTTTGTCCCCTCCCTCCACTCCAAAACACTGAGCATTCTAATTGCCCCTATCACCAATCTGCTCTCTTTTCTATCATCCCTCTCTGTCCTTGTCTCCATCTTCTCTTTTGTCCTGTAGGGCCAAATAACTTTCTATACCCCTTTACCTGTATTTCTTATTTCCTAGTGGCAAGAACAGTACTCTTCAGTTGTTGCTAAAACTTTGAGTTCCAACTTCTTTTCCTCCCTCCCTCCCCACTCCTTCCCTTTGGAAGGTAAGCAATTCAACATAGGCCAAATCTGTGTAGGGAATAATTCTTGAAAGTACTGCCTGCCTAGCTGCTCAGAGGCAGCTCAGTGGCACAGTGGATAGTCTTAGATATCTAATCAAGAAGACCTGAGTTTGATTTTTGCCTTAGACCCCTATATAAGCTGTGTGACTCTCAACAAGTTGATTAACCTCTGCCTCAGTTTCCTCTCCAGAAAAATGAAGATAATAATAGTACTATCTCCCAGGATTGCTGTGAGGACCAAATGAGATGACATTTGTAAAGCACTTAGCACAGAGCCTTCCTTCTCGAAGAGGACCATGACACCAGGAAGGTGATGCCCTGACTTGCAAGTGAATTAGATCTAAATGAGGAAGGCCTGGGCAAAGTTACTAGCCTCACTCTCTCCTCCAGAGCCATGTGGTCAAGTGGCAAGATAAAGATCAGGATGACTGGAGATGGCTCCCCATGCAGTGGGAGACCTTGGATTTTTTTTCCTGGTATAAGTGCTTGTTTTCTTGTTCCCCGGATTGTAGTCAGAAAAGTACCTTTTAAACCCCGAAATATAGGAGATATGTGTTATCTTCCGTTTCAATAGAACGAATACTAGTTCCCTTGATTTGGAGGGTTTGGAATTTATAAGAGTCAGAGAGCGAATAGGGGAGAGAAATTTGGGAAATTTCTGGGGAAGGCTGAAGAGGAGCTCAATGTAAAAGATGAAAGGATTTGGGAATGATCTGAGGAAGAAATGAATGAAGGAAGGAAGGAAAGGAATGAATGAATGAACATTTATTGCTTGCCGAGTGCCAGAGCTGGGCATAAAAATAGAAGAAATGATACAGTTCTTGGCTTCCAAAAGCCTAATACAACACATATTGGGGAGTGGTTGCCATGGAACATTTTGGACAGGGGAGTCGATTCAGCCAATCCATTCACCTGCCCTTTCCAGAAGCAATGGTTCTATTGGGTGACTATGCCCAGAAGGGAGAGGGAACATTGGGGAGAGCAGATGACCACAGCTGGACATCTGAAAGGAATGAAAGGGGAGACAAGAAGAGAAAGATTATTGGTGGAAAATCAAGGATCAGGGGTTATGAGAAATGGGCAGGGGAGCTCAGTCTGATCGTTGAAGGCTAACGGGTGAAAAAGGGTAGAGGATGAGATGAAAAGCTATAAAGATGCTCACAAGTTGTAAACACCCACTCTGGAAGACAAGGACTGAGAATCTCACTGTAAGTAAGCATGGAGAACATGGCTGATTTTGTCCTGCTTTGGAGGGGGGCCTGATGTTCCCATATCTGCCACACCTAAGTGACCGATGCCTAGATTCCAAATTCACACTGGTGTCTACCTCCTGGAAGACATGGTGAAGGGACCTGAGGGACCCATCTCAAAAATCTACCTTATTAGGGATTTTAAAGGGATAATGTATGAAGCTTTTTGTTGTTGTTTTGGTTTGGGTTTGTTAAAGCTAGACAAGGAGAATAGGGGCTTTAACAAATATGGAAGAAAGTAGAAAGTCTAAAAAGAGAGGAGAGAATCCTGACCTGGATCAGTCAGGAAGGTGGAGGATGGAAGAGTGCCTCAGAGAAGAATGGGAAACCAGAAAGTATTGTACATTTGAAGCCAGAGATAAATGTGAAGCTTTTCTTTATAAAATTTTTATTTATTTCCAATTACATGTAAAAACTTTTTCACATTCATTTTAATAAATTTTGGATTTCAAATTCTCTCCCTCCTTTCTCTCCTTTGAGAAGGCAAGCAATTTGATATAGGTTATACATGTGCATTCATGCAAAACATATATCCATATTAACCATGTTGCAAAAGAAAATGCAGACCAAGAAAAAAAGAAAAAGAAAGAGTTTTTGTTGTTGTTTTTAAAGTATGCTTTTATCTGCATTCAGACTTTATCAGTTCTTTCTCTGGAAGTGGAGAGCACTTTTCATCATAAGTCCTTTAGAACTGTCCAGCATCATTGTGTTGCTGAGAACAGCTAAGTTATTCACAGTTGCTCATACAACATTGCTGTAACTGTGTACAATGATCTCCTGGTTCTGCTCTCTTCATTTTGCATCAGTTCACATAAGTCTTCCCAGGTTTTTCTGAAACCATCCTGCTCATCATTTCTTATAACACAACAGTACTCCATTCCAATCATACACCACAACTTGTTCAGCCATCCCCCAATTTTGATGGGCATCCCCTCAATGTCCAATTCTTTGCCACCACAAAAAGAGCTGCTAGAAATATTTTTGTACATATAGGTCCTTTTCCTTTTTATTCTTTATTATTGGTAAGACTATTATTATCTCTTTGGATACAGACCTAATGATGGGTATTGCTGGGCTAAAGGGTATGCATAGTTTTATAGTCCTTTGGGTATAGCTCCAAATTGCTTTCCAGAATGGTAGGATCATTTCCCTTCTTGCAGAGAGAGAGATGCTCTATGGAAGGAGGAGAGGTTTATCCTCCCAGATATGGTAAAGGAACTTCACAGGTGCTATCAGGTGGTACATCAGAGAGGAAGAAATACACAGTTTTAGTGATAGTTGGTGATTCTTTGCTTAGGGCTGTGGAAGCTATTTATCACCGTGATATCAGACCTCTGTATTAATGTGGTCTAACTTTCTCCTGGAAAGAGAGAGAGAAGAGAGAGAGAGAGAGAGAGAGAGAGAGAGAGAGAGAGAGAGAGAGAGAGGAGAGAGGGGAGAGAGACTTTCAAATTCAAGACTAGTTTTAAAGGATGACTCTTATATCCACTTCTGATGATTCATTCATGTGGGTACAAATTATATTGCCAGAAAAAATTGCCAAAGATTATGAAATCTTAACCAAGAAATTGAGGATCATGGGGGCACAGGGACTGGTTTCTATTGAAGGCAAGGGACACAGAAAGAGAAAAACAGACCTAGGAAGTAAATAACTGTTTAAAATGAAATCTGAGCAGGGGATTTTATTTCTGAATCACATCTTAAAATATAACAATGAGAGACTCTTAGCCAGCGATGCAGTAAACCTACCAAAGATTGGTAAGAATGTATTTGCCCCGTATATTGCAAGAAATTGTTACACAAGTCTAATCAAAAGGGCTTTAACCGGGAAAAGAAAGGGGAGGAAAAACATGTATGTGTACCAAGCTGGATACTGTAGAGATTAGCTACAATGTATGATCTGCCTTCAAAAGGAAGAGGCCTCATTAAGGGGGAGCTTGTAGTCTCTGTCTGATTCTCACCTACAGAGAACGGTTTGCTGGGATAGAAATGGTGGGAACCTTGAGTAATCCCCTCCTAGAGTTTGTAACAAAGAAGTATATGAAGGTCAGTATTGTCTGATACATATTCTAAATTTTGATAGAGAAGATCTCAGTGGTTCAGAAGAAGGGTAGCTAGGGGAAGTCAGTTCAGGAAACATGGAAAGGAAACATGATTGAAATTTGCAAGAGGTAAGGAGAAAGTCATCATTTCTTACCAGTCTACACTCAGGAATTCTCCATCATGCTGCTTTGCTGGGTACCCTCCTCCACCCCCACCACACTCCTACCTTTGTAGCTTCTTCTTACATGTTGTCTCCCCATTAGACTTCAGTAGTCTTTTGAGGTCAGGGACTCTCTTTTTGCTTGTATCTGTAGCACCAGCACTTAGTCCAGTGGCTGGCATGTAGTAGGTTCAGTTTGGGATGCCTATGAAACGTCCATTTCAAGGGGCCTAGTGGGCAGTTGGCCATGTGAGAAGTTTGGAGTGGATAAGTAGATCTGAGAATCATCAGCACAGAGATAATTAAATCCATGGAAGCTGATGAGATCATCAGAGACAAGTAGTTGGCTCAGTGGGTAGAGTAGTGGACCTGGAGTGAGGAAGACCTGAATTCAAATCTAGCCTCAGATACATATGAGCCGTGTAGCCTTAAGCAAGTCATTTCCCCTCTGTCTGTCTCAGTTCCCTTATCTGTAAAATGTGGACACTAATAGTACCTGGCACCCAGGGTTGTTGTGAGAATCAAATAAAAAAAAGCTTTGCAGACTTTATGTATCAGTTATTTTTATTAATATGTATACATATTTACTAATGTGGACATTAACTAGGGGATGCAGTGGATAGAGTGCCCAGCCTAAAGTTAGGAAGACTCATTTTCCTGAGTTTACAACTGGCCTCATACACTCACTAGCTGGGTGATCTTGGGCAAGTCACCTTGTTTACCTCAGTGTCCTCATCTGTAAAATAAGCGAGAGAGAGAAACGGCAAATGACTCCAGTATCTTTGCCAAAAAAACCCCAAATGAGATCTCAAAGAGTCACACGTGACTGAAATGACTGGGCAACAAACACAGAAAATCACATACAAAATCAATCAATAAACACATATTCAAGTATTTACTATGCGTGTGCCAAGCACTGGGTTACCCAAAAAGGCAAAAGATTGTCCCTGCCCTGAAAGAGCTGACAATCTATGTATACAAAGTAGACACAAAGTACTGGGACTAGGGACTGAATGGAGCAGGACTGTCTTCCTGCAGGAGACTGTATTTGTTCTTGTTTCTCTTTCATTCTGGAAGAGGAGTATGGCATCAGGAAAGTGCTGCTGTGACTTGCGAGTGCGGATCTGATCTATGTGCAGAGGAAGCCTGGAGCTAGTGTGAAAGGCTTTTCAGGGCAAACAATTATTTGTAGTTCCTCTTAGAGATGACAGACAGGGATCCACTGCTGCTTCTTGCATGTGGAAACAGTCTGTTCAGACATGCAGATGAGTTGGGACTGGATTAGAGAGAGGAGAGGCCTAAGGCAGGGCCAGTCCAGGGAAGAGGTAATGTCAGGGCCTGACCTATGGTGGGGGCTGGTCAAGTGTAAAGAGGGGGATGGATACAGGAGAGAGTTATCATAAGATTATAAGTATAAAGCTGGAAAGGACCAAGAAAGTCATCAGGTTCAACTCCCTCATTTTACAGATGAGGAAACTGAGACTCAGAGAGAGGAAATGACTTGCCCAAGGTCACACAGCAAGTAAGTGTTGCAGATAGAAATTGAACTTAGGTCTCCCTGAGGGAAAGAGAATGGTAGAGGGTGATGCTGCACTTGCAAACCTAGCAGATTGTACCTGCAAAGGGGGAGGAGGGGTGGGTTCAGACAACATCTTAGAGATGTTAAATTTGGGATACCTATAATAAATCTAATCAGAGTGTTCAGTAGATAGCTGGTAATGATAACTGCACAGATTTAGAGTTGGAAGGAAGCTATAAGTTGAAGTCATTTTTTCCAAAGCCTGTTACACTAACCACTATGTCTTTCTTCCTCAGAGTTCCGAAGAAAGACTCAGGCTACCATTCCAAACAATGCTAGAAAACACACCAAAACAAATCCTGATGGAGAAGTCCAAGAATAAAATCACAGTGAGTCATATTTGAAGCTCAAGTCAGCACTGGAAGATAGAAAGAGAGGTCTGCAGACACTGAGGGAACAGGGTCTGGCCAGAACAAAGCAGGACAAAGTTCAGGGAGAGGCTGTGCACCAAGGCAAGAAGAGGTCAGAGATCCAGTGCAGAGAGACCCAGATTTGCATAGGATGGAAGAACTGGTGGCACCTGGCGACTCTTATGGCTAACAAGGTTAGGGTTCTGGGTCACAGATCCCAAGTGGGCTGAGGAGGGGACCTGAGCCTAGGAGAGATATTCCAAGGTAAGGAGCAGTCAGGGGCCCTAACCTATGCACCAAATAAGAACCATGTTCAAAAGCAGGGCACAGGTGAGTGGGGTCTCTGTTCCAGCTTCTAGCCTAGTCTGACGCCTGCAGAGAAATAATAACCAAGGCAGAAATCTCAGACTACAGGTCAAAGAGGGAGTCTAATTAGATTAGAAGGCCTGGGAATTGTTCTGTTGAGCCTTGATGATCTTAAAAGAAGAAAAATGGGAGGGAAAGGAAGGAGATAAGTATTTATTTAACACCTACTATGTACTAAGAGCTTTATAAACATCTCTGCTTGATCATTACAACAACCACCTTGTGAGCGGCTACAGTTACTGTCTTCATTTCACAACTTGTGTCTGAGAGTCTTCCTGACTCCGCCTTAGATTGATATCTGTAGCACATTCCTCAGTGGATGATTGGGAGATCAACTGGTCAAAACATTTTATTCAGCACCCATTTGCTATGAGCCAGGCACTATGATGAGTTACAGGGAGAGAAACAGAGATGCAGAACAGGATCCCCAAGGAGCTTACATTCCAAGGGGGAGATATCATGTGTGTATAGGTGTGCGTGTGTGTGCATGTAGGTTTACACATATGTGCATACATACATATATACATGTGCGCACACACATACACGTATATATTATACATACATATATATATATATGCAAAATGAATACATTGCAAGAGATTTTCTAGGCCTTACCATCTGATCTGCTTCTATGCCCTCCACACCCCAGACCCCATGCCACACCCTTAGGACTTCTGGGGTTTTCCACCCATCCTATAGCTGATCTTTCTTATATGTCATCTTTCCAAATTAGAGTCTGAGCTCTAAGAACTCAGAGGCAGCTGGCTGATGCAATGGACAGAGCACTGACCCTGGAGTCAGGAAGACCTGAGTTCAGGTTCAGCCTCAGATACTTCCTTAGTTGTGTGATCCTTGGCAAGTCACTTCACCTCTCTCTGCCTTAGTTTCCTCAGCTTTAAAATGGGGATAATAATAGCATCTGCGGTTTATTGTTCAAGCTGCTTAGCACAGGGCTAAGTACATAGTAGGTGCTTCATAAATGATTGTTCCCTTTCCCTTATCGCCCCTCACTCCCACTTTAGTACAGTGCTGGGCACCATGTAAGTGCTTCATAAACACCTCTACATTCATTCCTTCTTCATTCATTCATTCATTCATACACAAGAGATAACAAATGCGAAGCACTCAGTCAGCCTTAAGATGCTCCATAGGTGACAGCTATTAAAAATAGTCATAAGAACTAGGATGTAAAGGAAAACATAAGAAAAGCATACTAAGAGCTGGTATGTATTTAGCACCCTAAAGCTTGCAAAAACACATCTTATTTGATAACCACAGTCTGTGGAGGCTCTGGGGATATGTGACTATTCCCAGAGGGAGGAGGGGGGGAGGAATGGCTCAGGCGGAGCAGGGAGGGAAGGTCATGCCAAGCAGAGAGAACACCCAGGCCAGAACAAAAGCTGTGGAGGTGCATGTGGGCAAGGGACAGCAAGTGCCTGGCTCACTGGCCTAGTACATGGAAGGGAGTGCCTGAAGATAATGGAGCAAGCCTTGCTCTTTCTGGGTAGGCTTAACTCAAGGTTGGTATGTGCACTGATGAGGACATTCCCCCATCCTCCCCCAAGTGCCCTAGTGGGAAAGAAGAGACTCCGCATTCCCTAGGGAGAAAGAAACTTGTTCAATAAGCAGGTAGGACAGTCAACCTGTTAGTAAAGGTTTATTAATCTCTTACTATGTGCCAAAGCATTTGGGATACCAAGAAAAGCCAAATCGACCATGGCTCTCCAGGAGGTCACAATCAAATAGGAGAGAAAACATGCAAATATGCCCAGACCAGCTATTTAGGGGATAAATGAAAAACCTGTTGGTATTTTAAAGACTATTTCCAATGACAGCGTAGGTCTGTCTCTAAGGAAGGGGTACAAGATAGGAACATGTTCCATTGAAGGCAGGAAGACTTGGCTGACTTGGCCATTAGCTGTGTGACCTTGGCCACTAGCTGTGTGACCTTGGCTCACTCACCTAACTTCTCAGCACCCCCAGGAAATTCTCTAAGATCCTACATTACTGACTAATGGAGTTGTTTATCTTCCTGGGTCGGGGTTTCCATATCATACCAATGAAATCTCAAGTCCAAACCACAATAAATGATGATTAATTTAGTGTTATTAGCAGCCATGTTATAAATCACATGAATATGAGGCATCTCTACTATTTGAAAGTTTACAAATTACTTCCCTATGAAGTTGGGGAAGTGTTCTCATCCCCACTTTACAGATGAGGACATTGGGGCTTTGTTGCGGTTAAAGTACTTACCCATCATCAAAGGATCTGAGATTTAGAATTCAGAAAGATCTTAGAGATCGACTGATGAGTCTAACCCCATTATTTTATAAATAAGAAATCTGAAGCCCAGAAAGGTTAAATGATTTAACACCTCTCTGCCCCTCTCCCTCCCATTCCCCTCCCTGCCACACAGTGGTAGATCTATTGATACCACACTGGTAAATTGTGTTCCATACATAGGGAGACCATTCCCCCATACATTGGATGAAGGTGTTGTGAAGTCCAAAGGGAGGAAAAATAGACATCTCTAGCCTCTTCTCCCCCCACCCTTTCCCAAGAGAGACTATTGTTATTCTTTTTTTTCTCTTATTTACTTATATTTATTAAATTTATTTATTTTTACTTTTCAACATTCACTTACACATAATTTTGAATTTCAAATTTTCTCCCTGTCTTCCCCCTCTCCCCACCCCAGGACACCATGTATTTTGAATACCCTTTCCTCCAATCTGCCCTCCCTTCTATCACCCACCACCCCATCCCCTTCTCTTCTATTTTCCTGTAGGGCAATATAAACTTCTATATCCCATTGCCTATATATCTTATTTCCTGGTTGCATGTAAAAACAATTTTTAACATTCATTTTTAAAGCTTTGAGTTCCACATTCTCTTCCATCTCCCTTCCCCAGCAACCCTCATTGAGAAGGCATGCAATTCAATATGGGTTATACATGTGTAGTCATGCAAAACACTTCCATAGCAGTCATGTTGTGAAAGACTAACTATATTTCCCTCTCTCCTGTCCCACCTTACATTTATTCTGTTCTCTCCTTTGACCTGTCCCTCTACCAAAGTGTTTGCTTCAGATTACCCCTTCTCCAAATCTGTATCCCTTCTATTATCCCCTTCCTCCCTGCTTTCCTATAGGGTAAGATAAACTTCTATGCCTAATTGAGCATGTATGTTATTCCCTCCTGAAGCCAAATCCAATGAAAGGAAGGCTCACATTCCCCGCCCCCCCTCACCTTCCTCTTCTTCCCTTCCATTGTAAGAGTTCTTTCTTGACTCTTTTATGTGAGATGATTAACCACATTCTACCTCTACCTTTCTCTTTCTCCTAGTACATTCTTCTCACTACTTTTCTTTTTCAGATATCATTCTGTCATATTCAACTCACCCTGTGCCCTCTGTCTCTGTCTGTCTCTCTCTCTCTATATATATAGATATAGATATATATACACATACATACATACATACATACATACATACATACATACATACATATTTATTCCCTCCAACTATCCTAATACTGAAAAAGGTCTCATGAGTTACAAATATTTTTTCATGTAGGAATGTAAACAGATCATCTTTAATAAGCCCCTTATGGCTTCTCTTTCTTGTTTGCTGTTTCATCCTTCTCTTGATTCTTGTATTTGAAAGTCAAATTTTCTATTCAGCTCTGGTCTTTTCAACAAGAATACTTGGATGTCCTCTCTTTCGTTGAAGTTCCATTTTTTCCCCTGAAGTATTATGCTCAGTTTTTCTGGGTAGGTGATTCTTGGTTTTAATCCTAGCTCCTTTGACTTCTGGAATTATTAATACTATTAATAAAATTATTATCATGTTGCTATTAATATTAATAATTATTAATCTTGTGTTATCCTGATTGTGTTTACACTATACTTGACTTATTTCTTTCTGACTGCTTGTAATATTTTCTCCTTGACCTGGGAACTCTGGAATTTGGCTACAATATTCCTAGGAGTTTTCCTATTGAGATCTCTTTCAGGAGGTGATCGGTGGATTCTTTCCATTTCTATTTTACCCTCTGACTCTAGAGTATCAGGGCAGTTTTCCTTGATAATTTCTTGAAAGATGATGTCTAGGCTGTTTTTTGGATCATGGCTTTCAGGTAGTTCAATAATTTTAAAATTATCTCTCCTGGATCCATTTTCCAGATCAGTGGTTTTTCCAATGAGATACTTCATCTCGTCGTCTATTTTTTCCTTCTTTTGGTTTTGTTGGATAATTTATTGATTTCTCAGAAAGTCATTAGCTTCCATTTGCTCCATTCTAATTTTTAAGGAATTATCTTCTTTAGTGAACTTTTGGACCTCTTTTTCCATTTGGCCCATTCTGCTTTTTAAGGCATTTTTCTCTTTGTTGGCTTTTTGGACCTCTTCTACCATTTGGGTTAGTCTAATTTTAAAGGTGTTATTTTCTTCAGCATTTTGGGGGGGTTTCTTTTAACAAGCTGTTGACTTGTTTTTCATGATTTTCGTGCATCACTCTCATTTCTCTTCCCAATTTTTCTTCTATTTCTCTTACTTTATTTTTAAAATCTTTTTTTGAGCTCTTCCATGGTCTGAGACAAGTTCATATTTTTCTTGGAGGCTTTGGATGCAGGAACTTTGACTTTGTTGTTTTCTTTGTGGTTGTGTGTTTTGATCTTCTTGTCACCAATGACATAAGAAAATATCTCTTCACCGAGAAAGTAAGAATCTATGGTGTTTACTCATTTTCAATTTTCAAAGTCAATCACTTGACTTTTGAGCTCTTTGTTAACTTGAGGGCTTCAGAGGCAGCTGCCCAGCCAATTACTTGACTTCTGAGCTCTTTGTTAAGTGAGGGACTCCAGAAGCAGCCTCCTTTTCAGCAGTGGCTGCTGCCACTGTGGAGCTGGGCTGGGGTCTGGGCCAGACCATGCTCTCCTCTCAGCCAGATGATAGACCCTTCTCACTGACCTTCCTAGCTATCTGGTGTTTGTAGTTGAGAAGTCTGGAAACTGCAGCCACCACCAGAGATTCAGTCCCTTAAGGTTTGCTTCAGCTCCATCTGTGCTGGTGTGGCTCATGCCTAACTGTGCTCTGCTTCCAGCCCAGAGTGATAGACCCTTCCTGTAGACTTTCCAGATTGTCTTGGGCTGGAAATTTGCTTCAGTCTATCATTTTGTGGCTTCTGCTGCTCTGGAATTTGTTTAGTTATTTTTACAGGTTTTTTGAGGGGTATGGGGCGGGAGGGTGGGAAGAGCTTTAGTAGGTCCCTGCTTCTGCTCCACCATCTTGGCCCAAAGGAGACTTTAATTTCTGTCAGAAGGAGAAGCAGGAGATTGGGGCCAGAGGCTTGGCCACCCTGCTGTCTTCAGAGAGGGAAGGTACCAAACCAGAATTATATTTATCTGCTCCTTTAAACATTGTTAAGTGTAGGGAATATGATTTTCGAGTTCAAGCTAGTCATTCATGGAAGGGGAAAGGAGGAGACAAACTTTACATCCAAAACTTGGTTTCCTGCCCACTGAATACCAGTTGTACAATAAACACACATAGGACATATCAAAGAAACAGGTTTTACATATGATTAGATCTCCAAAGTGAGGGAAGAAGAGGGGGAGGGACAAGGTGGGAAGAGTCATAGATCACAGAATTTCAGATTTGAAAACCACTTCAGTAGGCATCTGGTCTGAGCTGTCACTGAACAATGATCTTTATTTCAGGCAATACTAGTGGTCATTCACTTTTTTTTTCCATTTCTTTTTTAAAATTTGTTTATTTGTTTTTAGTTTTCCACAGACACTTCCACAAAATTTTGAGTTCTAAATTTTCTTCCCATCTCTCCCCTCTCCCCACCCCAAGACCATTTCCCCAATCTGCCCTCTCTTCTATCATATTCCTCCCTTCTCTTATCCCTATCCCCTCTATTTTCTTATAGGGCAAGATAGATTTCTATACCCCTTCGCCTGTATATCTTATTTCCCAGTTGCATGTGAAAACAATTTTTAACATTCGTTTTTAAAACTTTGAGTTCCAACTACTTTCCCTCCCTCCCTCCTCACTCATCCCTGCTGAGAAGGCAAGCAATTCATTATAGGTTATACATGTGGAGTTATGCAAAACACCTCCATAACAGTCATATAGTGAAAGACTAACTATATTTTCCTCCATCCTATCCTGCCCTCCATTTATTCTATTCTCTCTTTTGACCCTATCCCTCCTCTAAAGTGTTTACTTCTAAGTAACCCTTCCTCCCATTTGCCCTTCCTTCTATCATCCCCTCCACCTCCCACTTATCCCCTTCCCCCCTACTTTACTGTAGTGTAAGATAGATTTTTATATCAAATTGAGTGTGCATATTATTCCCTCCTTAAGCCAAATCCAATGAGAGTAAGGTTCACTCTTTCCTTCTCACTTCCCCTTCTTCCCCTCCATTGAAAAAGCTTTTTCTTGCTTCTTTTATGTGAGATAATTTATCCCATTCTATTTCTCCCTTTCTCCTCCCATACATTTCTCTCTCACTCCTTAATTTTATTTTTTAAAATATTATCCCTACCTATTCAGCTCACCTTGTACCCTTTATCTATCTATCTATCTATCTATCTATCTATCTATCTATCTATCTATCTATCTATCTATCTATCATCCCTTCAACTACCCTAATACTGAGAAAAGTCTCAAGAGTTATAAATATGATCTTTCCATGTAGGCATGTAAACAGTTCAACTTTAGTAAGTCCCTTATGATTTTTCTTTCCTGTTTACCTTTTCATGCTTCTCTTGATTCTTGTGTTTCAAAGTCATCATTTCAACAAGAATGTTTGAAAGTCCTCTATTTCATTGAATGACCAGTTTTTCCCCTGAAGTATTATACTCAGTTTTGCTGGGTAGGTGATTCTTGGTTTCAATCCTAGCTCCCTTGACTTCTAGAATATCATATTCCAAACCCTTTGGTCTTTTAATGTAGAAGCTGCTAGATCTTGTGTTATCCTCAGTATATTTCCACAATACCAGAATTGTTTCTGGATGTTTGTAATATTTTCTCCTTGACCTGGGAGCTCTGGAATTTGGCTACAATATTCCTAGGAGTTTTTCTTTTGGAATATCTTTCAGGAGGTGATCGGTGGATTCTTTCAACATCTACTTTTCCCTCTGGTTCTACAATATCAGGGCAGTTTTCCTTGATAATTTCTTGAAAGATGATGTCTAGGCTCTTCTTTTGATCATGGCTTTCAGGTAGTCCAAAAAATTTTAAATTGTCTCTCCTGGATCTATTTTCCATGTCAATTGTTTTTCCAATGAGATATTTCACTGTTTGCTATTTTCTCATTCTTTTGGCTTTGATAATTTTTTGATTTCTCATAAAGTCATTAGCTTCCATCTGCTCCATTCTAATCTTTCTTCAGTGAGCTTTTGGACCTCCTTTTCCATCTGGCCAGTTCTGCTTATAGGACATTCTTCTCCTCACTGACCTTTTGGACCTCTGCTACCATTTGAGTTAGTCTATTTTTTAAAGTGTTATTTTCTTCGGCATTTTTGGGGTCTCCTTTACCAAGCGGTTGACTCGTTTTTCATGATTTTCTTGCATCTCTCTCATTTCTCTTCCCAATTTTTGCTCCACTTCTCTTACTTGATTTTCACAATCCTTTTTGAGCTCTTCCATGGCCTGAGACCAATTCATATTTTTCTTGGAGTCTTTGGATGGAGGAGCTTTGACTTTGTTGTCTTCTGTTCATATACTTGTCACCAAAATGAGATTCTATAGTCTGATTCTTTTTCTGGTTTTTGCTCATTTTCCCAGCTATTTACTTGACTTTTGAGCTCTTTGACAAGGTAGTACTCTACTTCCATTGGGGGTGGAGGGGTATAGTGTCAGCTTCTTGATTCCCCTACATTTGTGGGCCCAGAGCTCCAGAAACTGTGGCTGCTGCTGCTGCCCTTGCTGCAGGATCCCCCTCTGGGGTGCACCTCCACCTCTTCCCCTCTGGGGCCCGATCACTTTACTCTCTCACGCAGGCCCCATAGTTTTTATTTTCCACTGACCTTCCAATTTGTCCTCTGTGGTTTGGGATTGTAAAGTCTAGAAACTGCCACAGGTGCCCAAGAATCAGTCCCCCAAGGCTTACTCAGGTCCTGTCTGTTCCAGGGCGGCCCATGTTGGACTGCGCTCTGCTCCCAGTGTGGCACAATAGACACTTCCTGGTGACCTTCCAGGCTTTCTTGGGCTAGAGGTTTGCTTCACTCCATCATTCCGTAGGTTCTGCAGCTCCAGAATTTGTTTAGAGTCATTTTTTACAGGTATTTGGCTGGGTTTGGGGGAAGAAGAGCATTAGCAAGTCTGTGCTGTTACTCCACCATCTTGACTCCATGCATCATCCACTCTCTTCTTGAACAACTTCAGTGAGGGGGAGGGGGCTGGCTTTCTCCTGATGCTGCCCAGCCCACATGGGTTGGCCTCACTCATTGTGGGGAGGCTTTTCCTGATGTCAAATCTAAATCTGCCTCCAGGTTTCTTCTACCCAATGCTCCTGGTTCTGACCTTTGGGACCAAGCAGAACCAGACTAATCTTTCTTCCAAAGCCTTTTAGTTACTCAAATAGGGCTCTTGATGCTGTTTCTTTGTTTCAGTCATGTGTAACTCTTTGTGACCCAATTTGGGGTTTTCTTGGAAGAGATGCTGGAGTGGTCTGCCATTTTCTTCTCCAACTCATTTCACAGATGAGGAAACTGAGGCAAACTGAATGAAGTGACTTGCCCAGGGTCACACAGCTAGTGTCTGAGGCTGGATTTGAACTCAGGTCTTTGTGACTCCAGGCCCCAGGGCTCTATTTACTTCACCGCCTAGCTATCCTCCATAAGTCTTCTCTAGGATAAAAATTCTTGGTTCTTGGCATAGGGAGAAGGCCTTTGCCATTCTGGTTGTTGCCAGGACAGCATCCTTGTGGGATAGAGGAAAGGGAATGAGCATTTACATAGTACATACCTTTCAGGCATTGTACTAAATGCTTTTTTACAAATATTATCTCATTTGACCCTCATAAGAGTCCTTCAAAGTAGGTACTATTATTATCATCCCCATTTAACAGCTGAGGAAACTGAGGTAAACAGAGGTGAAGTGACTTGCCAAGGTTCACATACCTAGTAAGTGTCTAAAGCCAGATTTTTAACTTAAGTCTTCCTGACTCCAGGACCAGTGCTCTATCTATCCAGCCATTTCAGATAACGCAAAGCTCATCAATGTCCTTACTAAAATTATGGTGTCTAGAATGGAACAAAATACCCCAGATGTAGTCCAACCAAGGCAGAATCTGGTGGGACCATCACTGCTTTATTATTGGATCCTTTTAAAGAAGTCCAGGACTGTATTAATTCTCTTAATCCCCATGTAGTCAACTTGTAGTTTGTGAAAGCCTTCTAAACCACCCAGTTCTTTTTTAGGCTACACTCAAGTTTTGCCATGCCTTCCTCATCTTGCCCTTGTGAAGTTGATTATTTAATCTATATAGAAGATGTCTATTAAATGTTGTCTTATTATATTTGGCCCAAAGTTTTAGCTCACTTAGAGTTGTTTTTAGCTCCTGTCTCTGTCACCCAATATGTTAGCTATCCAATGCAATCAATATTTATTGAGTACCTACTATGTGCCAAGCACTGAGCTCAGCACTGTCTCTCTCCCACCACCCTGGCATATTGTGATAATTTGATAAAGATGTTGTCCATGCCTTTATTCAAGTCATCCCTAAAAATAGGAATCAAACAGCACAGGGCCAAGGGCAGATTCTTCAGGATCTGAAGAATTCCATCCAAATGGCCATGGCACCATTAATTTGCTCTTTGGGTCAATTATGAAAAGAGAGAAAATAAGATTGGCCTGTTGTGTCCTGTTCTTGATGATGCCATCCTTGTGTATTTGTGATTCCTCCCTAAACGTTCACTAATGATCTTAATAATATATAGTGACAGTAAGAAATGATGAGCAATTGATTTTAGAAAAACATGGCAAGACTTGTATGAAATTATAAAGAGTGAAATGGGCAGAATCAAGAGAATGTTGTATACAGTAACAGCAATATTTTTCAGAGAATAACCGTGAGTGAGTTATTCTAAGTATTATAAATACTCAAGCCAACTACAAAGGACCTATGAAGGAAGGTGCTATTACCTCCAGAGGAAGAACTGGTAAATTGAAGTATGCATAGCTTGGTTTTAAACACATACATATGCATATCTGTGTCAAATGGGGGACTTCTCTAGCGCAGGGTGGGGAAGGAAAGAAATAGTTCAGTGTAACAAAATAAAATAACATTGAGTATATGTATATGTGCATATATAATATATTCACACAGATATATACACACAGATAAAGACAGAGAGAATGTGTGAGAGTATGCTTTGGTTTACTGTCTCAGAACCAGTCCTGCCATATCTTCTTATCAGGGTTCTAGGATCTATCCAAGGTACTTTTTGAATGTGTCAGATCCCATTGCAAACATGTTCTAGAATTTTTCCAGGAATCGAGGTAAAGTTCCTTTTCTTATTGTATTTTCTTTCCTTTTTTAAGAATAAAGCGATCTACACTTCTGTCCAATGCTACCTTCTCCACTTCTCCAGTCTTTTAAATACCAAGGACAATCACTCAACAATCACATCTGCCAGTTTTTGTCAGTACCCAAGGACTTTGTTAATCTGGACCAGCTTACTTGAATTCACTGAAGACACCAAAATGGTCTATTCTCCCTTTTCATGTATTGGCTTTCAATTCCTATTAGCTATTTTTGTTTTGTCTTTTCCAGTCCAAAGGTCATTCCTCTTGGCAGAAAATAAGTGAATAGTCATTTTCTGTTGTTCAGTTCACTGTGAACACTGGTCCTATTCCTTTCCTTGAACTCCCATTTTCTTCAATATAGGAGAAAACCCCCTTTTCTGGACTTCTGTTTTCTTTGTTAACTTTCATTCATTGAAAGCTTAGCACTCCTGACACTATTCTTATAAAAACCAAGCAATGCTTCTGTTTTTTTCCATTCTGGTACTTTCTCTCGTTACTACCATCCGAGTGTGTATATAAAATGTCTCCAATATGTCCCCAATCACCAAAGCAAATGCTGTCTGGCCTGGACTAAGCACTTAATACTTGTTGAACATACAGGGCTACTTTATTTCAATTATCCTTTTATTTACTTTTAAACATGTTTAATTGATGTTTTGTTTTTATATTACAGTCATCTCAGTATGCATCCTCTCCCTTTTCTCAAAAACAACTCCAACAAAAAGTAATTTAAGCAAAACCAACAAACGTAATGACCTTGTCTGATAATATGTACATTCCACATGCTTAGTTTCCTACCTCTCCACCAAAATAAGGGAGGTGCTTCCTCATTTTTTTGTAGGGGTGTGTGTGTGGGGACAGGTCCACTGACCATCACAATTATTCAGTCTCCAGCTTCTTTTTAATGTCCTTTTCATCTGAATGATTCTAGCCATTGTGTATCGTTTTCCTGATTGTTTACTTCCCTCAGTTCATAGAAGTCCTCCCAAGGATCATAATTTTTCATATTGGCTCTTTCATGTATTGAAATATTTCATTATTTCATATATATTTTTTCAGCCAAACATCAATCTGTGGGTACCTATTTTAATGTCCTGCTTTGAAGTACTGCTATGAATATTTTGGTGCACGTAAATTCTATCTTTGACCTGACTGGGGAATATGCCCAGTAGAAGTATCAATGAGTAAAAAAAAATTGTCACTTCTCTTACATGACCTGAAATATTTTCCAGAGTGGTTGGACCACTTTATAGCTCCTTTAGCATATGTGTGCCTAATGTTTCATGGCCACTAAAGCACTGGGTATTTCCTCTTTTGTCACCTTTGCAATTTGCTAAGTGACAAATGAAAGATATTTAAGTTTTCTTAATAGCGATTTGGAGCAATTATCCAAATGGTTGTTCATAATTTGTGATTCTTTTAAGAACTATTTATTCATATTCTTTGACCATTCATCTAGTGGGGAGTGATTCTTGGTCTTGCATTTTTGTATTAATTCTTTATCTTGGATATTAATAAAAATAGCTAACATTGATGTAGTGCTAACTATGCACTGTGCTTTTACAAATTATCTCATTTGATCCTCATGCAACCCTGACAGGTGCTATTATTACCCCCATTGTACAGATGGAGAAACTGAGGCAGAGGTTAAGTGACTTGCCAAGAATCACACAGCTAGTGTGTTTCTGAAGCCAGACCTGAACTCAGGTCTTCCTGACTCTGGGCCCTGACTTAATATGTCTTTCTTTGCACCTTGTATCCATTACCTGTGTCAGGAGGGTAGGTAACGTACTTCATCCTAGGTCCTCTGAAGACATCACTGGACGTTGCATTCATTAGAGCTCTTTAGTCTTTCCAAATTAATTTTCTTTACAACGTTGCTATGCTTATAGAAATCATTCTTTTGCTCACTTCACTGTCAGTTCATACAACTATGACTACCTGAAATTATTTCTTATGGAGCAATAATATTCCATTGTGTTTACATGGCACGATTTGTTCACCCAGTCCCCAATTGTCGAAGAGGCACCCCCTTCAGACTCCAGTACCATTTCCCCTGCTTTTGATCCTCCCTTCAGGGTCAGGAGCCTTGTTTTACTAACACCTACCCCTTTCAGGCATCCTCCCCACTCCTAACTACTCCCTCCCTATCCTTGCTGCCACCGCTGTTGAGTATGAGGATAGCCTCATTTGTTTGCTCCAGGGAAAAAGTGTGATTCATCTGAGGTTCACTCCTCCCCTTCCTCCATGTTTGTATTCTCTTCTCAAATACCCCCAAGCATAAGAAATAGCAAGTCCCACCTTTCTACACTAACGTAGTCCTTTGATTGATGTATGATTTGGTTGGAGTTCCATTTTTCAGGTAAAGTTTACCATTTTGTTTCCTAAACTTATTTATCCTCTTTCCAATTCTTTCCTCCAAAGCTTTTACTTAATTTCTTCTAGCTATCATACAGCCCCACTGCTCAAATAACCAAACTGAGGCTGAGAGACCTTCCCCACAGTTACATAGCTAGTAAACACGAATTTGAGGGTAAGACCTCTCTCTTTCCATATTGATCTAACCCTATCTTGCAAACATGGCTTCATTTTTATAATCCTCTGCACCAAGTAGTCCTGGCCTGGCATGTTAAGCACAATTGGTGTCTTATGCATTGCTGGCTATACACTTTTGTGTACATCCTTCCCTCTACCTGAAACTTCCTTTGCCCTCTACCAGATTCTTTCCCATCCTTTTAACGCCAGCTTCTAAGAAGTCTTTATCAAACACCTCAAGCTTTTGTTACGTCTGCCGATGACCTCATAGCACCATGTCCATTAAGACTTAGCTTTTTATCACCCCAGGAAAAGGAAAATGTGGCACCCCTAGTTCTATCTCTCATCTCCCCTGGACTTCAAGCTCTCGGAGAGCATGGAGGCCAGAAACTGCTTTGTCTCTTTTGTTTGCACTTGATGCCTTATAGTGCTGAACCCTGTTAAGTTGCTCAGTTAACGTTTAACAAGTGTGGCCATCACATTGGCACTTTTTGGTCGAGTCTCCAGGGAAGGTAAGCCATCTCAGGCCTGTCTCTTCCTACCGCACAGGATACTGTCGGGACAATTCAGTTGAACTCAGGGCAAATCATAACTTCTCTCCATTAACCCTCTGTAAAATGAGGAGTCACATCTAAGGTGTCTTCCCAAGCTAAAACTTTGCCATCTATGATTAGATCTCTTCCAGCTCCACAACTCTGTAAGGACAACGGCAGTGCAGGGTTATCAGAATGGGCACTATAGTTCAAGTCACGTACTATTGCTTTCCCCATTAGAGTTCAGTGAGGCCAATGAACGTGGAATTGCTTTTTATGCCCAGAACTTAGCACAATACTAGACACATGGTAAGTAAGCTCTTAGTAACATTCATTGATTGTCTATCAGAGAACAAAAGCAATTTCTAAATTCTAATACTGTTCTCTGATGGCTTTATATTTCCAAGACTCATTTGGAAAAATCTGGGACAAATTTTAGCGAACCAAATCAAGTGCTACATGGTCGCCAAAACAAAGGCTAAAGTAACCTGCAATAAGAACATCACATCTAGGAAATTGGTGATATTCCTATCATACTCTATCCTGGTCAGACTCCACTTTGGAGTATTCTGTTCAGTTATGAGAACATTTGTGGGAATAGCTATTTTAACAAGCCCTAAAGTAGCCTTTGAGATAGATAAGTGCTGGTATTTGGTCTTTAGCCAACACATATTGCAGTTCAGGTTAAAGAAATAGCTTGATAATGGAGATGGAATTCCTATTCTTTTACTAAGGCTGTACCATTAGCTAATTGCCACCTGGGGGTTCTCCTGAATTTTTGTCTGGAGCTAATCCCAGAATTCTCAAGTGTGACATCCATGTAATCTTTCCAACTTTTCCAAATTTGAAACAAACTCTTGTCCCTACAAAGAACCCATAGGACACCTTACATTTGCAAGGTGTTTGACAATAATTCCTAATTATTTTAAAAATAATCAAGTCATTTAATGATGGCTCTTGAGTCCCAAGAATGCATCTAACTAGAGCAGGGAACTTTCAGGATTAGTTGCCACCCTGAGATCTGGAATCACTAGAATCTCTACGATTCCTTCCAACATCAACGGGCCTATGATTCTATGAAATTTCCTGAACTTCATCAAGCTTGGGCAGATACAGATACAAACTAGAGCTGAGACAGGTGACCCCTTCCTAAGAAATACTACCGGTGCTCTCATTTACCAGTTAAAAATGAAAAGGTAAATGTAGCAACCAACAATCTAAAAGATGAAAGTTTTATTCTCTCATAAAAGACACCAAAGACTCCAGAGTATTAGCCAGTTTAATTTAATAATTTTACAAAAAAAACCCCAAAACAAAAAAAGCCCCCAACAAAAAACTAAATACAGATTTCCATAATGTCCCACTGTTGATCTTTTTCACTTTTACAAGTATAAACCCTGCTAAATGCATCCAGTACATTTTTTTTTTTATTGCATGAGATTCCAATTTTGTCAAGTTAAAAATCAAAATGGTGCAAACAGCATATTCTGGACACTCAGAGAACTGTTTCACCATGAGAAAGTTGTATGGAGCAGTGCAGCATCACCAAGACAGTGAGAATCTTTACATGACAGATTCCAAAAACAGAGTAGAAATATAAAAAGGGTGATTAAAAAAAAAAAAACAACCCAGTAACAACAAACCACCAAAACAAGTCAGCAAAATTCACAATCTGCCTTGGTCGGAAAGTCGTCTTTGGAATCCATTCCGCCATCTCAAGATGCACCATTTCAGAATCATAAGGAGGCTTTGTGTCTACATGAAAAGGATCCTTTGCTTGGAGGTAGAACCACAGCAAGTCTTATTGCAGAGATACAATGTACCTCTTCCCACTTCTCGTGGCTGATGGTAGATACAAGTGGTTACGAAGAAGTATCAGTAGTTTAGCCATTTCATTACAAACCAATAAGATGGATGGCTTTTCTCACAACAGACTGTGACGTACCTCATGAAAAGTTCTCTCAGCCCAGAAAAGCCAAGGTCAAAAAGATTAAATTATGGATAGTTCAAGCTTCTATCTTGTACAGTGCCAGAATACTATCAAAAGAAGTGCTGCCCCACCACTGCCCGAGGTGCATTTGGCTAGAAAGGCAAGCAAGCACTTCACACAGGCCCCAGAAGTCCGAGGTAGCAGAGACCCCTGAACTTGTGAGGACCACCAGGAGTCTGATTTCCTGCCCTTACCATGCTTCTCTATGACAACGCAAATGATGTCGCCTTTTCTCACTCTACAAGTCTCCTTGCTTGATCCTGCAATTAAGGTAGAGAGTGTGCTATAGGTTGTGGTGTCAGACGCTGCCACAAATGTGATTTATGATGCTACAAACACAAGATTTCAGCTTCATTGTGGGTGGTGGAAGGGAGTCAGGGAACAGGAAGATGGGTTCCAACAAGGTCAGGCACTGGAGGTATTTGTAAAAGCATTTTATCAAATAAAAGGAGTAGCCCAAACTTGTTACAAACAGATAGCTTTCCTAAATACCCCAAGAGTCAGGAGGAACTTGTGATATTTAGGAAAGCTACCCGTGACTCAATGCTGTGCTTCAGATCCAGCCATGAATGAAAGCCCTGGCTTAGCTACATGTTAACAACAGCTAAACTGATTTTCTTTCCAGGAAAAAATGTCATGTAGGTAACTGGGCTTGTTTTGCTTCCAAGATGGTGATTTCTTTACATCTCCTTCCTCCTAATTCCCCCAGCACAAGACCTAGATTAGTAGCTACACCAAGAGGGTTTCCTAGCTCACACTGCCTGAACCCACCCCTGTTCAGTGGTAGCTTTTGCTATGGAAGACCAAACAACAATACATTGCTTCTCTCTCTCTCGTGTGTGTGTGTGTGTGTGTGTGTGTGTGTGTGTATACAAGCACATGTACACACATGGAAAAACTCTTAAGGATTCCAAATTATCAAAAAACACCCAATTTTAGACTTTTTTTTGGTTGGTGATGCGAAATGCCTCCATTTCATTCTAAATGAAGTTATATATTTGTTCCTTGGTCCATTAGGTGAAATGCCTAAAAGCCTCAAACGGCTTACTAA
Source organism: Notamacropus eugenii (assembly GCF_028372415.1). NCBI lineage: Eukaryota > Metazoa > Chordata > Mammalia > Diprotodontia > Macropodidae > Notamacropus > Notamacropus eugenii. Next base: position 38,682,921 of record NC_092875.1, read on the forward strand.
CCCATTCATTACACCAATCCACTTAAAATCATGAATTTAAGGCTTATCTCTAGTATGTACAGCTGTACAGCACAATAATATGCTACCACATACAACAGGACATGGCCCTTGGCCTCTCAAAAAACTCAAACTTTGTCAGCTCAACTCTTTAAAAAAATTAACAATTATGTCTACATACACAAGCAGATAAAAGGTGACCACAAATTTCTGCCCACTACTCACAGGGTTTAAAGTGTTGATTGTGGAGGCTGCCTAAAGAAATAACAGACGGTAATGACAAAGGGACCATGCATGGTTTTAAAATCAGCAATCTTTTCTTTCAATTACTGCATACTGGGGATATAAAAACTGAATCAAGAGTCTTTAAGTGGAAGGTTTGGAGGAATAAGCCTAATCTGTTTAGGAGTGAAGTCTGAACACTCCAAAAAATGTACCAAAGAAGGTAGAGGAGCTTAAAAGGAAGTCTGTGATAGAGTGAATCAAAGCTCATAATGGCATCAAAAGATCAACGTAAAGGAGCATCAACAGTCACACGATGACAGTATCAGAAATTGCACGAGTCCACCCCCACCCCCAATGCATTGCACAGTATAAATTTTGGAACAAAAATGCAAAACAGGCATGTTTAAAAATATTAAGACACAAAAACACCTGAAGTTCTATTGTAAGGATGCAGAACAGAAATCTTAAAAGTATATGGAGAAATTCAGCTAAGACTATCTCACATTTTTCTAGATTAAAAAAATTCCCATGCCCTGTAGTATAGCAAGTGAATAAATAGGACAAGGGGGGGGAGGGGAAGAGGGAGATCAAAACCAGGAGGGAAAAATGTCTCCATTTACAAAAAATATTTACATTCCTCAACTCAGTAACTTTCAACATGTCTATATACAGAGTTCTGTACATGTCTAGAAGAGGGTAGGATTGAAGGGTGGGGACTCAGGAAAGGCATTGCTAACTTGAGCTGCATGTTTATAGATACAAGTTTCCTTCATTTATGTGCCCTTAAAAAACACTGTATTGTGACCAGAGGACTGGTAGCTTTTTCAAGTTTTAGCTATTATAGCATTTGGCCCTGAGGGCCTCAGGTGACCAGAGGGTAGAGGATCAAGGTAGATATTTAACACTCCAGTGGCATAATAGTAATTGCTTTTCTACTATGGGAACATAAAATACCTTAAATTCACAGAATCTCCAACTTTTTACTCATATTTATACAATCTTCATCTTCCTAGCAAAGAAGACACAAGACAAGCAGAAATGAAGTACTTATCTGCAAGGTTCTTGGGGTTCTGGGCTCTCCCCTTCCCAAGCTCTTTGCCTGTACCTTTCACCTCCATAAGGATGGGCTCTCTGCTCCTTACTAGGGTGGCAGCTCTCCAGCTGCCCAAAGATCAAAATATCAAGGCTGGAGAACACTTGTCCTCTCACTGCCCCCGAACCCATCTGGATACATGTTCTGCTTGCTCTTCATCTGACCGGAAGATGGTTGTGGGGATGGAAAGCCTGTTTCTGTCTACTGGCAACTGCGCTCCATCACCTCCAATTGTACAATCGAAAGGTAGTGACTTATTTTGTCCCAAAGTTACTAGCCTCTAACAGAAGCTGGGAAGTGATGCTGAGTCTTGAGAGCTTATCCCTGGAGCTGGATAACTAGAAATTATTTGGAAAACTAAACAATTTATGATGGCTAAGGTTGTAAAGGGGAAAACGAAGTTGTGTTTTGGTTAGAGATGTTTTGCTAATAACCTTATAAATATAAATCATTGGTTGGCATATTTTGATATTCTAACTACTAAATTACAAAAACCTCTCTGGCAATGAGGAAATTTACGGAAAAGCCTTTAAAAAATATTTTTGCACAGGGCTATGGTCTGGAATTCAAAAATGTGGATCAGTGACTTTCCAACACACCCTGAACCACAATTCTTTTTTCTTTCTTAAAAAAAAAAAAAAAAAACCTAACAAAAAAACCCAAAAATCCAAAACCAAAAACACCAAACACAAACACTTCAAAGCTCAGTAACATACTGGTAAAAAGGTCAATCAGATTAAAAATCAAGTCTTTAGTTAAAAAATGTGAGACTAAAATGACTGACCCTCGGCTGAGCTTCTTTGGTTAAGGCCTCAAATACATTAACTTCATGGGTTTGGAAATCAAATCTTCTTAGCAAGGGGACTTTTAAACTCTAGGATTCTACCTCTTCACCTCTTGTAAGTTGACTTCCCTGAAAAGCTTACCATTACAGTATAATATAAAGGTTATCAGGTGTCCAAACCAAGGTTTTCTGTTTTGCATGCTTCCACACTGAGAACAGGTCCAATAAAGAACCTCCAGCATCACTCAGTGATAGGACATCTTAGACCTACTACCTCTGACATTTTCAGGGACAATTTTGGTCATTTAAAATATGTGTGTATACACACATAAAGACACTATAAATACATATACACACATGTATATGTATATGCACACGCCCCATTCTACAGAGAAATCAAAACACCGTCACAAATCATGTCCCCTTTCAGCAACTAACTACTCCAAGAGTAAACCAGAAGACATCAACGATAGTGTCATTAACTGCATACTGAAGGACTATCCTAGTGCTTCTTTAAAGTAAAACATGATCCGCTTACAAACCACCATCAAAAATCAAGTCTGGGAATTGGGCCAGAATCCAACAGAGACCTATTTTCTCACAATGTCTTTCCACTGGAAGGGTTGTTTTATTTCAGAATCTCTATCTCCGATCATCCTGTGGCCCACCGTATGCCCTGTATGGCGATCTTGCTCTCTGCTGTCTAACCAGAGGCAGAAGCAAGTTCCTTGTACTCTAAGAGGAGATCACTTGAGTACAAAGACTCCTTCAACCAGATAAGTGAACAAAAAGGAGAGGACAGATTCTTCTTCTCAATTTAATACCATTAGGAGGCATATTAAGTAAACTCAGATGAAATGTCCAAGTTACCAAGTATGTGCTTAAAGAAAATATACCAGGCACCATGAGAGATGGCTGCACTCAGTTTCCACCAGGAAGCATCTAACTGTAATGAGACAGAATTATTCACCTCCAGGTCAATGCCAGAAGACTAAAAAGAAACTGTGGAAACTGACCTTGTCCAAGTATGGGTCAGTGCCACCACCTATCACTGTCTTATGACAGGAAGAGCTTACTTACACTGGAATAGAAAGCTACACGGAGTGCTGAGGCAACACGCATTTCTGGAGGAAGCCCAGAGTGAAACTGTTGCTAAAGAGGATGACTGCCTAAGCAAGAGTCCACTTCTTGTTAGTACAATAACTTTTATTTGACATCTACAAGATTTTGGTGTCTTGCAGCTTTCTGGACAGGTTTATACAATCTCAAAAGTTTTCAATAGTGCAACCTGTGCAAGCAAAAAAAAAAAAAAAAAAAAAAAAAAGACAAACATTGTCCCTCACTTGTTATAAACATTTACTATTATAGGCAAAACAAAACTTACCCATATTATAGATAAGTGACTATTCACATTTGTACATTACCATTTTAAACAGCTCCAGATAAACTCTACAAATGTCTTACAACATATTAAACAGTATTCAAGTTACTGGGTAACAAAGAGCACATACAGCAGAAGCCTCAAGTGTTTTCCCCATTGTCTAGTTTACAGCTCAAGTAAGGTTTCATCTTACAAGTGACAAATTAAATTACATTAATGAAGTAAAAAATAAGAGGATTGTTTTGCAAGATAGAGGTCAATTTGCACTTAGTTTCCATAACCATCTCCAATTAAGGAAAAATGCCATCTTAAGAAAAACAGGCTTTGAGCTGTTTTTTTGCAGCACGTTAGGAATATTATTAATACATTAAAATGAACTAATTTTTAATTTAAGAATTTTATCACAAAGAAGGGCATACGTGTGGTGGACTCACTGCCTCAGAGAAGGAGGGGAGAAAAGCAACACTTGGGTATAAACCCTATAAAAACGCACTGAGCAGAGCTATCTGTACAGTTGTGTTCCTCTCCGCCCCCTGACTTTGGTGGGATCTTACTCACGGCGTGCTTTCAAAGACATGCACTGTCAGAACAAAAACTGGGAAAGAACCCGAATGCATGATATGCAACCATTTCCATTTCATGCTTAGTTCTAAACCTGTTTTACATATTGAAAAGAAAAATCAATATAGATTTTCTCTTATTTATAGACTCAAAGACATGCATCCTGGGAGGTCTTGCCCAGCCATGGCATGGATGTCCTGCGTAAACCCTGAGTGCTGAAGGGCAAAATTAAGGTAAAGCCAGTTTGGGAAATTCCACACATTTTTGCACAAATTATGGTCTCAGTTAAGAAATAAAAACAAACAAAACAAAAAAGCCCATGAATTAAAAAAAAAAAAAAAAGACACCCCTGCTTGCCCAAAGTCAAAGCAAATGGGAAGTTAAGTACTACAGGAAAAGCCTATGTAGGGAAGGACATTTGCACCACCATCAGCTTTGCTGAGTCTCAGTTTGGCCATCTTTTCCAGGTACCTCCTCATTCCCAAAATATTACCAGAGAGAGCGCAACTGAAAAAATTCTTTGGAATCTGTCCCTGATTTTTATGCAAATGATATGCTTGGATAGCTTTTCCAGAAACACCCATGTCAAAACCTGCAGTCTGTCTTTTACAAGTTGTTCAAATTGGTGATGCTCTGTGGGTGATGCTGCTGCCATATCTGCTTCTGCTGGACAGCCAGCTGCTGGGACTGGTCAGATGTCGACAGAAGATTTACAAGGGGAGAGACACAATTTGCAGGAATGATCAAACCTGTAATTAGAAAGAAACCAGAGATTGGTTTTGAAAAATTCTTAGGGTTTGTCTAGTCATGGGAAAAGCAAAAGCCATACTTCAGAACTGAGACAAGTTAGTGACTGAGGTCACATTTGAACTCAGGATTTTGTGATTTCAAGTCCATTGTTTCACCACCTAGTTGGAAATAAAAGTACATTTTGGGGGCCTTTTTTATAGTGGCTTGGACTACATCACCGTGGGAAATTGCAACAGGGAATTCCTTCCCCAACTTCTAGCAGTGAGTAGGGGAGTGGGGAGGGAGAATATGGTGAGGGGCGAGAGGCAGAGAGAGGTCAGGTGTCTTGCCCAGGGTCTTTGCTCAGTCAATGTGTGTTAGAGGTGAGAAATGAAACATCTTTCTGATTCAGAGTCAAGTGCTCTCTCCAGTACCCCATGCTGCCTCTAGAGCATAGAATTTATCTTAAAAAAACAAAAAAACCAAAACCAGAAACAAAAGCTAGAAAGCAATGGGTTCTCTCTACACCTTATAGACTAGCACTGGTGACTAAGCAATATGAACAAAACTTACCCACAATCCGCTGTCCATCCTCTGTTCGTAGCCGAACTATCTGCATCTTCACATTTGTGCCACTGACAGATGCTAGAACTCCCTCAACTTTTGTCCAAACACTCAGTACCGAACCACATAAAACATAATAGGTACGGCATCGAAGACCTATTTCACAAACTAATCCCAAGCTTGCTTTTTTGCAATTGCCTCTCCTGGTGGGAGGGGAGGAAGAAAGAGGGAAACGGATTAACAGACAGAACTTTCTGATTCTTCAATGTCAAAGACTCATTCACAATCTCTACCTACCCCACACTCAGTTGGCTCTATTCTCCCTTCCTTACACTTCACATGTATAACTTTATCCTGGGATCAGTAAATCTTTTTCTCATTAATTCTGTCATTTTAGATTCTCTATCCAAACTTAGTAAATAACCACTATTTTGTCTTGGTTCCTTGAAAAGGAGCTAACAAGTTTTTAGTTAACTACTTTAGTTATCTACTCATTTTAATTTTACATTACTCCAAATGTTAACTCTGCCAAACAAATGCTACTTTCCAATTTCAACTATTACTATAATAAGCCAGTGCTATACTATTTAAAACATTAGTTATTGACAAGACTAAAGCAGAAAGGAACAAGACAACTGCAGTCTCCAGTGAAAGATGATGTATATTTCATCAAATTATCAAAGACAAAAAGTTATCTACTAGTGCAGCAACAAGTTTAGAACTGAATGCTTCTATGGCAAAACACTAGTGTGTCTTCAGAGGATATCGAGACGCTAGGACTGAGAGATTAATAACACGTGATAAGCTTACTGGTAGAAAGGGTGTCTAGTGTTCTAAATAGCATTTTAATGGCAAATAGTAGATTAAAAGAGTAGGCTGGTTCAAAGACTAGGATCTTCTAGCCCAATGCACAAGAAATCAGAAAATGCTGGTTTTTATATCCACAATGAAAAAATTTCAGATCCCTAAAATGCACTAAAGTCAAACTAGATATAGCATTGTTTATTCACAAATGCAGAAGTTATTACCAGAAGGCTTATTTAATGTAAAATCTGGAGGCTTTTCATAACACTCAATACAGTACCATTTCCCCCAAAAAATGTATTGCTTACTGCAAGTCAACGTTACTTATCTGCCCAATAATGGGTATATAAAAAATTAAGCTTATTTTTTTCTATCACTTTTCACAAAATGGGCCACATTGTATCAAGTAGGCAAGTAATTTTAGGGCATACAAAACGCCTAGATAGAAAAGATATGCTAAGACAACCGGAATATTAGAAGACACATCTTATGTAGTAGCCTAGGAGTTACTAGGAGGAACTAGTAGTTCCTCACCTCCATTACAAAATGCAATTCAATTAGCAAAATATAGTTCAATATATAATAGCTTATAAACTTCTGATGCTTTATTCCTATTTAATTCAATTTGCTTACTCAAGCACTAAATAATAAAATTCAGTTCTGTGAGGGCTGTATCTGAGAAGTTTTGGTTTAAAGCCTAAGAGTGCGCTAAACAAAAGGGAAATCTGGAAAATGAGGATGCATTTACTCTCTGTGACCAGTGAGCATAGGGTACAAAAATCTATGAGAAACAGAGGGAATGTACAAACAGAAAGAAGTAAAAAATCTGCCTTTGTAAAAATCACTAATACTTCAAACTATTTAACAAAGACAACAGTATTTTTTTAAAAAAAGTAAATGGAGTCATGTTATTAAATCTTCATTACATTGTCAAATATTCTGAAAATCAAATACTAACCAATATGCATGAGTACATGTATCCGCAGATGAAGTATACTGATCTAGCCAGTGAGCCAGGGCATCATCGGAAGCTACCTGTAAAAGTAAGGCAAAATTCAAGTTACGAAACAGTAATAGCAACTACAATCTATTTTCCTTGAAAACAGCTCAAATGCTACTTTCTACTTGAAGCCTTCCCTAATTTCCCCATGTATTAGTGCCTTTTTCTCTCCCACTCAAAAATGAACATCCCTGGAGGGACTGAGTTGTCCCTTTCTAACTCTAAAATCTCCAACACTGTGATAATCATCTTATGCATTTTTAATAAAATCAATTACCATCTAAAAAATAAATTACATAAGGAAATTTCACAAAGTCCATAAACAAATGGACATACACATAAGAAAAGTACCTACCTTCTTATACTTCTTTTTCAGATCAGCCAAAGTCTCTAATTTAAGCTGTTTCCCAGTATTTGGTCTGTAAACTAAGAAAAGCTTCTTTTTGGGATTCACTTCTTTCACCAAGATGGCAGTTTTCTTATTATTTCTTATCTAAAAAAAGGTCAAGTGACATCATTCTAATAAAATATTTTAAAGAGATAACAGAACGACTTGGTCTACCATAGATCTTTGAAGGCAGCTTAAGCGTATGTAGCCAAATTTGAAGAGCCATTATATTTAAACTTCACTGATATAAAACGTGCACCTACACCTAACTTTCACACACAAGAAAGTTACTTCTGCCTTTAGTTTCTTACACTTCAATCACCCTCAATTACTTAGCTACTCCCACACTCTGATTAGGGAAATCAGTACAAAACCAACTACGCCAGGTGGCACATGGGACCTGGGTCTGCTCTCCACCTGCTTTCCTTTCGAGGACCAGAACTGTTGCTGTCATTAATCTAGGACAGGAAGCATCTCAGTATTGGTTGTGTTTATGCGCATCCCAGGCAACCAACAGTAGACTACAGTCACAAAACGTCCCTACATTTATGTTCTTCTCAAGAGTCGCTAGGTCACACGCAACAATTATCTTCCTGCACATCATCAGAATAGCACAAGGGGGTGACCTAATGGCCCATTTGATAATATTTCTTGAAGCTTTTGGACATACAATGAATCTAGCTCCTTTCTTTGCTTCTCCAAAGGGAACCTGTGAATCACCTTCCACACAACTACAACTTCCCTCCTTCTTCTGGTTTCACATCTATCAAGAATTACAAGGTTAATAGGATTTAGCTCCTCTAGCATTATGGCCACCTGCTAGTCACTGGACAAAGCTCTTACATGTAGAGAATCAAAAGCCAAAGGAAACTTTGGCAGCCTGAAAGGGATTCTGAACATTTGTTGCTCCTATCCTGCCACTGTGACTACAAAGTAAGTAGGTACCGACTAAGGACCATTTCTTCTACTTATTTCAGGGGTTACCCTGGCCCAGGTTTCATCACCAGGTAGCCAGGCTCCTGGTGACAACAAGCTCATGTTATCTAACCTCAGTTTGTAAAGAACACCATATAGAACGTGTACATAAACTTCTACTCTTTACATGTTTGTTGAGAACCTAAGAAGAGAGCCTTTTGAAAGTAGGGTCTGTTTTTGCCCTTTTTTATATTTCAGGTGCTTAGCACAACTGTCACATAAACCTTTTAATAAATTCTGACTGACTTGGTAAGAGCTATAAGCAAAATTAAAAGCAATTATCAACTTGACTCCTAACTTTCACCACCATTTGCCAGTTTATTATAAGTCTGATTCTTTCTAGGAGGCCACCTGACACTTTCATGAAATTGTATCCATTGACCTGAACTCACTTCTAACACTAAGTGGATGTCACTGTAGAGGGTACAGTTGGCAGGTATTCATCAATTCTGGAAAGAGTCAAGACTGGATCCTTCCCAGGCCCTCATCTCCTCCCTGGGGGGAATGTGGGAGAGGAAGGAGAAGGAGGAGGAGGTCTCATAGGTGTAATTAGCCAGCCAGTTAGAACAATGAGCTCCCTTCTTAGCCTAGGGACAATGGCCCCTCTCTTCTGTTCTTTCAGAAGAGAAGCCCCAACTAATCAGCTTCCAGGTCCTGTCACTTTAGTGTCATTTTTATGCCCCTTCAGCTTCTACAGAATAGAATCTTTTCACTAAGTTACTTTTAAGATAAAAGAGAAAAAAACAGAAGCACCTACAAAATGATGGAATCTTGTTTTCCATTTTAACATTTCATGTGGTTAAGAATACAGTGGTCTTCGCTTTGGGGCCTCAATGCTGTCTGTGCCCCACCTGTCCTCTTACACTGCCCTCTTCTCCCACTGATGAGGCAGACCCTCTAGAGGACTATTTAGAGGAGCCCAGGGCCGCCAGGACCCCCCCACCTGTAGAGACTCATGTCTTATATTTATATCCCTAGTACTCACTCAGTAAAGTGCTTGACACACAGTGATCACTTAATAAATATTTTGCCTTGCCACAGAATGCTAAATAAAGAAGGTAAAAGTTTCATAAAAGCATCTTACAATGCGTTTTTAAAAACCTTAAAGAAACCAATAAAAACTATACTGCTGGAAAATAAACTGGCCCTATCTCAAATCTCCAAGTCATTCACACTTAGCAGAGGTTCCTACTTGCAACGATAGATAAAAGCCATCATCTGGTCCTGTCTGTTCAGCCCAAATCTTGGTCGCTTCTTCCCAAGACATTCCTCTCTCTACGCTGATCTGTAAGAGAAATGGGGTAAAAACCAGTGAAGGCACCATGGTGAGACACCTGACTTGAGGTTTTAAATAAATTAAAAATAAACGAAATCTTCAATGGTATTCATCTAAGTTATCATATCTGACCTTAGATAAACATACACATTAAACTTACTGTGTACAGCTCAACGTGGCCTGAGGTTGAATATCCTGGTGTTAGAAATTTCTTAGCATCTGTTTTCCTCACCTTCTCATCTCCAGAACCAAGATCTTTAAAGAATGACAAAGTTAATGTAAGAAAAAATTAATAATAAATGACTATATTTAATTATTTCATTTTGAATTTATTACTTACCTAAAATACCCATATCATATCTACCATTCTTTTTGGCATTTTGTATGACTGCATTAAGTGTATCTGAAAAATACTGAAACAAGGCATTCTGCTGGTGGACCTCCATACCCAAAATACGATTTAGGAATTTTCCTATGTTATTGTAATCTGAAAGGGAAATCACAATAAATCCCCAATTAATTTAAGTGACAATGAACAAAAATATACATTTAATCATCATCTTTCAAGGACCATCAGAAGGCTTGCTCCTTTCTCATATATAGTTCTCTGACTTATACAATCCTTTTCTCATGTAAGATTGCCCATATGAAAAGGACCATACAATTCAACACTTCAACATTTTTCTGCTACTATTTCATATATACGTATGCATTGTCTTCTTATGTTCCAATATGTATTATCAATTACTAAATGCAAGTTTTGTTCGCTGCCCTGGAGGACACAAAGACAATGAATAATATGATCCCCATATATGAGAAAACTGTAATTTTAACTAGGGATATAAAGACACCCCTAAGTGTATAGAGAATACAAAGAGTTCGTTTTTGGTTTCTCCCATAGCCTTTGTGAAATGCACATTTTTTTATGTCCAGAGATACTCATTAACTTAAAATACTGAATTCTAATTTACAAATTAAATATAAATGAAGTCAGGAGGAATACCTTTATCAAGTGTCAGAATCCCAGAGCGGTCTTCCACGTTTATAAGGCCCACACCTATCAATCCTTGTCGGACATCTACAAGAAAATATATAAATGTCTCTGGAGCTGCCACCTCCTTGATAAGTCATTACCTAACCACCATGGCCATCCATATACTACTGCTCTAAAATCCCAGAGAAAAGGGAGCTCTATTGTGTGTTTCAATTTCACACAATGGACAAAGTGGTGGTGGGAGAAACAGGGGTGAGGGTGAAGGGCTGGCTTAATAACATCTGCTAATAAAGGCTAGATGCCAAATAGAAAAATGATCACAAAGTTTACAAAGGTCTGTTCTTCTGTACTCTGATAGCTCTAGGGTAAAATCTGGACACAGAATGTCGTCCACATAGCACCCTGTTTAAATATGTTAATATTTTGGTTTGAAAACATAACCTTAAATGAAGCCACTGAAAACAAGTATACATGCCAAAATCTTTACAGCAGTACCCACTGTTTGTAATAGCAAAGAACTGGAAACAAAGCAGATGCTCACTGAATAGGAAACGGCTAAAGAACTTGTGGTACAAGAATGCAATGGAATATTAATTACTGTTCTGTAAGTAATAATGAATACAGAACCATGGAAAGGGCTACATGAAATGATGTAGAACTAAGAAAATATACACAGTGACTACATTGGAAAGATAACAGAACATTCACAGACATTAATGCTGAAAAATTCTGATCATGTGCACTCCACATCTGTTCAGTTTTGGTGACTTTTTTGGCCTTTTTGTATTTAAAAATACTTTTTGTAACATGAGAATAAAACATGGCTATATATGGGAGGGAAAGAAAGGAGAAAATTTAAATATTAACAAAAGTCTTCGACAAAAAAAATTATCTGAAAGTACACTTAACATTTGTGTTTTAAAATTGTCATTAATACTTCCTCAACATAATCTTCTATTCTCCACCTACTTGTTTGGATGATATGTTTGAGCTAAAATAGTACGATTTTCAATTAAGAAATATAATCACATTAGCCCCATATTTGGCCTTCTGCAACTTGGGTTTTAATGTTGGTTCTCCAATGTGGCACACACCCAATAATTCAGGAGTCTTTCCATGGGTTTCTTCATTTACAAACCAAGGGATAGACTAGAACTGCATTTACTTTGGAGATTAAAACGTGCCCATGTACTTAAGGAGAGGCAGTTCAATGGGTATAGAGAATGGATGACTGAAAAAGAGGGTGGCATGAAACTAAGCCAATTATTGTGCTCTAAGAAAAGATTAATATGAAGAATTTAATGAAACTCACAAAGCTGAGTCTAAGTGATGCAGAATAAGCATAGACAAGAGTTCAGCTTACATGAAGACCACAATAATGTAATGGCGACTGAAAGACTTATTGTGGCCAATGCAGTGACCAGTGGTGGTGACTTCAGATGGCAGTGAAGTATGTTTTTTATCTCTCAGGAAAAAAGGATTTTGTGCAAAATGAGAATGATTTGCAGACATAGCAAATGTGCTGGTTTATTTTGACTGTCCACTGGGACATGAGTGAAGTGAGGAAAAAACTGTAGCAATGGATCCAAAAAAGTTTATTTAGGGAATTTCAAAACAGTAAAATGAACTGAGAAGTGTTACAATTTTATTCAATTCATAACTGTACTATTTCAGTAAAAACAATCACTGTTACATGTTTAAGTTTCATAGTTATGTCAAAATAAAATAATTTAGGCAACGTTCAACTAGTACTAACATTTGACAACTGCTAGGTGTTCTTTAAAATACCTAGAACCATAAATAAACCTATTTAGAGAGGAGGTAATTCAGAAAAGATTCTTTTATAGAAAATACAAAATGTTACTAGAGTTGACTTTCCACAAATACTGTTTATAGTACTGCTGTCTAGCTTAAAATATGAGGCTACGGATGGAGGCAGGAAGAAGTCCAAGGGCAGGTTTCAAAATGAAGAGAAAGGGGAAGGAAGAAAATTTCTCCATCAGGTTTGATATGAGTGGATACAATGAAGGAACATTAACAACAGACACATGGTGATTCGAAAGAGAAAAAAGATGCAAGAAAAAAGTGAATAACAAAATCTATGGTCTCACATAACCATGCTTTCTACTTCTGCACACGAGAAATAACCAAGATGCTAATGAAATGGAGGTAAATTTGACCTCACAGAGATCACTCAAAATTCATGACATGAGACCTAATGACTGAAATTTTAAACATACACATACATACACACGGACATAGATAGACAGATACAGATGCACATAGAAACATACAGAAAAACACACATGAGCAACACTAGATTAAGCAGATTATGCATGTGTGGAAATTTAGGAATCGGGGGAGGTAGCTGTGTGGGTAAAGACAGGTCAAACTATATGAGAATGGATTAACTAGGGGAAATTTTTTGTTTTAATTTATTTTTTTATCTAAATATTTTCTTTCTTTCTTTGCGGGGGAGGCAATTGGGGTTAAGTGACTTGTCCAGGGTCACACAGCTAGCAAGTGTCTAAGGTTTGATCTGAACTACTTTTCTTCATTTTAAGGTAGGGGAAAGTTTTTTATTTAAGTATAGTTTGAACGACCTACCATCAGAGAGCCTTCAAACCTGCAATTTCTGTGCTGGTACTTTAAAGAAGTTTTATTCATTTGAACTTGAATAGTTCTATTTCTGTATCTATATTTTGCTCTAAAATTTTACCTTTGAAGAATTCTCCTGGATAGTCAGGAGGTGGTGAGACCATTGGAGAATCTAGATTCACAATGGATTTCATAACAATTTCCAAAGCATTTCTACCATACTGGAAAGAGATGAAAAAAAAACAACCTTTAAGTATAACATCCCGTATCAAGTCAGTACCTGGCTGTCGGATACTGAATCTCTCAGTCAGATATATAGCATGGTACAACTGATTAATTTCCAAGTGATTTTGAAAGCAATGTTATTCTGGGCTCTCAATCAGAAATGTTTGAGAATTTCATATGGCATACATAAAGAAGAATTTTAATACTATATTTAGACTCTTACACTACCCAAAGGACAAAGAATTCAAAGAACTGAATGAACACAAAATTCTTACCACTTATCCTAGTTTGAATGGCATGTTTATCAATGTGTTCTCTTGGCATACTTATTTTAATTAAATATTCTTCTCACACTAAACAGGCTTCACTAATTTTCTGTGAGAGAAACCTTTTGGGATTCATGACAATACTATTTCAAAATGGAGACAAAAATCTTTAAATACTGAGACTACAGGCAAAACATACACACCTTGTTATCAAAATTGAACCTGCTCAAATCTCGAGATTCTGTGGCTCTTCGGTCACCATGTGTGAGCGCCCCCTACCAAAAACACAATTTCAAAATCAGAGCATAGTAGCTCTTATTACTGGAAGACAGCCACAGAAACACTATAATTACACCAGAAACGGACTTTCCAGCAGCTTACCAAACTCTCCAGTCTTTTAGCAACTATAGATGCAAATCTCTGCTCTCCAGCCAATTCAGATATTAGAAATACATATTCTGGAGCAGTAACTTGGTTCGATCTATGAGTTCTTCCTGCATCAAAAGAAAAAAAAAAGTGATCTTGTTCTTAGCTTCCAGGGGAGTTGGTCTTCAGCAGGAAGTTTCAGCACTTGTTTCTGACCTAATCAACCCAGGGATTGGGAGGGGGGGGGGGGGGTGTGTGTGACCCGGAGTGGGATGCTGGTGCACATGCTCACAGTGCAGCACAGGAAGAGTACCACTCTGTCACTGGGAACAAATTATTCAAATAAATAAAAATGCAGCCTCTGCTTGCATCCCCTTTCTCACTGGGAATCTAAAATGAGCTGAAGTGGTAGGATAGTGGTGGCAATCAGCTGAGAGAGTGAGGGTAAAATGAGGCTCTATTATCAATCTATCAAGGAACCGTAAACCAAGATGTGGCTAACACTACATTCTTTCAAAATTAAGGGTATCAAGTTAATCGTGCTACAGTCTAACTCACCAAACTGCTGAATTGCTCTATCAGCACTCCAAGGCAATTCCAAAGTCATATGCACTCGCCGCCTCTGATTTTTAGCTCGACGATCTGCTTGTAATGAAATACCTGAGCTGGCAGCTTCTGAGATAATGGCAATATTCTAGATCAAATGAACACAAAATATAAATGACCTCTGTAAACAAAAGGAGGATGGTAGCAGTCCAAATTCCTAATGAGGAAATATCATGCTCAAAATCTCCAAAAGAATTTTGGCTGTATTTATGAAACTTTTGCTTGAAATTACATTTGGCAACATACATAAGACCCATGTTCAGGAAAAAAAATATTAAAGGTAACTGCCACAGTTACTTTAAAATAAAAATAAAAATAAAAATTTAGTTTTAAAAGTAATAGAAAAGCAGTTATTTTCTCTTATCTAAATTACACAAGAATTAACAAATACCCCCCCACACCCCAAAAAGCCACGAAATTTTCACCATCTTTGTCCATATCATACTTGTTATGTAAGTTTCTCCAATTTAGTGTGAGAAGCAGGAACTTTGGCACTTTGGAACTTTCTTGTAAGCAATCGTGTCTAACTATTAGAGTAACAATCAGTTAGAAAAGAAATCTATTCTTAACTACCTTAAATTTTTAAAAAAAAGTTGCCATGATTTAAGATCTCCCCATGCATAGTCTAGTAGCCATCTAAATGTATAAGGTGGCCTTATCGCTCAGTTATAACATTGTAGAAATCACTTCATAGCAAATGGTATTTGGATATAATATACTGATGTAAATAAAATAAGTCAAAAAACACAGTGCTTTAAGGTTTGCAAAGCACTCTACCTTTATTATGCCAATTGACCCAAACAAAGTCCAATTGCAAATCTTCACTTTATACATAAGGAAACTGATGTTCAGAGTTAAAGAGTCTTGCTTAGGATCACAAGAGTTATTTAGCACATTATCTGAAGCAGGATCCAAACCCAGGTCCTTCTGACATGGTCTGTATTTTAAGTGGCAAAGGTGAACAGCCAACCTGCTTTTAGGTGGCTTGGGAGAAATCAGCCCTGGATTCTATCTGGCTTAAAAGGGAAGGAACAGTTCCAAGATTTCCTGTAACGCCCCATGAAAATATGTCAAAGGGCATAAAAAGTACTAAAACAAAATGATTTTAAGGGATTTTATGAAAAATGTTCCATTACAGTATTATCTGAAAAATGTATAACTATCAAGGTTATATTTATGTAACTACCAAGCCAGAGTTAAAACATCAAAGTTTGTCCAGTTGAGATTTAAGTAATGTGCCTTGTGCACATCAAGTACTTTAAACGTTCTTTACAACTTGCCTTATTCCCATCCATGAATCTCTGTTTTTCTGTGATGTTTAGAATTTCCACAGGCACATCAGCTTCAGACCTGGACTCATAAGATATGCTTCCGTCATCATTGCTTACTACTCTCCCCTTTCGGCCAGTCATCTGGAGAAGTACAAAGCGGTTACTTCTCAATCGAGGCATTAGAGCACAATGTAAAAGTTTCTTAAACACGGGGAACAATACTTTTAATGATCAACTTAGAGGGAGCTCATGGTGCATTTATGATATGACCAAGAGATGAAGAGATAAGATGGAAAGGCGATGGGGGTCCTCAGAGATAGAAATCACCACTCATCCCACATCACAGAAGCAGGAATCCCATCCACTTCACTCTAGACCCAGTGCTCTTCCTACTACTAAAGCCCCAAGACTTTCAAAGCACAAATCACAATACACAAAATAACAAAGCCTTCATTTGAGAGCTGTTTAGTTACCTCAGCCACGTTTTCTGGGCCACCCAGCTCATCAATAAGTTCATCCAGTGTATTAGGAGGAAGATCTTCAGCTAATTTTTCCAATTTGTCTAACAGATCTTTCTTCATCTGCTGGGCTCGTTCAACAGCGTCCTGACTTGTTACAAGGCTGCTGCTGTTACTATTACTATTAGCTTTATGAGAAAGTCAATAAATAAAACCAGTATTAAGCTTTTAAAAAAGTATCCTTAAAATACTATATATACTTCCTCTGTAAAGAAATCATAATCTTACCTTGTGTATTATTAGGAGTAGTGACAAGAGATGTAGAAGAAAAACTTGGTCGTTTTGATCCCAGACCTGACGCTAATAAGGCACTTTGAATAGAATCTGGATCAATACTTTTTTTCTTTTTTTTCTCTTTGCTTTTCTTGTGGTCTTTTCTGATTAACCAAGGATCTGAATATAAGAGAAGAAATCAATTCAACATGAAATGAAATTAAATTTGTCCCCATCATGTAAGTTTGTGGTTATGCTAGATGGTGAAGGGGTTACTTACACATTGCCACAGGTAAAAACTCTATTTTTGAAACACTTGGGTCAAACAGTACTTTAGGGTCAACTTTTACTCCCAATTTCATTACTACTCTAGGAATACTACTTCCTAGTATAAAGGAAATTACATTTTAAAAAAAGTTCCAACAACATGACAATATTATTTTTAAATGTATTAAGGAATTAAGAAAATGTAAACTTGCCATCTTCATCATCTTCACTAGATTCATCTCGAAATGGGTTGAAATCATCATCATCTCCAGAACTCATGTTTTTTGAGCTTTCATAGTCAGTTTCTTCATTATCAGAGGCATCAGATTCACTTCCACTATCATCAGAACTGCTTCCAGCAAGGCCACCAACTTTCCGTGCTTTTTTGGCTTCTCTGCTAATTTCTTCCCCTATATACATCATAAACCAAAATGAGTTGGCAAGAATATTTTTTAAATTTCCAAATACCAGATTTGGCATTTAATCCTAAGAAACTGTTATTTTAAAAAATTTTTCCATAACAAATAAAACTTTGGGAGGTTTTCCCCAAATCAAGTCAGAATACAATAATCCACATGTACTTACTACATATTATATACCTAGCATGACCCTAGCTCTGTGTCAGGGATACAAATACTCAAGCATAACAGCTTGTACGCTAACACCACTCCTATGTGTGCTGGTACAGAAATGGAAATCTTGATAATTTCCTTGCTGAAATATTTTTAAAGAGGCCTCTAATGGCAGCTACATTAAATGCACTTAAGAAGTCAAACACTTATTCATCTTAAGGCTAGGAACAGTAAATTCTAAATTAATGACCAACAAGTCATTTTGAGAAGAACCAACAACATCATTATCAATTGTCCAACAAACTAGATTAGTTTAAAATGACAAAAATTTGGAACTATATTTTTAACAAAAGCAAGTTCTATAAAAATAAAGACATTTTCATTTCCCAATGAACATGCAGAAGAATACTTTTGCTAGTCCAGGTGGCAATAAGATTTTTAGAGAAAATCTCCTATTTATCTCCTGAGATCAATCAAAGGTACCTGTTGATGCAGGTAGCTCCCCTTGGGTGAGGGAAGTATGGGAATGATGAGATGTGTCACTTTGAGTTTACCCTCAAGAGATGGAGATGACATTATCTACAACCTAAAAAGTTGCTGGAAGCAGCTAGAGGTTGTGATTTGTGCAAAATCCCACAAGCCAGTATCTAGCAGAAGGAAAACTTGAACCCATATGTTCATGAGTGCAAAGCTAACACTCAGCTGTCACTACTGCCATGTATTAGTATGTGACACTCAGAAATCGAGCACTTTGGGAGGACCTTCCATTGCTTTAGTGCTTGGTGAAGTTTGCTTCCTGTCTGGTGACTGGACTATCAGGATCTATCAAACACTACAGAAGCCCTGCCAAGAGTGATGCAATACAAGACAACAGAAGATAGCTGGACACATGATTTCATTTTTTCCCCATACTCTTCAGCTAGTTTGATCGTCTAAGTTCTGAAGGTTCCACCAGGCCAGGCCCTTTACATTGTAGAGCTCCCACCAGTTTCTCTACCAAACAAGTTCGGAGGTAAGGTCGGTCTCCTGGAATCCTGGAAAATGTTCTTGATATCAACGTACTAAAAATCAGTAAATAAATCTGAATTTTTACTGGCAGGTGCCTGACACTGGTTCAGGTCAACTTTTTAGCCAAATTTTAGAAAGCTGTAGTTAGTATATGATTAAAAGGTTTAGGACTGACATCTGTGAAGGATGCTTTAGGAACAGTTCCAATTTTAAGGACTACCTTGTTCTACAGTCTATTTATTACTTCCCAATGCTCAAATTACTATCAACATTTAGAGGAGAGCACAATCTTACCTTTCCGTTTCTTTATTTTATTCTCCTTGCAAGGACTATCTCTGGGTGAGCTGTTGTTACTCTGAGCAGTCAAATCAATTCCAAGCAAACTAAAGAGTTTCTTTCTGTCTGGAGCTGGAAAGTGTTTTTCAATGAGTGACTGTAATACCCCTCTGTTTAAGGAATAGAAAAAAAAATTTAAAAGCTGGCACTCTACCTATACTTCGTATGTTACTTACCACGTGGAAAAAAACATGTATTTAGGATTTTCTTAAAAATTAATTCAATTATTCTGATCCTTTATATTCAAATAGTTTAAATGAAGCTACAGGGAAATATATCATGATAATCACTGAAAATATGTAAAAATATACCAGGGAAATCATATTCTCTTCCCAAGCGATATTAATTGTTATCAAGCAATGTTCTCCCTTAAAAGCACACCAGTTCTAATAAATAAAATTAGTATCACTAAAAGTACTTCTACAACATTCATCCAAGGTAAGAGAGGCTATGTAGGGAAGCCTGAAAAGACGATTTCATTAATTTTGATACTGGAGTCGTCCCCAGGAGAAATGAGAGTTGTGGTCACTAAGTTTTTTTGTTCTGTTTTTAAGGAAAAAAAAAAGGCTTTCAAGAGAAACAACAAGCGGAGACTCAGTGTTCACGCAGCATTCCGATGGATATCTGTGCATGATCTCGGGGGGCTTTGTAGGCTATGCACCTGCCCAGGCGGGGAGGGAGCACCTCTGCCCCACAAACCTTTCAGCATCCACACAGACTCTAGTCATAGGCAGCTGCCCTGCAGCTCCAAAATCATTAGGCTGTGAGCACTGCTGGTACCAAAAATAATCTCAGACTGCAGGATAACTAAGCAACCTCTTTAAGTCTCCAAAATGTAGAAGTCTAACATACTAAGTCACAAAATAATACTAATACCCTGAGTTATGATTTCACAGCGAAGTCAGATTTAAACATGAGTTTTCTAACATGCTAAATTGAAAAAATTTTAATTACTGAAAAATTCCTGCATTTTAGAGTAAATATACTAGTGTAGATAAAAAGTTCAAAAATTAAAAAAACATTACTTGGCTGTTGACACAAAGTCATTTAATTCTCCTCCACCCTCTTCCAAGGCTTCTAAAGTTCGAGCTTCTCCTGTTGACTGCAGACCAATGACAACACACTAGAGAGAGGAGGAAACAGATTAAGCAAAATATAAAAGGCTAAAAAAACTAGGAAATTTATGGTTAAACTTTGGATATAGAGACATCTTTTCTTATAAAAACTATTATACAATAACAAGAAACTTATCTACATTTTTAAAGAAAATTCCCAGAACACAAATGAATCAAGCCCTACAACACCACCCAGAATCTTAAGAAATGAGAGGAATCCTTCCAGACTGTTTAGTCCTGGGTCTTCATTTTATAGATGATGACAATGAAGCTTCTCCACAAACTCTGCCATACAAATCAAGGTCTTTTAGTTCAAAGTCTTTCAATTACTCACTTTTCCATTCTTGATTTCTTCTCGCGCTAACTGCACAACTCGCTTGACTTTGGATGCTATACACAGGTATTTGAAAAACCTCTGATGAGCGGACCAGAATTGCCCCCACATAGATTTCTTCATTCGTTGCTCTGCATCTATAAGATCAGCAGCTTGCTGAAATCTCTCTCTAGCATTTACCCACTAAATAAGAGGAAATATCAACAGTTTACACACTGCACAGTTACACAGAAATTGTTCTTCAAATAAAGATCCTCGAAGATTTCCCAGTTACATCTGAATGCATGACCAAGGAATCAATGACAAAGTAGAGTCAACTTTTCCTCTATGTTCCTCTAGTATCTTGCTTACATAGAGTTAATACATTTAATTTTGTAAAACACTATTACATGTGTGTATTTTTACTGGGAAAAGTACTCTAAGCTGTGGACAATTATAAGGCTGAAGGGTGTGAACAGGCTTTAAAATGTTAACTGAGTAAGTGAAAATTTAAAAGCTTCTAAAAAAAAAACCAAACCAGAAAAGGTACAGGTTCAGTAACTAGTTATCCAATAAGTACTTTTCTTTATTTCACGTTTGGGAAAAAAAAATTTACTTAATTTTAGTGATCATGTGGGTGGACAGACTTTTACCACACTAAGCAGAATGACCGAAACAGCCAACATGAATTTTAAAAAATACGAGGAAAAGCCAAGCTCACCAGTTTTACTGCTTTATTATACATTCTAACGTAGCTCTGGGAGAGAAGAACTTCTTCAATCTTGAAGGTCACACCAGTAAAGCTCAACTGCCTGGCAATGTACATGCCCCTCAGCTTCATATCCATAGCAACTATTTCCATGGCACCGACACCTCTGAAAAACACCAATACAGAGTAACCCAGTAACATCATTAAAAGAGTAAAAACTTAATAGAAAATGGTTTTTATTTTGCAAAGTGACAAAGTAGAATCTCTACACATCTACCTTCGTTCTACAGCTTGGATGAAATCGCTGAATTCTCTAAATGGGGTTCCTTCACCCCATATTCCAAGCCGGTTCATATAAGCCATGTTCCTTGGTTCAGAAGCACCTTTAGGAAAGAGAAAAATACGAATGTCCAACCATTAGGTGTAGGGAAAAAGAGAAAAAGCATACTGGGGGTAAATCGATGCACCCATACCTGTGGCACTGGCATAAACCACTCTGGCTCGTGGTAGCTTGTTCTGCAGTTCTAGTACAGCTAAGCCTGTCTTGGTTGGCTTGGAAGAACCAACAGGACATAAATTCTTAGCTTTGTGGCATTCATCAAATACTATCTATAAGAAATGAGTCAAGAAGTGAACCTTATGAACATGGATCAGATCTCCAGGCTTAGGGGAAGGGGAGAGCTCTATTTTCCAAACCTCTGAAACCTCCACATCCTTGCCTAGGGAAGGAATACAAAGGCTGGGGTGGGCACTGAAATGAAGGTTTCTCTACCTGCCTCGGGGCCTAAGCAAAAATGAAAATAGGGGATTATGCCTGTAGATGTCTTGGAGACATACCAATTAACTTTTCAAAATCTCAATAGGACTAAAAGTACAAGGTGAAGATCTCTGAAATACAGCTTAGCAAATCTCATTTTACTTGGAGAATACACCTGGGAGTCAAATTAACTACTTTTCTTTAGATGATCAGGTTGCCCTAAAGATATGATCATCTTCATATTTACAGAAAGCATATTTTTATTTTCAGAGAAAAATATACCATTTCTTCACTTCTACAACCAATGAAATTTCTCCTTACATATCATTTTACTTGAGAATACCATTTTTAAGGTTTCTCCTCACATAAATAACCTCTCTGTTTACACCCCACCCCAGCTCTTTTTCCCACATGGAAAGGATACCACTCCATCAAAGTCATCACTGCACCAATGCAGAAGCTGCTTTAATCTTGTCTTGTATTTGCCACCAGATTGACTTTCACCAATGAGAGAAGAATAGGTGGCAAAAATAACTCCCTTTTTTACACTCCCATTATGTTTGGAAGAAATTTTTCCATATTTAAACTAGAAAAGAAAGGATAATTATTCACAATTAGCTTTACAAATCAAAAAATATTTTAACATCCAGCATCTCATTGGATCCTCACAGCCAACTCAGAGATGAAGACAGTGTTGATATTAAGCACATTTTACACATCTTGCCTAAAGCCATACCAAGTGACCAGGGTGAAACTAGAACAGGGGCCTTCTGACTTTCAGTGTAGTTCACTTTAGCACACTGAACCAGCACAGTCACTACTTTGTCTAAGTGGGCTATTTTCTTTCAACTTTATGTAAGTTCTGCAGGGTATTAGAGAACAAGAACTACAAACAGGATTTTCTTTTCCAATTATAGGGGTTCTGTAGTCAAACAATACTTTTAGACAACAGCCACCCATTTGGTGCTTGTAAAAGTAATTCGTCTTTAAAGCTTCTGTTGACACTCCCAGACCCATTCAATATACCAAATTATCTAAAAGTATATGAAAATGCTTAAGTAAACATTGCCAGAACTAGATGATGAAGATAAAAAGGGGTTATACAGTTAAAGGTCAATCACAACCAAATTTGCAAGACATCCCAATTGTTCATTATGGGAATTTCAGTATACTAGGGCTGATACTACAAAGTCAAGCCTTGATAGTAAGAAAGTAAAACAATTTTAGTATAATCTAATAGTGGAGCAAATGAGAGACAGAACACATATTACAGCCCCAAGCGCTGGCATTTGACACTGGGCAAGGTATTTAACCTTAATGTGCCACAGGTTTCCTCATCTCTAAAACACCTGTTTACTGGGTGTGCAAGGTTAAAAGTTTTATGTATAAGTCAGTGTTTCTTCCCTCAAAGCAGCAGGATATTTGTGCTGCTGTTTGGTCTGGGCTATGGATAAGGAGCATTTTCTTGTGGTGACAGGGTTGTCAGAATAAGCCTTAAAAGAGCTCCCTTCATCCAATGCAGTTTTCATTGGCCACCTGTTAACCACAGCCTCAGCACAGACAGACTTCTAGATACTTTTATCAGAGTAACAGTTACAGAATAGAGCAACAAGCAGCATCTATTGCTAAGATGAAGAATTCATACTAATCAGTAGCTTGGGGCAAGGTACTACGTATCAAGACATGAAAACTCTTCTGCTATATGCAATATACAGCACACTTCTTTCTGTATTAGTCACTATCACGAGATTAGACATATAAGTAAAAGCTACACATATGCCACATCATTCAGTGGATATTGAAAGTACACACACAAAATTTCTATCATGACAAATCTAAGCTTTGAGGAAAACAGTATTCAAAATTACTCAAGTACTCTACCTACAGCAGTTAATCTGCTTGAAATTTAAAGTATTTTACAATAACTGATACTTGGTCAATAACAACACAAACACATACAGCATGCATTTTAGTCTCCTCACACAAGCATACCTAAAGTTTTGCCTCAATCGTACATAGTAAAAAGTTTCCACACCTTGTTTAATGAATGAACTGAAATGTTTTTTGCTCCAATGTCCCTCAAATCTCTTTCAGCATCATATTTTAAATCATTTGAGACACTAAACCTGTCAAAGGGAAAGGAAAACACCAAGTTAAATAGAGATCACATTATTCTAAAAGATTTCTGAATGAAATAGCACATTGTCTTAAACTCCCCAACTCAAACAAAGTCCACAGCTCAAACATTTCCTCATCACACACTGGGACTATCATTAAACTTACCATAATGCTCTTTTTCTACTCAACAGATAATTCTCATAAATTATTCCAGCTATAGTTCTCCCTTTTCCTACACCTGCACCATCACCTATCAAGAATCCAGCTCGATCTCCATTAGGTAGAAATGTTTCATGTTGCTGAAAGAGAATAGGCATTTAATGAATCATTTCATTATCTAAAATGAATCAAAAGTGAATATATCTTAAGACAATGTGAGATCCGCAACAATTTCCCTAAAAAGTATCAATTATTTTTAGTTCAAAAAAAAAACCACATTGTATAAAAAGTCTTACAAAAACAAGCCTTTAGATATTACTAGTACTACATCATACCTGGGCTGCATATGTGATAGCTTCAAGTTGCAATGCTGATAACCAGCCATTATCAATACTTTCTTCTGATATAGATGTTTTATACCAAACATCAGGGGGTGTGACACTGGATAAAGAGCTCGTTTCCACTACGGCATCAGGATGCCTGAGGCCAATTTTTACTGTGAAAAAATAATTAGTATTAATTTTAAATACAACTGTGACCAATTTTATCAAAGGACATTTCAGTTTGTTAGCTGTTAATAAACATCTTCAGAAACACAGAGCATAATCCATAAATGTTTGCTGCTTCTACTGTGAAGTGACATTTAAATAGGACAAACCCCCTAAAATGAATGCAATAATGGAAAATGGGTGGAAAAGCATCTTAGGGGGATAAAATGACCACAATCTGCTAACCTGCTACGATGACGTGGACCAATGACAAACAACAAGCTATGTTACTCTTTCTGTTATAAACTAGCTTAAGAAAGCTCTGGAAGATAAAGACCAGAATACTGTTTGCTCTACAATGTTCTATTAGCCACATAACTATCAGTTCCATGGCAAAACAAGACAATGTTATCATTCAAAATGTCTTAGCCTTAATTTTTAAAAGCTCTAAGAGACAAGCTTTAAAAACACTTACAATACACTTATGGTCAATGTAAAGTCTGACATAGTAAATGTATATCTAGATACACAGGAATAACCTAAAACTCTATGATACTTTATGGACTCATGATTTCATCAACGTATGCATAACTTTCATAGATGCATAACAAAAAACTAAAAAACAAAACAAAACACAACAGCCCCCCAAAACCAAAAAATATCAAGTGGCCAAGTTAAAATCTGAGAGTTGATCACTAATGAAAAATTCAAACTAATTCTAATTCATTTGGCAAAAACCCCCCCACAATTCTGTGGCAAGCCAGTAAGACATACACTTTATTGGCATGTACTCTGCATAGGTTTCCGCATGGCCCATTTCTTCTTCATCTTCTTCCTCTGGTTCTTCTTCATCTTTAACCACTGGTACTTTCTATAACACAAAAAGTTTGTTAATCAAAGAGTAGCTTTCATTTCCTGAACTACTAATAATATTTAAGAATATAGGTTCTCATTCATGGAAACATCAAGTCCCAACTACACCACCACCAGAATCTTTGCCAGCATGATGAAACTTCTCCCAAATCCTGTACATTCTCCTCTTTCTCTCCAACAATCTAAATTCAAATCCTCAAACCTCATATAGTATATGGAGACTCCCTGGCTGGATGATTCCAGGTGTTCCTTATCCCCTTCCCATCCATTCCAGGAGTTAGAGCCTGAAGAGACCATTACCAATCACTTAACCTATTTAGTCCAGCAGGTTGAGTGATGTGCCAAAAGGTAGCAGAGAGAGGAGTTCTCCACAATATCCAGCTGCCTCTCCTCTGCAATGGATGGCTTTTGTCTGAGATCTCGACTATATTCCAGGTCCTTCACCCTCACTCCCAAGAGCAGGCCCAGGGTTGGCAAGGTAGGAAGGGCAGTAGGGCTAAGCCCATTCTTCCTCTGCTTGAACCAGTTCACAGGCAATTCCTTCTATCCCACAGAGATGAATGTTACTGCTATTCCTCATAAAAGCATTGTCATATGAAGTGATAAAATGATATTATACTTCAGATACATCCTGAATTGAAATTCACAATAGGTTTTTTCCTAGGATTTTGATCATTTACCTGTTTTGAGAAGAAATCACTTTACAAATTCTCAATCATTAATTTACAAAATCAAATAGCTCCCTTTAAAAGATGAGACTGCTTTTGATTAACTAAAGAAGGGCAGCTGGGTGGCACCGTACATAGAATACTAGGGCTGGAGTCAAGAAGACCTGAGTTCAAATCCAGCCTCAGACACTTTCTAGCTGTGTGACCCTAGGCAAGTCACTTAACCTTGTTTCACTTTCCTCCTGTAAAATGAACTGGAGAAAGAATTGGTAAAGCATTCCAGCATCATGACCCCAGTAGGGTAACAAGGAGTAGGACACGACTGAAATGACTCAACAACAAAATGAAAGAAGTCCTTTCAATTCTTATTTTTTTCCCTAATGTTTCCTTCCACATCATTGTCCAAACTCTAGTTCTGGCCCATTACACATTTTGTCTACATTACAGCAATAGCCAAACCTCATCCCTGTTTTTGTCCACTAGTCTTTTCCCCCTCCAAACTCCCAGTTTTATTTCACTAAAACACCCACAGTGGAGCTCTTTTGTTTGTTTCTGATCAAGAGACAGCAGTGTAGTGAACAAAGCTCAGGCTTTAGCTAACAAATGTACTGGCTCTGTAAGAACTAGGCAAGTCACTGCTCCTTTTAGTCCCCCTCGGGGGCATTCTGTGACTAAGACTTGTAAAAGTGCTGCTCTGCATTGGGAGGAGGAGATTCCTTATACTGGGAGCCATGAAATAAATCACAGGTCTGGCCAAAAACAGAAACTCCAATCACATTCTCTTGCCAAGGTTCTCTACTCACAGCATCAAGTCCAAGTCGCCCCTCAGTCTGCCAATCAAGGTGCTGGAACAAACCTCTCACTTCCCTTTTCTCAATATTTGTCTATTCTAGCAAACCTTACCTCCGTCTATTCAATGGCTGAACAGCTCAAAACAACGGATTCTATTACATTTTTGAAGTTTGCTGGGAACAAATCATTACTGAATATATTTTCTTATTCCCTGAAAACTCACCATAGTGGGCGAAAAACTTCTCATTTTGATGTCATTGATCCATATTCGTGCAACCTCTTTATTAGAAGCTTCTTTCTTGACTGCTCCATTGCTGACATCAGCTTTAGAAAAAGAAAAGCCACTGCGTGTTTTAAAGAGTGATTTTCAATACCTGTCTCCTCCTCCACGGTTTTACTATAACATTTACCCACCCCCAACAAAGGTTTGCACAACTACCAGTTTCTCAATCTTTTATATTTTACAGAAATTACGCCCTAGAATTTTAATACTATGATTTATTGAACCAAAAAATACTTTAATGACAATCTGAACCTCAATTAAGCAATGTCTCGCTAGAAAAACGTGGACACGAGTTTATGAACCAAGGGTCAAAACAAAACAAAACTACAAAAAAACCCTGAATTTAATATACATATAAAAGGAGAGTTTTTATTTTGAGATACCTAAGTGGTTGAATAGAAACCCACAAACCCAGTGTTATCACCAAAGTGGAATTATTCTTACCTGAGCTGATGGTACTTATTACCTTTGGAGGCAAAACAATTATTTCTGGAAGAAAAAAATCAATTTGGGAACTTTTTTCTCCTTCTCCCCTTCCCAGAGGTAAGACTCAAAAACAATTCGGTGTCTGATGCTAAAGGGTACTCTTGCTGCCTTTTCACTCTATATTAAGAATACCCTTACATAAATAGATGAGATGCAGAAATCATGTACTAATGATCATGAGGCTAAGGCAGCATGGACAGGGAGGCGGGCCTCGAAGCCAGGAAAACACACACACCTTGACCCTGGGCAAGTCATTCAACTTGTCAGTGTTCTACTCCAGTAGTATCAAAGTCGAAATAGAAACAGGGACCATACAGAGTATGTAGAAGGAACCCTGTGGACTAAATGCTGACAGTTTTAAAATGTAGTGTTATCTATGTTTCACCGTATTTTTAAAACTTTGTTATATATTTTCCAATTACATTTTAATCTGATCTGAGTCAGTAAGGTGCTTTGCAAACCTTGTGTGAAAGCACAATGTAAGTGATGGCTGTTGCTCTTATTATTTCTATAACAATGAAACCACAGGTCTAACTTCCTGTGTGTGTTCGTCCTTCAATTGCTGAAGAAGACCATGCCATCAGAGAAATAATGACATGACTTGCACTTGACCTTGCTCCTATCATAAGGCCAAACGACATGTTAAGTTAGAAGTAATGACGATCAGGAGGATTGTTTCTCTACCCTTTCTCTTACAATTCCCCATGGAAACATCAGGGACCCCATGAGACTCAGAGAGTTTGGCAGCAGGAAAGTCTTATTTCTCTTTTGTACCAGAGGCAAATCATAGAAACAGTGCAAAGTTCAATACCACTTAACAACACGTAAAAGGGTTAAATGCTCCGAATGTCCAAGTCTACAGGTCACACTTCATAGAGTTTCTTTTACTAACCCCAGGATCTTGAAATCAGGAGACTCATCAAAGGGCAGTGTGGTTGTTTAGCTACTGTTTAGTCATGCCTGATTCTTCCTGACCCCATTTGGGGTTTTCTTGGCAATTTCTTTCTCCAGCTTATGTTACAGATGAGAAAACCGAGGCAAACAGTTAAGTGACTTGCCTAGGGTCACAGAGGTATTAACTGTCTGAGGTCAGATTTAAACTCAGAAAGATAAGTCTCCTGACTTCATGCTGGGTAAACTATCCACTTTGCCATCTATCTGTCCTACCAAAGGACGGTGCAGTGACTTGCTTAACTGCTAAGAAAAAAAGGCAAAATGCTGAAATACCCCAAAGGTACATATATTAATGCTGCTTGGGGTGTTTGATTGGGCTGCTACTTAACATTCTGGTCATCTGCAAAGTAGGTAAAAAATGAAGGGATGCATTGTGTAGGGATGTTTTACTCAGAGTTAGGATTTATACTGGCTCTATTGGAAAGTTTGGAGCTCATAACAACTCATCAAAAGGATTACTTTATCTCTAATCTGATGTCAAAGTACATTATTTACCAATTAATCTAAACCAACAATGACGGCAACATTCTACTCCTACTTTTGATTCCTACTACGCTAAGCACTTAGTGTTGGGAAGTGGGTATGTAAACACAGCTTCTGCCCCATAGAGGCTTGCTACTTTGAGGACAAAAGAGACAAGGAGGAAATGATTATAAGAAAACTTATGATGTCTTACATGATGTGATGGTAAGTATTGGAAGGCAGATTCATCCATGGTGGCTGATATATCTATGGAAGGAGAAGGTGATAACTGAACTATGTCCTGAAGAACAGGCAGAA
Organism: Notamacropus eugenii; assembly: GCF_028372415.1. Lineage (NCBI taxonomy): Eukaryota > Metazoa > Chordata > Mammalia > Diprotodontia > Macropodidae > Notamacropus > Notamacropus eugenii. The sequence continues at coordinate 38,712,433 of NC_092875.1, forward strand.
TGTAAACAGATGAAAAGGAAAGAAGGGTACAGGGCATTCCTGGCAGAAAGAACAACATACACAAATAAAAATGGCCTGTTTAGAAGACAAATAGTGGGCAGAACACCCTGACTGAAACTGAGGGTTTATGTCATAAAGTAGTGACAGAGGCTGACATCTGAATTCTGTTACTTCCAAATTGTGTAACCTACGACAAGTGCAGGAGTCACCCTGGAACCTGCTTCATCATCTGTAAAACAAGGAGATTGGACTGGATGGCCTCAAAATTCTCTATCTATGATCCTATGAACAAGCCTCGCTGAATGACAAAATATATATGGAATTGGGTAAGGGGCAAAGTCAAACATAACACCTAAGTGACTGAATGGTAGTATCTTAACAGAAAATGAGAATGTGGAAGCCTTAAGCTAGTTCTGTACATACTGACCTTGAGATGGTATACATATAAATGGAGATGTCCTACTAGAAACTGACAGTATGGCCAGCATAGAAAAGACAGCTGAAGTCATAAAACAGAAAAGCAATTCACTGAAAGAATATAATGAGAGAAAAAGAGGGGAAAAGAAAAGAATCTCAGAGAATGCCCAGTTAGGAGGCAAGAGGAGTCGGCAGAATCATTGCTTTGTTCAGTTTTCAACTTGTGATTCAGAGTTTTCCCACTTTAGTAAAAATGAGAAGAGCTCCTGGTACTTATGTGATCACACCACTCTGACAGGCTTCTCAGGCCTATTCCTTACCCTTCTCTTTTCTTCCAAAACTGCTTCAGTGACTCTCAGCTTTCCAAACTCAATGCTTTCAGATCTATGCTCTGCGCTTCTCAGCACAGTCCAACAAGTAGAAAGTCTCTACTCTCGTAAAATGAAAAAGTCTGAACACAGATCCACTCCCCCCAACAAGGTCCCCACAAAACCAAAGAACAGTTACAATCAATGCCGATTATCCACAAGTGGGGTCATAACATATACACCCGAGGAATCATTCTCTTGTCCTGCCTCCTCTGCTCTGTGTCCTAAATCAGTCAGGCCCATGACCCTACCTTCATGGAAGGGAAGTTTATTACGTATTCAGTGGGAAGCACACCTAAAGACTGTCCAATTGGCACTCAGCAACCATTACAATGGCCCCTAATTAACGGCTGTAATTCTAAAAGGCAAATATCCCTTAAGCATAGAACAGCTTCATAGTGAGTTTCTGTAGCGCTTTTAAGATGGAATTCAAGATCAGTGGTATTCAAATAGAGAATGAAAGTCTTTGGAAGGTAACAAGTTCCTTGTCACGATATGTCTTCAAGAAAAGGTGTTATAGTAACCACTTGCTCTCAAGGGATTGGATTTAAGTTTGGGTACAAGTTAGACTAAATTATCTCATGGTCCCTTTCAACTAAGTTCTAGAAAACACTATTTTCCTCATGAAAAACAACTACTTACACTAACACAGGAAACCATGTTGGATGGGTATTCCAAGTATTATTAACTCCATTTGGCAGTTAAAGAAACCGAGGTCCAAAAAGGTCAAAGGAGTTGTCACAAAGCTGGTCAGCTGCAGAGCTGGTATTAGAACATGGGCTCTTTGACTCCAAATCTGTACTCTCCTTCTGTCCCCATGCTGCTCCTCAAATGAAAGGTTTCCCAATTTTCCCAGGCATGAGTACTCTCTCCCTGTGAATGGTACTTTGTAGCTTTCTTACTGTATGATCATATTATACCTTTCATCACAGTTAAACATGTACCTCTCTCCCCACTAAACAGGAAGCTCCATGAGGACAGAGACCAGGTTGTTGGGCTGTGGGTTTGTTGTTAAATTTCTCAAAGTAAGTGTGCACAGGGCCTCAATGAAAGGTTGCTGATATTTTAAAGCTTTAAATCTTTCAATCATATATCCTGTATACAACATACCAATTCACGTAGATAATACTTTCCCCAAATACAATTCTGTTAATATTTGGTCATATAATACAACCCCCCCCCCCCCCCCCCCCCCACGGCAGACATTCTTAATTTCTCTTTCTCCTGAAGACATCAGAACAGTATCAGTGAACATGAGAAAACTTACTGGCTGCTGTTGCCACTGGCTGCGCAATGTTAGCAGGCGGCTTCAGTTTCATGAGTTCATTAAGACTGTTATTTTTCAGCAGATCTTTCAGCTGGATCTGGTCCTTCGAAGGTGTGGTGGTCAAGGCATTACGGACTGCTGGTGCCGAAACCGAAGGCCTTGTGTTTGTGCTAGTCTGGATAATTTTTGTTAAAGTTATGGTTTGTCTTGTAGTTGTTACTGGTGTGGTTTTAGTCATAACAATTGTGGTTCCCAAAGTTGGAAGCTGATTTATCTGATTCAGCACAAAAGTTGTAGTAGATGGCGGTTGTGGCTATGAAGAAACAATACCAATGACAACATCAGGGACCATGGACAGCAGAGCTCGGTTTAATGTGTCTCTAAGATAAATATCAAACGATCTGAAATTCTGCAGACTGTTTGAACTGCCAGGTCCCTGACAACTTTTGGTTCATTTTCCTTAATTTCTGCAACCCTCACTTTGCCTCAAAGTCAACTGGGACTGTACAACTTCCTACACTAACTACCCCCCTTCCCCAGGCACCATCAGGGTCTCTCCAAGTCTACAATTCTATTTTAACACTGAATTTGATTCTATATATAACTGCTTAGTGTGCAGAACCTGGGAAATTGAAAAGAAAACCACACATCCCAAGAATATGAATTATTCTGGCAAATAAAAGCATCTCATGAACAAATTACTACTACATCTGAGTTTATCATGAAACCACGTGGTCATGGAGTTTGGAGAAGAGAGGAAACAATGAGTGTAGATAAAGAGTTAAGAGTTTACAACCTGACTATCTCTCAAGTTGATGGGATTCAATAGGCACTTTCATGCAAATAATAATAGCAACAACTTTTTGTCTGTTACCATCTCTTTTACAACAAAATGACAGGAAGGTTCTCCAATGATTTACCATGACAAATGAAAATTTAGTATTTTCATTTATCAGAACACATCTATAACTTCACCCCCCCTCCAACAAAGTATACCTCATCTTTGGTTAATGCACACTCCAAGAATTTTTAGGGTGTCAGAATAAGTTTAAAGCAAACTCTTAAGTACTTCAAGTTTAAATAATGCAGGCAGTTTCTCTTCTTGCATTGTCTTAATGTGGTAACTGCCCCAAGAAATGAGATTTCTGAGTGGAACCACAGGTATGACATACACTGATAAGCATAGCTTTGGGGACCTAACTGAGGTTTTAGACAAAAGCTGTGTTTCTGTGAGGGAATACGACACTTGAAAAATGAGAGGGATTCCAATCGAACTGAATTTAACACCAGGACCCCTTTCTTTCTGGAACTCTACACCCTAGTATTACCATACACAATTCTAAATCATTCTTACCCTAACATTTAATAGTGCTGGAGTAGATACAGTCTCTGGTTCTTGCTTAACAGGAACTGTTGCCTCAGTGTCCAAGCCTAGTTCTAATGCACTAAGTGGCACTGACTGGAGAGAGAGACAGAGAGAGAGAAGAGAGAAGAAAATGTGTGTGCAGTGGACAAAAGATACAGAAAGAATGAGAGCAAGCAAGTTTTGGTATTTTTGAGGTTGCTTATAAAATTTCAAAATTAAAATATCTTATATTTAAACTGAAAACAAAGTCCTTTAATATAAAGACATCACAAAGGAAATATAAATTCACTACCTTACAATAAAACCCTTTATTTTAATGCAAATGGGATCTTCAATGAAATCCTAGATCAGCATGTAAAACATAATAAACTAAAGGTATAATCTTTCTAATTAGCTCCTTTGAATATCAATTTTGTAGTCTAGTTTTGCTTAGAGAAGATGCACACATGAATCTAATAAATCTAATTTCCTAAAAATGTACATATGCAAAGATGTTATAGGGACCAACTTTATCCATTAAATAGATATTATTAAGGTCTAAACAATTTCTTATTCTTCAGTGTGTAGAAACATATGCAATAAAATAACCAACAGAAACATTAGAAGAGTTCTAGAAAAAATGAAGATACTTAGAAATAAATTCATATGCAGCTTAAAACTTGGAAGTTCTACATCTATGCATTCCTTCTGTCCATAAATCTCCAAAATCATGTCTTAAAGTAAGGAAAGGAAGCATTAACAAGAAAATTCAAGAGATTCTGGAGAATGTTCTTACCTGCTGAACAGGTGGAGTGGTTGTTGGACTTGCAAGGCCTGGGTCTCCACTATCAATGTCAAAAAGATCATTTGGACTAATTCCACTCTCACTTAAAGCAGCAAGCAACAGATCTTGTCCCGGCTCCACCATCTTTAGGATGAAACAGTGAACATCATTAACACGTCACTTTGATGTTACATTACACTTCACTATTCTCTTTACCAAAACAGACTTTTGTGAAGATGTATTTCTACAGGAATCCTCAAAGTTGATGACCTTTACAGTGTACTACCGAATATCGCACATGCTGGGGAAACAAGAAGAAATAGATCTGTCTGTGGGACTGAGTAGTCAGATAAGGATGTCTGTCGGCTCGGGAGGGAGAAAAGACAAATAGGTCCAAGGGTTCCCTCTCATTAACCAACAGTGATAACGGTTCCTAAAAATATAAACAAACAAACAACAACAACCACAAAAATCACACACAACTTGAGGGAGAGGATAAGAGAAGCCAAGTGTCAGGACCTCACTGCACAAATTTTATTGAGAACCATCACAACTCAATGTTCTCAGTCCCTCTTTCTGCCCTCTCAGACCCAGGAGTACCCATTGGGCTTCTTGATCTACATACCCCACTGGTAGGCCCAGAACCACCCAGTCATATTGGCACAGGTAATCATACTGAAATACCTGTCAGGAAGAAGAATTAGACTTGATCTGCTTGGCAGCAACAGGCAAAACCACGAACAATTAGGCTAACTATAAGGAAAATTTCCAAACAATTAGAGCTATTTAAACAAGTAGAGTTTCCCTCTCAGCAGAGGTTTTCAGGCCAACACTACATGACCCAATGGTCAGTTATGTCAATCACATAAGCCTTTTTGCTAATCTTCACTGGATATCCCACCCCATCTTCCCTACCTTTGTATAGGCAGTCCTCCATGCCTAGGACAGGTTGCAATTTATAGTTCTGAAGCATGCAATGTAACAGTAGTAACAGGAAAATCATAAAAGGCTTATTGTGTGAAGGCCAAGGATTATGCAGTTTAGTGGCAGGCATTTTCCTTAGGACACAGAGACTCAGAAACGGCTAAAGCATTAAAGAAGATGGGTGAATATAATTACCTGGGTCTCAAAGGTTGAGCTATGCACTGGCCTCTAAAGAAAAGAAGTAGGAAGGAGTCAACAAAACACTACAGATAAACAGGAGGGAAAAAGAATGCATTCTACCTCTGAGAATCCTTGGACTCCTTCAAAGCTCAAGGCAATCAGCTATAGGAGGGAGGCCTTTCCTGATCATACCCAGCTGTTTGTGTCTTCCCTGCTCCCCCAATCTTATATTTATTCTACATATCTACGTAAATACACTGCCTCCCCTGGTAATACTAGAAGCAAGATTTGGTGCCTCTAGAGCCCAGCACAATGCCTGACACATAAAAATCTCCTATGAAATCACTGTCATGGCACAAGGGGGCTTTGTGTTCAGATGCACATTGGCTGGATCAAGAATCTTAAACTGGGGCATATATACATCTTTCACTAACCTATAACTGAAATTTACTATTTCCTAAAGTAATTTCCTTTAGTATTTTCCTTTCTAGGCTTCTAGCCTTTGGTCTTCCTTAAAGTTTACATCTAGGGAGCTCACCCAACGTTCAAGGAAGGTAGAAGGACAGCTCTCCTTTCTCCAAAACTTGCTTTCCAACATGTAACCAGCCTATGTCTCCTACCAGTCACGAGTTTCTTGAAAGTCATTGTTGGTAATAAGCTTCATCCTGCTTATATCTTCTTTTCCACTACTTAAAAACTGCCTAAATTCATGGGGGCAGCTAGGTGGCACAGGGAGTAAAATGCAGGCCTGCACTCAAGAAGACTCATCTTTCCTGAGTTCAAACGTGGCCTCTGACACTTACCCAGCTAGGAAACCCTGGGTAAGTCAACACTGTTGGCCTCAATTTCCTCATCTCCAAAAATGAGCTAGCAGAAGGAAATGGCAAACCACTCCAGTATCTTTGGCAAAAAATCCTTAACGGGGTCACAAAGAGTCCAACACAAGTTAAAAACAACTGAAGACTAACAACAAAATCTAAATTCATTACCTAACTTTTACCTAATAATATTGTCCTGGAGACAATGGTATTCAGATTTGTAGCCAATAGAGTGTGACCAAAAGAATACAGGTCTGAAAAACCCATTGTCCCTTTCAACTCTCAGATGTAAACCCATCAGCCAAGAAAAAAACCCTTTGCCTCGACCCTCTTTTACCATTGTAGACTTGTTTTCATCCCACAAATCTATTTCATTGCAACATCTCTTCTCCTTGCCAGTGTCCACATGGAACACAAGCTTTCACTTAGGTCATCCCCACTTTGAATCTTTTCTTCATCCTCTATCAACCTATGCCATTATTTTAAGAAATAGCTTAATTTACTATTCCTTCAAGAAGTATTTTTCTGATTTAAGATCATTTTTTTGGTCTACATTCTCTTAGTTATTTTGTTTCCAACTTATTATAGGCTGTGGGTAGGTCATAAAGGTTAAAGGCTCACAACTTATGCCGAAGGGAGTTTAGAGACTTAGTCTAATCATCTGATTTACAAAAGAGGAAACTGGTCCAGAGAGGGTGACTTGCCCAAGGCTACGCAGATGATAAGTGACAGCACCAGGTCTTCTGAATCAAGTGCTCTTTCCACTACATCAGAATGACCCTCAGCAAACACGTACTGAGTGAAAGGAGATGGCAACTCATGCAGAGAGAGGCAGCTTACTGTGTGTCCTGAACTTGTAGTCTGAGTGGATCTGGCTCTGAACCCTGCTTCTGACAATGACTAGTTCTTTGTCCCCGTGCTAATATCTAAACCTCAGTTTACTCATCTGTAAAACAGAAAAGGTAGCTATAGTACTTACCTCAGAGAGCTATTTTGGGAGACTAAATAGGCACTACTGTGACAAGGTAGTCCAAGGTATTTAGTAGTGTTTCTTGTAAAAATGTTTTCTGTCTTAACCAGTTTGTTTTTTCCAACCAAAAATGTTACCTACCATTCCTAATTAGATCACATATTGACTGATGGAGGTGCTCTGTAAAATGTTCAAATCTGGGAAATACTTCACTGTCAAAATGAGGAAGGAGTGAAGTGACAGTTAGGCAAAAGAGTGTCAATTTGACCAAGGAAAGGCAAGGACATAGTGGTGTATCTAGAATTCCAAGAGGATCGGAACAATTTCAAAGAATATTTCTCATACATCATTTTCTTGATCAAGGACAGAGCACACAAGTTGTCTACTCGTCTTTTCAACTACAACAACATATTTTAATTCAAAGGCAGGGTGTATGATGTGTGAATCTACCTACCTATGTTTTAATATGTTGAACATGCAAATATGCACCACTCTTTTGGACCACACAACATCTTAACACTTCTACAAACATGGAGAAATAATCTGCAAAGTCTCCATTTATAATTTCCCTTTGAGACAGAAGTGGCAGCTTTCTTTGCCAAATACAGGTCTGAGGGTGGGAGTGAAAAGATATGAATAAAGAATGGTCATACCTTATCAGAAGTGTAGGTGACTCACATGAAAAAGATTGGAAAAAAGGGGCTAGGTGGGAAATGCCAGCAGCCTGCTAACTATTCACTCTGGAATGGATGGAAAAATCTGTATAGGAAGATCTCATGTCTTAATTAAAACTGTCATGCAAAAATATTAACTGCTACAGAACTGAAAATGTGACAGGTACATTATGTATGGCTTAATGAAATTTGTGTATGTAATCCAAAGGAACACATTTGTTTGTGTTATACTGTACCTCACAGAATCACTGTCTGAATTGGCACCAAAGAGATCACCTAATTCAGAGGCTCTTATCCTTTTTTGTGTCAGGGACATCCCTTCTTTCTGCCTCTTCTCCTGCCTCACTTTCCTCTTTGGCAGTCTTATGAAACTTATGGCCCACTTCCTCCTCAGAATGTTTGTTTTAAAAATCATAACTAAAGGTGGAAAGGAAGAAAATCAGAGTCTGTCCATGGGAAGTTAGAAACCTTTTTAGATGGTTTCACTGGACTGATGAGAAAATACAAAAATGAAGGGAGTGGTAAGGATATAGTATGCTACAGGAAGAGACCATCTATTCTGAATTTTTTAAAATGCGGGAGAAAAATATGATGGTTGTTGTAAAGCACAGCCAAGATTCATCCAAGTTCCTTTATTTCCCTCCAGTATAAAGAAAATTTTATCTTAACGGGCAGATCCCCACATTCAGGTTTTGTGGAGATTTAAGCCAGAGGTAGCTCAAAGAACCTGTCCAATATACAAACTACTTCATCAATGCCAAGGACCACCATAGACCATCAACTACTCATTATGCTACCCCCCCATCCCAAAAACCTCACTATAATTAACAAATACACATTGATGGCATTATAGTTGTTTTTATTAGGTATTAGAAATTAGAAATTTGGCAAACACAAAAGCAGGGACATTGTACCTTATACTTACTACTATACTAAGAGACAGGCCGGCAAGGATGGGGTTACAAGTATCACTGCAGGAGTACCCACATTAATTAGATCCTAGATCATCCATTCATCTGAGTAAGAAGAGCTCAAAAACTACAGATGGTTTTCAGCCCCTACTCTCTGACAGCCACTGAGTTCATTCAGATCCTCAAATGTTAAGAATTATTATGCGAATTCTTCATTACATATACACGATGAAATCCAGGCATTCTTTCCCTTCTAAAAATTCTTTTCAACTGTACTTTTTGCTAAAGTTTTCTGTTCATACACTTGTTAACAAATAATCAAGGTGAAAAAAGGTACAAACAACCTGTATGATATACATTATGCTAAGTGCATAAGAATACAGACTGTTAGGTCAGATGAAGCAGGAACCCTCAGTCCAGATCCTTGGCGGGAAGCTGCAGGCACCAAGCCATCAAATTAATTCTTGACACTAAACTGACAGAAATACATTCCTACCTATTCAGAAACCATTTCAAAATCTATGGTCCAAAGGGGACCTTACAGATGTAATCCCAATACTTTAAAGATGCAGCAAGTAAGGGTTTCCCAAGATGACGATGATATTTAATGAAGCAGCAAAATTTGTTTCTTGTTTATTCAAAGGTCCAGTCTTTTTACAGTTATTACTTCTTATTCTTTTACAAGTAAACTTATCAGAATAGGATACAGTTAAGAGGAGGCTGGTGAAAAAAAGGCTAGCAATTAATCTACAACTTAAATACCAGCCATTCACCTCTCCCTACTTGAATAAAGTAAAACAGGTATAACCTTAGAATCTATTTCTTCCAGATTGCAAATAAAAAAAGTTTATGAACAGAAGCCACACAACACATCATTCAACATAATCGTAATATATATCCTAAATAATGCCAACTGAAAGAGAACTGTCCCAGTGTGCAAGCAAAGGGATATGTAGATTTTCATATTTCATGATTATGAGTACTCTATAAAAAGATGACCAAGATGGTTCAGCTTTTAGTGCGACTGCCAGCTCCTAACCCCAACCTCTAAAAAGTTACATTATTACCATGAACGTCTTCTGTCTTTAGAACTAATTATATAATCTTATATATAGCAACCCAATACAATAAACTCAAGTCCTTTAAGATCCTGATTATTGATATTCTTGAAAGGCTATCTGTCAAATTCACCAAGAATGATCATCAAAATAACAAGAATTTTTAGAAGACAATTTGTCTGAATTTCACAGGTCCCTATTATTTTGCTATGAAATGTAGTATTTATAAATTCTGGGTCTCACTAAGATTCAGGCAGGGATATTTGACAATGGGAAAGAGGAAAAATGATGTTATTTTCAGCAAAGGCAATAGGCCTTTTTGAACACCATGTTTTTACTTGCTTCTCACACATCAAGGAACCTGGCAAAAAAAATAAAACCCATTAGCATAAAAATTCCCCAAACTTATCATTTTACAACTACTGTACACTAAAGCATTTGTTCCAAAATAATTTTTGAAACATCTCTTTACATTGATGTGGTAAGTTTAAACAATTCAACTGAATGAATTTTGATGCCCTGAAGTCTGTTTTAACTACAAAAGAATATTTTTTATTTACAAAGTTATTATTGCTTTGTTCACCAAGAGATATACCAAAACAGGAAACTTAAACACATATAAGTGGTCTTAGCCTACAAGCAAAACACCAAATACCTGAGATACAAGAAAAGTTTTTAAATAATTTGAGGATTATTGACCAAATTTGATCAACTAACCAATTAAGGACCAATTTTCAATTACCTATGGTTAATAGGGCAACGCAATGATTCTCCATCCACAAGGAATACAACAACCTCACTCATTTTAGTCACTAATTGCAGTCTCTCCCCATGAACATCTATTACCAAAATGAACAAGTAGATAAAACTGAGCAATTTTTAGTTTTGCCTCTCCCTACTATCTTTATTTCCTTCAGTAAAGATGTTATAAAGCAGTAAAAGGAAACTTAAAAAAAGAAAAAAAAGGAATAAAAGAAATAGAGGACAGTGATGGCCCACCACCTGATTAAGAGTCCCTCAGTATTGAAGAGTTGGGTACACTAAGCACTAAAGTCTTTCATTAGAAACAAACTAACAATGCTGCTCTAAAACAGCACAGAAGCAGAGAAAAAAAGGAAGAAAGAAAAAGATGAAGAAAAAGAGAAAATAGAAAAACTTAAGAATCACCCTCTGTAACTGAAAATGGAAAATCATTATTATACAAGAAGCTGAACAACATCATTCCTATTCTTAAAAAATGAGAAAATATAGGTAAAGTGCTTTGAAAACCTTTAAGTCACATAAATATTAGCTATTTATTATCATCTACACTGAAATGTGTTCAAAGAACAAGGTTATGGTTCTCTTTGCAGTGATCCACCATATCTTTATATTTTTGGATAGGCACAGTAGTGTCTATTGTGCTGCAAGCTTATGTAGCCTGTTATCTGCCTTGTGACACAAAAATTATAATCATAAAAATTATGATTTTTAATCTTCTCCCTTCCATATTACTGATAAAAATTTAATTTTGCAGACTACAAATTGTAATGTGTACCATCTGCTGGTAACCCAGAATAAACTTTAATCTACATTCTATACAATGTACCCATTCACTTAATGTCTAAAATGATGAATCAAGTGAGTTTCAATGAAGTATCCAATTTGTCATTAATCATTAGGGTCCAAGGAAAATTGATGCAGAAATCCTTAAATATGCAGGAATCTTATCCTTAATCAAGCACCCAAGCAAAAAACTTCCCTAACCAACAATACCATACACTAAAAAACTTTAAAAAAGCAAGCATGTTTTGCTCTTGCACAGACACAGGAAAATATATCAGCGTGGTTAAGAATCCTATGAAGGACTCATCATGGTATCATTTTATATGCTTATAATTCAGTTAATTTACCAAGTTATTAAACACTTACTGTGTGCCAGGCAGCTCACAGAGGCAGAAGAAAGTAAATAAAAGTATTTATCTGTTCTTTTCCTAAAATGGCACCCTAAGCAATTCTCTGTTAGTTTCTCAATTTTTAACTATCTAAAAAGTATAGATATATACTTATAAATCGTTCTCACACGTGAAGTGTGTGTCTTTGGCAAAATTTATATAAAAAAGTGAATCCATGTATGTGCAGTTCCAGAATTTTAAGTACTATAATCACTAATTTAAAAAAATTTACCAACAGCTCAAACACCAATTACTCTAAAACAGGTAACAGGAATTAAACAAGGTTTAAAATATACTCAAAAGTTGGAACCTACGACACCGATCTTTCTCGATCGCACATTCAAACTTCATTGGCTCACTAACCAAGAAATTATACTGAAAAAGAACTTTAAATCTGACACGCAAAAATGTAATAAGTATTCACAATGTAGTGTTACCTCCCCACCCCACTTGTTTCTTCCTATATGAAAACCTGTATCCAAAAATACACTCCTGGAACCAAATTAGCAGGGGTGTTTAGAACATTTTAAATGTACTCAAACACCATCCAAATAAAGGCTTTAAGGGTTCTAGTTTAAGGTGCAATATGACGATTACTTTTTAAGCTGTTTTAAGTATAAGTAGTAGCAAAGAAATCAAATTTAAAAAGTGTGTAAGTAGTAACAAAGCAACTTCCCCTGAAACATCTGCGCTCATTTAGGGGAAGGAGAACACTTTCCCCCAAATGTGAATCCAGGAGTCACGCTAGTCTTTTTAATTATGTCCTTTTTTCGCACAGAACTACCAACTGAAGCAGTCATTTCTGTACTCTTAGCAAGAACATCACAATGGAACGACAGAGCGGTTAAGAGAACGGGCCTCCCCCAGCTGCGTCCGCTTGCCAGGAGTCCTTCAGCGGGCACGGCCCCTGTGTCGAAGCCCCTCGGACTCGGTCCGTTCTGCCTTTCCAGCGTCTTCCACTCCAGTGACCCCGGCCTCCTCCCGGTCCTTCTCCACTCCAGGCGTGGTCGCTGGCCCTGGACCCCGGCTTCCTCGATCCCCCTCGGTTCCAGGGACCTACACCTCGTCCGTGCACGGCCTGCCCGGTGAGAGGACGAGCCCCCGGGGGTCAGGGCCCGGGGCTCCACGCGGCCGACCTCTCCCGACCCCACGCTTCGGTAACTCTCCTTCCGTGCTCTGCTCCAGCGGAGCTGTGGGGAAGCGCGGGGCGAGGAGACGTTTTCTCCCAGGGCTACGGGGCAGAAAACTACGACCGCGGAGCGACACCTCCCCAAGAAAACACACCCCCAGCAGAGCCTCGGGGCGACGCGGGGACGGCCTCACCTTCGGCCACTGCGGAGAAGCCTCCCGGCCCGCTCGGCCCGCGCCCTCCAGGCCCCCTCGGGCCGGGCCGAACCCGCTCCGGCCCGGCCCGGCCCGTTGGAAACGCCGGGGGCTAAGCAACTTTAAAGGTCAGAGGGGCTGCTCCCACCTCCCCCACAACACGTGTTCAGCACAAACTTCCGGGTGCAGTTACAATTGGCTGCGGAACTCAACGGCCAAAGCCCGGGCTTCCTCTGACCCCGTTTTCTTTCCCTTTCATTCTGCCGAGTTTTGTGTTTTGTAACAAGCGCGCCCCAAAACAGCCGGGGCAGGCGGCGACCGGAGGGGCCCGGCGGGCGCCCGCGGACCGGCCGAGGGCAGCACGAAGCAGGGCCGGGGCAGGAGCCGCACGCCGGGCTCCCCAGAGAGACAGTCGGGCTCCAGACCCCGGAGCCCGGGCCGTGCAGCCCGGCCACTCCCCCCGGCCCAGGAGCCAGTCCATTTGGGGAAGTTTCGGGGCCGACGGCCCCCGCGGCTGTTCCCCACCCCTGGGGGAGGGGGTAAGAAAGAAGGGGTGCCCCTGAGCTCGCCAAGCCCCCCGGGCGTAAGAGAGCCCCCCACGTGCCGAGGCTCCCCCCCGTCTGACAGTCATCCCGGAGAGGCAGAAAGGAATCTCCGGCCCCGGAAAGCGAGCCCTCCGAGCCTTCCCCGAGGCAGGGGGTGTCTCCGACGACGCCCCTCCACCCTTCCCCCGGGCCCGAGCGGGGACAAGACCGCAAACGCGGGGTCAGGGGGAGGTCAAGCCCACACCCTCCTGCCAGCGCTGGGCCTGGGCTCCCCCGGCTGTGCCTCAGTTTCCTCTCGTGCACGGCCGCTCCCTCAAGCCGGAGACCCGGCACCTCGCGGCGGGGCCGGCCGGGGCCCCGGAGGGAGGAGGGACGGGCGGCCGAGGCCGAGGCGGGGGCTCGCCGCTCGGGTCCCGGCGTCAGGCCGGGGGCCCCTCAAGAACCGCAGCCGCCGTCGAGGGCTGGGGGAGGGGAAGGCGGCGGAGGCTGCCCGGGCAGGAGGCCGGGGCCTGGAGCGCACTCACCTTCTCCTCGGGATCCGGCGAGCCGGCGGCGTCGCGGAGGCTGCGAGGGCTCGAGGGCGGCGAGGCTGCAGGAGCGGAGGCGGCGGCGGCGGCTGCGTCCGGGTCTGCCTACCTCCCCGCCGCCATCTTGACGCCCCTCCTCCTCCTCCTCCCCCTCCCCCTAGCACCACTGCCCCCCCTTCCCGTCCCGCCCGCCCCGCGAGGGGTGGGGAGGGGCAGGAAGGGGGCGCTCGCGCCGACGCCATTCCACGTGACTTCCGACCGGGCCTCCGCCCACCCTCCTCGCCCCGCCTTTCACCGCTAGGAAAGGGGAAGGTGCCCCCCCCCATCTCCGAGAAGCCCCCCCCCCCTCCCCCGCAGTCCCCCAAATCCCACCGGCCTGGAACCAGTGGCTGGATCCGAGCGAACTCCAGAACCAGATGGGTCCATCTCTTCGGCTTAAAGATGGGCGAACGGTAAGGGGGGGGCGCGTTTTCGAGAAGGGGGAGGGGGGCAAGCGAAGGCCGTCTCGGATAGTCACGTGGCTACCGCTTCCTACGACGCAGCAGCAGATCTCGCGAGGATCCCCTACACCCTCCTCCCCTTCCCAGCTTCACCACGCTCTTACCATGCACTGGCTCCCCCCACCCCCGAAAGTGTTGCCGGGAAGAAGGTCTCGAACACCTCGCGGCGCCATGAGGAGGTCTGCCTGCGCGCAGGCGCACTCCGGCCTCAAGCTCCCAAATCAGCTGTTCCAGATCTGTTACACTTCAAAAGCCTGAGGAGCGAGTCGTTCTGTTCCCACGCTTCCCAGGCCTACTGGCGGGAACTTGTGCCCCGCTGGGAGCGCACCCTGCTGTGACCACGCCGGGCTGTGCGGCACACTGGGCAGTTTATTTGGGGAGAGGGGGGAAGACGACACGTCTCCCCACCCCCACCTCTCCTAGGCAGAAGAGACCCGGGTGAGGGGGTCGGATCCCACCTCGAGCCGCGGGCCAGAATGAATGGAAGCTTCCCAAGGGCTGTGCCGGTCCAGCCTTCGTGCCCATCTAGTGTATCAAAAGTGGCGCCCTAAGCAGGGGTTGGAAGACCTGCGTGTGAATTCAGACTTTGAAACCCCTTCAGAGTTTCAGTTTCTTTATTCCAAAAAAAACCAAGAACGAAACCAGCCTAGAATCTAAGTTGTTAGGGACCTAGTACAACTAATGCCTAAAGGAAAATTTCCTCTACAACACAATCCATGGACTTTAAATATATCATGCAATTTACAGTAATCCACTATCATCGATTTCCTTTGTCATCCTATGTATTTTATGCATTTAAAAACATTCTGAGAAAAGGTCCCTGGCTTCCCGTGCAAGACATTATACAAATTCTAGCTTGCTGGGATTACAGCAGATACTACTTGGAAACATTGTAGCTTGGAGTGACTAGTGCGAGGGAAGGAGAGGGGCACCCCAGCCTATATGGCTGGGAGACTTCTGAACAGCTGTGATTGTGGATAGAGCCCCTTTATCTAGAGGTAAGTATTACAGGTTTTTGAAGAGCAGTGATAAAATTGGGTCCCAGAGGTAGACCATCCAGTTTGAATAACATGGGAAAGAGCAGAAGCTGAGAGGTGAGGGCAACCGGGACAGTTCTGTGCTAAGGAGATGAAAATGGAGGGGTATTGTGCTGAAGGAAAAAAGGCAAAGGACAAAGTCTCAATTCTATAGGCCTGTAGGTGTAACCAACATTTGGGAAAAATTCTACTACATTATCGGATGGATGCTTTGTGATTATATAAAGAAACAATGACCACTAAGAGCTGCATGATTTCCCCAAGTCATTACGGATTACCTTATTTGTTTTTGATGGGATTAGTGGCAGATCCGTGGAATGCTATCAAAATATCAATCTTTTCCTGAAATCCAAATATTATTTTTGAGGATAAGATGGAGAGCTATGAGGTAGAGTAAGTTTAGGTGAATTCAAAACTAGTTTAACAATAGGACCCAAAAAGCCATAGTTAATGGAATAACATCAGTGCCGATGGCCTTTGGTTGACAGCATCAATGGTCTGAATATTTTTTGGTCTTATGATGTATCTTGGATGAAGACACAAGGAATGCTAAGCAAATGTACAAAAGAAACAAAACGGGCAGGGGTGAGAGACAGTAAAGATCCTAAGAGAGGGCAGTATGGGGAATATAAAGACCCAGCCTAGTTGGATTAACTATAATAGAAATAACCATAAGCTAGAAAGCAGTTTATGTGAAAAAGCTCTGGGGGGCTTTAGTGTCCTGCAAGCTGAATGAGGCAATATTGTGGCATACTAGTCAAAACCTAAACTGCTGTAAATCTTAGGTTGTCTTAAGTCAAACAGTTTACAGCACAAGAGAGTCAGTCACTGGTTTCATTACACTCTACCCTCGGTCAGATATCTGGAGTATTGTGTATTTAGTTCTGGGTGCTCCATGTTGGTAAAGACATAGACAACAACCAGCATTCAGAAGGGAGCTGGAGGTTTACAGATAAGGATTAGTTGGAAGAAATGGGGGTATTCAGCCTGGGGAAGGAAAGACTTGGGGGCAGGGGACATAGATAGCTTCTAGTCTTGAAGGTTCATAAGTTTGGCATTACTCTCTACTATTATTGAGAGCTGGTGAAACAGTGGAGAGAGGGCTGAGACCTGGAGTCAGGAAGACCTGAGTTCATATTTGGCCTTGGACATTTACTAGCTGTGTGACCTTGGGCAAGTCTGCCTCAGTTTTTTCATCTGTAAAATGGAGTTCATAACAGCATCTTACCTCCCAGAGCTGTGAGGATCAAATGAGATATTTGTAAAGAGCTTAGCACATAATAGGTGCTACACAAAATGTGTATTCCCTTCCCCCCCTCACTGTTCCTCACTTCATATTTCCAAATCAACTGCCAGAGCTTGGCATTTCTACCTCCATGACATCTCTCCCATCCCCAATCCCTTTGTCACTCTCCATGTAGGCCCCTCCTCTCTCTCCAGGACCTTTCCTGTGGCCTCCTGATCTGTCTCTACACTTCTCTCATCTACTGTCCACATGGCGGCTCAAGATCTTCCTTAAGTACAAACTTCTGTGGCTTTCCATTTCCCATATAGAAGGAATATATAAACTCTTTTGTTAGGCATTTTAAACCCTTCACAACCATCCCCTCAATCTACCTCGTAAGATGAAGCCAGTTAAACTCTGCTTACAGCCCCCCCTCCTCACACCCAGTACTTGGGCTACACTGGCTTCTTGTCTTTCTCACCCACCCATGGAGATGCTCTGTCTTTCACGGAATGCACTCCTTCTCCCCTCTGCCTTACAGCATCCCTCTCTTCCTTCAAGACTCAGCTGAAGCACCATCTTCTACATAAAGCCTTCTACTGCTAGTGTCCCTGTCTCCTACCTGGGACCTAGCATATAGAAGGCATTTAACAAATGCTTGTTAAAACTTTGAAAGACTTAAGAATACCCATCAACAGAATGATCAGCCCACAATTTCTGAAGACTCATGATGAAACATGCTCCCCACTCCTGATAAAGAGAGAGAAGACTGAGACATTTTTTGGACATGGCCAAAGTGGAAATTTGTTTGCTTGACTCTACAAATTTGTAATAGGACTGGGTTTTTTCCCTCTCTTAGTGGAGGGTGGAGGGAGGCAGAGGGTTACCATTTGGGAGGGTGAGAGAAGGCAGATCATCATGAAAATAAAATTTAATTTTAACAAATAGCTCTCTTAGGCTTGTTCTATGTGGTATGAGGGCAAAACTAGGAACAATGAGAAGTTTACGAAAAAAACAAACAAATCCAGGCTTGATGTCAGGAAAAGACTTCTGATAGTTGAAGCCATCCAAACAAACATGGGAACGGATTGTCCCTGGTGGTAACACATTACCTTCGCTAGGGTTCAAGTAGAGGGAGGTGAAACCACCATTAGTCTGGCACATTAAAAGACATAATTCCTGCTCAGCTTGAGTTTGGACTGCATGGTATTGAGGTCCCTTCCACCTTGGAATCTACAATAATAAACCAAATTTTACAATGTCATAGTTCATAAACACTTATTAAGCACCTACTTCATTCCAGGCACCGTGCTAAGCATTAGAGATACAAAAAGGAAAGAAAAAAGACAGTTCTTGCCCTCCAGGAGCTTCCAATAGAATTGGAGAAGCATAAAAGAAAGGTAAAAGAAGGAGGGGGAAGGCCCACGTTATGAAGAAGCCAGGTAGGAAATGAGACGTCTGTTCTGCCCCTCATCCTTAAAATGAAGTTGAGAAATTCTACTCCACCAGTTAGTTGGAGAGGAAGAGGGCACTGATGAGTTGTGATTACCAAGGCTGAATAAATCTTTCAAGCTGACAAGCTTTCCCAATGATGGGTTTACTGAGAGGCAGTAGAGAAAGACGTCAAAGAAGACCAAAATGGGTGGAAAAGAAGATTTCCTATTGTCATATAAATTCACCTCTCCAGTTGACTTCTGACCACAGCCCAAGATCCTGGCCTATTCCTGCCTCCCTCCTATTGCTGGGAAAGGGAAGGGTCCATCCCCCGCTCCTTGCACACTACACCCAAATCTCACTGGCCTAGAACCAGTGCTAAGGAGGAATTCCCATTTACTTAGCCTCTTCAAGGCACTTTCCTTACTGGATTTGGACCTCTTTGCTCCTCATCATTAATTGTGTGCTTTCAGTTTACACAGCAAAGCTTGATACTCCCCCAAAGGTGCAGAGTCTTCTTTGTCTTTGCTTGAGAGGCATATTTAGATAGACTCAATAGCTTGCTCCCAGAGAATGCCAAGTTTCCAAAGTTATGAGTAAACCAATGGTATGTAATATAGGTGTGTGTAAATATATTTTACCAAAAAGTTTGTTCCTGGGATTCTAAGCATAGATGGCTTGCATTGTTGACCTTCAATCAGGCTTCACATGAAGCCCAGCTGAGTGTTGCCATTGGCTAGACGTTCCACTGTCACCATCACTGAAGCTTCTCCTTCGGTTACCTTTCTCTATATTTCCCTTTCGCTTTCCACCATTTGGCCGACAGTGAATTCAGAGTTCCCTGAGCTCAGCGTGGCTTTCCACAGAAAGTCAGGACAATAGAGAATTCAGAATCACATAACACCAAGCCTAAGAGCTCCAAGAGCATCTGCAGAGACAGCAGTAGCACACAATGAGACAGCCAGAGGAATGAGCTTTCACTTAGGCTTACCCTAAGGCTCCTTTAACCTTTGGTAAGGATGACTGAGAAACAAGGGCATAAATTATAAAAAGAAACCCACAGTGATCATGGGAAGTAGGGCATAGCCTTGGCACATTTATCTAGTCTACCTCTGTGGTCTCTCCATTAGGCTGTGAGCTCCTTGAGGGCAGGGACCATACATTTGCTTTTTGTTGTATCCCCAGCACACAGTATCTGGCACACAGTAGGCACTTAATAAATGCTTGCTGACTTGATGAGTCTGTCCTATTCCCCCCCCCAACCCTCAAATTTTTCTGCAGTGAGATCTGCACGTTACAAGAGATGGCAACAGCAGGGTCTGAGTCACATTTCTGTGCAAAGCTTATCATGAATGAATGCCTTCAGTGTTCACAAACCAGCAAACGAATTTCCCCCTCCATGTTTGCTTAAATTTTATGTCTACCTTTTAACCAATCAAGTTCAATTATGTTTCTGATTCCATGAGATTTTATTAAATACCCTCTAGTTGTAGGTTCCCAAAGTGGGCACGATAGGGACGGTGGTAGTGGTAGTAATTTGAAATGACAAAAATTACGAAAATAAAACCCAAACCATTAAAAGGTTAAAGAAAGTAGATTTCCAGGGGGATGCTGAATAATTTTTTTTTAAAAGGGCACTGTAGGCCAAGTAAGATTGGGAATCTCTGTTAGAAGCTTCCCTTCACATGATAATTATGGCACAAAAAATCTTAAAGTAGCCCATGGTGGTCTTTCACATAAGACTTAAAAATGGTGAATTATTTTTCCTGAATGCTAATAGTCATAATAAGAATGGCTAACATTTGAAGTTAGCAAAATGCTTTACATATGCTGTCTCATTTGATACTGATAACAACCAAGTGGAATAGGTGCTGTTATCATTCCTACTTTACAGATGAGTAAACTGAGGCTGTTAAGCAACTTGCCCGTACTGATATGAAGTCTACCTGAGTTCAGACTTTCTGTGAGGCCAGGCAAGAAAAATCACCTTACCTCCCACCCTGTGGAGAAGGGCTGGGACCCTGAGTCTAAGAATCCTAAGAATAACAGTGAACCCCCAGCTGCTATTCCTGGCTTCCAACCTGGCCCCGGGAGTTAGCGTCCAAGGAAACAACTCTGGTGGAGATGTTACCTGGCAACCCTGCTGAGCTCCAGGAAAAGAAAGTTTTCAAAGTCCTCAGTACTGGCAAATGGTTCAACATCATCAGTAACGAAGATATTGTTATTAATGGAAATTATGGTCAAAAGGATGCATTACCATCTGCCTTGCCACTGCCTCCTCAAGACTATGGGGCTCATCCATTGAGCTTGGGCCTTGAACAGCCCATATGTGCTGTCCTTCCTAGTTAGCATGGGAGCTCCCTGAGAGCCCTGGCTGCCTTAGCTTCTCTGTTCCCAGGACTCTGCAGAGTAAATACTTAACGCTCCTCCTTTCTTCTACCCATCCTTTCCTTCTATCCATCCATCCTTCGTTCTTTCCTTTCAAACCAGCACTTAGTCCACTAGTCCAAGCTGCCTCTCTTAACTGGTGCTCCAAGATTATACATATGATGACTTAAGTTTTTGGCACAACCTGTCACTTCTTGATAGCCCTCTGTCTTCTTCCATCACCCCCAGAGAGTGCTGGCCATTCATATTATTTATTCATTCATCCATCCATCTAATAAACATGTATTTTGTGCCTACTATGTGCCAGGCACTGTGCTGAGTGCTGCGGATACAAAAAGAGGCAAGAGGGCGTGCTCATTCTGATCACATTCAACTACTTTTCTCTTGGGCTTTATGAGTATTTTACTATTGCTAACCAACCCTTCCTTATGTCCCACAAAGCTGGGTCAGTGGTCTCCATTTAAAAAAATCAAGCTGCTGCACTCAACATTTTCCACCAGATATAATACTTGGTTTGGATTTTACGCAAACACCACTTTTCTTTTTTTTTTTTTTTTTTTACAATACTACAACAAAATAAAATTATTATACAGGTGTTTGTGGAGGAAATGATGCTGATTGTTGGTGGAGTTGTGAACTAATTCAACCATTCTGGAGAGCAATTTGGAACTATGCCCAAAGGGCTATAAAACTGTGCATACCCTTTGACTCAGCAATACCACTTCTAGGTCTGTGTCCCAAAGAGATCATAAAAATGGGAAAAGGACCCACATGTACAAATATGTTTATAGCAACTCTTTTTGTGTGGCAAAGAATTGGAAATTGAGGGGATATCCGTCAATTGGGGAATGTTGTGGTATATGAATGTAATGGAATACTGTTGTTTCTTCTTTCTCATGGTTCCTCACATTACTTCTAATTACTTTTTACATTACAACTAATGTGAAAATATGCTTAATGTGAATGTGTAAGTAGAGCTCTTATCAGATTGCACACCATCTTGGGGAAGGGGAGAAGAAGAAGGGGGAGAAAATTTAAAGCTTAAAATCTTAGGGAAATGAATGTTGAAAGTTAAAACTTAATTATAAAAAAGAATAGAAAAAAAGAGAAAATAATGCTGAACAATTTCAGCGTAAGCCTGTTTTAAACAAAGGTTACGAACAGAAATAAAACTCACATTCCCCAGAGAGCTCTTGTCCCAAGCCCAAGATTTCAAATGCTTGTTTTGATGTAATGTCACTAGACAAAATCTATTAAACTAATCTTGTTCCAATTAAGCAAGAGCAAACAGACCACCTGTCTGGTTCCACATCCACTCATATTTTAGAAGTAGCTGGGCCTTTAAAATAAAAGCTTTAACTTAGTCTTAGGTGCTTAATAACAAGCTCTTGCGTAAGGCAAGTGTCTTTTTAAATTGGAAAATACTAAGTGGAAGACTTTAAATTAAGAGCAATCAGATTTCCAAAATTATCCAATAAAAAGGCAAGTTTCAGGAGGAAGTGTATTATAAATGAATTTACTTCACCTTTATTATTCATGAAAGGCAACATTGAATGAGAGAGAGCTGATCTTCAAGCCAAAAAGCCTGGGTCCCAGAACCATCTCTCTCTCTCTCTCTCTCTCTCTCTCTCTCTCTCTCTCTCTCTCTCACACACACACACACACACACACACACACACACACACACACACACACACTCTCACATATACATACATTCACACACACACTAGTTGTGATGACAGTTGAATACGTCACTTCTCAAAGCTCTAGGCAACTCTAAGACTACATCACAGAGAGGATGCTGCTCTTAATTTCTAGGAGTTGTCCATATCACAGAACTCAGTCCCTAGTCATTGTTATCCATTCTGGTTTTGGGTTCAAACACCTTTTCTTACGTATTTTAGCATGAGAAGCTCAGCATCTTTCAAAATAATATGGATGTGCTTTATTGTTGTTCAGTCATGCTGCTCTATCTGAAACATCATGGCCCCCTAGACCACAGCACACCAGTGCAGTCCATGGAGGTTTTCTTGGCAAAGACACTGGAGTGGTTTTGCCATTTCCTTCGCTAGTGGATTAAGGCAAACAGAGATCACACAGCTAGTGAGCATCTGAGGATGGGTTTGATGGAATCTTCCTGACTCCAGGCCTACTGCCACCTAACTTCGTTTTAGGATGTGCTTTATAATCAGCTCCTACAACAAACCATTTTTGCAAAGAGCCTTCTTTTTGATGCACTGATGTTACTTAAGCTGACTCTTGTAATGATTTGGAAACACTCTACAGCTCCTCCCATATTGTCTGATGTGAGGAATTGATGGTCTGTGAAACACTTCTGTGTCCAAACTGTAAAAGGGGCCACCTTTTTAACTAGTACTTGAGGACCAGTATTTCATTATGAAACCACATTTCCCTCTGTCAGTTCAGAGTACAACACATCTCTCCCACACTATCACTTTCTGTTAATTTGTCAGTTATGTGACTGTGAGTATCTTTAATTGTATCTGTGTTTTCATCTACTTGTAACATAAATACTCAGAGATCTTGGATCTTCTCTAGTTGCACCAATGTTAATCCTATCAAATGAGATTAAAAAAATACTTCACAATTCTGGAAAGCAAGCTTGTAAAAGAAGCAATACATTTGATATCAGAGACTTGGATTTTTTTTTTTTTGAAGAATTTTGGTTTTGTTTATTGAAATCATCTAATATTCTCTAGAAACTTCTGTCTTGCCAACATATTCTACCTTTATGCTTTCAAGGCATTTCCAGGTAACCCATTCAAATGCACTGAGTAGTGCTGTGGCCAACCACCTGTGCCATGAGCCCAGGGTGATCGATGGTGGTGGCAGCTGGGAATCACCATGGGCCAACGTAGGTTGCTTCCAATTTGATCTTTCACATGGACTGTGTTAAACAATCTCTGGGCTGCATTTGCTGTCAAGTAGAACAAACTTGTGTTAGGCTCCTTTCTATTGAATTTAATTTGAAACTTTTCATTTGAAAAGAATAGATGTATGTATAGGAGTTGTACTCAAAAATAGCCAATAACTGACCATTGCTCTGTGCTCTGCATCCTTCTCCAATACCCCTCTCCCCTCACTTCCAGTTGGGCGAGTCCCAGTTTGGAAAACAGTAAACAAGATCAATGAGTTTAGTTGTTGGCAGGTGTTCATGGTTAAAACTGCTAACTTTATCAGTGTTGAAGGACAGATAGAAAGCTACTACTCTCCCAATCCTCAAGATCTGGGATCCAAGGTCATCTACTCTTAACCTTTCTTATGTCCTGGATCCCTTGGGCAGCCTGATGAATCCTATGGATTCCTTTTCAGAATTGTCTTAAAATGCATAAAATAAAATACATAGTATTACAAAGGAAACCAATTATACTGAAAGACAACCAAAAATATTTTTATAAATATTTTTATAGCAAGTTTTTCTGATAAAGGTCTCATTTCTCAAATATATAGGGAACTGAGCCAAATTTATAAAAATAAGAGCCATTCCCCAATTGGTAAATTGTTATGAAGGTTATGAACAGGCAGTATTCAGAAGAAATGAAAGCTTTCAATAGTCATATGAAAAAATGCTCAAAATCAGTGATAATGAGAGAAATGCAAATGAAAATAACTCTGAGGTATCACCACATATCCATCAAATTGGCTAAGATGACAGAAAAGTCATAAATGACAAATGCTGGAAGGCATGTGGAAATATAGGTACACTAATGCACTGCTGGTAGATTTATGAACTGGTGCAATCCATTCTGGAGAAAGTTTGGAATTATGCATATCCTTTGAACTAGCAATAACACTACTAGGTTTGTATCCCAAAGAGATCAAGAAAAAAGGAAAGGATCCACATATATATAAAGTGTGTGTGTGTGTGTGTGTGTGTGTGTGTGTGTGTGTGTGTGTGTGTGTGTGTGTGTGTGGAGAGAGAGAGAGACACAGACAGAGGGCACAGGGTGAGCTTAATGTGAAGGGAGAATACTTAAGAAAAATAAAATTTACTGTTCAATGGAATGTATTAGGAGTAAGAGAAAGGGAGAGGTAGAATAAAGAAGGATGAAAGGGCTTTTACAATGCGGGGGAAGAAGGGAGAGATGAAAAGAAATAAGTGAGCCTTACTCTCATGGGATTTGGCTTAAGGAGGAATAACACACTCAGCTGGATATGGAAATCTGTTTTATCCTGCAGGAAGACAAGAGGGAAGGGAATTGGAGAGGGAAGATGATAGAAGGGACAGCAAACTGGGGAAAGGGATAACCAGAAGCAAACACTATTGTGGGAGGACAGGTCAAGGGAGAGAATGGAATAAATGGAGGGCAGGATAGGACAGAGGGAAATGTGGTTAGTCTTTTACAACATAACTATTATGGAGGTGCTTTGCATTGTTACACATGTATGACCTATATTGAATTGCTTGTTTTCTCAATGAGGGTGGGGAGGGAGGGAGAGAATATGGAACTTAAAGCTTTAAAAATAAATGTTAAAAATTGTTTTAGCATGCAACTGGAAATTAAGATGTGCAGGCAATGTAGTATAGAAATCTATTTTGCTCTACAGGAAAATAGAGGGGAAGGGGGGGTAATAGAAGGGAGGATAGACTGGAAGAAGGGGTGGATGGGGTGCATGCTGTACTGGGGTGCAGGGGGAGAGATGGGGAGAAAATGCTGAATTCAAATTCTTGTGGAAGTGAATGTTGAGAACTGAAAAATAAATAAATTCTATATTTAAAAAAAAACTTTCATTGGGAGTATTTACTCCTCAGAGATCAGTGAATGCTACAAATTAAGGCTTCATATTATTGTTTTGTGGATTGTCTACACTAGACTTTAGAAAGCAATGGGAAAAATGCTAAACTTAAAAGTGGAGGAAAATACTTTTTCTAAACTAAGTTCTGGATGCCAGGTTAAGGATCTCTGTTCATCCAACCTGGTCTTTGCACATTTTTGCATCTGTACAGATAAGGAAACAGTTTGTCTAGATGACAAAAGCAGCCCTTTGGCCAGATGAACAAACCTTTCCTCATTCTGTCCCTACGGCTCCTCACTTCCAGATCTCAGCTTTTGATTGGGTTTGTTTTCACCTGAGGAAGAGCCAGTGCTGGCTTCTGTTGTTTACGTGATCAGCCTGATGGGGTGTCTTGGCCCTCTCGAATGGACGAAGAATGATAGAGGCTGTTTTATAGAAAAGCAGTGCCACAACATGATGCAAGGATGAGCTGGACTGTGGGCAGTTTTATAGTTTGAATACATATCTGGGATGGCAAAGGGATTATTTTATTATTAGAAGCTGCAAATTGATAGCCCTGGACTTGAAATCGCCCCAGGGTTCAAATCCAGCCTCAGACACTTATTGGCTATGTGACCCTGGGCCAGTCACTTAACCTCTCTCAGGCTCAGGTTCCAAATATATAAAATGTGGATTGATAAATAAGCTCCAACTACATGCCAGGTACCTTACTAAGCTCTAAAGACACAAAAACAAAAAACAGTCTCTGCTCATATATTCTTTTGAGTCTACATTCTTTGGGAAGAGATGGTATGGGGAAGAAGGACACAACCCATAAATAAGTCTCAGTAGACAAGTTACAAATAAATATTACGTCATTTGGGAGATAAAAGTGCCTGTAACACATACTTCAAAGGCAGGTGAGGTCAAGCCCATATGAGAAAATGTATGCGAAGTAGGTGTCAGTTACAATAAGAATGCCTGTTTTATTATTCTGGCCTCCCAAAGCATTACAGATCTCACCTCTAGACTAGAGACAAGAAGCATTGCTTGAAAATTGGTATGGGGAGCAAACAATTCAAAGTTAGTGATTTACTTAGCTTGCCTCAGTTTCCTCAACTGTAAATTAGGGAGAATAATATCACTTATCTCTCAGCGTTGTTGTGAGGATCAAATGAGAGGATTTTTTGAAAAGCATTTATTTAACACACATCCTGGCACACAGTAGGTATTTAATAAAGGCTTGTTCCCCTTGCTTCTTCCCCAACAAGAAATTACCATACCATCATAGCTCTAGGGCTGGAAGAGACTGCATAGTAGTCATCTAGTTCTAGGCCATACAAGTAGTAACTGATGGAGGCAAGATATGAACTCTGCTTTTTCTGTTGTACCACAATAGCTCCCTACTTGAGCATGGAGTAGTAAGGAAAACAGGATAACCTATGACTACTGATGTTAAGTCAATCAAGGAGAACCAGGTCATTAACTCACTGACCACAATAATTTAGGAAAGGAAAACACCTTTGCAAGACTTACACACTCTGAAACAAAGTGACCATTTGGAACTCTGGGAGAACTGGGATGAATCCCACACACTTCCTAAGCCAAGAACAGAGGGTTTGACAATGCCGAATCAGACTGGACAACTAGGGGAATTGTTCTGCTTGGCTAAACTTGTTGGTTACATGGGAGGGCATGCTCATGGGCAATGAAAGTAATGTTTTTAAAAAAGGAAACAGAAAAAGAAGAAACATCCACAAAGAAAAAGAAGAAATGTCAACCTGTTACAAAGAAACATCAAATATAAAAAAAAAAAAAGTTCAGCATGGATACAAGTTGGACATTTTTGTTCCTACTTTGCTAAACTTAAAATATAGGTTAAAAAACTAACAAGTTCACAGTCTCATAAAATTCTTTTCTGTTCTTATATGTATATTCCTTTGGGGGATGCTTAAAAAAGTTATTATAAATGTAACTTCTCATTATAAAGAATATCCACTGAACACATATTTAAATTAAAACCTAGCTTAACATAAAAATAACACCTTTTCATTTTCTTCCTCTGTATTACCTTCTCATCTCCTTGACCAGTCACATGTCTAAATGTATTTCTAATAGTCTTAGTCCATGTCAGTTAGATTTCTAGTTTTTCTTTCCTTGCTTTCCATTATTTCACATGACTTCCCATATTTCCCTGTAATTGTCACATTTGTCACTTTTAAGGACAGCATGGTATTGCATTGCATTGCATTGACGCGATAGTTTGTTTAACTGGTCCCTAACCGTTGGACATTCAAGTGGTTAGATATATAGATATTACAGATATCATCCTGGGCCATCTCCAGTCATCCTGATGAATACCTGGTCACTGGATCCAGATGGCTCAGGAAGAGAAAGAGAGGCTGGTGACCTTGCACAGCCCTCCCTCACTCAAAACAAAGTCTAGTGCAAGTCATGTCATCATTTCTCTGATGTCACGATCTTCTTCAAAAACAAAGGATGAATGAACACACACACACACACACGGATATAGATCTAAAGCTAGACTAGAGGCCCCAAGGGGAAACTGATACCCACAGAAGTTAAGTGACTTGCCCAAGATTATACAGCTAGTATAAGTGGCAGGGCTGGGCACTGAACTCCAGATATATCACATCATATGGAAATGTCAGATGTCTTGCTAAGGTTTAAGTTCTGATAAAAAAATAAAATTAAAAATGATAATTTAGGATACAGCAGGAACACAGCACTGTGCTCCTTGAAGTCCGTTTCCAAAGGAAGCATTCCCTAAATGCCCGAGGATGATAAAGAAGAAACTAAAAGCTCATGTTAACCCCAGTCATTTAGAAGTGATCCAGACACAAATCCCTGCCTGCCAGTTGCTTTTTGGATGGTCTGTGTTCTCTAGAGAAGGAACAGCAGCACCCAAAGAGGACTAGCCCAAGGCTTTGGGCTGGAATGCCAACTTGGATGCTTGTTACCACTGTGACCTTGACCACTCGTTCATTCCATGAGTACTCCAGTGTCTAATGTGTGAGATACTAGGAAGTCAGAGAAAAAAAGGCAACAGTGCCTTGCCCTCAAAGAGATTACATTGTATAGAGAAAAACAGTATGTTTCCATTTAATGCAAAATATACAAGATAAACACAAAACAATGGGGGGAGAGGCCTATCAAACATGAGGATGGGTCTCATTTGGTATTAAGCTGAGCTTTGAAGAAAGCAGATTTTCAGGAGTGGAGACTGAGGAGTACCTTATGGGTATGGGCATCAGACTACGTGAAGTCATGGAGATAGAAGATCTCATGGATGGGAAGTGAGGAGTGAATGGAATGCAAGAGTGATGAAATAAAGTCACATGGAGAGGTAAGACCAAAGATGTGGATTGGAAAGTACGACAACACTCGACAAAGGAACCTGTCTTTTATCCACCTGGAGGAAAGAGGGTGCCATTTCAACAAGTGAGTCAGATCTGATGCTGGAGGAAGATTCCGTTGGAAGCCACAGAGAGGATGAAGCGAAGAGGGGAGAGAAAGACTATAGGCATGACCAGGGGATGACTAATTAAGAGAACCCCAAATGAGGATGGTCACTGAATGAGTGGAAAGGGACAATTGCAAGAGTAAATGTAGAAGCAATTTTACCAGGACTTGGCAACTACCTGGTTTTAGTCAAGGGAGAGAAGAGAAGCCAGACCTGTGTGACTGGAAAGATGGTGGTGCCCTGGCCAGAAACAGTGAAGTTCAAAAGCAAGGTGGGTTCAGTGGACAGATGACAATTCTGCTTTGGATGTGATGAGTTTGAAATGTCTGAAACACAAGTGAAAGTGTTCGACAGGAGCTGCAGGAGAAAAGACTAAATATATAGATCTTGTTATCAGCTGGATAAAAGTAATAGCCAAACCTGAGAGAAAAGACGAGAGCCCTGTAGGACCAAGCCTTAGAACTTGTCTTTGGACCTCCCCAGGCCTTGGCTTTCTTCATCTGGAAAATGAGAGGGTCCCCTAGTCCCTTTTAGCTCTAGAGTTAGGGTCAAAGATGCTAGGCATATCAATGAAGCTGTAGCTCCCTCAGTTAGTAAGTACATGAGATCTTTCTGTGTACTCAGCACCTTGCAAGGTGCAGGGGCTGGGGGGTGGGGGAGAATAAGGAAAACAAAAGCGATACAGAGCCTCTACTTGCAAGCTGCTTATGTCTGTCAACCAATAAGCATTTATTAAATTTCTACAATGTGCCAGACACTGTGATAAGTGCTATGCTAAGTTTAGTTGGGAAGATAGAAGTATCACACTTCGAAGTATTAAGTAATCGACTATGAATTCAGTATTTCACTACCACACTCCCCCCCCTTTTTAAGGCTATACATGTATGGTCATATTAAACATATTTCCATGTTGGTCATGTTGTGAAAGGAGAATCAGAACAAAAGGGAAAAACCATGAGAAAGAAAAAAATAAAAAACAACAAAAGAGAGAAAATGGTCTGCTTCGATCTGCATTCAGACTCCATAGGTGTTCTCTGGGGGTGGATGGCATCTTCCATCATGAGTCCTTTAGCACTGTCTTACATCACTGCACAGCTCAGAAGAGCTAAGTCTAACATGTCGGCCATCCGATAACGTTGCTGGTGCTCGTACTCCCTTTTCTAAGACTGTCAAAAATAGGGATGGGTCCTTAAACTGAGAAGTGGAGAATGACAAAAACTTGGAGAATCAGAAGAATCACTGACTTAGAGCTGGGGTGAATTGTTAAGAGGTCACCAGTCATTTTACAGATGAGGAAACTACAGTACAAAAAACATTAAGATTTGCCAGTAATGTCCAAAGTTGAATTCAATCAGTCAACATTTATTAAGCACCTGTGGGGGCTAAGCTATATGCTAAGTGATGTATCTGCAAAAAGAGATCAGTCCCTGCCCTCAAGGAGCTTACAACATGCAAACAGATCTATAGGAAGCAAGCTATATACAAGAAAAAGAGGAAATAATTAAAAGAGGGAAGAACTAGAATCACAGGTGTCAATCTCATCACCCTTTGCGCCTATAAAACTCCCAAGTACTGAGGAACCAGATTAAAATGTAATTGGGGAAAGTTTTACAAAAGAAATATATACAATGTAGATAACTGGAGAATAAGGTGTAAGAAGCCTGGAAAGGTAAGAGGGGACTGGATTATGAAGGGCTTTGAATGCCAGATGGAGCATTTTGTATTTGATCCTGGAGGTGATAGGGAGCCACTGGAGTTTACTGAGTAGGCGACTGCATGATTAGCCCTGTAGGTCATCTGGTCTTGTAGTACTAATCATAAGTACTATCAAAAGACCATGAAAATAATCCTGGCTTATGCAGCCACTTTGGTTGCTGAGGGCAGTGGCAGAGAAACTACTCTAAGAACTTAATAAATCTCGCCCCCACTTCTAACCCCTGGCTCAAATATCATTCTACACTCTAATACTTAGTGACTTCAATCCAGAGGTGGGAAAAGTGATGATGGGGAGAAACATATGAGACAACAGAGTTTAGGAGAAAGAGATGAAGGAGACCAAAGACCTGGAGATTACAGAAAATTCTCATACCTCCATATGTTAAACACTTTCCTCCAAAGAAGACTTGGTAGGTGCTGCACACAGCAAACACCCAATCAGACCATCCACATTGTAATGTAGGAAAAGAATTACTATAGATATGAGCTGTTCCCAAGTCAGCTGTCTGTGCACGACCTGTCAGCTTGTTGGAGTTCAGATTACAATTTATGACAAACAAGAAAAAACAGTTAACGGGAAAAAAAGATGGTGTGCATTTAAGATTTGTCAGAAATGGTAAATGGACAACTGAAGTGACATCTATACCAACCATAATAATTTCAGCCAGAAGTCGAACCAACACAGATTAATTGCTACAAGGAAACCAAAAGGGGCCAGATAGCACCTTAGTCAATAAATATCTGCCTTAACTTGCTGAAAGCATGCTACATCACACTGTCCAGCAGTCACCTGACCTTGGGAGACTAAGAGAACTGCTCCTGGAAGATCAGCTCCCGACAGCCAGTTGGGCCCTTCCTGCTCCTCAGCCAACAGGTGCCCAAGGCAACACTGGGTTAAACTATAAACTACTCTGTAAATCTCACAAAGGATGAATTATGAGCAATATGGGCTCAAAACACAGAGAAGAACTGGAGGGTAAAACTAGTCGAAAGAAAGCTTTACAAGATCTCTAAGCAAAGTCACCCTAAGGTCATTCAAAGATGAAATCAGAAAAAACACCCCAAAAGAAGAAAAATGGAAAGATTTGCAAAAGCTATTATCACAAATTATTTTTTTCCATCAAGTATGGTAGACCCCTAACATCACAGCTTCTGGGATGCTTCTAGAAGAAGTAGAAATGCCATTGAAGAAAATAAAGCTGGGAAAAGCAGCCAACCTGGAGAGAGTGTCTATAGAGGAGACCTGGGGGAGGCAATACAAATACAAGTGAGAAGGCATGAAGAGAATAAATTACAAGGCGTGTGAGGAAAGGGAAGCCCCCAAAGGGCAGAAAATAGTGTAAACCTTGATTAAAAAAAAAGGCAACCATGCAAATAGTGATAACCACCTATAATCCCTCACTCTCTTCTGGACTGTTCCACAAACAGACACTCCATCTCCCAACATTTTCTCTGGCCATCTACCATGCTAGAATGCTCTCCCTCTGCTTGGACTACTGACAGCTCTAACTTCCTTTAAGTCCCAGCTAAAATCCCACCCTCTACAGGAAGCTTTGCCCAGTCTCTCTTAATTCTAGAGCTTTCCTTCTGTTAATTATCTCCACTTCATCCAGCTTCTAGTTTGCTTTGATCTGATACTTTAGATTGTGAACTCCTTGAGGGCAGGTACTGTCTTTGACATTTTTTAGTATCCCCAGAGCTTAGCACAGTGCCTGGCACATAGCAGATGCATAATGAATATTGATTAACTAGTAACAATTGTTTAGGATTAGCTACACACACAGATTGAGGGCTTGTTCACTGAGGGTATTAGCAGGAAACAAGCAGGTTTTTCCAGATGATACACAATGGACCATATCTTTACCATCTCACGACTACCTAAAAGATGTAGAGAAGAGGCTCCCACTGTGCTGTTTATTGATGTGATTTGGTTGTTTTTTACAACCAGGTATCTCCTGTCCATATTTCACATTCCTTCAAGATTTCTTAGAAGGTCTAACTACTAAAAACAACTATATCCAATGACCCTCTGATAACAGTCGGGGAAGGCACACAACAGAGAAATGAATGGTCACCAGGTGTTGGCCTCTGGGACAGTCCAAGTTGAGGAGAGATCCCCTGAGGATGGGGAAATCCTTCAGATGTTCTGTCCCTCCTAGAAAGGCGCCATAAGCATTCAAAGGATGAGGGCAAATTCAAGTAGAAAGAGATGCCTGGGGCACATGTTGCTTTATGTTATCTACATGTGCGTAATTCTTTTGTAAAACTTTTCCCAATTACATTTTAATCTGGTTCCTCAGTACTTGGGAGTTTTACAGCCACAACGAGTGATGAGATTGACACCTCTGATTCTAAGGAAAGCCCAAAAGGACTTCACCCTGATCTGCAGGTACCCCCACAGAGACTGGCCAATAGCATGTCCATCCAGTATAGATTATATGAATGGATCTAGAGTTGAAAAGTAAGAGCAGGGCAGGATGAATGGCTTTGGGGAAATTTTAAAGCACTTTTACCAACACTGAAGTTCCTAAAACAGCAAAAAATCATCTTTTAACTCCCAACATTTTGTGGGCATAACTGTATAACAGCAAGATCTGGAACAATAGGACCTCTAAAGAACTAAAGATGGGGGTGCATGGTGGGCATAAAGGATGTCATTAAAGAAAGAAAAAGAAGATGAGCTGGGCATGGGACAAGAGCCTGGGTGCTACCCTGGTGTCCCAGGTAGGGGGAGTTTGGAGATTCACTGGGAAGACCTCTGGAGAAGATGGGCAGGCTGGGCTTGATGCCTCTCTGAGGGGAGCTGAGAGTTCTGCCCCAGCTTTGCTGGAGGCCATGAGCAGTACTGGGCAAACCAATGTGTGGGCATGCTGGGATCTGCCAGTGCCTGGCTTACCTTTGCTTGGCATCCATTCCCAGCACTTGGCACAAGAAAGTACTTGATAAATCCTAACTGATGAACCCTTTGTGCCACTTGTTGTAACCTGTGGTACTGACCAGTTAAGGATGTGCCCAGGGTCACACTTCCAGTCACACGGTTCAGGAAAAGAAGTCGACCCCTGCCATACGCGCAGCACATTAGTGTTATACATATAGCACTTTACAGGGGTTTTATTGTTTTTCACTTGAAGGGATAAAAATACTTGTAGGACTTCATTTTGTAGAGTTATAGGTGAAATATGACTTGTTCAGGGTCACTCACCTAGTATCAGGGGTGGAATTAGAACCCCACTCTTCCTGAGTCCAAGATGAAAACTCCATTGGACCAAGCCGCCACTCGGCATTCAGGAGAGGGGACAGAGTTTGTACGTAACCAATCTAGTAAAGAATAAGTAAGATATCCATTGTCTGTGCCTTGGGCCACAGTGCTTGATAAATATTTGGTGAACTGAATCCTTTGTAAGGGATAAGGAGGCTGCATGAGAGAGTAGACAGAATGCAGGCTGGGAGCTTTCATGAAGACCTGGATTTAAGTCATACTTCTAACACTAGCAGTGTGACTGTGGGTAAGTCTCTTGATCCCTCTGGGCTTCAGACAACTCCTGACTATGGGCTGTGAGGAGTAAGTTTAGCCAAAAAACAGAGATTGATGAAAGGGTAAACTGAACCCAGGCAGCTTTTACATTCATCTTTCCTTACTGTGAGGGTGGCCAAGTAAAATCCATGCAACTCTCTCCCCTAGAGTTATCCTTAGCCTACACACCTAGCTAAGGCTGTAGAAACCTCCATTATTTTGCTTTTGGTAGAACAGCTGAAATCAAGTATCAAGCTTCCTGCTGGCTCAGGGACAGGGCCACCTGGCTTTGGGGGCAGCTCTCCTGACAGCTGCCTTGGTAGAAAGGTGCTCCTGTTAGCTCTAAGGTTGAGTGACCTTCCTTTGCAGCTCAGTATGATATAGACAGAAAAGGACTGGACTTGGCTCAGAAAGCCCTGGGTTCAAATCCAATCTTGAAGCAAGTTCCTTCACCCAGAAGTTCCTCGGTTAACTTACCTGTAAAATGGGGACCACAATATGCATGGTACTCATGGCATAGGGTTGTTGTGAGGCTCAGATGAAATCTAGGATCACAGATCTAGAGTCAAAAGGGATCTAGAGGACAACACTTTCATTTTATAAATGAGGAAACTGAGGCTGAGGGATGTGAAGTGACTTGGTCCTGGTCACATGGAGTGTCCAGTGAAATTTGAACCCAGGGCCTCTGACTCCATAGCTCTCTCTGTTGCGCCCAGGTTCTTCCAAAACTCTTAGTGTACTTATGAGCCTTTAGTTGGCACTAATGTTGTTATAAAAGGACCTAAATGAATGTAGTTTTTCCTAGGAGGCCACACAGTGCCAAGCAGAGTCAGAGATCTGGTTTAGACCAGATGACACTGCCATGTATTTTTGTAATGACAGTTTGCTTTTTACAGAGGGTTTAAGGCTTGCAAAGGGTTTTACGTTATTTGATTCTTAAAAAAAAATCCTAGGAAGTGGGTGCTATTATGATCCTCATTTTACAGATAAACAAATCAAGGCAGCCAGAGATAAAGTGACTTGCCCAGGGTCCCACAGCTAGCAGGTGTTGTGGGTGGATCTGAGTTTTGGGCAGCCACAGGTGACCTGCCCCAGGAAACCTGGCTTAGGGAAAGCTGACCTGAGAATTCCTTTAAGTGTCCCCCTACCACTGCTGGCCAAATTTCCTCTCTTCAGTCCTCCTGGCCAACAGGCTCCCTACCTTGTCTAATCTTCCAGTGGGACCCTAACTTACCATGCACTCCATTTGCTAAAGCTCTAGAAATACTAGCTTGGGCAGTGAGAAAAAGAAAACTGAAGGAATGAGTGAGGGCAGAGAGAAGGAAGAAATGGTTGCTTTCTGCAGAGGTGATCATCTACTTCAAGAATTCCAGAGAGTCAACTAAAAAACGAATTCAAAAAACCGGTAACTTCTGCAGAATTAATTCCAGAATATAAAATAAATCTACCCCAATCTCCAGCACGACCTTGTATGACTGTGACAACGTCCAGTAGGAGAACAGAAAGGGAGGGGAGAAGGGGGGTCCTTTGCCTTCCAGCTTACCTGTGACTCCAGACTGTAATTCAAACAGAATTCCTCAAGAGAAATGGAGTAGTTTATTTGTAACCAACAAGTAAGAAAATGTTCTCATTTTGGGGCTGGGGTGGGGTTCAACTTCTAATATCATTGGTTTGGAGAGTTCCCAGGGAGGAAGCTCCTGGAGGCAAAAAATATCAGCAGCTTTTCATCTTAGCCAAGAGAGGTATGGAGAGGTTGGGTCTCTTTCCCAGGGTCCCAGAGCCAAGGTGGAGCAGAGGCAAGTAGGAGAAAGGAACCATAGGAAAAATGACTGCGAATATGCACAGTGCTGAACTGACCACTGCTCCCAGAGTTAGGGGAAGGGCAGGATCAAGCAGTCATTAAGCTCCTGCTGTATGCCAGGCACTACTAAGCGATTTATAAATATGACCTCATTGGACGATGTTAGGGTGAGAGGCAGGAGAGTGGATGGAGCACAGGAAGGCAATAAGAATCCTGCCTCAGACACTTTTCATCTATGTGAATCTGGGTGAGTCATTGAATCTGCTTCCTCATCTAGAAAATGGGCATAATAACTACCACCTACCTGCCTATGGAAAGCCCAGTGCAAACCTTAAAGCGCCTTAGAAATGCCAGCTACTACTGTTAGCATTACAGTCACCGTGGTTAGGTGGGCAGCAGCTCTAGGAAGCAGAGGTGTGGTGGGCCCCAGGTGAATGCTCTTCCATCAGACCTTGGCCCCAACCCCAGAAGGAGGTGGAAGCTGCGGAGCTGGCCTTCAGGGCTCCATCCCCCAAGGCCTCAGCTGGCATTTCAAGGCCCTCTGGCCCTGTCCAGCTTGACCTTTGCACCCTTATCTCAAATGAATTCCCTTTATGCACTCCGTGTTCTAATCCAACCCAACTACTGGCCCGGCTCCCAAACTGGCCGTTCCATTCTTCATCTCAGCACATGCTATCTCCCCCTCAGATCTCAATGTTCTCCCTCCTCACCTCACTCCAGAGACTCTTAGTGTCCCAGCTTCTTTCCAGGGCCTCCCCCTCCTATTTCAAGTATTCCAAAGGACTTCTTCCCCTTCTTCTAGACATGTCTTTCTTTTCTTTCCCCCAAATTCTCCTTTCATTTGTGCATCATTCCATCTCCCCTGAGGGCAGAGAAGGTTTTCATTTTAGGGCACACAGTAGGAGGTGTGCAGAATCTTTTCCCAGCTCTTTAACATTAGGAAAACATTTTCACACTGATCCTTTTTAGGTTACTTCAAAGTTAAGCTCAAATACTACTACCTACAAGAGGACTTTCTGCCACCGCTAGTGCTGGACTTTAACTACCAAGCCATGTGGCTTCTCCCAAGTGATTTCAAAATTAGAATCCATTTTAAAGAACAAACAATTTCCAATCATCAACCGTCTGATTTGTTCCCTGAAATGGTAAACAATGGCAGTCTTCTCAGAACTTGTCTGTACCCTGAGATGTAGCAACAGCAACCAAAAACCCCCTCTCTAGGTTTCAGTGTTTAGAAGAAGGATGCAGGACTGTTTTTCAACTCAAACCAAACCAGACTGAGCCAGGTGGTTCCTTAAAAGAGCAGTCTTCATCATAAAAGAGTTTGCAATAAGAATTTTCTAAGAAGTAACACTTCTATGGACAGAATCATCTTGGAGGAAAGAAAGTTTTTCCCATGGAGGTGCCTTCTTCTCAGGTCACCTGGGTAGTTTATCTGGTCCTTCCAAAATTCTTACTACTTTAGACTCTAAAGTGATTAACTGTCCTCTGACTCTAGGGCTGGGGCATCAAGGTCAGAGATCCTGAATACTCTGCATTCACTTTTCTGCTGTCACTGAAATAAATGGATGGATCGAGCTCTCTGCAAGTCTCAAGCACTACATCCAACTCTGGAATACTACCTGTGCGACCTAAAGTAATTTACACCCTCCCTGGGCCTCAGTTTCCTCACCTGTCAAATTCAGGAGTTATGTCGAATGACCTCCAAGGTCCCTTCCAGCTCCAGAGCTAAGACTGTGACACAAGAGGCCTTGCTAGATTTCCTCTAGCCTTTAATGCCTGTCTGTCTCTGTCACACACACACACACACACACACACACACACACACACACACACAGCAGCTAGGTGGTGCAGTGGATAGAGCATCAAAGCAGGAGTCAGGAGGACCTGAGTTCAAATCTCAACTCATACACTTGACACTCACAAGCTGTGTGACCTTGAGCAAGTCACTCAACCCCAATTGCCTCATCCTGGGTCATCTCCAGTCATCCTGATGAATATCTGGTCACTGGATTCAGATGGCTCTGGAGGAGAAGTGAGGCTGGTGACCTGCACAGCCCTCCCTCACTCAAAACAAAGTCAAGTGCAAGTCATGTCATTATTTCTCTGATGGCATGGTCTTCTTCGGCAGTGAAGGACGAACACACACACACACACACACACACACACACACACACACACACACTCTCTCTCTCTCTCTCTCTCTCTCTCTCTCTCTCATTCTCTCCCACACCCATAGCAGTAATGGCCCTTGGGTCTGACATAAGAAATGACTTGCCCAGGGTCACATTGGTTGATAATGGTCTGAGGTCAATAGGAACCTAGCTGTGCTTCATTCATTCCACCAAGTTGTAGCCTTATTTATTTATGTATCCCAAGGGCCTGACACATAGTGGGTTCAAAACTCAGGCCAGATGATCCAGGCCAGCAAGTCCTAGGGGACAGTGTCTTCCCGCCAGGGAATGCCAGCCCAGACATCATTCTGGTGAGGTATCTCAGATCTTTTCCTTCTGTGCTGCCTCCTCTGAGGGCACCAAAGAGAGAAAGGGAAAGGAATAAGCCATTCTTGATTCCAGCCCTAAGTGTTATGTTCTGTTTCTGTTAAGACTGTCATTTGTCTCCAGTGGAGAACTTGGAGATATGTCTGTCAAGACAGGTGATGTACTTGTTAGGACTCCACATACAGATGGCACTTCCTACTCTCCCCCATGATGGTGGACCTGGACCCCAGCCTGGCAAGATCCAAGTACCTGAAATGCTCCCATTCAGGAGTCTTTTAAGTCAGGCAAGAGTCAGTCTCTAAGCATTTATTAAGCTCCTGCTGAGTACTAGGCACTGTGCCAAGTCCTGAGGATACTAATAAAGAAATAGTCCCTGACCTCAAGGAGCTTACGTGGCAAGTGGTCAACTAGCATTTATTAAGCTCCTACTCTGTGGCAGGCATATAAAGAAAGGCAGCCTCTGCCCTCAAGAAGCTCACTTCTAAAGGGGGTGACAATTATGTAAAAACAAAGTAGAGACAAAGGAAATTAGAAGTAAGGAAGACAAGGAACAGGAGCATTCAGGGGGCCCCTGCAGCTTCTTCCTGGCTCCTCCCCAGCCCCAAAGGTGAGGGTAGAATTTTCTTCAGTGGTTTTGCCAATGAGCAGACACCCCCCTCCTCTAGCACAGAGAAGAGAAGCTCTGTAAGAGTGCCTGGGACATGGCTGTGATGCATTTCAACGGTGGGACAAACCAGTCTTCCTACTCCTACAATACACTGGAGATCCCACAGATCCCTGGGGGTTGGCCCCCACTTCCAAGACCAAGGCTACCGGTAACGAGGGGTTAACTGAGTCAACAAATGAGTGCCTTCTGTAAGCAGATATCAACTAGAACAAGAGGAAAGGCTGTCACTGCCCTGGAAACAGAGAGCCTAGGGTCACAGGCAGGTAGCATGACAGCAGGGTGTGGAATGAATCTGGAGGGATTTGGTGGAAAAAAGCTCTGGACTTGTCAAGAGCGGGTTGTGATTAAGGACAAGCCATTTCCCCTCTCAGAGCCTCACTTTTCTCATCTGTAAGATGGGGATAATAATGCCAAGAGACATTAATTCACAAGGTTGTTATCAGCATCAAACATGGGAGGGAACATAATATATATGAGAATTTTGCAAACCTTTGCCAATTTTTGGTCACTATTTGAGAGGGAAAGAAACTCAAGACAGACAGGTGACTTTGGAAACTATTTCTATAGTCCATAGGACAGCAAATGAAAGAAGGCTTGAACTTTAAATGTGTTTAGTGCCCCCAAATTAGAAGAAACTGACAGAAGCCCTCTAATCCAAGCCTCTCATTTTACTGAGTAAAAAACTGAGATTTCCCTCTGGTCTTCACCACCTCCCCACCCCAAGCTGTGGAAAGTCAGCAGAGTCCATAGACACATTGTAACACCTCCTGAGGACAGAGCACAAAGAAGTGCCCCAGCTCCTAAAGGAATGGACAAGTTCAGACTGAAAACACCATCCCAAG
Organism: Notamacropus eugenii; assembly: GCF_028372415.1. NCBI lineage: Eukaryota > Metazoa > Chordata > Mammalia > Diprotodontia > Macropodidae > Notamacropus > Notamacropus eugenii. The sequence continues at coordinate 38,752,324 of NC_092875.1, forward strand.
AAGACAACCCCAAGATAAGAGGACTTCTGAGGCTTCCAGGCATCAGGATGGCTACTTATTCCACTGTACCTGCAAGTGGGTGCCACAGTGCAGAGAGCACAGGGCCTGGAGTCAGAAAAGCCCAGAGTTCAAATCCAGCCTCAAATCCTAGCTGTGTGACCCGGGACACTTAGTTTGCCTCAGTTTCCTTAACTGTAAAATGGGGATCCTAATAATACCTACTTTGCAGGGTTGTTGTGAGGATCGTATGAAATAACATTTATAAAACACTTAGTGTCTGGCATACAAAAGGCATTTCATAAGTGCTTGTTCCTTTCCTTCCTTCCGGTCAATCCCACACCAGCTTTAGAAACTGGGCACTGGGCTGGAGACACAAAACTAAGCCAGCCCTGGCTTACATTCTAAGAAGAAACAGACCAGCACTGGCATGAACCAAAGACAGGCTTAGTTGCCCCGAGCAGAGAGAGGATAAGGGACGTGCCCAAAGTGACATGGCCAGCATGTATCAAAGGCTACCAGATATATATAGACAGAAGGTGTGCCAAAAATTTAAGTTTAACACTGCACCCAGACATTTGGAACACCCTTTGTATACCAAATAAATATAGTCTGAGGAGCTGGTAGTATGTGGGGTAGCAGAGAATCAGGAAAAGTTATGAAAAGGTTGAGTTTGTTGAGTGCCTAAGGAAACCAGGGGATTCCAAGGAGAGGTGAGAAAGGAGAGCATTCTGGGGGTGGGGGGCAGCCACGGGAGCCTTCCTCGGCACCTGGGCAAGCCTGGGTGGAGGACACTAACGTATGAGACCAGAAAGCAAGAAAGGGGCGTAAAGGGATACAAATGTCTGAGTATGTAATTTTATTCTGGAGCTAAGAGGAAGCCTTTGGAGTTTCTGGCAGCAACCTACCTAATGGGTGGCAGAAACCAAATCACACATGAAAAGGAATCTCCCCAACGTATTAAGAAAAAAGTCACTGAAAGTTCTGAAGTCGGAAGATGTGGATCCAAAAATCCCACCGCTGGCATTATCTGGCTTGGTAAAATTTGGGCAAGTCACACAATCATCCTGTACCTCAGTTTCAATACCTGTAAAACTTCCTCGGAAGCCTCTTTCAGCGCTAGGTCTCTGATCCCTTCAGTGATGAGGGGCAGCCCGGAGGCAAGTTCCGATCCACTTTTGGGGCAAGCGTTATCGCCCAATAACTTTTTCTCCTTACACACACCCCAAGTTCGCCTCGATGCAACTTCTACGCTTTGCTCTGTCCGATTCCCTGTAGACCAACTCGTTCGGTCTCCGGGGATGGGGGGGGGGGGGGAGGGGGGAAGAGAGAAACTGCCCCAAACCCTGCCCACAACAGGCGCACGATCCGGTGGTGCTCGGGAACTGGTTGATGAATGCGTGCTTACCTTGCACAAGATCCCGGAGGGACAACAAAAAACGAGCCAGGCTCCGGGTCGCGAAGATCGACCGGCCAAGGGTTAAGGGGTCAAAGGGCAGCCTCCGGCCAGAAGGGCAAAGACCCCGCAAGAGCTCCCACGCTCATTCGCTCGCCCCGCGGCGGAGGCGGAGACGACTAGGCGCTCACGAGCTCCCGGCCGCACTCCTCTCCAGCGCCGTCTGGGTCTGCCGCTGCTGCAGCAGAGCGTCTATAAACATCCCCACTGCGAGCAACTTGTCACGGGGTGGGCGGAGCCTAGCTTCTTCCAATCGCAGCTCGCGCTGCACTCCTCCCCGGCCAATCGGCGCGCGGGAAAGGTAAATTTAAACCCCCCCCTCCCCCCCTTCAACTGGGATACGAGGCGAGGAAGCGTTTGTAAGAAAGTACAGTCCCTCCAGGAGGTTGGGGGCGGGATTTTCCTCCAGCTGCAGCCTATCAGAGTGCAGTCTCTCCAGAAAGACAGCCCCAGGCTCCAATTGGGAGCAGCTTATGTTTCGGTTTCGGAGAGCAGTTGGCTACAGCGTTACTGCAAACTTTTTTTTTTCTGAAAGCTTCGGTTTCCCGGGAGATCCCAGACGGTGCCGTCGAGTCTCAGGGCCATGGCCAGAGGTAGCTTCCCGGGTGTCCGGCCAGCTGGCCCGGCGACTGGGGCGTGGGGAGCGGGGGCCGGGGTATGGAGAAGAGGGGGAGGCTTCGCATGGTCGCTCTTGCAGAACAAAGTTCCCTCACCCCACCCCATCTCGTCCCTTCCCCACGCTTCTTCCCCGCGCCTGAAGCTTGGGGTGGGGGGGTCGGCTGGAGGCCCCCTCTTAAAAGTTTCTTTCCCCTTACAGTATCCTTCGGGTCCAGGAAGAGACCTGTCTTCTTCCCGCAGCTGGGGGTGGGGGGCTGGGAATGAGTTTTGGGGAGTGGGGCATTTGGTGGGAATGATAATAATTAGCGCTTTGGGAGTGCTTTTCTGACAATTACCCTTAGAGTTAAGGGTGGGAAGCGTTGTTATCCCCATTGTACAAGTGAGGAAACTGAGGCTGGAGGAGAGAGCTCATGGCAGGGAGGGACCTGAGAGAGTTCTTTAGTTACAACCCTCCTTCCTTTGACACAGGAAACTGACCCTGGAAGAGGAAAGTAACTTGTCTGACCCAGATCATCAGGCTCTCAGGCTAAGGAGGGAATCCCCGGGTTCCCCATTTAAAAGGCAGATGCTATTTCTGCCACAAAACTTAAAGAGTTTTTTCCCTTACCCTCTTCCACTTTTCTCCCATGAAAACACCCAGCTCAGCTCAGGAGGTCAGTTGGAGACAGTTCTGAGTTGGAGGGAGCTGCTGGGGATATTTTATATACATACATCCACAAATGTGTGTGTGTAAGCGTAAGTGATAGCCTTGGTGAAGCCAAATTAGCAGTACTGTGTGAGAGGTCTGTCTTCTTTCCTCTTGCTTGTTGGGGAATGATCGTAAATAACTAAGTTCTTTTTTATTAGAGACACTGTAGGATTTCTCTAGTCTTTTGTGAGGAGTCTTTTGTTTTAGAGTTGGAAAGTATCTTAAGAGATCATTTGTACCAAATCACTCATTTTAGAGAAAAGTAAACTGAGGTAACCAGGGGCAACAAGTTGCTGGATAGAGTGCAGGGCCTGAAGTCAGGAAGACTCATTTTCCTGAGTTCAAATCTCACCTCAGCACTGACTAGCTGTGTGACCTTAGGCAAGTCACTTTACCCTGCTTGCCTCAGTTTCTTCATCTGTAAAATGAGCTGGAAAAGGAAATGGCAAACCACTCCAGCATCTCTGCCAAGAAAACCCCAGTTGGGGTCATAAATAGTCAGACGTAACTGAAACTAATGAACAACAACAACCAAAAAAAAACCCTGAAGTCCAGGGAAGTCCAATTCAGTCTTACATGCCCTGCCTCTCTAGTACACCCCCTACTCATAAACTTGTTGAAAGAACAAATGAATGAATGGTATGACCTGTCCAAGGTCATTCAGCTAGTAACCAACAGATCCAGGTTAAGAATGAGAGTGAGATTCAGTTCAACTCAAAGAGCGTTTCCCACCTACTATGTGCCTAGCATTGTGAAGGGAGGATTGTCAAATTATCATGACAGCTTACAGACATACTGGAGTCCTAAACGAGTAACTTTGTTAGTACTGTTTGTGTCATACCACTGAAACTTACATCAGGAAACAAACTATAACCGAAGGCAGACTTATGACATTTGAGGCAGTTGCAAGTGTACACCTTCTCAAACTGTTCGGTTGTGGCATTCTTCTAAACATTCCAAAGCACTGCATTATTGTTAATTTAATAATTGATAGTCCTGTGATACTCAGCATGGTACAGTGTGAAAAGCTCTGGACCTGAACTCCAAGGACCTCAATTTGAATCTCAACTCCGTTGCTTGCTATCAACATGATCTTGGGAAAGTTATGTAATCTCCCCATGCCTCAGTTTCTCCATCTGTAAAATGAACAAACTGGACTAGCTACTAACTCTAAATCTGAGTTACTTGAAGTACTCAAGAGCAAATCATCCCAGTTCTGCTCCCAAGGAAGCAGTAGTCTCATGGAAAGAGCATAGGTCTTGGAGTCAGAAGACTTACATCAAATCTCAGCATTTAGTTGTGGTATTTGAGGCTCTGTAAGTCATATAACTGCTAGGAAGCTGTTTGCTTTCTCATTAAATTGGAATAACATTTGATTCATCGGCTTCATAGAGTAATGTTGTGAACAGGGTATTTTGTAAATGTTAAGGAGCAAGATCGACATACAAGTTGTTATTTAAATATCTTTCGGCTTTGTTATTTTCCCAGATTTCCCTTAGAAGGATATGTTCAAATGAGACATACCTACTTTGCAGATGGAAAAATGAGGCATAAAATATTTGAGATTATAGGACTTTATGACAAAATACTCAGAGAAAATTATAGTTAAAACACCCTCAGATGTTCAGTATTTTAAAGTATATTTGCCATTTAAAAGGTTTAGTCTGCTTAGACTTTTTATTTTAGCAGTAGGGGGGGGTCAGATGAATAATTGAAATTAATTTAATTACACAGAAAAGTCACCTTGCCATTTACAAATATCTGTAAGTACTCAAAGAGATGCTAAGTATGTGTTCCCTGTATATCTATCCTGTATATGGTACTGACGCTTACTCTTAATTCAACAACTCAATAACAGTAATCCTCGCCCCATTTTCATACCAAGATCTAATCTGAGGCATAGTGAAGTAGAGGGAGCACTGGACCAAGTAGAAGGGAGACTGTCCCCTTTTCTGGCTGTCATAACTCTCTGTGACCATGGGCTACTTCCTATACCTCTGTGAACAACTAAATGGCCCTAAGGATTGAGGGGTGGGTCAGGAGCCACAAAGACCTGAATTTATTTCTGGCCTCAGACTTAGTAACTTATCAGCTGTGTGATACTGGGCAAGTCATTTAACCTGTCTGCCTCAGTTTCCTCATCTATAAAATGGGAATAAATAATAGTATACCCCTCCCAGGGTTTTTCTATGGATCAAGTAAGATAATATTTGTAAGGGATAATAACTGAGATATTTGTAATATTAGCACGGTGTCCAGTACATAGTAAGTGAATAATATATTCTTGTCTCCTTTCTTTCTTAAAGCCCTGTTTCTTCTTCTGTAAAATGGGGACAATTCTAGGATTACTGCTTTCACACGGTTATTTGGAGGGAAGTGCTCTGTAAATGCAGACTAAATGAAAAACCATGGCAGTCACTTCACTTCATTCTTTCCACCAAAGAGAATCTTATGCAGATGTGCCAGACTTGAACTGGGATTACGATATTACAATATTATTACTGACCATGGAGATTTCTGAGGTCCTTTCTAGGATCTATGATCTCACAAATTTTTCTAATGATACTAAAATTGATTCCTGCTTCTTCAAGTGAAGTTATTGCGTGAGTTTTTTTAGATTTGATCGATATCTTATTTTTATATTGCCTAGAATCTCCTTTGTTACCCCCTGCATCCTCTCCCAGAAAGCCATCCCTTCTAACAAAGAATTTAAAAAAAAGAAAAAGGGGAAAGAAAAAATTCCCATAGACCTCTCACTTTTGCAAAGGAGGGGGTGTGGGGGAAGTATGTTCTTATATCTCTTCTTTCACATTATGCTTGTTCTTTTTAACTTCACAAGAGCAGAGTCATTTTTTAAAACACATCCCAGGAAAGGTTCTACCTCCCCCCTTCCCCCATTGTTTACATTTATACCTGCCCTGTTAGTACACTTTGGCCACCTTTAGTACAGAATTCTTATATGTTAATTCAACAAATATTTATTAAAGTAAGTGCCTTCCCTATGCATTGTGTTGTGCTAGGAATAAGGCAGTAGGAGGAGGAGACACGTATGAAAAAGTCCTTTGTCCTCATATAGTCCAAGGGGGAATGAAACCCTGTAGTAGGTAGATAAAACATAATCCCCCTTGGTGGCTAGGGTAGAAAACTCCTTCTCCCAATTAAGATTCTCACCTGCTGTAACATTTTTAGTCCTAGAGTTGCCTAGAGACTGATAGGTTAAAGGGACTTTCCCAGGGTCACAATGCCACTCTGTCCAATCCTCCTGACTCTGAGATAGGGCTCTTTGTATCCACCAGCTACCCACAATGATACTTAGTACCTAAATTGCACACAGTGTGCTGAATACAAAGTGACAAAAGATGGGGGGAGGAGGGAGAACCTGTGTGCCCAGCATCATATATGTGTTTGTGGCTCCTTGGCCCTACGCCATTAACCTGCTATCACAGAGGCACAGTGTGTCCATCCCTTGCAAGATAGGCTGACATATCTAACCAGTGACCAAAGGAATACTTGAATTTTTCTTCGGAGCTATCAAAAAACAAGCTGCTACTCAAATAACCTGAGGCCCTCCTTTGTGACTTTGGGTGAGGCCTTTGGCCCTGGCAGGGATGGGAAACCTATAGCCTCAAGGTCACATGGGGCCCTCTAGGTCTTCAAGTCTAGCCCTCCGACTGAATCCAAACTTCTCAGAAAAAATCCCTGTGATAAAAGGATTTGTTCTGTAAAACTTGGACTCAGTTAAGAGGCTGCACTCGAGGACCTAGAAGGCCACATGTGGTCTGGAGGCTGCAGGTTCCCCACCCCTGCTAGTGCCTCAGTTCCCTAATTGAAAACTTGGAAGTTAATAACAGCCTGAGGCAGCTAGGTGGCGCAGTAGACTTGGAATCAGGAAGCCGGCGCTTCTTGAGTTCAAATCTGGCCTCAGACTCTTACTAGCTGTATGACCCTGAGCAATTCATTTCACCCTGTTTGCCTCCGTTTCCTCATCTGCAAAATGAGATGGAAAAAGAAATGCAAAGCACTCCAGTATTTTTGACAAGAAAACCCAAAGTTGGGTCTGGAGGAGTCGAACTTGACCCAACAAGGGCAGCCACCCCCATCCTTAGAGCAGCTCTAAGCCAAACCTAAATCCTTTTCCTCCCTCAGTCAGGGGATTCAGCAAAAGTTAGGAAGGAAGGGCTGCTGGGGAAAGCTCCCGAGACATGAAAAAGATCCCTCAAGAGTTCTTGTGTTTATTATCCTATTCTGGTGGGTCCTCAGACCCTAGTCTGAGAAAAAACGGCCTTAGGGGAGTTTTGTCTTTTCACAGTTATCCTGGTTTTGACATTTGTACTGTCAACAAACGTTTATTATCTCTTTCCCTCTCCCCTCCTTCCTTCATTTGCTCATTTCATTTCTCCTTTGGAAAGGTTAGTTTAAGGATGATCCGAAGGTATTTAACTGCCTTCCTCCCCCCTCCCCCCCCGCCAGCCCCCCCTTCATGGGCTAGATGGGGAGGAGCTGATGCTGCCCTAATAGCACGAGCTGGAGCCAGATTGGGGTCGGTCCCCGATTCTCCGCTCTGCCCCAGGCCACAAAAGAATATCCTGGAATGTCAGAGCCGGAAGGATCCCTCCGAGATCATCTAGTTCAACCTCCTCATTTCGGAGATGATGACTCTGAGTCCGGGGGAGTGTTAACGACTTACCCAGGGTCACGCATAGCTGGGTCTAGAACCCCGGTTAGTTGAGCTGGGCTCTTTCCAAAGACCCCTCCCCCCTTGGGTGGGATGGGTGTGGAAGGGGATGGATGGGATGAAGGGTGCCGGTCCAAGGGCGCAGTTTGGCGGGAGGAGGTGGGCGGCCCAGGCCGGGCGTGGGGAGGGGACAGAGATGGGGGGGCAGGGTGCGGAGGGGGGGGAGGAGGGGGCGGCAGGCTGGGGCGGCGCTCCGAGGCGGGAGCGCGCGGGGCCGCGGGGGCGCAGCGCGGCATGCCCGGGGGGTGGGCTCCAGGGGTGCCCGGGCGCACGGCTAGGCGCCCGCCCTCACTCGCCGCAGCCGGCCGGCTTCGGTGGCTCCGGTTCCACCGCTCGCTGGCGGGGCCGGGGCCCTTTAAACATGGCTGCGGTGGGAGGCGCCGCGCCGGGCCCGCTTGGCCCCGCAGCCCGCCCCGCTGCGCCCTGAGCCTCTGCCATCCTTCTCCCCAGGCAAGAAGATGTCGAAAACGCGGCCAGAGGAGGCGGCGGCGGCCCCGACGGGAGGAGCAGCGGCCCCCGCCCCGGGCCCGGACACGGTGGACAGAAGGGCCCCGGCGCGGCCCAGGACCAACGGGGTAAGCCGAGCCCCGGCGCTGCGGACCACTAAGGGTTAATGGGGGCCCGCGCCGGCCGGGCCGCCGGGGCCGCGAGGGGTTAATGGGGACGGGCTGCGGGCACGAAGGGGTTAAGGGAGGGCAGCCGCCCAGACCCGGGGGAACTCGGCCCGGCTCCGTACGCCTGCGCAGGATGGCACCCCCGCCCCCACCCCCCAGAAAGTCCACTCGGAACAACGCCCCGCTGCCCCAGGCCGGGGGAGCCGGCGCCCCCGGCTCCCAGCTGGGCCCGCGGTGACCACGTGGGCGCCCCCGCCCTGCTCCCCGCCCTCCGCTAGGACGTGCGGGCCGGCCACCCTATCCCGGCTGACCTTTCAGCCCCTGCTCCCCGCACCCCTCCGGGAAGCCTCCAGCCCCGCCGGGAGTTTCTCGTGGGCTCTGTGGCTGCTGCTGTGGCCGAGGGGCTGCCTAGTTGTTTCTGAACAAACCCGCTCCGTGCTGGTAAGCCCACGGCAGCACCCAGAAAGCCCAGCTCGGGATCCCCTCCGCTCGTCGGCCCGGGGTGGGGGTGGGGGAGCCGAGCGTTCGCCCGGGAGGTCCCGGACGGGCGCCTGTTGGGCCGGCCAGCTTGGCCTTGCTCTTCCTCCCGGAAGAGCTGACCCAGCTCCTCGGCGGGGACTCTTAGCCCTCCGTCACTTGCCTTGAGCTTTTCGCAGGGAAAAGTTAAGGACGGTCTTTGTGTCACTCCCCAACCCCCATGCTCCCTTCCTACTTCTCTCCCCTCCCCCCCACCAAGAGAAAAAGCTGCTTGGAAGAGGCCGAAGTAGAAAATGTCCCTTTTTAAAAGGCCCACATTGACTTCCTGCCTGGCAATCATTGCCCTATTATCATCCATATAAATTCCTCCCATTGTTCCTGGCCTAGAAAAGTATTCTTATCTTTCATCGCTCTGCCTTAACTCCTTACACACTGAAAATTTCTGCACACTGGAATTTTTTGCTTTGCTTTCGGTATTAGCTCCACCAACAGCAGACTCTGTTCAGCCTCCTCCACTTCACCCCACCCCTTTTTTTCTATGAAGGCAGAGGATGGGGTGCCCGTGTTTCACAAGTTCTCAAGTCCCTTTCCCAAGGTTGGCTTAAAGAAATTTTCCCCACAATGGTCAGTTTTGCTCTCCCAGTGTAAAGCATTGTTAGTTGGTCAGAGCTGCTTAACTCAGGGAGTTTGTTGTAAGCAATGCTTACTGGGCCAGGGGCTCTTAGTAAACATGGACTCACCAGCTGGACCAGACCGATTGGCTAAGTTTGCCAAGGCCTTTCTCAGTACCATGGAAATCAGGCCCAGAGGGTCCATGTCCAGCTCCCAGGTAAACAGCCCAAGCTGGTTCTCTGGTATTGGAGCTTCATCTTTATTTCTGGCAGATGGATGATATGTGATGACCCCCAAGTATTTGGTCCAGGTACTGTGCTCGGCAGCCTGTTCTTTTTAGGATTATCTTCAAAGACCTTCCTTCACTTCAGTCTTCCTCCCAGACTTAGAAGTGACTGACCTCAGGTCCCTGGAGTCCCAGACTGTACCAGGAGAAGGCTAGCCCTGTCAGGTCTTAGCTAAACTGGAATAAATAGGTTCTTAATAAGACCCACATCTGAAATAGTCCATCGACTATGGACCAACCTGGAGAATAGATTCATCAGCAGAAGGCTGAGCACTAAATAATGAATTTTGTCAGTCACAGCAACTGTGGACAAAACATTTATTAAGGATCTGGGAAGAAGTTGTTATCTGTGTAAGTGCAGGGAAATTCTCCTACCAATTAGAGCATGGGTTTTTGAAGTCCATACAGACCTTGTTATTCTGCTGTTCAGAGATATCTTTAATCCATCATACTTAGTCTAGTTACTTAAAAGCCTTCAAAGAGTATTTATGATGTGAAACTGGGTAATTCTGAGCAGCTAAAAGTGCAAAGAGTTGAGGCCTTTCTTACTTGGGGGTGCTCACTGTAACATGCCATGCTCCCCCTCCCACAAACCGTTTGAGAGGTATGTTGGCTTTTGTGAAGTATCCCAGATGTTACTGACTCTGATTCCTGGGGTTTTCTTTTTGACTATGGATTTGTGTCTTTTTAGGAGAATGTATTTATGGGCCAGTCAAAGATCTATTCCTACATGAGCCCCCACAGATCCTCTGGAACTCGTCCTCCACTCCAGGAGGAAAACTCTGTTGCACATCATGATGTCAAATGCCAGGGGAAAGCCTTAACCGAATTGCACAAGAAAGGAGAGGGTAAGACTCTGAAGGTATTTCTAGTCTGGTACCTAGCTAGACATTACACCAGCTGCATTTATGAGAAAGCTCTTCCTAGTACTTACTCCCCAGTCCTGAGGCTGATCAGTTTGCCACCCTACAGTTCCATCTCAAAGAGATAATGGGCCACCTGCTTTTTCATGGCCTTTCCAAACAGACCAACTTTACTTGGCTTATTTGGGTAGCAGTATGTGTGTGTGTGTGTGTGTGTGTGTGTGTGTGAGATATTAGATAGTATTGATGGACGCTTACTGTCCAGAACAAGGGACATGATGATCTTTAGCCTAGTCATACTACCGTCACAGTATGGGGTTCAAACGTGGATACTGTGTTTTAGGAGGGACATTGTCAGATGTCTTCTGGAGCACGTCCAGGAAAAATAAAGGGGATAATGAGAAGATTCAAACAAAGCCACCTGAGATTTAGACATAATTGAAGAGCTGTTTTGTAGAAAGGAGGATTAGGCTTATTGGCCTAGAGAACCAAACCTAACACCAATAGGTTGATTTCTGAGAAGAACTTCTGAAGAATCAGAACCAGTCAGAATTAGAATGGACTGCCTCAGAATGTAGTGAGCTCCCCATCACTGGGAGAGAGATCAGAAGAGCACTTGCCATGGATCTTCATGCTTTGGGCAGAGGGAGGATTCAATGGCCTCTAGGTTACTGTGATTCTCTATGGCCTACCTTTTCATTCTTGGAATTCTGCAACTCGATGGACTGACATGCAATTAAAAGGACAGTTGAGTCCAAAAGTATGGAAGTAGTAGTTCCAAGTTAGAGAAATCTGTATGCGGTAGGGTCAGAGATTTGGACATATGGTCTGATTAGGATCCTCAAAAGCAAGGGAAAGTTCTCCCAGAAATCTTAGTCCACTACAAAGACTTGATATATACACATGTTTCCATAAGGATAGAAATCAGGCCCAGGCCTCAGGCAGACACCTGCCTCTCAGAGAGGGAGTGGCCCCATTGCCTTCTTCCTAGGAGATGCCAGCAGCCACTACTGTCATAGACAGAGTATAGGGCTTCAATCTTCAAGGTCTTGGGGATCTAATCAGAATCCAGTGCTGCTTCTTGTCCTCTGAAGGATTAGCAAACACCACAATTCCAGGGCAATTTAGGCTTAAGAAGCAAATTCTCTAAAGGACAGACTCACTCCGAGTGATGTGGTTTAAAGGGTTCAGGGACACCCCCCTCCCCCACCAAGACCAGAAGATTGGACAGTGTCATCTGGAAGGAACTCACGGACTCACGCATTCTTTAAGTCAAGGGGGCAAAGGTTTATTGTAATGCCAATATGGTAGGCAGAGCTCCTTAGGGAACTTGCCCCTTAACAGGAATGATGCTAAAGCTTACATAGAAAAAGCAGTGGATTATCTGGCAGATACACTAATTAGGTGATAAAGTGCAACCTTGGTCACAGGCTTCATTCACTACTGGAAACCGGGGGAAGGGGTTTCTCAGGAGTGTATTTTTTGTCTGTTATATCTGTAGCAAGATAGCTTTGAGAGTTGATGTCCATAGGTTGACCTCTGGATTGAATATGATAATTTGGGAATCAATACATGATAATTCTGTGGTTACAAGATAGTCCTGTTTTGACAAGAGAATTTCTTCAGAAGCCAGCTTGTTCTTGTGATGGGGAAAGGTAGTTTGTTTTACTGGGGCCCACTCATGACTTATTGCTAGGCATGGTGTCTTTGGGCTGGGAAGAAAACTGCCAGGGATCGTGTTTTGAGGGTAGGGAGAGATGTGATCTTGGAATTAGCATGCAAGCACCTCCCATTCCAGGCTTGTCTAAGTTATGTTTCATAATGCAGAAGTTTTCTTCTTCCTGAGTTTTAAGGGCTCAACAAGAATATTGATAATGGGTTTTCCATGTGGGAGAATCCCCTCCTCCTGAGAATCCAGGCATTCCTATTCACTGCTCCTCAGTTATAATTCAAACAAGTGCCATGGCAGTGAGTTGATTCCTAGGACCTCTGCTGTTCATTTCTGAGAACAGTTTCAAGCCAGCATCATTCAAAACTAGTGGGTCTGGAATGTTAGCCCTCATTTCATCCCCACAGAAGTAACAGCCACATGGGAAAGTAGCTACTGGGGCAGAGTTTGTTACCAGTTTTGCAGAATGTCAGCTGGGAGGGGCACAGAGACCCCCAAGTGGCAGAGCTGGGAGGGCTTCAGACCCGGGAACGGGCATACTGAGCCTAGGGACCCAAAGACCCCAGAATGGCAGAGCTGGGAGAACCTTAGAACAGAGAGTGACCAGACTGGGCCTAGAAGCCTAAAGACCCCAGAATGGCAGAGCTAGGAGAACCTTAGAACAGAGAGTGACCAGACTGGGCCTACAGGCTCTAAGATCCCAGAATGGCAGAGCTGGGAGGGCTTCAGACCAGGGAATGGCCATACTGGGCCTAGGGACCCAAAGACCCCAGAAGTGTAGAACTGGGACGATTTTAGAAGAGAGTGACCAGACTGGGCCTAGAGGCTCATAGATCCTAGAATGGCAGAGCTGGGAGGGCTTCAGAACAGAGAGTTACCAGACTGGGCCTAGGGGCTCAAAAATCCCAGAATGGCAGAGCTGGGAGGGCTTCAGACCAGGGAATGGCCATACTGGGCCTAGGGACCCAAAGACCCCAGAATGGCAGAGCTAGGAGAACCTTAGAATAGAGAGTGACCAGACTGGGCCTAGGGGCTCAAAGATCCCAGAATGGCAGAGCTAGGAGAACCTTAGAACAGAGAGTGACCAGACTGGGCCTACAGGCTCTAAGATCCCAGAATGGCAGAGCTGGGAGGGCTTCAGACCAGGGAATGGCCATACTGGGCCTAGGGACCCAAAGACCCCAGAAGTGTAGAACTGGGACGATTTTAGAAGAGAGTGACCAGACTGGGCCTAGGGACCTAAAGACCCCAGAATGGCAGAGCTAGGAGAACCTTAGAACAGAGAGTGACCAGACTGGGCCTCGGGGCTTAAAGATCCCAGAATGGCAGAGCTGGGAGGGCTTCAGACCAGGGAATGGCCATACTGGGCCTAGGGACCCAAAGACCCCAGAAGTGTAGAACTGGGACGATTTTAGAAGAGAGTGACCAGACTGGGCCTAGGGACCTAAAGACCCCAGAATGGCAGAGCTAGGAGAACCTTAGAACAGAGAGTGACCAGACTGAGCCTAGGGGCCTAAAGACCCCAGAATGGGAGAACTGGCAGCCAATTTAGAATACAGAATGTCAGAGCTAGGTAAGGTCACCAAGACCCTTTTAGGGTATCTGGCAGGTGAAAACTATTTTCATAATACTTAAATGTTTTCATTTCTAACACTGTAAATATTGAGAGATAAAACCCATATAAACAAAAGCTTGTTGAGGCAAGGGTCCTCAGTTTTTAAGAGTGTAAAGGGGTCCTGAGGCCAAAAGGTTGAGAACTATGGATCTAATCTATAGAATTCCTTTTACGGATGAAGAGACTGAGGGGGCAGAGTGACCTCCTGGGAGAAGAGAGATAGTGACTTGCCTTCATTCCCAAAGAGAGCTAAAGGACCTCTCCTGCCACATTCCCTTTTCTTTTCCCTATAGAAATGAAGTTACTGACGGTGATCAGATTCACAGACCTGTTCACAAAAGCCTAGTTAACTCATAATGGAGCATGAACAGTAATGTTAGTATTATGGAGTAATGGAGGTACTTGGGGGAGAGGCTGTTGGGGGTGGGGTGTCCAAATAACCATTTTATAAGAAAAACATGTTTAGCATTCCAGACAAACTGACTTGTAAATGAGCTTTTGAACCACTGCTTGTTTATAAATTGGAGACATCCTGTTGCTGCAAGTAGACATGATCTTCAGCCATGGCAAAGGGGAGGGGGCAGTTCCTGTTGTCTGCATGCCCTGGGTCCCATCCCTAATATCCCCCCCCGCCCCATCATCTTCCGTCCTCCACCCTCTGAGGCCCTATGCTTTGTTCTCTAAGCCATAGCCCTCGAATTGGCATTATGCAGCTCTGGTATGTGTATAGGACAGAACCCTGGGCTCCAATCCTGGCTCAGTAATTTCTGAACTGTGTGACCCTGAGCAAGTAACTAAGCTTACCTGAGCTTCTGTTTCCTCACCTGTAAGATGGAGATTATGACTCTGGCCCAAGTACATCTTCCCCAGGGGAAGGTTGGAGACTTTTGTGATTGTGAGCTGGCAGTTTGCTGAAGGGTGGCCCCCGATCATCTGATGCCCAGGCCAGCTGCTCAGAGCTTGAGCTGTACCCTGACTGGCACAGTCCCTTCTCCTGCATTGGTGCAGACCCTGTGGTGTCTCTCATTGCTCACTTACAGTAGGTTTATGTGGCTGCCACAGAGGGCAGGCATCCTCCTTCCCTGGCACTCTTTTTGAAGTTAGTCTGAAGCAGGAGGACACTGGGGGTAAGTTGGTGTCTTTGTCCTCCCTTCCTCTGCAGAGAAAAGAATTGGCGGCAACGCCCCGGCAAGCTCTATGAAATCAGAAGAACAGAGAGGCAAAGAGCTAAGGAGGGATTCTCTGGAGCCCCTTCCAAACCACAAATCCACAGCTGCAGGAAACCCCAAAGCCATGGCGCTGCCCGCCAATGCTGCTGATGCCGCTAGTGCGAAGCACGCCCCGAAGAAACCCCCCAAAACCAAGCAGGCCTCCAGGAGAAAGTAAGTGATGTCATCTCCCTTGGGAAGACCCCAGAGCTCAAGGGGCCCTCAGCAGATTGTTCTCCCAGAGGATCATGACTAAAAAGGCGACTCTGCGCTGTTCATAGGTGGTGGGGGCAGTCAGGGCCTGGAGGGATCTTCTGCTTCATCTGTCCTCAGCCTCTCCCAGGACAGCAACCCTTTTTGATCATAAACTTTCACAGGCCTTCGATACAGTAATGGTTATGCTCATCAATGTGTGGTTAGAAAGTCCATGATAGCAATGCCTGGTGTACAGACGAAGTCATAAGCCCTCGCAATCCCTTGGTAGTACCCCCACTCCACCACACTCCCCACCCTAGTCCATCCACGATTCACACTGGGAACCACTGTTCTATCCCGCCTTGCTGGCCCAGAAAGTCGAGAGACCTTGGCCAAGGTCACATAGGAAGTCATAGAGCAGATTGAATTCGAACCCAGGCCCTTGGACTCTAGAACTACTCCTTTTTTGACTGCATCACTTTGTTGGGGCAGTTGGTTTTTCTGCCTGTAATCCCTGGTACTTTTAGTTGGCCTGCAGTTGGTCCTTAGAGGATGGGAGGGAGGGGGAGGAGGATCTGTGATGCTTTTCTTGGCACCACCAACAAATGGTTTCTCACATCTGTGAGATTTATGGATTGCCATTGCTGGATTGGGCAGGACTTTCCAACCCCAGCAGCTGGGCAAGGGGGCAACTTTTTCTTATAAAATAATTCTTTCTTATTTTATTTCTTATGGCCTCTGCACAGTACAGTCTTCCACTGATGTCCTGTTGGATGGGGGTGCCAGAATATTTACTGAGAGTCAGGGGGGTGAGGGGAATAAAGAGTCGGGAGCTTGACATGTAGGTCCCTCGGCTCATTTCATGTACAAGGAATCTGATGGAGTTTCAGAAATTATTGCTGGCTTGCCTGCTGTGTGCAGGACACTATCCTGGAAGCTTGAGATCTAAAGGGGAATTCATCTCTTGCCCTCGGAGAGACCACAGCTTTGTAGGCGGGTGAGACACACACAGATATCCGTACTGCACATTAGAACATGACTAGGCACAGGGAAAGCCAAGACAGAGTGGTGTGTGGCATATGAAGAGGGAAGAATCACTTGTAGGTGGGGAATCAGGAAGTCCTTACTGTTTGTAAAGACCTGGGGGACCCTGAGCAAAGCATTTACCATCTCTTGACCTCAGTGTTCTCATCAAATGGCACCTCCTTTGTGGGGTTGTGAGATAAGTCAGCAAGCATTTATGAAGCTCCTATTGTATACCAGGAAAAACCAGTCTGCTCTTAAGGGACTCACAGGCTTATGGGGGAAACAGTGTGCAAATGATTACATACAAACGAAATACAGACAGAGTCAGTGAGGACTGATCCACAAGGGCCTGGGGTGCTTGGGAGGGAGCTCAAAAAGGCTTCTGGGAGGTGAGATTTCAGCTGAGACTGGAAGGAAGGAAGCCAGGAGGAGAATGTGAGGAGGAAGAGCATTCCAGGTGTGGGGGACAGCCAGTGCAAGTACTTGGAGTCTGGAAATGACAGGCCACCAAGGAAGCCAGGATCACTAGAGGGGAAATTATTGTAAGGAGACAGCTTGGGTGCAGTCCTAATGCCCCACAGGGATGTGAGCTAGGGCTCTTATTAGGAAGGCATGTAAGCGCAAAGAGCATGGGAAGTGTTCCAGGTCTGCTCTAGAACAAAGTGTTTGAGGGGGAGAACCATGAAGTAGAGATGCTTTCAAAGGGTGCAGAGACTTTGCCAGGAGAGGGTTTTGCTCAGCAGCCAGAGATGGCACACCATTCCATATGCAGGGGATGGCAGTGCAATTGATCAGCAAGCATTTAGGAGGAACCTACAGAGTAGGTACAGGTGTTGTACCTACTATGTGCCAGGTGCCTTAGTACTAGGGATATAAGTACAGAAAGAAGACATGTCCTGGATCCAAGGAACTGTTCTAATAGGAAGCAACAGGTATAATATCTCTAGGATTATGGGAGATGCATGCCACGCAGACTCGAGGTAACCTTAGAAGAGGCAGCCTCAGCAGCTGGCAGACTCAGGAAAGGCCTGTCCAAGAGCCAGCTCAGAGGAGGGGGTCCTAGAGCACAGAGCAGCAGCAGCAGTGCATGGAGGAAGCCACAAGGGGAGCAGGGAGGGGAGGAATGTGGAGCCAGACCAGACTGGCAGGAAGAGAGGCCTGGCCTGGAAGAAAGGACAAGGCGAGACTTGGGGGTTGGGTGCAGGTCAGTTGAAGTATTGGGCCCTCAGATGAATTCAGTGAACACAAAAGCCTTTATTAAATGCTTCCTGCATGCTAAGCATTGGGATTGCACACAGATAAGATGATCCTTGTTGGGCAGCAGCAGCAGCAATTGGGAGGCGGGGG
The DNA here is from genome assembly GCF_028372415.1 of Notamacropus eugenii. NCBI lineage: Eukaryota > Metazoa > Chordata > Mammalia > Diprotodontia > Macropodidae > Notamacropus > Notamacropus eugenii. The sequence goes on from NC_092875.1 coordinate 38,769,730, forward strand.
GTGCTGCAGATGTCAGTGTTGCTGCATTTTCATATGAAGTCACTATATTAGTAGTTTTGCTTAATTTTTATTTTATTACAAGAGACCTCTCACAAAGTGGGAATAAGCTGTAAATGTTTTTGATGCCCAAAACACACACCAACAAAGCTTTTTTTAAAGGAAAGAGCTATTGGGTGTGGTGGCCTCCACCTGTAATCCCTGCTCCAGGCAGCCTTAGGGGCTCTCATCTACCACAGGGCTGAAGCCAATGGGGTGTCTGCACTAGGGTTGACCCTAATATGATGAGCCCCTGAGACCACAAGGCTGTCAGGCCACCTCAGGAGGGGTGAGCTGCCCACTTCCAAACCTCTGTGCTGCTCAGGAGTGTGATTGGGCCTGGGAGTGCTCCTCCAGCCTGGGGAAGACCCCGTCTCCAAAAGAAAAAGAGAGAATGATTTAATTATCACATTTCCATAAACAATAAGACGCACAAAGCTCTTGTACATCATTCTACTACAGCTCTGTAAGGCAGACACTCTAAGGATCATCCCCTTTACTCAAATAAAGAGACTGAAACTCAGAGAGGTTAGCCTAGCCACAGGTACGAGGTACTGGCTCTGACTGGCAGGTGTAGTGCTTAGTGGGAGCTGCACTCCCCTGCCACTCTAATAAGGAGGTTTCCACTTTGTGAGCTCATTTTCCAAAGGTGTTTGCATCTGCTTTCTCTGATTAAGATGATTTTTTTCGTGTACTGACCCCAACATCCTCTTCCTCCTCACAGAGCTCAGGGAAAAACTCAACAGAATCGCAAAGTCACTGACTATTATCCCGTGAGACGGAGCTCCCGCAAAAGCAAAGCTGAGCTACAGGTAAGCAGGTAGGCGGGCGTACAGACTTGGGGCCTCCTTCTGGGGCTGGGGGGAAGCCAAAAGCTACCCAGGGCCTGCCTAGTCTGGACCTACTGGGCCAGTCTAGCTCAGAGCTCCAAGGCCATATAATCTAGCCCAGGGCAAACCTGCCTCCCTGCCAACTTCCAGCCCTGATTGTTCATAGAGAAGTTTTCCTAATAGCTCCAGATTTCACCAGATCTCAGGAATAGAAGGCACCTCAGCAGTCCTGTTGTGCCTGCAGTACCTGGCCAAGAGTACCCTCCATCATATCCCTAAGGAGTGAGGATCCAGCCTCTACTTGAAGCCCCCAATGGGATGGGAGGGAGGGGGTCTCTGTAGCCCATAGACCAGGTCTCTAAAAATGGGAACAGAAACAGACATTCTCTGTGTGTCCATGTGCTTCTGTGATGTCCTTGATCTGGCTCCAACAGCCAGCCTTTCCAACATTCTCTTCCTAGTATGTGCCAGGCACTGGTCTAAGCAGTGGGATCAGTCCAGCAGATGTTTAGCGCCTACTTAGCGCAGGGCACAGTTGGGATGAGTTCCCTGAGGACCAAGACTGTGGGTGCCTGCCTCTAAGGTGAAGATGCTCAAACCCTGATAGCCTGAGGCCCAGGAGTACATACTCAGTGCCAGGTTCAGTCCTCATCAACTAGAGGGGAACTTGGAAGACTTCCTGGAAAAGGCAGCATCCTGATTAGACACTAAAGGATGCATAGGATTCCAGCAAGCAAAGAAAGAGGGAGGGCCCAGAGCAAAGGAAGGCACAGAGTGGAAAAGCACCATCTGTGTTGAGGGGCAGAGAACAGTCCATTGTGGTGAGAAGTTGGTCACCTGGGGTCAGTGAATGGCAGTTTGTTTGAGGTTGTTTTTTCATATTTTGATAATAGGATTTCAGTATAATTGGTTGCTGTTGTAATCCCATGTGTTTTGTTGTATGCATTTAAAACCCCACTGAGAATGCTTCCAGGGCCTTCAACAGAGTGAAGTCCAAGGGTCCAGGACAAAAGAAGGGGCCAGAGCACAGAGCATTAGGAGGGGAGTTGGGTGAGATGGAGCAAGACTGTAGCAAGCTTTCAGTGCCAGGTGAAGAAACTTGAACTGTATCGATGATGTATGGGGAACCACAGAAGGTACCCTATGCTCCCGGAAAACTGGATTCTCCCCTGTTCCTGGAAGCCAACCCGTGCTTTCCACCTCTCCTCCTTCCCTGAAGGAACCTTAACCCCAAATCTTGAATACTCCAGGCTTCCAGGTGGGCCTCTCTCTGTATTATGAGGGGTGAAGGTGTTCTCCAGCTGTGAAGATTTTAAAGCTAGGGCCTGTGTGGAAAGGACAGCCATGTGGCTAGTGGCCCGGACAGGATGGGAACCTCTGACCTCCAGAGAGGAAGACTGACCCTTGTAAATGATGAAGGGAAGGGAGAGGAGGACACTAGCCCTGACTGTATGTCTGGGAGCCTAGCAGGCTTCAGGGAAGGAGCCCCATGGAATGGAAGCGTTCCCATATTATGGAGGAGGAAGCTGGAGGCCAGACCTGTTCAGGGACACAGTTAGAAGATGTCAAAAGCAGAATTGGGACCCCATTGATTTCTCCATCAGTTCACCTTCCTGAATCATGATTTTACAGAATGGCTGGGGTGCTCACAGTTAACCCGTCAGAAGTGCTGAGTAAAAGCTTGACATGGGCCAATGCCCAGAAAGTAACTCAGTCTAAAAGCCTCAGTAATCATATCACCAAGGGCTCTGAGAGACTTACAGGAGAAGGCATTGAGCGACAGCAGGCTTGTCTGGGATCATCCCAACCTCTTGAAGTGCAAATCCAGGTGGACAGCCCTGGCTTCCCCCAAACCATCCCTGCCATCCACATCAGGGCATCATGGGAGGAGCCATATGGTCCAGGAGGTGCTTAGAGCAGGAGCTAACCTGACAGAGCTCCTCGTACGCTGCCTGGGTGACCTGGTACACATTGCCCCTATAGACCCCAGCTTCCTCCTCTAAAGAAAGGAGAGGCTTGGATAAGGCAATGGTACCTTCTGGCTCCAGGCCCATAAACTACTATAGAGGCAGGTGGGCGACCCAGCAGATAGAGCACAAGGTCTTGAATCGGGAATGCCTGACTTTAAATCCAGCCTCAGGCACTTACTGCCAGTATAACCTTGGACAAGTCACTTGACCGCCGTCTGCCCCAGTTTCTTCAACTGTAAAATGGGGATAATAATAGCACCTATCTTCCAGAGCTGCTATGAGGCTCAGCCGAGGTAATATTTGTAACGTGCTTAGCCTAGTGCCTGGTACACAGGAGGTGCTTAATAAAAGCTTGTTCCCTTTCCCCTTGCAGGAAAAATCCTTTATACCATGGGCTCAGCTCAGGAAACTTTGGCTTCCTTTCACCCCATACTAGGGAATGGCCAGAAAGTACTCATGTGCTTTTCCTTCTGTCTCTATCTAGTCAGAAGAAAAGAGAAAACTAGACGAATTAATTGAAAGCGGGAAGGAGGAAGGCATGAAGGTAAGGCGGATGTTAAGCACTGGGATGTAGCAGATGCCCAGGGTGGGCTGCCAGGTCTCGCCCAGGACATGTTTCCTATTGTCTATGGCAGTCAGGGACCATCAGACCCCAGCTTATTTGTTCCTAGAGACTCAACTACCAAAAGTCTTTCCCATAGACACAGCTTTACTCTCAGACCAGGAAGAAGCAGTGGGGTCTGAATATCTGAATGAATCCTGTAGGAAACGCTCAGGTGGGAAACCTTAAAGGCCTTCTTGTGGAGGCCATGCCTGCAGAATTCTCTGATTGTCACTTAGGACGTTGGCCCAGTGTCTGCTCAGGAAAAAGGTGATAACGAATTCTGCCATCTGGGTCAAGCGGCTCCCCGTTCTTGCCAAGATCCCATAGAAAGTCCTGTCCCTTCCCACCATCCCCAGCTGCCTTCTCTTCCCTTCTGTGGTGTTGTCCTTTGCTAACCCTTGAAACACACAGTGCCCTATCTCGCCTCCCTGGGCTTCCCCCCCCCCCTCCCCCCTGGATGTTCCCCTTCCCTAGCTTCCCTCCTGGATTCCATTAAGACCCTGCTCAGATAATTTTCCCTCCTACCTCCCACCCACCCCCAGCCAGGATACTTTCCTGCCTTAGTGCCCTCTCTCTGAGATGATTTGTGATTGTATAGCACATTGGCTATGTTGTTGTGTGTACAAAGGTATTACAGATGTGTCCCTCTTAGATTGTGAGCTCCTTGGGGGCAGGAACCATTTCTTGTGTGTTTGATTGGCTTTTTTGGAGGGAGTGGGGGTCAGCTTTCTTGGTATCCCAAGTACTGAACACAGACATTAATAAACTCTTGTCAACTGACTGGCTAAGAGGGTACAGCAGCAAGGGCTGCGTTAGAACCATTGAGTTTGCAACCCAACTCTTGGGCCACCTGTATATAAATTCAGTGTGTCCAAGGTGAACTTTAAGCTGCCAATAAACAGGTTGCTCAGAAAATGCAGAGGAACCTATTTAGGGGTGGCCACCCCTGTATCTTTCTCAGAGCAAGGCCCTGGCCTGTCATGCTCAGTCTTCCCCAGGCTGAGAATCTCCCATAGGCCTACACAAAGTGTGGCAGGATCTCAGGATGGGAAAGGACCTCAGAGACCACTGGGTGCTCCTGACCACAGTAGTTATTCTTCTTCCACTTGGAGACATGCAGTGAGGACCCTGGGCAAAGTAGGGTGTGGACTAGGCTTGGAGCCAAAAGACTGCAGTGCAAATCCTGCCCCAGATGCTTAGTAGCTGTCTAAGAGTCTTAGACAAGTCTCTTAGCCTTCCATAGCCCCAGTTTCTTTCTGTATAGGGATAATCAGAACACCTTTCTCCACAGGTTGGTGAGACCCAAATAAGATCATGGATGCAAAGCACTCTTTGAAGCATCCTAGAAACGTGCACTATTCTTCACAGATCTTGTGTGACCGTGGATAAGTCATTTCCCCTTTTGTTCCTGAAGACATCTTTCTTAAACGCTTGACTTGCACGTTAAGTGCAGCTCCACAAGAGTAGAGAGAGTTTTACCCTGGGAGTTCTCCAGACCAATGGAATTATGGGTGTTGAGGTTTTTAAAAAGCTCTCAGCTCCCAAGATGATCTCTTTATTCCTTACATAAAGCCTTGATGGACCACTTTGGTTCATTCATCAAGCACTTACTGAGTGCTGGGGGTAAGAAAAGAGGAGTCTGTCTTGGTGGTTGGAGAGCTGGCCTCCAAGGCAGGAATGGGAGCTCCTGGGGGCAGAGGCTGTTTTTGCCTTTCTTATGGGCTAGACACATCCTAAATGCTATATTAATGCTGGCCAGCAACCTGGGTTCAAGTCTCCCCTCAGGGCACTCTGACATTGGTCAAATGACTTGACTTTCTAGGGCTCTAGGCAGCGCTGAAAGACTGCTAGGTGCAGAAAAGGTGCCAGCCTCCACTGGAAGAGTGAGTTTTCTCATCCAGGAATTCTTTCCACTAATGGACTTAGTGCCTATAGGTCAAGTACTAGTCATAGGAGGACAAATGGTTGATATTCTATTGGGGAAATACAACCCATACACAATTAAATGAAAACTACATACAAAGTTTTTTGTGGAGGAGAGGAGGCACCAGTAACCAGGAGAGTGAGGAGAAACCTCAGGCAGGGGGTGACTCTAGAGTTAGGCTGGAAAGGAATCTAGGTCTTCTGCTGGGGAAGGTAAGAAGGGACTCCATTCCAGGCATTGGGAACAGACTGTACAGAAGGAAGGAGAGAGGAGATAGAAAGTCATCCATTGGCAGGTCTTTGAGCAGGCAGCCAACTTGGCCTGTAGCCAGTATGCATGAAGAAGGCAAGAAATATGCCGCAGGCCTGGCAGTGCCTACAGCCAGCCACTGGAGGGCTTTGGGTGGAATAGGAGTGTGTTCAAAGAGGAAGTCATTGAGCTTTTGGAGTAGGTGAAGGAATCCCCAGAGGGACTGGAGGCATTTAGGAAGTGATTGAACTAATCCAGGCAAGAGGTGATGAGGAGGTGGTGCAGTTGGAGAGAAGGGGACAGAGGTGAGGACAACAAGCCACCAAGATCTGGCAACTCCTTAGATATGAAGGGGTAAGGGAGAGAGAAAAGTTAGGGATGACTCCAAGGTTTCAGACCTGGATGATGAGACGAATGGTGTCCTGGGCAGAAATGGAGTTGCTAAGGAGAGGAGAGTTTGGTGTTTTGGGAATGAGTTCTGTTTTGGACAAGTTGAGTTTAAAATAGGAACTAGGCCGTTAGCGATGTCTGACCCTGCTCAGGAGAGGGCTCAGGGAGCATAGATATGGGAATCATTGGCATGGAGACTTCTGCCCTCTACTCCTCAAATTCATCACCTGAAGGCTTACTAAATACTTTATGTTGAGCATTTCTGTTTTGGGAGCACAGGGGTCAAGCTCTTTTAGGAGATAGCCCCTCAGCTACTTGAATGCAGCTTTCATGTTCCATCTCTTCTGCTGGGTGAATCAGCTAGCCTGAGGGTGGTGTGATTTCTGGGCCCTTTTTCATGCTTGTTCACCTGTCCCCTGGTGCTCTCCAGCTTATTTTTGTAGCATGTCCTTCCTAAAACTGCAACTGTTCTAGATGTGGTCTGAAGACTCAGCACTCCCATCTCCCTTAGTTGCAGACACTGCCTCTCTCAGTGGTAGTAGCTGTTAGTCTGCAGTCCATTAAAACCCCCAGGCTGTTCAGAGTAAGGACTGTGGTTACATGTGCCCATCATCACCCCCCAGTTTGCCCTCATGGAGTTGATTGTTTGGAAACCAAATATAAGACTGGACACAGATCCCTGTGGGTTATCTTTCATCAGATTAACACACAAGGTGATGAGACACATGAACCTAGAGGAGAATATTGTTAGGAAGCCCCTTTGCCAAGGAGAGTGGTCATCCCCTTCCCCAATACCAGCCCCATAGCAGAACTCTCAATAACACTCGGTCTTGTCTACCAATGGAGCACGTCTGAATACTTTGCTCTCATTCAGCTCATTCAAGATGCCAGCCATTAGCTTGTGTCGTTGGTGGGTTTTTTCCCCCTGGGGAAGGACAGGCCTTTTAACTTGTCTTGACAATGACCCGTTTTTCTCATCACTTCCCACCAGATCGATATCATTGATGGCAAAGGCAGAGGCGTGATTGCCACCAAGCAGTTTACAAGAGGGGAGTTTGTGGTAGAGTATCACGGGGACCTCATTGAGATCACTGATGCCAAGAAGCGCGAGGCTCTCTATGCTCAGGATCCTTCAACAGGCTGCTACATGTACTATTTTCAGTACCTGAGCAAAACCTACTGGTAAGTCAGTCCTTGGAGCACCTCAGGTCATTTCCTATTAGGCTGACTACCAGGCAGACCAAGGCACCCACCAGCCGCCGCAGCATCCTCGTCGTCCCCAGGCGAAGACTCCTCCTTTTGAATGATGAGGTAGAGGTGTACTTTCTCTTTTCTCTAGGATGCAGACTGTTCCAGACAGACCTCACCTCACCTGTGGAATGATGGGCTTCGGACTAGTCCAATAGAAACAGTTTAGCCAATTGACCTTGCCTTTCAACAGGGCCACCTCAATGAGGAATTCTTCTGGAGTCCCCCGGACTTGCCCGGGGCAATCTTTTTTTGTTTTTTGGTTTTTTTTTTGTTTGTGTTGATTCTAAAACAAATCCCAGTTTTTCGAGCCTGTGTTGAGTGAGGAAGGATTCTTCCTTGGCTGAAAAAAAAACCCCTCCCTTTTAAAAAAATCATTTTAATTTATTCCTCTATTCTTTCCTCTTTCCCCTTGCCCTCACTGCCATGCCAGTGTGGATGCCACTCGAGAAACCGATCGTCTCGGGAGACTGATCAATCACAGCAAGTGTGGTAACTGCCAAACCAAACTCCACGACATTGATGGCGTGCCTCACCTCATCCTCATCGCCTCGAGGGACATCAAAGCTGGCGAGGAGCTGCTGTATGACTATGGTGACCGCAGCAAAGCCTCCCTGGAGGCCCACCCGTGGCTCAAACACTGATCTGTGCTTCACTGGACAAAGTCCCCTCGAAGGGAATTAGTTTTTTTGGGGGGTTTTTTACACCTAATCTTAGTGGATTACTTCTGATGTTTTTAAATCTATTAAAATGCCTTTTCACTGTAGTATTTAAAAAAAAATCTGCTGCAGGTTCCCTCCCCAGCAGGCTTGCGCAGATGGCCTTAGGTTACCAAAACCTTTTCTATTTCTAGTTATTTTGTACATTTTTGCAAACAGACAAATCTGGGCTTCCCATGCATGCAGTCAAAGACTTGGTGCAGGTTTTATAGGGAGATGAGAATCTGAATTGTGGACTTAAGCAGTCCCACTGCCTCCAACTACATCGCAGTGACTTTCCACATCCCATTTTAGGGAGCACGTCAGGACAGAACATGCCTAACTTCTCTCCTGTTCTCCAACTTCTTGTCCTAATAATGACTTGACAGGTGTACATATATATATATAATATATATTTTTAATGTTTCATAATAGGCCAGTCCCTTTCCCTTCCCAACCTTTTGCTTTTGAAAACTTCCTGTCCCCGCACCACTACCACCTCTCATCACATTTGTCACTGCTCTTCTCTGAGGCTGCCCCATTCAGGGTACTGGTAAAGCTCCCTTATCCACCAGCTGCTCATCCAATCAGACACGGACAGGAAAAAGTCTCTGAATTTCCTCCCCACTTCCCTTCCCAGAGCAGGGCTTCCTATACCGGGGCTTAATCCTCTGTAGAAATGTGAACACTGAATTTATTCAACAATAGCTACTTAGATGTATATAAGTCGTTGCGGGAGTCAAGTTGCTGAGTTCTCATAGAAGAAATCCACGATGGTATTTTATTCTGTTTGGAACCAGACTTCTCTAGTGGGACCAGAACTCTTCCCATCTTCCTCTTTGCCATCACTCCCTACATACCTGGTTTTTGTTTGTTGGATTTTTGTGTTTTTGTTTTTGGTTGGTTTGTTTGGGCTTTGTTTTGTTTTGTTTAATTTGCTGGGTAGAATCAGCAAGATATGCTTCCACGTTATATCAGGCAGCCTGGTGGTTTTCCTGAGTACACAGCTATGAACTAAAGCAGAAGTCTCTTTGAAAGAGAAAAGTAGGAGCCCAGCCTCTGATGGTCACAGGTGTCCTAGGCACTCGAGCAAGGGGGCAAGGGCTTCAGGCTCAGGGCCAAAAGAGGAGACGGGATTTGGGGCATCAGCTGAAATGAAGGAGGTGACTTATCTCTCTCACAGAACAGAGCTGATCAGTCATTTCAGTCAACAGCCAGGGGACTGGAGTGACCTAGTAATGACCTTGGCACTATGCCCCCCTGGCTGCAGGGAAACCTGAAACAGGCTCTCCCTTCCTCCTTTCTGTTCCCCTGGGGTTGTTATGGTGCTACCTAAGAAAGTCTTCCCCTCACCTTCCCTGGTCATCAGGGAGTTGGAGAATCAATCAGGTGGGCGTATCAATGTGAGCTTATATGTCTTGGTTGTACCTATTTGTGGTTTAGCCTTGAATTTTAAAAGCAGACTTGAAGAGTATTTGTCTCTGTAAAAAAACAAAACAAAAAAAGGATAAAAAATTAAAAATATTTATTGCCAACTGCCTCCTATATTTTGTTTTGTTTTTCCAACTCTTGTAAGACCATGGGTAGGAATGACTGAAACTCCAGTCTAATATCTTTTTTCCTCTAGCTTTCATAGAAACTTTGGGGGTGGTATCTATTGAAAATTAATGGATTTGGTATTTAGAAAGTTATCTTACACCTGTTAGTTCTTTAACCAAACCTTGAAAGCTTTAGGATTCACAAGATCCTAGAATGTCAGAGCTGGCAGGGGGGGTGAATGTTGGTAGTCAGTGGCTCCTTTAAGCTCATTAGAATTAGAGCAGGAAGAAATCTGGTTTGTCATTTCATCCATCCTACCCATTTTCAGGTGAGGAAAGTGAGTCTCAAAGGAAAATGACTTACACCAGGTGAGTAGCCAAGGTGATTCTCAGACATGGGTCCTTAGATTCCAAACCTGATGATGCCTTTCTGAGTCTTTCTCTTTTTAGTTTTACTTCAGAGTTATTTATGACTATGCTGTACTCCGCTCTCTTGCATCTCTCTTATTACTAAGCTCTTGTATAAAAGCAATATGTGGGCAGCATTAAACTAGCACTCAGTTTGGAGTCAGAAGGACTTAGATTTAAATCATGGCTCGTAGGACACATTTCCTCAGTTTCTTCAAATTGCTTCCAAGTTCCCTTCCAGCTAGGATCCTATGAAAAGGGGCAGTATATTCCCAGCATCCTTGTGTGCCCTTCCCTCTGCTGAGAGGAGATAGATTTGTTTTGTTATTTGCCAACACTAATAGTGGCTTGGGTTTGGTTATTGGGTTTTTTCCCCCACAATTACCCAGAATTCAGCTGCCTTTTAGGTTTCTTTTTATTGTTATTGTTAATGTGTACATTCTTGTGGTTCTGCTTCTTTTTCATTCTGCTGTTTTGTAGAAGTTTTCCCATATTTGTCTCATTTTTTATATTTTTTGGGAAGGGGGTCTGGACTTGGCTGTAGACTCCAGCCAATACATGACCACAATACAAACTTCCTGGGAATAGGCAGTATCTTGCTTTATTTGTACCCCCAACACCTAACACTGATCTTGACACATAGTAGGCACTTTAAAAAATGCTTTTTTTGGGGGGGGGGTCATTCATTCCCAGATGAGGTTCCCTTTTGTGGGATATACCACAGTCTTCCCCATTTCTGGCCCCACTTGTAACCCACAGGGCCTATAGCCCAGGTGTGGGGGCCTGCATCAGGGCCCCTGACCTGTGGCAGCCCCTGCAGCTGCTGCTTTCCTAAGGGTTTGACTCCCACTTGTCTTCATGGTTACCCTGGAGGAAGCAGGGAGCCATTTTTAACTTTCTCAATATAAGAAAATCACAGTCCTTCCCTAATGAGACAGAAACATGCTTGTGCCTTTGGAGGACCACAGGTGGCTCAGAGAACTTTTGCCTGGGGCTAAGTAGCTATGTGCTAATCTTACCTGTTTATATTAACACTGCTGCTTTCCTCTAGTCTCCAGCTCCCAGTGAGGACAGACGACATAGCTGTGTATGACAGTCATCCTCATAACAAGCTACACAGCACAATGAACAGACAGTTGGCCTTGTATCCACAAAGATTTAAGTTTGAGTCTGGCCTCTGGGTGACCTGGCTAACTTCCCAATTCTTTAGGCGCCTCTCTAGGACCATAAGCTTCTGAAAAGGGGCTGAGCTGTATTGTAGAAGACTAGCCTTATCCAGGAGTTCCCTTTGCCAGTAAAATCACAACTCCCGGTCACATCCTCTTCCCTATTTCTACCCCTAATAATAACTTCTTTAAGGAGTTACACCATTCCCGGGCACATACCCCAAGGACATCAGTGTGGAAGGAAAGGTCTTGTGTACAAAACTATTCATAATAAAAGCATTCTGTGGTAGCTAAGAACTGGACACGACAAGGGTACCCCTCTACCGGGAAATGACTGAACAACTTGTCGTAAATGAATGTAATAAAATGTTGTTGCACTATTAGAAATGATACACCCAAGGAACTCAGAAACTTGGGAAAATGTAGGTGAAGTGATACAGAAGGAAGAAAATTGAAGCCAGAGATCCACATACCAAACTTGCAATGATATTTAATGAAAGTAAAATTAAAATGCTACCAAACAGAATAATTGCAATGATCAATCTTGTTCCAGAAAAAAAGAGGAACTCACTATCAGGAAAATGCCCCAGGGCAGGAATTCCAAAAATTCATTCAAACGTCCAAGTACCATGATAATCATAGGGCTGGCCCAGAAGATCTCTTTTTCTAGGTATTTATCAGGGATTTGTTGTTAATAATTGTCCTAATTTCTATAGTCATTATGCACATTTTTAAAAATAAGCATTTCTCTCATTGATACCTCCTCCCCACCCCCAATGGACAATTTTTAAAAGTCTCTTGAGAGATAGGAGAGTCTGAGAGTAGAATGTTGCATATGCTACCAGTTCTTTTGCTGCTTTGTTGACTGGGTTTTGTTGAGTTTTTTTTCTTTGTTACAAGGGAGGATTCAATGTGGGGCAAGGAATTTTGGGAAATGATTCTGATATCTAAAAAAAAGCATAAATAAAAGTCAGTGGTTGGTAATGTTATATTATTGTGCTATGTGAAATGAGTACGAGGAGTTCAGAGAATCATTGGAAGACGTATATTAACTGATGTTTGCCCTTCGTTCTCAAAGAGGTCCATGAAATCAGAGGTGCTGCCATGACGTGCAAGTGAATTGGATTTAAGTGAGGGAGAGCTGATATTGATATGAAGTAAAGAGAACTAGGAAGGCAATATGCACAATAACGTAAATGGAAAGAACAAAAAAAAAATAAAGGTGAATGTGGTATAATTTTAAAGACTAAACAGGCCCAGAGGACGATGAGGAAAAAGTACGTCCTTTCTTTCTTGGAAAAGTCGAGGGGAATGTCAGTGTGGGATATTGCATATATCATATAGCATCAACTTTGGTTGATGTGTTGGTCAGTTTTGTCAAACTTTCCTTTTCTCCTTTATTTCAAGATATATCTATGTATTTGAAAATGAAAGTGATAGCAAAACAAAAGATAGTGAATTTTAAAAGATCAAATAAAAGTGATTTGGGGAAAAGAAGAATTTTGGAAAGGCAGGTGGAGGCTAGATCGTATGAGGTCAACTGCCAGCCTGCGATGTTTGTATTTTATCTTAGAGATAACAAGGAATGCATCAAAGTTTTTTAAGCAGGGATATGACATTCTCAATAACTGGAATGATTGAGCAGATTATGGCACGGAAAAGGTATAAGAAATAAAAAAAATTCAAAAATAGGAGAAGACTTTAATAAATGTACAGATGAAAATAACTTTGAAAGACTTTAGAACTTTGATTAGTGCAACCAGAATCCAGAAGATTGTACGTTAGTCACACTGCTCACATCCTGCAACGATGAACCTAAAATGTAGACTGAGTCATGTGTTTTTGGCTATGGCCAGTGTGGAAATTTGTTTTGATGGACTATGGGTATTTCTTATGAAAGGTTTTTTAATTGTTTATTTAAGAATGTACATACTGACTTTGTAACTTAGGAGCCATTAGGAGCCAAGCCATTTACATATCCCTTTCAGCCATCTGGGTTTGACATCTTGCCATCCACATATAGTACCTTCCCCTTTCTCCCTTCACCATTTTCTACTCCTTGCTTTGGGAATAGCTTCTGTTGATGCAAGTGTTTACAGATCAAATTTTTCTACTAAGGACTGCTTTGCATCCCAAGAATTTTCATATGTTGTGTCATAATTGTCCTTTTCTCTGATTAAATTATTTATTGTTGCTATAACTTGTTTCACCTACACATTTTTTTTAAAAAGACTAATATTTAGTCTCCACTTGGGACTGAATTCCTTCTTCAAATTCATTTTATTGATTATAATTTATATTGCATTGTGTTCAGTAGAGAATGTGTTCTTTCTGCTCTAGCACACGGTCAGTTTTTTAAAGGTATGGTGCAAGACCAAGAACTATGTATGCTTCTGTTGATTCCCATTCCTTAGTGGCCAGAGGTCTATCTAACTTTTCTAAAATTCTATTCAGATCCTTAACTTCATTCTTATTTATACTTTTATTGGATTTGTCCAGGTCTGCTCTTGTTTCTGTAAAGGATCTGTCAACCAGTTACTCTATGGATCCATTCATCACGCTTTCTAAACCAAAACAGGCTTCCTTGGCCACTTAGATGTGTTTTCTCTTATTATTAGAATATATTGTTAGAATATTATTAGAATATAAACTCCTTGAGGGTAGGGACTTGTCTTGATTGTGTATTTGTATCCTCAATGCTTAGTACATAAGTACTTAATAAATGCTTTTTTATTCATTCAACTCACTGGTGTGGGTATAGCTTCTAATGACTCAAATTGCAACCTTCTTATCCTGTATAATTCTTGTACCTACCCACGTCTTGTATATATCCTCTTATAAATCTTCACTGGTACCTACCTGACATGCTAGAGATTTCCCCTAGCTCTCTGGATGTTACATGTATGCCAGTGTCTACTCTATGTGTGCTCTGTCATCCCTAAGTGGGACATAAGGAGGAAGATGAGGGGTGGGAAGGAAGGATGCTGGATTCAATCAATCAGTCATTCCTTATCCTAATGAAATAATTAACAAAATGCTCTAGGATCACCTTTGTGGGGTGAGATCATCTCTACTGAATTAATTACCTTGAGGGTAATTGTTGTGGGTGTTTGTCCTTTTCGAAGAAGACCATGACAGAGAAATGATGACATGACTTGCACTTGACTTTGTTTTGAGTTGGAGAAGGCTGGGCAAGGTCACCAGCCTCACTTCTCCTCCTGAGCCATCTGGATCCAGTGACCAGATATTTATCAGGATGACTGGAGATGGCCCAGGATGCAATGGGAGACCTTGGGTCTTTTTAGGCTAAGAACTTTTCAGGTACTCACTTAGAGGGAGGTAAGAAGTAGTCAGGGAATGGCCCCTTTAATAAGGAAAAGAAAAAAATAAAACTGGAAGGATAATTGAATTAGCTTGGAACAATCAAGTTGGGAAAGAGTAGACAATGAATGAGATTCTCATGAATGAGGAGGAACTGAGTACAAATTATGGGAACTTGTGAAGAAATGACCACCGTCCACAATAGAAGAAATGAAAGCCTAGAATACAATCTAAATTTGGGGAGAGCAGATTTCAGAGGATTCAGAGAAAACACAGGCTCCCGCAGACTAAAATGGTATAGAGGAAGTCAGCCCTGACAGAAGAGGAAGTATGCAAGAATGAAATTCTCAAAACACAAAAAGAAAACAAATTCTGATAAAGAGAAATAGGAGGAGTTTGTCTAAAGAGATTGAGGTGAATTTAAAGAGAATTCACCAACCAAACTAGATTTTTTCTAAAAGAAGATAAACAATAAATTATAGGATGTTTTGAAATAGAAGATAGAAGCAAGGGCAGATAGCAGAGGAAGGCTATAAAAGCATGGCATGGCCCTCTAAAATTGGTGCCAGGAGGTGGATTCAAATGCTTCCTCATAGTCCTCCGGAGACATGGTTGGTCATCCTTTGATGAGAGTTCCTATAACTTTCAGAATTGTTTTTCTTATATTACAATGTTATTGTCCTTGTATAAGTTACTCTCCTGGTTCTGCTTGTATGCCTGCATCATTTCTTACTTCCCAGCATTCTCCACGATCATCTCTTTCATCTGTCTGGATGAGGTTGGCTCTGGTGTGTTGACTGGGGAGAACACTTTCCAATTGAATTAGTCAGAACTAAATATGAATAGGGTCTGTGTATGTGCTAGGATCAATCAAAGGGTAATTTGTACACATAGAAGAAGCCATCTCAGAACTGGGGGACAAGATTATAGATGGATTCAAAAGGTTGGGACAAGTATGGGGATTCCCAGCATACCTTTGAGGGACAAACTGAGGACTGAGCTATGGCAAAGATGGGAGATACCAAGAATGATCTTTGGTTTGGAGCAGAGAACCCAGGCTCAGGAAATGCCCAGGAGCTCATTCTCAGAAAAATGTTTTTCAGTTCAAAAACTAAAATTCAAAGGAAATCAATTATATTAAAATACAGTGTTTGAATTTTTTTTTTTAAATAAACTCCCCAGGTTCAGAATCCCTGCAACAGTCTGTCTTCAAAAGTTAAAAAATTCACCATGCTGTGGTCTGCCCAAGGGATGACTCTCTCTGACTTCAGCTAGGCTGGTCCCCATGACAGTTTGGCAAGCCACAAACATTTATTAAGCTTCACTGGGCTAAGTGCTGGGGAGACAGGTACAGTCAGAGAGACAGACATCCAGAGAGACAGACACCCCCTGCCTTCAGGAAACTTCCATTCTAATGGGGTAGACAGGACATAGACAAGGGAGCTGAAAAGGGTGGGGGAGGGGAAGAGGTAGAGAAGGTACCAGCCAGTAAGGGGGGATGCCCGGGCCCCATCGCCAAAATAGTGACTCTGGAGGGAATTCACCAATGGCAGAAGTGTATAGTCAGTATTGTGGAAGGACACTCAGGGGTTGGAAGGCTCAGGCACATAGGCCACAAATACACAGTCAGTCCATCATCAAGCCTGTATACTAGGCTTGGCAGGAAGTGGCATAGCCTCCACTTTGCTGGTAGAGCCTCTGATAAACACAGGGTCATCACCATGCCACAATGAGTCGTCAGCATCATCATCATAGGAAGACTTATAGGGAAAAAAACTCGCCTAAACATACTCTGTCCATTAAAATGAGACTTGTATAATACATATGGAGACAGGAGGAAGGGAATACAAGCCCTAGCTGAGTATGCCCTCAGGATTCTGGAGCAAGATGTAAAAAAAGAAAAAAAATGTGTGAGGATGTATCAGTAATAATAAAAAATCTTTCGTGAGGATTTATCGATAATAATGTCTCACATTTCCATATTATCACTTTCAGAGCACTTCCTGGTCACATACAAGTTTTCTGGTGAGGTGGTTAATATAAATATGGGTTATGCCCATTTCAAAGATAAATAAACTGATGTTTGGAGAGCTTCACCAGCTTGCCTAGGCTCCCACAGCTAGCGTAGACCAGAACTGTGACCCGAGCTGGGGGGCTTATAATCTTATAGAGGGGAGGACATCTTCTTCACTCTCATCAAGGCGATTAAGAAACATCTAAGGGGAGGTAAATTAGCTAGGTGGCTCAGTGGATAGAGCACCAGGCCCAGAGTTAGGAAGACTTTGAGTTCAAATAAGACCTCAGACACTTACTAGTTATGTGACCTTAGGCAAGTTATTTCACTGGAGGAGGAAGTGGTAAGCCAGTCCAGCATCTTTGCTGAGAAAACCTGAGCTGTATGAGGCTGGATAAGAGGTATCTGTGCAAAATGCAGGCGTCATATGGAGTCTAGGAGAGAAGACTCTCCCTCCTGATGTCTCTGAATATACAGGCTACTGTACTCACTTATCCACCCACTTTCCACCCTCACACTCAACACAAATGCCACCTTTAAAATGAGTTACAGAAGGTAGAAAAGTAATTTTATTTATCTCAGTACAAAACCTTACAAAGAAAGTTATAAGAGTAGTCAATATTTTGGTGATGAAGAGGAAAAGAGCACAGGTTCTCAAGTCCAATGTGCTGGGTTCAAATCCTTGCTCTAACACTTACTGCCTGTGTAACCTTCGGTGAGTCATTTCAACATTTTGGGTTTCAGTTTTCGCATCTATAAAAATCAGTGGGCTGGACAAGATGACTTCCGTGGTTCTTTCCAGCCTGAAGTACTATGAGGTTATAACTCGTGAAACGCACAGGAAAGCATTTATTTATACTTTTCACATGGACTTTTTGTCTTTTCCTTTTAGCTGACAATTTTCACTGCTGGCACCACGAGGGCATGGCCCATTGTCTTTTCTACAGTTTTTCTTTCTCCTAATGCCCATCATAGGCCTCTCTGCACACTCTAGGAGTTTAATAAGAATCTGCTGATTTCAGTTCGCTTCTATATTAAAAGTGGAAGTGATCAGTTCTGGGGTGATGTTATTGGACCACTATCTACCCCACTGTGGAACCTCTGAAGTTTTGGTCACAGCACCCAAAAACCTGTCAGCAGCACTTCAGCACACCTGTAGAGACAAAATGGGCCCGGGGGCTCTAAGGAAAGTAAGTGACCCACCCAAGATCAAGCAGGTAGGAAGCATCAGAGAGCGGGGTTTTAACTCATGTCCTCAAGATGGGATCTGAATCCAGGTTCTCTACTTCCAGAGTTAGCTCCTGTCCATCATTCTAAACTGCCTTCTCATGCCCATGGGTTTAATGGGACAATTTTAACTACTCTGACCTGCCCTTCTGGGCGTGGGGCCTCCAAGAGTCAGATGACAGAGAGGGTTTTAGGACTTTAAAATGAAAAGGGACCATAATGATCACTTAACCCCAGTCCCTTACCCTACAGTTGGAGAAACTGGGGTCCAGAGAAGGGAACTGACTTGCCCGCAGTCACTGAGGTAAAATTCGAACCCAGGTCCTCTGACTCAAAATCCAGCACTATTTCTTTCCACTAGTCTCTCTTAACTGAGAGTCAAGGGGAAATTAAGCAGAGGGAAAAACAACATTGTATATTTCCTTCTCAATTTTTTTAGGAGAAAATAAATCAGCAAATCTGATTATCTACACATGGTACAATAAAGCCATTCCAGGTCTTCAGGGCTGGCCACAGGACCCACACAGGTCTGGGGGCTCAGGATCAGGTCCGCTTCCCTGACCTGAAAAAAAAGCTGGGACAGAAGAGCAATGGTCAGGGTGACTGTGCCCAAAGTGGGGCCCTGCACAGAAGGGCCTCCCAATACTGAGCCAAGCAAGCCTGGCCTCAGTTTCTCAGAAATTCTCTCCAGTCCAAGAAGAGCCCAATGCCTCTCTCCTTCACCAGGAAGTCCAGGTGACTTCTCTCCAGGCCTTTGCCCTAAGTATCACACTGAATGTGGTTACTCTGTCTGCCAAGCTGCAGAGCTCCCTCCCCAAGCTGCTCTCCTAGGGAGAGGGGGCAGGACCAGTCATCTCAGCATACAGTGCTCCAGGAGGAGGAGACTCTGCTGATGCAGGCTGGCACTCTCAGCTTCTAGACCAAGAGAGCATGTGACTTCCCCAGGATTACCAGAGCTAGGATATGTCAGAAGTAGGAACTGAATCCAGGTCTTGTGGCCCTGAAGCCAGCTCTCCATCCACTACACCGCACTGCCTGCCTCCCTGTGTGTCCATCCTCTCCCTCAGCCTTCTTCCATTCCCCTCTCCCTTCCTCACCCTTTCTGTCTTCTCCACCTCTCTTTATCTTTTCTTTCCTCTCTCCTCTCTCCCCCTCTCCTCCATATCTCTCCCCTTTCTTATTTCTTCTCCTCTCTTCTCTCTCTCTCTCTTCTCTCCCTCTCTTCTTTCTCTCTCCTCTCCTCTCTCTTCTCCTTCTTTCTTCTCCCTCTTCTCTCTCTCTCTCCTCTTTCTCTTTCTCTGACTTTCTCGTAGCATTTTATATTCTTCTTATGTATATGTTACAACATTTATTCAACAGCATTTATGAAGCACCTACTATGTTCCAGATGCTGTACATGTCTTATTAACTCTACTGGTCAGTCAGTCACCAAGAACTGATTAAACACCTACTATGTTCCAGGCACCATGCTAAGTGCCAACCATACAAAGAAAGGTCAGAGCACTGTTCCTGCCCTCAAGGGGGTCACATTGTATTGGAGGAGACCATGTGCAAATAACTATATACACCCAGGATCTAGTCAGTGTCTCCTTCTTAAGGAGAAGGCAAGCTCAGAGGAAGGCATTAGCATTAAGGGAAAGCCTTCTTGCTGAAGGTAAGATTGAACAGAGTCTTGAAGGAAGCCAGGGGGAGCCAGGGAGGAGCCAGGGAGAGCTGGGGGGAGCCGGGGGGAGCCAGGGAGGAGCCAGGGAGAGCCGGAGGGAGCCGGGGGGAGCCAGGGAGGAGCCAGGGAGGAGCCAGGGGGAGCCAGGGGAGGAGGGAGAGAAGGCCCACATATGAGGGCAGCCTGGAGTCAGCAGATGCAGTGTTGTGCTTGAAAGAACAGCAAAAAGTCCGTACTGGGGGGTCACAGTGTACAGAGGAGAGAAAAGTATAAGAAGCCCAGACAACCCCCCAGCTCTGAAACTACAAAATCCTTCCCATTCGAGTGCTGAGAAAATGACCCTTTGGAATGAGCTCTTTCTTCAGCGAGGCTGTGGGGTGTCGTGGATGAAATCAGAGACCTAGGTTGAAGTCCACATCTCTCTAAGCCTATACATTGCAGATGAGAGGCTGTCGATCTGCCTGGTGAAGGGAGCTCCCACCCCAATGCATCACAGGGCCAGCCTCCAAAGAGGCCTCCATCCAGTGGGGGAGCATCTGTTCCCCAGATTCAGTTCTGAATCTAGAGGAATTCAACAGATGGTCCCTGCCAAGCTTCCCTGTGCAAGCAGGAAAAGCCCCGGTCATTTGTTCTCTGCTGGCTGGCCCTTGGACCCCACTGCTTCCCCACAGTGCCCCGGGGGTCAGGTGGGCAGTAGGTCACTCACAGCTTCCTAATGATTGTTTTCTCCTGTTTGCCTCCTTTTGAGTTGGAAGGGTTGGTGACAGGAGCTTGGGGGTCTCTTCTTGGCGCCTGGCTGTTATTCGGTGGGATGAGCCCGCTAGATGAAGGGGAGAAAAGAAATGGGTGACTTTTCATTTAGTCTCTCAACTCCAATGAGGCACCTGGGTGATAGAGCTTCAGAACTAGATTGGAAAAGACCTGCCTCAGATACTTATTAGACACGTGACTGGGAACTCTCAGCATTCCAGGGAAATCACCCAAACCACACAGACACACACACACACACACACACACACACACACACACACACACAGACCCACCCACCCACACACACACACACACACACACACACACACACAGACCCACACACACACACACACACACACACACACACTCAGCAGAGCTATTTATTACTCAGTAACCCAACTTCAAAGGCAGTTCCAAGCCCAGTGTCCAGCCCACCTCCAGCCATGAACTAAGGACACTTCTCTGTGAAGAATGTTCTCCTCAACAAACCAAACCCAGCTAAAAAATGTGGGCGGTGTGGAGGAAAATATTTCTCCCATCTCTTTTTCTGCCCCTTCCATACACTCTCTTCTCCCCTCAGTTTTGTCCAGGCACCCTGCAGCCTCTTTGGCCTGGCATGACCACCTGCTTTATCACTCTCTCACAGACACAACCACAAGGAAGTTAACGTCCCTCTCTCACACCTTCAGGGTTCAGTCTCCAAAATGACGAGAATCTGGGGCCTGAATCCTAGGGTGACTGGCTCTGCTCTGTCTGTGAAGACACAACCCCATTCCCACCAAACGCATTTCTCTATAGTATGACAAACTTGAATAACTAATTGATCTTCAGACTTCACATCATCTCCCACCTCTGGGTGTTTGTCCATTCCCTCTTCATCTCTATCTTTAAGAATCTTTTTTTATCCCTTCAAGGTTCAGCTCAGGTGAAGGTATATGACCCTTTAGTGACCCAGATCTCTTCTCAAATTTCTTCTCTTCTCAAATTTTTCAAGAGTACTTTGTGTTGATTTCTCTACTGCCCTCACCTTGTACCCTTTCTCCCCCAACCCTGGCAGTCAAGGGTTTCAGTTGAGGTCCCCTTCTTATCTCAAATCCCTCAGATGCCTCACTCCACCATCTTGTCCTTCACCCCTATCTCATAAGATGTCCCCATATCCTTGACAAGACAAACCCTATTAGAATTAGAAGGAGCCATTCTAACCAGCAAAATGTGCCTCTCGTTCTCACCCTCACTTATCTTCAGCCTTTTCCCATCTACTGGCTCCTTCCCTACTACCTATAAACATACCCATGTTTTCCCCCCACCCTTAAAAAGCTCTTCACATGATTTGACCACTAGTTTCCTAGATCTCTCCTCCCCTTCATAGCTAAACTCCTGGAGAAAGCCAGTTGTAATCACTTCTTCAGCTTCCTCTCCTATGCCTTGCTTTGCCCACTAAAGCCTCTGTTGGGCCATTCAAGGAAACTTCGCTCTCCAGTTACCAATGATCTGGTAGGGGTCAAATCCACAGGCCCTCTCTCCATCCTCTTCCTCAATCACCATTTCCATTTGGAGATTCTCTCCTCTTCTGACTCGTCTTCCTCCTGTCTCACCCCTCCTCTTCCCTTTGCTGGTTTTCTTACTTAGACTTTTACTGGACTTGGCTAGGTCTGACCTTGAATGTTTCTGAGGCTCTGTGGGCTCTTCTCCCCTTTAAGCTTCCTCATTTAGTGATCTCATCAACTCGCCAGGTTCCACTACTATTTCTATTCCGATACTTCCCAGAGCTCTATCTCTAGCCTTAGTCCCCTAGTCTCTTTGCTAGGTTACAGTAACATACCCCCAACTGCTTCTTGGACATATCAATACATTCAAAATCAGTTCATTTGGGTTTTTGGTTATATAAATGGTATTTTATTTTTCCAATTACATATAAAGATAGTTTTTAACACTCACTTTTATAAGACTTTGAGTCCCAAATTTTTCTCCCTCCCCCCCTTCCCAAGCCAGCAAGCAATTTGATCTAGGTTATACATGTGTAACCATGTTAAATATATTTCCACATTAGTCATCAACATGTCCAAAATAGAACTCATTATCTTTCCCCCAAACTACCCCCATCCCACCCCTTTCCCTCCCATCCTTCCAGACTCTCCCATTACTGCTGGGAGCACCACCATCCTACAAGCCACCCAAGCCTGAAAACTTTTTTTTTTTTTTAGAGACATTCGAGATTTAGTGACTTACCCACAGTCACACAGCTAGTAAGTGTCTGAGGTCACATTTGAACTCAGGTACTACTGATTCCAGGGCCAGTGCTCTATCTACTGTGCCACCTAGCTGCCCCACAGGTCTAAAATCTTAATGTCATCCTTAATTCCTCATTCTCTCTCATTTCACATATCAGAATCCGTTGCCAAATCTCATTCTTCTATCTTTACAATGCCTTTCTCCTCACCCAGTCACTGCCCTAGCTCAGACCCCTCCCATGTAGCCTCCTAACTCCCTCCCTGTCTCTAGTTCATCTTTCACAGCTGCCAAGGTCATTTTTTAAGGCATAGATCTGATCATGTCATGCCCCCATTTTAACGAACCCCAATGATTGTCTGTCACCTCCAGGATGAAATATAAACTCCTCTCTTTGGTATTTAAAATTTCATAACCTGGTGCCTCTCTAGCTTTCTATCCTTCTTACCCTTATTCCGTTCCA
This sequence comes from Notamacropus eugenii, assembly GCF_028372415.1. Taxonomy (NCBI): domain Eukaryota; kingdom Metazoa; phylum Chordata; class Mammalia; order Diprotodontia; family Macropodidae; genus Notamacropus; species Notamacropus eugenii. Next base: position 38,792,458 of record NC_092875.1, read on the forward strand.
TCAACCCTATGGTCCAAAGTGCAGTCAAACTGACACAACACTGCACCAGCCATCCCTTCCTCCTCAGCTCAAATTCCCCCTTCTGTAGTAGGCTGTCCCCAGTCCTTCTAGCTGCTAATGACTTTCCCTAGGTAAGCAGCGAGGAGGTGGTGTGGTGGACAGAGGGGACGGAGGGAGGTGCCCTGAAGTCAGGGAGGCCTAAGTTTGAATCCTGTCTCAGACACCTACAAACTGTGTGACCCTGGTCAGGCACCTAAATGTCTCCCAGCCTTGGTTTCCCCATCTCTAAAATGGGCATGATACTACCAGCCACTTCCCAGGGTGCTTGTGGGGATCAAATAAGGTAACACACATAAGGCACTAACGAAATTCTAGATATTATTGTTTCAGATTGTCTTTATTTTGGTAACAGCCAAATCCATTGGCCCTCTCTCCATCCTCCTCCTCATTGATCACCATTTCCATCTGGAGACTCTCTCCTTTTGTGACACTCTTTCTCTCTCTGACCTCTCCAATTCTTTTTACTGTATCTTCATCCCAGCTAGAAAGTATATTCCTTGAGGGCAGGGACTGGCTTTTGACTTCCTTTCTATCCCTAGCACTTAGCATTCTACCTTAATCAATGCAGCTAAGTGGCACAGAGTGCCCAGCCTGGAGTCAGGAAGACTCATCTTACTGAGTTCAAATCCAGCCTCAGACTCTTAGTAGCTGTGTGACCCTGGGCAAGTCACTTCACCTTGTTTGCCTCAGTTTCGTCCTCTGAAAAATGAACTGGAGAAGGAAATGGCAAATTACTCCAATATCTCTACCATGAAAACCCCAAGTGGGGTCACTGAAAGTCAGACACAACTGAAAAATGACTGAACAACCATGGTTGACTCACAGGGTTACAGACTTACAGATGGAAGGCACTCTAAAGGTGATCCAGTCCAATGCCCTTCATTTACAGATAAAGAAACTAAAACTCAGAAAGGTTACTGACTACTCAAAGTCACTTAGCCAATTCCTGCAGAGTTTGGATTCAAGTCAATGCCCTCTGACTGTAAATGCAGCTGTCTTCCCACTGAGGTGTTATGGAGGCAAAGGGAAAGGGGTCTAGCCTCTTCCTTCAACATGCATGAGTCACTCCATTGAATTCAGTGAAAATGGGCAGTCATGTCCACATAGTTATTCCACTATGCCTGTCGTACAGTAAAACAAAATCACCTGGCCCTGCTCGCCCAAGGTCAATTAGAGATTAGTAAGCCCCCATGTCTAAGATCCCCTCAGTTGACTGATCTCCAATTTTTTGGTTTCCAACATGAGATTTATTGATAGGAGAGTATTTGTATTCAGGGTTGGCTCAGCTGGCAGAGAAAAGCAGCTGTCAATCAACTGACCTCTCTCCGTCATGATTTGTAACAACAATCAGGCTTCTCTCTCTGTTGATATGAATTCAGATTTGTGAACTGTGGTCTTGTTACCTCAACGATACTTAAGAAGTCACAGAACCTTAGAGTTGGAAGGCACCCCTGCAATCCTCTGACCCAAACTACAGTTATCCTTTCCACATCATGGGGGTTAGGGGCATGATGCCCCCGCATTCTGGAAAATCCACATAAAATTCTTACCAGAGAAGTCTCTGTTTTTTTTTCTTTTTCTGTTATGGGGTGTTTAGAGTACCTTACAGTCAAATTTGGATTGAGTGTTTGATCACAGGCTTATGTCATCTGCTGGTCGCCATGTGTCATATGTGGCTTCCTCAAAACTCCCCCAAAATTCCCATTTCATTTCTTAGGCTGGCCGGTGATATGTTGAAACCATGGTGGGGGAAGTCTCAGTGTGGAAGGGATAACTATACCTAAACAGGAAATTCCTCTATTCTATCCCCAACAAGTAATGGGAAACTCACTGCCTCTCAAGCCAATACTTTCTCCTTCCTAACTTCGTTAGCAAGTTTTTCCTCATGTGGAAACTGAACCTCCTTAACCTCCACTCACAGTTTCCTGGGGAAGGACCCAGGCTGGTCAACCATGCCTCCCTTCCCAACTGTGCTTCTGACTTTCTGGACTTCAATATCGTATTCTTCCATGGAGACCTTCTTCTCTCCCTTTTCTCCCTAGCTTTTCAGATCCCCTTTAGAGCTCCTTGAGGACAGGAACTGTCCTTTTTGCTTGTATTTGTACTTCCAATACTTAGCACAGTGATTAGTACACAGTAAGAGTTTAATAAATGTTTATAATTGCTTGTTTCCAATTCTAGAGCTGAGCAGATCCAATCTAGTCCCTCTTCCTTCCATACGACAGCCCTTCAAATATTTTAAGACATAGTTGTGTCTGTGGTTAGTGATACTAAATATGCGGGCAATTCGCTCTGGGGTGGAGTCAGAGGAGAGCAGAATTAGAATTAGGGAGGTCCTCACTTTGGAGACAACTGCTGGAGAAGGGCATGGAGCAGGTAGGGAGAGAGCTCATAGTTTTCTATTTTAACTAAAAATTCTTGCTAACTAGGTGCTATAATTATTCCTATACTGCTGAAAGACTGAAGCAGCTACCAGTATCTCCTCTAAATTTAAGTGCCCTAGGCCTTACCCCCAGTCACAGGACCCTAGTTCCAGCTCTGCGTAAGGGTGTGGGAGAAGTTCCTAGTCCAGGAGGAGGAGGGATCCCTGGTAAACCTTGGCCCCCTGACCCCACCCACCCTGAGCTGCCCCTACCTCTTATAGCACTGGAGTTCTTCCTGAGCCACCAGCAGCTGGGATTTGAGCTTGTTCCTCTCATGAAGCACATCCCGAAGTTCCTGCATCGTAAATCGGGGGCGATTGGGATCTGTCAGATCCACCACCACTTTGTTGGTCCCTGGGTTCACCTGTAAAACAAGAAACAAATGGTTTGGCTTCTTCTTATTGGAGAAGGGGGAAGAGGGGAAAGAGAGAGAGGAAAGGAAGAAGGGAAAAGGGGAAGGGGAGGGCAGGGAGGAACCCTGTTTTTTTGAGACCCTGAAAGACATCTTCATTCATTCTGTGGTTTCAGGGATTCTGGGAGCCCTAAATCTGCAAACTTTACAGAAATGAAGGGCAAAAGGCTCTTTAAAGTATTATTTTAACTGTACTTTGATACCAGAACAAAACATTCTCTGCATTTGATATAGCAGAATAGACCAATCTACAAGCGTTTATTAAGCTCATTTATTAGGCACTAAGATGCTAGACACTGGGGATATAAAGACAGAAATGAAACATCTTTCTTCAAGGGAGATTACATTCTAATGGGAGTAATAACAATTTTTGGACTGCTGGGGGGCGCCAGAGTGCATAGAGTGCAGGACCTGGAGTCAGGAAGACTCATATCCCTGAGTTCAAATCCCATCTCAGATGCTCACCAGTTGGTGACTTCACCCTGTTTGCCTCAGTGTCTTCATCTGTCAAAAAAGTTTTATTCTAAAAATGTTTGCCTGTTTAAGTAAAGCCTGAATAATCCACAAGTTTAATGACTCCCAGGACAAATGTTCTCTGAGAACTAGGAAAGGCCTAAAGAGTCAGTGAAGTACAGTGAATGGCCTGCTAGACTTGGAGTTACAAGAGTCGGATTCAAATCCTGCCTCTTAGACATATTAGCGATGAGCTCTGGACAGGTAAGGTATTTAACATCATCTGTAAAATGGGGATAATATTGACACAGAAAGTTGGAAAATTACACTGAGCAAGCTTGACCCCAAAGAAGAGCAATGAGAAGGCTTCCCTCCTCCTTCTTTGTTGAGGTGGGGGAGGAAGGACAATGAATACAGAACACAGAACATAACATCAGAATGTTTTGATATATTGGTTTTGCTGAAAAATTTCCTCCTCTTTTTGATTCTTTATCATAAGGAGTGGTTCTTGGTGAGGAAAAGGGTATGCTGGAGCCAGCTTGGATGGCTCCTGACAGCTGATTGCTAAATTTTCAGTGTAAGCATTTATGCCTCAGAAATGGCAAATGTTACAAAACAGGACTTGATTTCTTGCTTTTGTGAGTTATCTAGAATTAGAAGGTGATGAAGAAAATGTTCAATAAAGGAGATGGAATTCTTTCTTTTTGGAGGACAATCAGGGCTAAGTGACTTGCCCGAGGTCACACAGCTAGTAAGTATTTAAAGTCTATTTGAACTCAGGTCCTCCAGACTCTAAGGATGGTACTCTATCCTCTGTACTACCTAGCTACCCAACAGAGTAAATGTGTGTCCTGTATACATTTTTTCCCATGAAAGCTTATTGTTAAACATTTACCAGAACACTACCAGAAGAGGATAATCTTGGGAAATGCAAATGGTATCAAAACAAAAATATCAATAAAAATTTAGATAGAAGCTACCTAGTAAAGCTATTGTGAAGATCAAGTTGGATCATGTATGTAAAACATTTTGCAGATCTTAAGCAGCTATGAAAATGTTAGCTATGTTTTTTCCTGCGTGGGATCAATTTATTGTCTCTTCAGTGTAACTCAAAACCCAGAGAATAGATTTCACCTTCCAAGGGAAGCAAGAAGAAGGCAGTATTGGATACTGCCAAGAGGGCTGACCTTGGGTTCATCAGACCCGAATCAAATCTTGACTTATGGGACCCTAGGCAAGTCCCTAATTATATTACAATTAGGAAAGAAGTGAAAGGAACAAGCATTTATTAAGCATCTACTGCATGCCAGGCACTTATGCTAAGTGCTTTACAGTTATCAAGTCATTTGATCCTTACAACAACTCTGTGAAGTCATTGCTATTTTTACTCCCTTATTTTACATTTGAAGAAACTGAGACAAACAGGGTTAAGTGACTTGCCCAGGGTCAAACAGCTGGTAAATGTAGGAGGCTGGCTTTGAACTCAGGTCTTCCTGACTCCAGGCCCATCACTCTGCCCACCGTTCCACAAGTGAAGGATACTAGAGACCTACCTACACGATGGCAACCAGAATGGCAAAGGTCACAAGTCTATACCATAAGATCATCAGTTGAAATCTGCCTTGGTACTCTATATGTACCTTATATTATAGAAGCGCTTTTTGTGGTGACAAAGAACTGGAAATTGAGGAGAATGCCTATCAGTTGGGGAACAGCTGAAGAAGCTGTGGTATATAAATGTAATGGAATACTATTATGCTATAAGAAATAATGTGATATCATTTTTGCTTATCTCCTCAGTAGGGGTGGAAGGACCTGGGAGGGAGGGAGATAATTTGGAACTAAAAATTGAAAAAGAAAAGAATGTTTAGAAAAACAATAAATTTAAATGTTAAAAAAAGAAAGGAAGAATGATCAGGTGGATTTCAGAAAAACCTGGAAAGACTTACATGAACTGATACAAAATGAACTAAGCAGAACCAGGAGTACAATGTACAAAATAACAGCAACATTGTGTGATGATCAACTCTGAATAACTTAGCTCCTCTCAGCAATCCAATGATCTAAGACAATTTCAACGGACTCATAATGGAAAATGCTATCCAAATCCAGAGAAAGAACTGATGTATCCACAACACTTAGGACAGTGTCTGGAACATAGTGGACACTTAATAAATCCTTGTAAATTGATCAGCTGAAGAGACTGGACATGTTTCACTTTGAATGATTGAAGAATTTCCTTAGGGCTTATTTGTATGCAGAGCAATGCGCTAAATACTCGCTATATAAATGGAAAAATTGGACAGTCTCTGTTTTCAAAGAGCTCACAGTTTTTTAAATTGTGTTTTATTTTTCCCCAGTTGCATGTAAAAATTAATTTTTAACCTTCTATTTAAAACTTTGAGTTCGAAATTCTCTCCCCACATCCCCTCATTGAGAAGTCAAGCTACTCGATATAGGTTATACACATGTAGTCATGCAAAACATTTCCATAATAGTCATGTTGTGAAATAAAACGCAGATCAAAAAACTCAATAAAAATAAAGTTTTAAAAAGTATGCTTCAGTCTGTATGCAGACACCATCAGTTCTCTCTCAGGAGGACAGCATTTTTCATCCTAAGTCCTTCAGAGCTGTCTTGGATCATCGTATTGCTGAGCTGATCATCTTACAATCGTGCTGTTATTTTGTATACAGTACATTCACTTTGTATCAGTTCATGTAAGTCTTTCCTGATTTTTCTGAGAGCATCCTAAGAGCTCACATTCTAATGGGGGAGACTTGGAGTTACTTTGGGGGACAGGATAGCTGCTTTCAACTATCTGAAAGTCTGTCCTGTGTGAAATGGATTGGATTTTCTCTCCTTGGTCCCAGAGGGCAGAACAGAGGGCTATAGTAAATTGAGGTTTGATGTTAGAAAAAAATCTTTCTAAGAATTGGAGCTCCCCTAAAATGGAATGGGCTATCTGTGGGGGAGGTAGTGGGTCCCCCTTCTTTAAGGGACTTTGAGCAGATGACCTGTCTAGCTCAGGTACATTCAGGAGTTACAAGCCTGCCCATGAAGGCTCTAAAGTCTGCACCTTAAGACTCTTCTAAGCAAAGACGACCAAAGGCCTCTTTGATGTGCTGGCCAAAAAGCTCAGATAAATAGAGCTACTCTCTCTGACATTACTTTCCTTCTGATACGTGACCGGCAGCCTCATATGCACATTACAGAACGTGCATCTCATCTGCTGTATCATGGGGGTGCCCAGCTTGATCCACACAGGAAACTGGTAGAGTGGATATTTAAGGCCCCATCACTGTGCTGGCTATATAGCTAGCACAGTTCTCCTTCGTAGATAAACTGCCCCAACTCAGGTCTTCCCCCACAGAAGGGTAGGGAAATCAGGGCTTTCTTCAGGGCTCTGAAAGTAAGAGGTTCCTAGGTCCTTCAGTTCATGAAAACAACTGAGCTTGGCGCCTAATCAGTGATGAATGGATGAATGGAAAAGCATTTATTAAGTGTTTACTATGTGATAGGCACCATGTATGGTACTGAAGATACAAAAACAAAAGCCAGACAGTCCTTGCTCTAATAAAAAATTTTAATAAAAAAGAATAAACACCAAAGCTTAAGTGGGCTCCTTCCCTTCCTAGCAGTGTTAGAGGGAAGCCTGGGCCTCCCTGCCCGGGATATCAAAATGACTAGTTAGAAGTCTGCTTAGATATACGCACACCCTTCAAGGTCCTCGGTGTTTCTTGATAGAAGATGATTAGGGCTGGATGAGACCTACAATCACACGTACAATCAGAACACCTATAGGGTGCTGGGCTCAATTCTGGACACTGTATTTTCAGAAGGACACTGGCAAACCGGGAAGGGCTATTGAATGTAATCAGGGGCCTGGAGATCCTCCCTGCTGAGCAAAGAGGAGTGAAAGGAATGGGCAGGGGGAAGAAGCATGCTGGCTGCACAGGTAGCCCAAAACCTTCATTTTGCAGATGAAAGCACCGAGGTCCTGGAGAAGGGAAATGAACTGCCCAAGATCACCCAGGTAGTAAGTGATTGTCCAAGCTCTGTTTGAGGACCTCCAGTACATCAGACTCTACACCACCATTTTAGATAGCTCTAAGGAAGCTCTCTCTCATATTGAATCAAAATCTCCCTCCCTGTAATTTCCCCTCTAAACTGCTAGCTCTGCCCTCTGAGGCCAAGCAGAAAAAGCTCTCTTCTCATCTTCTCATCCCATCTATCCATCTATCCATCCCAGCACCAGCACTGAATGATCCTTGCTGTACCTTATTTCCTATGAACTGTAGATCCATCCATACTAACATTGCTTCTGGAAAGGCATTGCTAATAGACTGCCCTATGTCCACTCACCCATCCCTAAATTTTCTCCAGTCTGAGCATGCTCAGTTTCTTCAATGGATCTTTGTGTGATCTGGTCTCCAGTCCCCATGCCAGTTGCCCTACTTGTGCCTCAAACATTGTACATGTTAAAAATTCAGTGGGTGGGGGCAGTTAGATAGCATGGATACACTCTCACTGGCCCTGGAGTCAGGAGGATCTGAGTTCAAATTCAACCCCAGACATTTAGTAGCTGTGTGACCCTGGGCAAGGCTCTTAGCTCGATTGCCTCCCGAAAAAAAACCATATAAACAGGATAACTCAATGGTATGTACATACCTCTTCCGTGTTTGGGGGCTGCCCCTTGCTTCTGAGCCCCTCCACCTCCTTTCGAAGGCTGTCCCTCTCCATCCTGAGCTCCTCTACTGTCAAATTGCAGTCATTTACTAGGGACTCCAGCATCTCCAGGATTCGCACGATTTTAAACTGGAGCTGGGTCACCCTGGTGGCCACATCCTTGGAGTCCCCAGTGATGGCCATTAGGTCCCTTCCCACTACGTAGGAGATGTCATAGACATCCTCGGCTGTCAGCTGGAATGGGTTCTTCCCCAGAGCTCCTTCGGGACCAGTCTCCTCCTCTTCCTCCTCTTCCTCTTCCTCTTCTCCTTCTCCTTCCTCTTTCCCTGGAGAAGGCTTTTTTTCCATGGCGGTCCAGTTGTTGCTTCTCCGGGTCCTCCAGGCCTCCGGACCTGGGCCTCTCGGAGACAGACTTTATTGGTGACAACCCCGGCCTTTTAGTCAATTACACACAACTTCCTTCCTCTGACTTTAGAATCTTGCAACAATGCAAGAGTTGGGGGGGGGGCGGGGGGAATGGGATGTCTGAGGAGTGACCAATCAGGGCAGGTCGGAGAGGTGGGACTAGAGGGAGACAGGAGCAAAGTTAAATGGGCCAAAATAACTGTCCGGGACGGAAAGGCGGGCCAAGGCTGAGCCCTGGAGTTAGCGAGATAAGAGACCTGACAATGGTACCAGGCAGATGGAGGAGGGGATTCTGAGACAGCCCCACCCCCACCCCAATCTCCCCAGTTGGAAAGGAAGTCTGGAGGATGCGGGTGTTTGGAGGCCTAAAGGAAATGAGACCCGGGCTAAGGACGCCTCTGCCAGTCCAGAAGCCGTCTGTAAGGGGTGGAGGGTTGTTGCAGACGGGGAGGAGCTATTCCTTGCCTAGTAACCAGGACGCGGCCCCTGGGTTCCTATGGTGAGGGAGTGGAGGAGGACGCATAGTTTTTTCCTTCCCAGACTCGGCCTGATCAGGCATAGAATTATTATTTTCAAATATGAGTGGTGATCTGGGTTTCTGCGGGGGAGAGGAGGTTATTTTCATCTTCTGGGGTCATCAAGGGACACCAGGTGCAGTGGAAAAATGTGCCGTATTTGGAAAGTGAACATCTTGCTCTATTTTTTATTAGCTGTGTGACTAAGCAAGTCAGTGGATGTCTGGATCTCAGTTTTCTCATCTGTCAAACAGGAGGGTTGGGCTAGATGGCCTCTAAGATTACTTCCAGCTCGGGGTCTTGCCACCAGATTTCCCTCCAGCCCTCCTGGACCAGGAATTCTAGTCTCCCCTTCTCTGATGGGAAGGCAGTCCTACAGGTACCTCTCAGAATATGAGGAGCTGGAGATAGTGAGTGAAAAAACTTTAATTAAGGCTTTACCATATAAAAAGCCTTGTGATACAAAGAAAGGCAAAACAAAATGAGGGCTGTCCAGAGTTCATCAAGAAGCTGAGTCTTTAACCTTCTTGTGTGTCCTGTACCCCTTGGTCCAGGTGAAGCCTGAGGGCCCTTTTATTTGAAGGAAATGCTAAATTCCAGTTAGAGGTTAATGAAAATAAAGATGTATTTTCCCCACCCAATTCAGAGATCCCCTGAAATATATCATTAAGTCTCTTGAAGGTTGGGGGTGTCTCCAGGGTAGGATCCCCTGGTCTAGACTAAAGCCCAGTGGAGTCTGTTTCCCAGAATCTCTGAATTGTGTAAGGGCTCTCCCAGGACATGGAGTCCAACCCATACTGGACACAGGGATTCTCTGATATGCCAAAGGGTAGATGCTTTGGGGGCAAGGCTTGGACTAGAGACAGGGAATGTCTGAAGAGTGATCAATCAAGGCAGTCTCATTTTTAAAGCAAGACAATTGGATCAGATAATTTTTAGGGTCTTTTCTAACTTTAGAATGAATGAAAGTAAAAAATATTAAAGGCTTACTGTGTGTCAAGTAATGTGCTAAGTGCTGGGGATGTAAGTACAGGAGGGAAATAGTCCCTGACCTCCAGAAACTTCCATTCTAAAGGATTATTCCAAAAATGTAATTATGTCAGTTTGGTGTTTTGGTTTGTAGAAACACAGGGATGGTGAGCAGAATCATAACTAACTTAGCTTTATCAGTGAAAATGGCATTAAAGAAAAAGCAATGCCATCTGCTTTGCTGCTGCATGCCTGGTCTAAGGACCACGGGACCTTTCCATCTGATGTGGAACCCTCCACATGGTCATCTCCCCCATTAAAATGTCAGTTCCTTGAGAGCAAGGACTGTTTGTTTCTTTTTGTATCCCCAACACTTAATGAATGCTTTTTTCATTTATTCATTCATTTCATTCATTCATTCATAAAGCAAATTCTTAACAAATACTCTACCTACCTACCTATCCATAAAGGAAGTTGACATATCTGTTTCAGCTGGAGAGGCATATACGTCCCATGTGGAAGGACTGATGAGGGGTGTGGCCAGAGCCATCCTACCTGTAGGATGTGGGAGACATTCACTAATCAGAGAAACATGGGCTCAAGGGATAGAGTTCCAGAGCTCAAAGCTGTAAGTCCTTCAGGGCATGGTCTGGATCTAATAATAATTAACAATTATGATAATTATTAGCATTTATATAGCACTCTAAAGTTTTCCAAATGATTTGCAAATTACCTCATTTGATCCCCACACCAACCTTGGAAGGTAGGTGCTATTATTATCCCCATTTTACTCATGAGGAAACTGAGGCAGACAGGTTTAGTAGCTTGCCACAGCCAATAAGTTTCTGAGGCTGGATTTGCCTTCAGGTCTTCCAGACTCCAAGTCCAGCGCTCTGTCCCCTGAGTCATCCTGTAAGTAAAGTGGATTTTAGTATGTGTAAAGTGGATTTTTGTTATTCTTTCTTAGAGTTCAGTTTCCCAGGATCCATAGTCATAACAATCTCTTGTTCCCAGGTATTAGATATAAGTTCTCACAATTATGGTTCAAAATATCTCATGATGTTTGTGCAACTTTATATAATGATAAATAATTTAAACATTTGTGCTTAAATTATAAACATCTACTGTGACTGCACAGTGAGATACAGGGATGAGGTGATGTAAACTTGTGAGGCTTTTGCTGGCAATATGCATCCTTTGTCTGTTGCCCTATAAAGCAGGTGGGCGCTGGTCAGTGAATGGGGAACCCTTAGGGTTGAATGGACAAACTAGAATTCTCTGTGTGCCTTGACTGGCCCCCATTGAAGCTTTTGGGGATTGAGGGGAGTGCACAAGCTGTGTCTGTCTTGATTGACCCAATCAAGACCTAGGGGTCTTCAAGAAGGGTGATTAGGTAATGCTATAGGAGTTGTGCTCCCATTATTGACAACCTTCTTGTGAGAAGACTAGACTGGAATACAGTAAGATTATTAACCCCTTCAAAGCTGTCTTAGTGTCTTTTCTGTCTGACCAGATCAAGAGTGAACCTGTGCTAGCAGCCCTCCTGTGTGCTATGTTACTTGCCTTAACACCACAGTGCCTAGATGCCACTCAGATCCTTCTATTACATATCCAATTAAGTGCTCTTTTATCCTGCGTTTGAAGACAGCTTGCAGCCTCAGTTTCCTCATCTGTAAAATGGAATTAATGAAGGATACCTGGAGTAGCTACCTCACAGGGTTGTTGAGAGGATCAAGGAGGTAACAGATGGGGAAACCTTTGAAATGCATGAAGCTGCTGGAGACTGTTCTGCTTGGCCCTGGGGTAGAATGGAAAGAGCTCTTCTGAAGACGTGGGTCCATATGTGCCACCTCCTATTTATGTAATGTGCTCTATCTTCTGTGCCAACCTAGCTACCCAGGCAGTGTTATTATTATTTCTTTTTTTTACAGTGGGGAAACTGAGGCTGAGAGAGGGCAAGTGATTTGCCTAGGGTCAAAGAACTAGCAAGGATCTTAGGTAGGATTGACACGTAGGTCTTCCTGACCCTAAGTCCAGTGCTCTGGACATAAAGCAGTGGGCCTAACACCTAGCAGTTTCTAAATACCCAAAAGTACCTTCCTAGGTTAACTAGAGGCAACTTGGTGGTTCAGTGGTTAGAACACTGGTCTGGAGTCAGGAAGACCTGAGTTCAAAATCTGACCTCAGTTACTTATTATCTGTGTGACCCTGGGCAAATCACTTAACCCTGTTTGCATCAGTTTCTTCACCAGGAAAATGAGCTGGAGAAGGAAATACAAACCACTCCAGTATCTTTTCCAAGAAAACCCTATAGACAGCATTGGCATGCTATAGTATATGGGATTGTGGTTAATCTACTCAGCCTTGGCACTCTGCCTTGAGGAGTTTGCTATAAATTCCTTGAGGATTGAGATTATTTTTTCTTTTTTCCTCTGTGTCTCCCAGTTCTTAGCATAGTATCTAGCATATATTAGGGACTTAATAAAGGCTTGTTGACTGTTTGTTTGATTGGGACTTTGATCAGGATTGGTGAAGGAGAGTAAACTCAACTGATTCACTGTATCCAGTCCACTAAAAGACTGTGCTTCCCATCCCATCCATCCATCTGTCCATCTACCTGAATCAGCTCTGATTGATCATTGCTGTACATTGTTCCCTTTCCACCTCTTGGTCTGTGAACAGAAAAGGGATCTCTTCTGGAAAAGGGATGATAATGGATTGCCCTATGGTTGCACTCCCCCTTCCTTGTGACCCTCCAAACCACAACTCCCTTCCCTAGCTGCCATTTCACTATGGAGGCTGGCTTCCTCATTAAAATGTTCAGTTCTTGAGGGCAAGAACTATCTCGTTTGTGTATTTTTATCTCTAGCCTGTGACACAGTGCCTGATATGTTGTAGCTGTTTAATAAATGCTTTCTCTATCCATCCAGCCATCCAGACATTCTCACACATTTGTGTGCAATTAGATGGCATAGCTAATAGAGAGTGAGACACAGAGACAGGAAGTCCTGAGCTCAACTCCTGCCATAGAAACTTACTGTGTGACCCTGACAAGTCACCTAACTTCTGTGTGCCTCATTTTCCACCTCTAAATAAATCAGTCATACCACAGCACATGACAGCTCAAAGCACACTATAGATCATCTTGTCCCATTCTATTATTTTCTGGTGGAAGAATAAGCCGATATCCATAGCGAGCACTAGCTTGCCCAATTCCAAAAGATCAAATTTGTAACAGGCATTTTCTAACCCTTCTTCTAGGAGTCTAGCTCCATTCAATTTAACAAGCATTTATTAAAACACAGTGCCTTGCCAGGAAACTGAATCACTTCCATTTGAAATGTCTTAGGAAGATTTTGAGGATCACCTGGCAGGATAAGGTACCAGACACTGAAATCCTTGCTCGAACTGAACTGCCAGGCATTCAAACTCTGCTTCAGAGAGCGCAACTCCGATGGACTGACCACATTGTTCAAATGCAAAATGTACACTTGCCAAAAAGACTATTTAATGGAGAACTCGTATGGGGCAGGTGATCTCATGGTGGTCAGAAGAAGCGATACAAGGACACTCTCCAGGTCTCTCTCAAGAACTTTGGACTTTGACTATACAACATGGGAGACACTGACACAGAACCACTCAGCATGGCGTGCCCACATCAGAAAGGGTGCTGTGCTCTATGAGTAAAGTAGAATTGAGCCAGCACAAAGGAAACGTAGGATGCACAGATTTGGAGTAACCACCCCAAATGTTCACAGGAACTATCTGTGCCCAACCTCTGGTAGAGCCTTTTGAGCTCATATTGGTCTGATCAGCCACAGTTGTACACTTTAAAACTTAACTTTATCATGGTGATGCCATTTTGGTCCTCTTCGAAAACAAAGTACAATAATGAACCAACCAACTGTGTTAGGTGCTAGGGACACCAAGATAAAAATAAAAGGAGCTTATTATGTTTTATAGATTTGAGACACAGTGTGTGAGTAAAATTCATAGGTGTGACTCTGGAAAAAAATATTTGTGTTTTGACCTTCAATCAAGTTATATTCATATGAACTCAGAATCTGAATCACCTAAAATTAAGGAGGTTAGAGATATTTAGGAGACAGATAGGAGAGACTGATTTTTGATCATTAAGACTAATAAAACTTCAGTTGAATGACAAATACAATAAGGATTCATTCATCAACCTATTTACACTTCATTACCTCCCTTTTAATACAAAGGGTAGCAAGTTTCACATCCTTTGACCACATCTCTGGTCCTGATTTATCAAACTCCAGTGGTCTTCAGACTTTATCCTTTAATCAAAACTTTTCTCTGCAAAGTAAGAAATGACTCAATGATCAGATCTGACCGACCTTGTTTTCAATCCCCCCAATCCCTCATCTATCTTGATCAGCCTCTCCTTGATACTCTCTCCTCTCTAGGTTTTCATGATCTCTCTCTCTCTGTCTCTCTCCTCTCTCTCTGTCTCTCTGTCTCTCTCTCTGTCTCTGTCTCTCTCCCTCTCTCCCCCCCCCTTCCCTTTAGTTCCCTTCCTCTCTCTCTCTCTCACCACTGTGACTAAGTCTCCTTCCTAAATCATTATCCATGTCATGTGCCCTAACTTTGGTTTACTCCAAGTTTCTCTTTTCTCTACCCTGTCTCTTTTGCTGATCTCATCAGCACTCACTCATAGGTTTCAATGGCAGCTCCATGAAGGTGATCCTCCCATCTAGATAACTGACCCTGTTCTGTGTCTTGAATTTCAGTCCCATATCACCAGCTTCCTATTGGCTTCTCAAGCTCAATATGTCCAAAATGCAATGCTAAGAATTGCAAAGCGCTTTACAGACATTTGATTTGATCTCACAACACCCTTGAGGTTGGTCCTATCATTATCCCCATTTTTATTGATAAGGAAGCGGAGGCTGGGAAAACCCACTGGACTAAGGGATACACAGACTCCTTAGTTTATGCCCTTAACTTAGTAAACATTCATTCACACGTTCATTTATTTATACCTGGGTGAGCGTGAGGAAAAACAAAAGCTTCCGAGCACCTAACACTGAATAGTAAGTAGGGGAGATAAAAGCACACGTATAGGAAGGTTCCGGTCCAGGGAGAATGGAAAAACCCAGAAGGGTCACCATGGTGGAGCTGGCATTTAAAAACAAGCCCTCTTTTTCCCCTCATGACACCATACACTAATTCTGACTGCCCCATTCATCATGGCAGGTTCCATGGTTTTAGAGCAGCCTCAGTGCCCTGCTAAGCCAGGCATACAGAAGTATTTGACTATGCGTTATCTCCATGCCTTCTGTGTAGAATCCTCTGAATGCTGTTGATCACGTCACGGAAAAAGGGGAAGTCTTAGTGACCGAGGCAGGACTGAGCCAGTGAATGGGTGATGACATCAGAAGGCAACAAAACTGCCCAGCAAGCCCTGAGCACAGCCTAAGAGGGGGTCTTGCTGGGATCAGAAGCCAAGTCCTACAGATTTGGAGTACAACACTATCTGCTGTGCTCCACTCTCTCTCAAGGGACTGACCAAGTTCACAGAGCTATTTAGTTTTCTAAGAAGGAGTCATGAGGTTGCTTCTAGGGTCCTAATTTTAGAAGTATAAGGAGCCTGACTTATTGTTAGTTCTTCTTTCTCTTTTTATGGATAAACAGTGACTGGGGACATTGTAAATTCATGTAATCTCATCTCAACTAGGTCCTCACTTCACCAAGGCCTACTGGGTCCAATTCCATGTACTCAGCCTCAATCAGTTCACTGTCTCTCTCTCCACAACTGCTATTTTGAATCTTCTCTTTCCTCTTCAAATCTCCTGTGACACTCTCTACAATTTTCCCTTCTCTGCTGACAACCTTTATTTGTACTTTCATTTTTGTTTCACAGGAAGAGTTGACCCTTCTCCTTGCCAAGGAGACCCCTCTGTAATACACTTATAATCCCCTTCCCTACCATCTTCTCCAGCAGATTGTCCCCACTATCATCTCCACTTCTCTAATCTTCAATCTCTTGCTGTCTACTGGTTGCTAGATGTTGCCTTCAAATGCTTCAATGTCTCTACCATCTTCAAAAGACCCTCTCTTGATCTGACTGTCCCTGTGGGCTATTGTTCTACATCTCTCTTCCCCTTCTAGGACATCTAGATAGAATTGTGGTTAAGAGGGCTGGATTTCGAGTCAGGAAGATCTGAATTCAAATTCTGCCTCAGACACTTTAATTATGTGACCTTGGGCAAGTCACTTAACCTCAGTTTTCTCATCTGTAAAATGGAGGAGACAATAGCACCCACCTCCCAAGATTGCTGTCAGGATCAAGTGGGATAACACACACAGGACTTTACAAACCTTCAAGCATTATATGTAAGTGGCAATAACCTCCAATGATGCTAAACTTTAAAAGGCTGTCATCGTCATTGTTGCGGTGGTTCTTTGTCCTTCATTCTCGAAGAGGACCATGACATCAGGGAGGTGATGCCATGACATGTAAGTGAACTGGGTTGAAGTGAAGGAGGGTTGTCTATATTTAGTCCAGGAACACTGGGTGTCCTCCAGGGCTCTCTGAGCCCTCTTCTGTTCTTCCTTTACACTCTTGTACTTGTGGATCCCATCAGTTCCCACAGATTCAATGATCATCTCTATGAAAATGATCCTCAGATCTACTTATCCAACCCTAATCTTTCCCCTGAATTCTCTAACTTCCTACTGGGCATCTTAACCTGGATATTTCATCAACATCTCAAACTCATCATGTCCTAAACTGAATTCATTATCCTTTCCCCCAAGCCCTCCTCTCTCCCTAATTTCCCTATTACTGTTGAGGGCATCATCATCCTCCCAGGCCCTCTGGCTCACAAACTAGGTGTCATCCTGGATTCCTCACTCTCTCACACCACTCCTCATTTCCAATCTATTGCCAAGTTCTATCAATTCTACCTTCAGAACATCTTTTGTATAGATCCCCTTCCCTTCTCAGACCTACCCCACTCTCCCAGTGAAGGCTCTCATCACCCCATGCCTGGATTACTGTCACAGCTGGTTTACCAGCCTGCCTCAGGTCTCTCCTGGCTCCAGTTCATCCTTCATTCAGATGCCAAAGTGATCTTCCTAAACCATAGGCCTGGCCAGATCACTTGTCTACACACACACTCAGTCCACTCCATGGGCTCCCTAGAATTCCCAGGATCACATATGAAATCTTCTGTTTGGCTCTTTAAAGCCTTTCATAGCCACTTGCTCCTTCCTGTCTTTTCAGTTTTCTTATGTTTTCTTCCCCTGCACATCCTCTGTGATCCAGTGACACTGTCATGCTTGTTCCTCCAGTAAGACACCTCCTCCCAACGGCACTTTCAATGCGGCCCCTCATCTTGGGAATTCTCTCCTTCCTTGTCTCCATCTCCTGGCTTCAGCAAGAAGGCTTTTCTTACTCCCTTGAAAACTCTTGCCTTCCGTCTGAGATTATGTCCAGTTACCTTGTGTATATCTTCTTTGTATGTTGCCCCTCCTGTTGGAATCAGAGCTCCTTGAGGGTAAGGTGTTTTTTTTGCCTTTTTGTGTCCCCAGAGCTTAGCTGAGGGTCTGACATTAGAAGGTGCTTACTAAATTGTTCATTGACCCTTGCATTTGGGCATCTGACCTCATTAATAGCTTTCTCCAAAGTCAGCAATGATCTCCTAACTGTAAAATCCAATGACTTTTTCTTGATCCTGATTCTCCCTGACCTCTCTGCAGCCTCTACACTGTCCTTCACCCCCTTCTCTGGATTTTTGTGTCACTGTTATCTTTCTGATTTCTCCTTTGCTGAATCTTCACTAGTGTTACACCCACTAGCCCTGTATGTCCTCTTTTCTTTTATCTTACAGAGATGATGGCGATCGCATCAGCTCCTGTGGGTTCAGTTATCATCCCCATGGAGATGATTCCCAGATCAACTTACCTAGTCTTCTTCCTGCATTTCCTTCATCACTGACTGCCTATTGGCCATCTTAAGCTGGGTGTCTTGGAGGCATTTCAAACTCAACATGTCCAAAACAGAATTCATTATCCTCCTCAATTTAGAACTTTCCTGTTACTGATGAGGACTCCACCATCCTTCTTGTCGGCCCGGTACACAACCTCACCCAGTATCTTCCTCCAGACCTCACTCTCACTCATCTAATCTAATCTGTTGGCAAATCTTATCATTTCTACCTTCAGATATCTCCTATGCATCCTCTTTTCTCCTTTCATATAGCTATCATCCTAGTTCAGGCAGATTCAGTCTTCCCCACCTCCGTCTTGGACTAATGCAACAGCCAATCCTGTGTAAAGACTGGAGAAAAACTTTCCTTTCATTCTGCAAAAATCTAACCTGTTTTTCAGATTTAAATGTTTCCCTTTATCTCCTTGCCTCACATCTCTCCCCACTGCAAACATCCTCCACTCAGCTTCCAATGTGATTTTTCCAAAGCACAGGTCTGACCATGCCATTTCCCTGAGTGGCCCCTCCTTATCCCCACTCAGTAAACTCCAGTGGCTCTCGATTTCTTTCAGGAAGAAATGTGAAGTCCTTGGTTTGTTATTTAAAGCTTCATAACCTGGCCTCTCCCTACTTTCCAGTCTTCCTATAACCATGGATGTTGACCTGTACCCTTTGCTTTGAAGGTTCCTCTTTAACTCTCCCTCATAGAAATCTTTTTTGAGGCTCCCCGAGGCTGTCACCTAATATAGGAAGCTTTCCCCAGTTGCTCCCTGCTCTCCTCTCCAGAGGATTAGCTCTGGCAGGTCCTACCTTCCCAGAGGAAAAGATTTTAAGCCCCCGGTAACATCAAATTGTGCCTACTACTGGAGGACCAGCCTTCCTAAGTATGGAGAACCTAACGACTAGTAAGCAGACTACAAAAGACAGTCTTTGGCAATCCTTGAAGAGAACCTCCCTCCTCACCTCCTAATAAGAAGGGACATCTATCAAGCACCATAAAGTTTACAAAGTACTTCCCATCTGTTATCCCGTTTGCATTGGGGAACAACAATCCAGTAAGTTAGGTGGATTATGGATTTACCCATGGGTTGAAGGAAGCAGCTAGCTCAGTGTCTGATACCCGGTAGGCACTGAGATAAAAGTTTGTGGAATGAACTCAGATATGCCTGATTTCAAGTGTCCCTCCTCTACTCTCAGAAAACACAGACATACAAGGATCTCTTTAAACCAGGGGTCCTTAATTTGGGGTCCATGGACACACAAGGAATCTTTGGGGGTCTGTGAATTTGGATGGGAACTTTTATTTTCACTCAATTCTAACTGAAATATAGTATTTCAATCATTTAAAAACATGATTCTGAGAAGGGGTCCCTAGGCTTCAGCAGACTGACCAAACAAGGGGTCCATGGCACAAAAAAAATAAGGATCCTTGCTTTAAACAAAAAAAAGTTAGATTTCTTTGAGTGAATATCCATATAGAAGAAACTTTTACTCCAAAACTGTATAATAGCTGACGTTGGGTCTCAGGCATTTCCTAGCTGAATGACTGGGCAAGTTACTTAACTTCTGTTTGCCTCAGATTTGTCATCCATAAAGTGCTATAATAATAGCACCTACTTCCCAGGGTTGTTGTGAGGATCCAATGAGATGATATCAATTCAGTCTTCAAAGCCTTTCTCCCCACCAAGAGGAACATTACCCTTCGAGGGGGCTCCTTCAGCACCTAGGGCTTCACTTCTCCAATGCCTTGGTCCTAGAATAAGGTGTATTTTGCCCCCCCCAGTGATTAGCTTAGTGCCTGGCACATAGTAAGTGCTACATACATGTTAATCATTATTCCTATAGCTCTTTATAGTTTGTGAGACACCTTATACATACATTTAAAATATCCCTATTTTGCGGATGAGGCAAGGGCTTGAGTGAAGTTCGCTGATCTGTTCACAGTCACACAATAAGTATCTGATTCACAGGCAGGATTAGAACTCGAGTCTTGGTGACTCCAAATGTCTGGCTCTCTGTCTACTACACTCTGTGGCCTCTGGTCCTGTTTGTAGAGCTCGTGGGTTGGAGAATCATTTGTGGGTTTCAGTAAGACCCTGGGTTTCTGTGTGTGTCTGTATTTCACTCACTATCTGCTGTTTGTCTAGTGTACTTACTATCTACAATATGTATTTAGTGGTGTATTGTTCTCAGATTGTTTCATGTGCCTCTGTTTAGTTTCCTTGAAGATAATGAGCTTTTTACCTTAGCCCCTCTACAAGTCACAGATCGAAGCAGTGAATCTTCCTGTTCTAGTTCATCTATCAGGCAGCTGCCTAAATAAGCTTCTTCAAGAGTAGGTCTTACAGGTTTCTCCCCTGCTCCAGAATCCTCAGTAGCTCCTTAGAGCCTCTAAGACAGAAAAAATATAAACTCCTTAACTTGGCATTTAATGACCCATCACAATCTGGCTTTAGCTACCCTCTTCAGGCTCCCCTTCTCACACACACACACTTTGTGTTTCAGCCAACTTGGGCTGTTCTGTGACACTCCATCAAACACTCTTTGTTCTCAGATTTCTAGAGGCTGACCTCAACTTTCTATTCCATGGACTCTCTACTGTACTAAGTATGCGATCTATCCTCAACTCCACCTGTCAGAATTCCTAGCTTCCCTCATTTTGGGTGCCACCCATAGGCAAATGCATTCCAGATTCCAAGCATTCATTTCCTCCTGAAATTATCTTGCATTCATCTATCTATTCTAAGAGAGACAGTGTAGTATAATGGGCAGAGTGCTGGCCCAAAGTCAGGAAGCCCTGGATTCAAATCCTGCCTCTGACACTTAGGAGATGGATGACCCAGTACAATAGACTCTGAGTACCTCAGGTACTTCCCTAGCCCATAATATACTAAATTATAAACTGTTGCTAGAGAGATCATGTCAGAAAACAAGTTTTTCATTCCAGTCAGTTCAAGGGTAAGGGAACTTTTCATTTTTGCCTTGTCTGCCCAGTACCTAGAAGACAGTTTGGCACGTTGCAGGTAAATGTTGGTAAATGCGAAATATTGTGGGTCTTATGTAGCCCTCTTATCTGAGCGCATGAAATTCTAGATCTTTGGGGAGATGTACAGCAACCATTGTATATGAAACGTCTTCTCATGCAAAATACTGAGGTGTGTGGAGTGTTCAGAACTTGCACCTCTGTTGTGAGGGTCTTTGAACCCTTTCAAGGGTGCTCATCCACTTTTGGTGCCCGCTTGATTCATTCATCTCTCACCATGGCTCCAAGAAGTGTAGCTTGCTCAGTGGTCATGGCAGATGGACTAAAAGGTGGAGGGGAGTTGAGAGGACTCAGATCTATATATGAGTTAGGGGTTATCTACCTTCAAACCTGTGAAGACTTCTCCTGGAGGAATGAGAGGATGGGAATAATTTATTACAATAGTCATGAGGGCAGCTGAAGCAGGCACTGTGGAGCGCTTAGAGCCTGGTCAGGTATTGAAGATGCCAAAGTCACCCACTGCATCTTGGACCATCATCAGTCGTCCTGACTTTTTTCCTACCGCTGGATGTCGATGAATCTGGAAGAGAAAGTGAGACTGATGACTTTGTGTATCTCTTCTCCGACTAAATCTAATTCATGCAGGAGTCAAGACATCTCCCGTGATGCCATTGGTCCTCTTGGAAAATGAAGGACAAACTGTATATGACAGTGCAGTAGAGAGATGATTATTAATACACATTCCATCCCTCAAGGAACAGGAACATTTTTTGCCTACTGTTTTATCGCTAACATTTAGTAAAATTTCTGGCACAAAATAAATGTCTGCTGATTGGCTGGGGGCACAATACACATTAATAGGGCAAAGGCATTAGAGAAGCAAAGACCAAGAGGCTAAGTGAGGTCCCTAGCAGAATAATTTCCCTTTTGGTGTGGAGAGGCTTTGTAGACAGAAAAGCTAAAGAGGTGTGAACGAAGGTTAACCAGTTAATTAGTATGTCAAAGGGAAATAACGAGGTGATTACCGGGTGTGAAAAGAGTAGTTTAACTTTCAATGATTTAGGTTCATTTGAACATGGAGGACACTTGAGGCCCAAGATGAAGAGATTTGCCCCAGATCACGCTGCTAAGAAATCTGGGACCTCTGCCTCCAGATCTAAGGTTCTCCACTGCACAGAACCCACCCAAATTTCTCTCAAGTTATTTGTTGAATTTACTGATTGAAAGTGAATGTGATTTCATGCTATTGAGTTTAAAAGTAGGTGCTAAATTTCCTCTGACTTTGGGTTAGACATTTTCCTTTTCTGGGCTTTTGTTTTTCCGATCTATATGAGGAAGGAGGTAGACTAGATGTCTTTGCTGTTCTTAAAAAATTACACAAGTTTTCCCAATCTGATTCCTAAATGCTCTCTTTGCAAATCTTAAAGCACTACAGGCATATCTTGGAGACATTGTGGGTTCGGGGTTCCAGACCACCACAATAAAGCGAATATCGCAATAAAGTGAGCCAGAACATTTTTTGTTTCTCAGTGTATATAAAAGTTATGTTTACACTATAATATAGTCTATTAAGTGAACAATGTATCTTTAAAGAAACAATGTGTGTGTGTGTGTGTGTGTTCGTCCTTCGTTGCTGAAGAAGACCACGCCATCAGAGAAATAATGACACGACTTGCACTTGACTTTGTTTTGAATGAGGGAGGGTGTGCAGATCACCAACCTCACTTCTCCTCCAGAGCCATGGGAATCCAGCGACCAGATATTCATCAGGATGACTAGAGATGACCCAGGATGAGGTAACTGGGGTTAAGTGACTTGCCCAAGGTCACACAGCCAGTGAGTGTCAAGTGTCTAAGGTGAGATTTGAACTCAAGTCCTACTGACTCCAGCACTGGTGCTCTATCCTCTGCACCACCTAGCTGCCCCAAAGAAACAATGTATACATTTTAATTAAAAACACTTTGTTGCTAAAAAAAAAAAAAAAAGCTAACCATCATCTGAGCTCTCAGGGAGAGATTTGTTATCTTTTTGCTGGTGGAATGTCTTGCCTGGGTGTTGATGGCTGCCCACTGACCAGGGAGGTAGTTGTTGAAGGCCGGGGTGGCTGTGGCAATTTCTTAAAATAAGATGACAACGCTGCACTGATTGACTCTTCATTTCATGAAAGATTTCTCTGTAGTATGTGATGCTGCTTCATGGCATTTTTACCCACAATAGAGCTTTCAAAATTGGAGTCAGTCCTCTCAGACCCGGCTCCTGCTTCACCAACTGAATTTATGTAATATTCTTCAATATTGTTGTGTCTTAGAGAATAGAATTGAGGTGAGACAGGGACAGAGACAGAGACAGACAGTAAGACAGAGACAAAGAGACAGTCTCTATAGAAGTCAAAACACACACACACACCATTTAATAATTAATTTGTTGTCTTATATGGGCACTGCTCGTGGTTCCCCCAAAACAATTAGAATAGTAACATCAAAGACCACTGATCACTGATCACTGTAACAGATACAATAATAATGAAAAATTCTGAAACATTTCAAGAATTATCAAAATGAGACACAGTGTGAGCGCATGCTGTTGGAAAAATGGTGCCAATAGATTTGCTTGAAGCAAGGCTTAGCACAAACCTTCAATTTGCAAAAAATGAAAGATCTGTGAAGTGCAAGAAAATCAGGTATGCTGTGAAGTATACTAGCTATCATTTACTACTACTACTACTACTACTACTACTACTACTACTACTATTACTGCTGCTTGTTGTTCAGTCACGTCCAATTGACTCTCCAAGATCCCATTGAGGTTTTCTTGGCAAAGATGCTAGAGGTGATTTGCTATTCCCTCCTCCAGCTCACTTGACAGACGAGGAAACTGAGGCAGAGTAAAGTGACTTGCCCAGGGTCACACAGATAGTAAGCGTCTGAGGCTGGATTTGAACCCAGGTCTTCCTGACTTGAGTTACAGCACTATCCATTTTGCCACCTAGATGCCCTGAGCTGCTTTATGTTATCTCAATTTTTCCTTATCACAACTGTTGGGTTATAATAATGCCATCACACTGATGTTACTAATTTTCAGAAAACTCCCAAGTCACCAATGTGCTTTTGCTCTTTCCACAGCACTGATTCACTTTATTAAGTTAGATGATTCTTTTGATACTTCAATAATTTAGGGTTCTCACAAGTTCAAGGACTCCTCCCTATTACAGTCTCTCTATGTTATTTGTCTATATCTTCCTGTTAGAAACACGCTTGATATTAATAAGGTATCAAGGGAAATTTATTGCAGCAGAATTCAGAGGAATTGAACACTTCGGCTAAAGCGGGCCCCCACCCTCTTTTCAGGAGGAGGGAGCCCTGAGCACAGAGGCAAGAAGAGCTACATACCATTACTCCAAGACAGATCCTCCCACCAGGAGATGGATTGGTCCATCCTCCATTAGGTCACCATCTTTCTACATGCCCATTACATAATCCCCCTTAGTATGATTCCCCCTCCCAAACATTCTCTAACATAGGACCCATGATCAGAAAATGGAGGGATAATTTGATGGAGGGATAATTTGATGCGGGGTGTGGCTGTTTATATGAATGAAGTTCATTAAGGAAGCGCACGGAAGAAAAGCCTTCTCTAGGTAACTAGGTCATTTTTCTTGGCTAGTTCCAGCTAGCTGTAGATTTGGTTCCTTTATCAAAAACGTTGTAATTTTCTGAAGGTCACTGTCTATCTTTTGATTGGTTGAGTCCACCTGCACTCTGCTGACCTTATTATCTAACTTATTCTCAATGACTTCATCAATTAACAATAACTCACTGTGGAAACTTAACTTTTGCTGTATCTCACAATTCTAACAATTTTTTTCAGAGATTTTATCCAATGGTAATTGCTGGAAGCTTTTCTCTGGTTCTTCTAACATCATTTCAGGTATCACTCCAGTATTTTTTTTTTTTTGAAAGATACTACAGTAATTCCAAAATTGTCCCGTTTGTGTATTTCTGAACACTCTTTGGCTCTCTTCCGTGTGTTTTTTAAATATTTCATTGACCCTTTGTAAAGAAAGAAGGTCTATTTTTCAGTTACTTGATCAACTAAAGGGTTCAAATGCCATCATCTCTTGTACTCATCCTCTGCAGGACATCAGACAGTTGCTGTTCCTTGGTTTTTTGGGGTGTATCGAAGCATGGAGGGGCACTGTTGTACAGCTATATGACCTTATTTATTGTGGAAAGCCTGTTTATCCCCAACCCTTACTAGACCAGAGGTCCTTTGGCGGAAATGGGGACGTTCACAGAGCTGGACTCAATGACCGTTTGGTTACTGGAATGGTCATTTGGTCATTTGGAATCAGACTAGAGGACTCCAAGCTACCTCTCTTCTAGAATTGATCCTATCATCTGACGACCTAGGGTTTGAGTCCTGGCTCTGACACTGCTTGGCTGACCCCTGGACAAGTCGCTCTGCCTCCCTGGGACTCAGTTTCCTTATCTGTAAAATGGCTTGGTCTAGATGACGGCTGAAGTCCTTTCCACGTCTAAAGCTATGCGACCCAAGCTTCCTTCCAGCTCTATCCTCTCCATACCCTTACACCCTTCTCCCCTCCCAGCAGGGGAGGGGCCCGGGGCGTGGACTAACGTGGGTCCCCAGTCACAGCCGGTCGCGCACTCCTCCACGTGCTCACTGCCCTCGCCAGCTGCGGGAGCGGCGGGAAGACACCTAACTGCGCTTTCGAATCAGCAGATTCCCGCACACGCTTGGGCGGAAACCTACTTTGGCCAAAAAAGGACGTTATTTCACTGCTTAAAAGATTAAAAAAAATTACCCATTTTTTCAGGTATATTAAGATTCATCCCCTAATCTGGCGCAAGACGCATAACTTTTTGGGGGGCGGGGGAGGAAGCAGAAATCTGTGGCAAATCGGCTGCGGCCGACATCAAGCCTCGCCAGCGGCCTCCCGGAAGTTGGAGGCTGGCCTTCTCCTCGGGTAAAGAGCGAGTCTCCGTCCCGGCCGAGAGTAAGTGGCGGCAGCTGCTTTCAGGCAGCAAGGGCCCGGGGCGGTGGGGAAGGAGGAAAGGCAGGTGCGCGTCCAGTCCCTGCCCTATTCAGTCCCATCCCTGGAGCCCTTTCCCGACGGCCGCGGGCGCTGTGGTCCCTGGCCGCCATGTTGGAGATGGGCAAAGGTGGCGGCCGTATTTGAACCCGGGTGCCGGAGCTGGGGTGGTTCTGTGGCACAGCCGGCTCGGGAGCCTCCTAAGGATTTGGGGAGGCTGAGGCCCCGGCTAAGCGAGGGGAGCAGAGTGTCTGGGGGCGGCCCTGAGAAGGGAAGCCGGGCTTCTTGGCTTCGCGCTAGTCTAGGGCGCATGCTCCACTCTGGAGTTGGCCGAGGAGGTGCACTGCGCACGCGCAGGTGACCAGAGGGCGTGGTGGGAGCAGTCAGCGAGAAACGCACGTGGTTCCGCGCTGGGGAAGCACGAGTGGGAAAAGGTGGCTTGTTGCATCGTGCAGGACATGTAAAGAGCTAGGCTTCAGTGTTGCCAAGCCTTAAGGCTTCTCTCGCATCCGGCCATTTTTCTTTATTGATACACGGCCACCCCCATAGGTTGGCCGTCCTTACCTCTCACCTGGACCTGCTAATTGGTGTTCCAGTTAGTGTCCACCCTCCGCGCAGCTGTCAGAGGCGTCCGTCCTCCTGCAGACTTTGCGCCGTTCTAAAAAGCAAATCTATTATGTCATCGGTCATCCCCCGGCTTTGGCTTTTCCTGTTGCCTCTAGGAACGAATGCAAACGTTTTTTGGGGTGTTAACACCTGCCATTCTAGACGTTGCACGGGGCTTCATGGATGGTGTTCCCCCTTTGCATGCTGGCCCCCCACATGACGTTGCATCCCCCCCCCCCCCCCCCCCGGTTCCATCTCCTCGATTTGTCACAGGCTGCTTCGCACTCCTAGAGTTTGTTTTGTCTGTCAGTAAACATTTATTGGGCCCTTTCTGTATTCCATTTCTGTGCATTGGGGGATATCATGGTAAGTGAGGTCCCTGGCACCCAAGGAGTGCCTTCGGAGTGAGAGTTCAATAAATGCTCGTTTGGTCAACAGATAATCTCCTGGACACCTTCATTTTAGGAATTTAAGTGGCCATCTGGTCCACCCCTCTCGACTGAGTGGGAATCCTTCCTACGGGACATAGGACCTGCTGTTAGAACTAGGGACGGCAGAGGCAAAGTAGTGCTAGCAGACGGAGCGCGTGATTTGGGGTCAATGTGCCTGGGTTCCAATTCAGGCTTGGTGACTTAAGAAACGGGGCAGCTAGATGGTGCAGTGGATAGAGTTGGGGCCCGGAGTCAGGAAGACTTATCTCTGCCACTTCAGATCTGGCCTCAGATAGAAAACAGTGTGACCCTGGGGAAGTCACTTAAGCCTGTTTGCCTCAGTTTTCTCATCTGTAAAAAGAGCTGCAGAAGGAAATGGGAAACCACTTCAGTATCTTTGCCAAGAAAACCCCGAATGGGGTCATAGAAATTGACTGAACAGTAACAGTGAAACTTGGAGAAAAAAATGGGCAGGGGCCATTTTTTTTTTGGTCCCAGTTTCTTCATAGGTAAAAAGAAAGGTTTTGGGTTAAATGATCTCTGAGGGTCTTTCTAGTCCTGAAGCCAAAGAAACCTTCTGTGGTAACTCATTTCTCTTTTTCGACAGTTGTTTCCTCTTGCCATCCTGCTGACCGGAAGGGATGGCCATGACTTTCTGCGATTTATTTACTTTCTTTTTCAAGCTTGAGCAACACCTCAGAAACATTCCAGGTTAAGGCAGTTCATTCTATTTCCTGGAATCTTACTATGGGTCTCTGGCTACACTTAAGAGGCACCAAGGCACTGAGGACCCCCTCTGCCAAGCCTGAAATCCGGGCAGCATGCCTTTCTACACAATCTAGTCTAATTTTATAATTTAATCATTTGTAACTTAGTCATTTTATAAAGGAAGAAACCAAGGCCTTGAGAAGCTCTCCCCTCCCCCAATCACACAGTTGGCACCAGGAATCAGGGGTCCAATTTGTTCTCTTACATTCTAGACAGATGGTGGTCAGCCCTTGCTTGGAATCCTCCAATGAGAGGGAGCCCTTTGCTTCCCACCAGGGCAGTTCTCTCCAGTTCTGCATCGCTCTGTTAGCATCCAATAGAAACCTATCAGCTCTTGTTTAAGTTGTGCCTTCTGGGGCAAAGGAAAGCCAGTCTGCCTTCCGTTCCAGGACAAAGAGCTTCAGATCTCTTCTGTCTTTACTGGATCCTCCTACTGTGGAGGCCTTTCTCTCTCTAGAGGTTCTCCAGCCTCTCCATGTTTCTTGAATTTTGCCTCAGACTTCCCCAGCCCAGAATTTGAACCCAGGTCTCCCAAACTCCAGGTCCAGTGTTCTTTGGGTGGATTTGACAGATGAATTCTTTTGTCATAAAATGTAAACAGGTTTTATTAAGTGGTTTTCAGGCTCCTGAGGATCTCATTTACAAACACTGATTTATTGGTCAACCCAAGTCAGTATTTTTAATTTGTTCATAACTACCTCATAGTTTTGTATTGTGGCATTAGGTTACTTCTCTTAAATCAATATTGTACCCCCCAAATAAATACCCTCAACAAAGTAACATCTCCTGTACCCTTTAGATCTATACAGGTAGAATTGTTTTATTTTACTAGAGGAGAGATCTAGAAAAAGAAAAAGCCATGTGTTTTATTGAGATGAAAGAGGGACAGGTCATCGAGGCTGTTTTTGGAGGAACAGCCCCAGAGAAAAGTGAAGTTTGAGGACATATTACCGAGAGCTGCTGGTAGAGAGACCTGTCATGCTTGCTTTGGAGAGCTCCCCCCCCTCCCTTTTTTTAAACCTATTCTACTTTTGGCTGTGGAGTTGCTAGGGGGTTACATAATCATTGGCAGTGTCTTAAATGTTGGCAGGCACTTTATTATTCCAATAAGGATTCCTATGAATTAATTACCATGTATCTGAAAGAATGTCATCTGCAGTGCAGCCTTGCTGGGGTGGAATTGCCATAGCAGTTAATTCTCTCCTCCACGGCGGAAAGCGATCCCCAGCTTCAGGGAGTCGACTAGTCAGGAAGAAATTCAGCCATGACTCCCCTCTCAGGACTGTGGCTGGCCCAAGCCTGATCTCTGCCAGAAACAGCATACCAGGCTGGAATGGCTTTTTGGCATTATGGCAGGGTTGTAGGCATGTCCAACTGAAGTAGGAAGCAGTGGCATGATGTGGAAGGAGGGTTAGACTTAGGAGAGACCAGGGTTTGAATCTTACCTTGGGTCCATGTGACCCTGGATAAGTCATGTAACTTCTGTGAGCCTCAGTTTCCCCATCTATAGAAGAGGGATTTTTATCTCTGAAGTTCCTGCCCCTTAGGATTATGATAAGAATCATAGGTGAAAATGCTTGAAGTGCTTTGCAAGCCCTACTATTGTTATTACTTGTAGCAGTAGAATTGTTCTTGGGAAATGGGGGGCCCAGATTTTGGCTGGTTGGCCTTCTCCAGTGCTGATGTGCATCAAACCCAAGTACACTCACTGTCTCCTGCTTTTCTAGAGAATGAATGAGTGGATGCCCATCGCCAAAGAGTATGACCCTCTCAAGGCTGGGAGCATTGATGGTACTGATGAAGAGCCTCATGACCGGGCCATCTGGAGGGCAATGCTGGCACGCTATGTGCCCAACAAAGGGGTATCTGGAGATCCCCACCTCACCCTCTTTGTGGGCAGGCTAAATCTGCAGACAACAGAAGAAAAGTTGAAAGATGTCTTCAGCAGATACGGTGACATCAGGAAGCTACGGTTGGTTCGGGACGTGGTCACAGGTTTTTCAAAGCGCTATGCTTTTATCGAGTACAGAGAGGAGCGGTCTCTGTTAAAAGCTTATCGAGATGCCAACGGACTGGTTATTGATCAGCACGAGATTTTTGTCGACTACGAGCTAGAAAGAATCCTGAAAGGGTGGATCCCTCGGAGACTTGGAGGAGGGTTTGGTGGAAAAAAAGAATCCGGACAACTGAGATTTGGGGGACGGGACCGGCCTTTCAGAAAACCCATTAACTTGCCCGTTTTCAAAAGTGACTTCTACGGAGAGGGCCAGAGGGAAAGGAGGGAGTGGTCCCGAGACAGAGCCTGGGACCGGAGGGCCAGAGAGCGAGACCATGACAAGGGCAGAGAGAAGAGGTGGCAGGACAGGGAGGCCGGCCGTGCCTGGGATGAAAGCGAGAGGGAACGAGAGAGAGACTTCCGAGAGGAGAGGGGCAGGGGTCGAGAGAGAAAAGACCGAGAGCGAAGAGACCGAAGCAAGGAAAGGGACTCCAGGAAGCAGAGGGAAGATGACAAGCACAAGTAGAGAGACAGCCATCCCTCTCTTCTGCACCTGTTGGGGCTGGTGGGAGGGCTCAGGGAGGCTCAGCCCCCACCTCCATGGAGTCTTCCTTTACATGCCTTTATAGCTAAAAGGGGGCTGCTCGCCTCAGATATCCCAGGGCTCTCCTTGGAGCTCTCTGTTGCTAGTTTCCTGGTCTAACCTATGTAATCTTTAGTGGGGGACACACCATTCCAGTCCTTCATCCCACCTAAGCCCACACATCTCATCTGTGTCCCAGGACACAGTCAGCTGCTGAATAAAGATTTGTTCCAAATCAGTGCAGCCTGCATTAACCTGATTGCTTTGAAGGGGGTTAACTACAAAAGGAAAGCCAAGAGGAAGAGGGTCCCTAGTGGCCTCAGGCTGATGGCCTGCCCTTTCTGAGCCACACATGGACTCTTGTGGGATCACAGATTCAGAGTTGGAAAGGTCTTTAGAGATAGGAGAGTCCAGCCTCCTCCTTTTACATATGGGGAAAATGAGGCAGAGACAGGGAAGTAGAACACTGGATAAAGCCCTGGAATTGGAATCCTGCCTCAGACACTTACAAGCCATGTGACCCTGGACAAGACATTTAATCTGTCTGCCTCTGTTACCTCTGTAAAATGAGGATGCTAATAGCACCTATCTATCTCCCAGGCTTGTTGTGAGGGTTAAATTAGATAATTGTAAAGTGCTTAGTAGAGTACACAATAGGGGCTTAATAAATGTTTGTTAAATCTAAATCTAAAAAGGAGCTTATCTTAGCATAGAGTCTGGTGCATGGTAGACCCTTAAGAAATGCCTGTTTCCTTCCTTCCTGAGGTTGCACAGATAAAGTAGTAAAGTCTCTCTCCTGTCTCCAGGCCAGCAGCCTTCCTATCAGCACCATATTCCTTCTGCTAAAGGGCTCATCCTGGGGAGGATATGCCTGATGTTTTTTTTAATTAAAAAAAAAAATCAAAACATTTCATAGAATTTCAGAGGCCTTCTCTATCAACTTGTACCTCAGTGAGAATGTCCCAACAAGGTTCTGCAGTCTTGGCTTGTAGACCTGTAGTGATAGGGAGCTCTCTACCATCGAGACAGTCTGTTACATTTTTTTCTTTTTTGTGAAGCAATCAGGGTGAAGTGACTTGCCCAGGGTCACACAGCTATAGTGTCTGAGGCTGGATTTGAACTCAGTCCTCCAGACTCCAGGGCTGGCACTCTATCCACTGTGCCACCTAGCTGCTCCCCTGTTGCCCTTTCACAGAGCTCTAACAGTAACGAAGTTTTCCCTTATTTTGAGCCTTATAGTTCTGCAAAATGAGTCAGGAGTCTGCAGAACTGAGCTCGTGAAATGCGAAGACACCGTGACCTTCGCAGCAAACTGCAGCAAACTCCTTTGCTTCCTCCCTGCTTGACCATCAGCAAATTGGGTGAACTGACCTTCCTTTCCTACTTTCGTGACCCAGATCTGAAGTAAGCTACCATAACAGCATGCCATACATGGCGCTTTAAGATTTGTAAAACACTTCACAAATAATCTCATTTGAATTTCACTACAACCCTGGGAGAAAGGTGCCACTGTTAGCTCTATTTTACAGATGTGTAAACTGAGGCAGACAGAAGTTAAAGTCCTGAGGACCACACAGCCAGGAAGTATCTGAGACCTAATTTGCACTTGAGTCTTCCTGACTCCAGACCTAATGCTCTCTCCATTGTGCCACCTAGCTGCCTCTAACATACCAGATGTACTTGGACAGGTGCTTTTCAAAAAGAGAGACCGTGACAGGCATCCTTTTGTCCATAGTTACAGCTCTAAAAATTCAAGTTTTAAAATGAAATATTTCAGGTAGTATGTCTGATTTGTTTCAAAGGCCTTACACAATGTCAGTGCTTAAAAATGTCACTTGAATCACAGCTATCTATTTTATGCTGGCTTAAAAAGCGGCACCATTAATAGGTTTTACTCTAATAGCACCAACCTCCTCCACCAGCTTGACTTTCCACAAAGAACAGTACCGCCCTACTGTGTTAAAATAGACACCAGCTGTTAGAAACCATTTTAGAAAATGAACATGCTATTTTCCTAGTAAATTACCAGTGTAGGATTTCTCTGTTCTTCAAGGGTCTCAATAGGAATTCGTTTCTTTATATTAAAAATAGGAATGGGGTGGCCAAGGTCCCATTTCTCCACCTCTGAAATCACCTTGTATAGCAGTAGACCACAGTTTTAAAGCCAGAAGGGGCCAGGGAAGTCATTCTGTCCATCCCCCCTTCCTTTTCCAGAGAAAGAAAGTAAGAGAACTCTCCTGAGGTCATCCAGCCCATTAGGGGCAGGGGCAGGACAGGCTTAGATCCCTGGTCTCCCTAGTAGCCATTTTTCCTACCGTAGCATACTACTTTCACAGTGGTGGTTCCAGCAGTGGTTCCTTTACCAACTGTAATTGTGGTACTAAAATATATAGTTTAGGAGCCTTGGGAGAAAAGAAAGGAAGTCGGTGAGTACAATGGCATGCTCTTCATCTGACTTCCAGAGATCCAAGGCAGCCACACAGGGCCACGGGACACCTTTGCTTCCCCACAGCTCAAAGCAACCAAAGAAGGGAGGAGGAGCCTTGCCAGTCTTCTGTCAAGTTTACCCTTTTCCTGCAAGGTTCCCAGTGTACTATATGCCTTCAGCTAGGACTTTGCAGGGTAAGGAATAACTTCTTATCTGCCATGCATGAAAAAAAAGATGACAAGAAAAAATGCCCAAACCACGTGTTAAAATTGATCATTTTTAGCAATTCTTTTGTTTGGTTAATACTGCATATAACTCAGCAAAACCCAAGGCACACTCACCTTGTATACCAGTATCTACATGCTTTAGGCACTATTAAATCCCAGGGTTCATAGGATGCCCACCCCCTGGCTTCTTGCACGACTGCCTCCCATTGTGAGGTTGAAGGATCCTGTTGTCCACTGGTGAATGCTGCCCTGAGACAGCTCCCAGAGCTTGTGCTAAAGGGTGCCCCGGGGGGTGGGGGGGAGCCTGATCAAATGTTGGAATTCTGCCTGGGCCACTTTGAAAATGGCCTCCACAGAACTAAAAGCTGCCACCACCTCCCAATTCCCAGCCCACCCCTCTGTATTACAGAAGCGTGACAGGTCAGAGAGTACCCACAGACTGAGCTTCGCAGGGTGCCAGAGTATGCCGGCTACTGTCAGGATGCCATCCTCTGTATTTTTGGTTTAGAGAAGCCTGTGTTACCAGAGTGAGTGTAAAAGCCAGACCAGAGACCAGCGGGGTATTAAATCCATGACCTACGTACATCTATGTGAGGGCCACACAGTCACCCGATCGAAACCATGATTCCCACCCCCAGGTACAAAGGATGATTACTGGGGAAGCTGGAGTCTGTTTGCAGAGGTCTGGTGTCCCAAGCACACAGCATGTGTCTCAGTGTCCCTGGGTGGAAAGTACATCTAGGAAGATACACGACCACGAGGTGCGGAGGGGCCAAGAGGTCTGGTCCCTGACCGTCCAGGTCAGGTGTAGCCAAGCCGGTCACGAGCCCAGGCAGAGCGAGAGTCACAGGTGCTGTAACGCTTCCTGCCCCTGTTCAGTGTAGCCATCATCTCTGTGGGAGTCTGCCCACTGACCAAACGATTCCTGGAAGTGGACATTTCTCTGCGTGTTGGCCAGGCGCTTTTTGTCTCGAGAGAAGAAACTAAACCTTTTTGGGAAAGAAGAAGGGGGTGGGGAGCAAGGGAGGAAAAGAAAAATCAGTACCTACCCAATACCTCCTTCGGATGCTGTGCAGACGTGGGCACAACACAACCAAGCCAAAGCAACCAAGTCAGTTTCAACCAGTGGAAGAAAGATGTGGAGCTTGGAAGGAGCATCTCAAAGCCAGGGGCAAGGGTGGGTGGGGACATCATGGTGGGACACACCACGGAGGTGGTGATGGGATTAAAATGACCCACCATGGCATGAATCTTCAGCATCTAGCTGGTGATCACTCTTCCCAGTCATGGCATTCTTGGAATTAGGTAAATGAGCCTTCCACGCTGACAGTACAAGACAGGGCAGAAGACACAGCACTAGCACAGCAAAGGTTGGGGTGACCTTTTTTTTTTTTTAAAGGCTGAAGAATTCATGGTTGTTAACAAGCCACCTAAGAGGAGCTCACGGGCAAGGGCGTGGGCAGTCACACAGAAGGGAGTGGGGACTCCAGCTGGCAGTGCCCGTTGAGAGGGAGGCGGTGGGAAGAGCTGTTAGGGAGAAGCATTGAGGGTGAGTCATTCAAGCTGCACTGTAGGAAGGGGACCTTTTTATTGCGATGGAGCCTGGAAAGAGAGCTTGTTCATAAAATGGCAAAATTTAATTTAATTAAAATAATCAATTTTAGAGGATTATAGATCCAGGGCTGGAAGGGACCTTGGGAGACATTTAGTCTGACACCCTCATTTGAGACATGAGGAAACTGAGGCAATGGTATTGTAAGTTAGGTGGTCTGTCCAAGGTGTCACAAGGAATTTGAATCAAAGGTAGGGATTTAACCTTTCACCATCTGCCTTTATCTTTAGGAGCTGGAATTTCCACTGTAGCCATGCACAGGCTGAAGCCCTGTGGCATGAGGCTGGCCTTGCAGTTAGGAAGCTCTGTGGTTGAAGTCCATCTATGGTCTTAGTGGCCCAGGCAACTCTCTGAGGTCATCAGTTACAGAGGAACTGATCAATAATGGGGGTGCCCCACACCAATAAAATCCCACTTATCCTGCCTCCCCCCACCCCTTAGCAGGACCGCAACTTTAGGGTTATTTATTCCAACCTCTTTCCTTTTACAGATTAAGACCCAGAAGTCCAGAATGGTTAAGGGACCTTCCTTTTATCACTTGGGGATGATGTAAGAGATATTCATTGAATATTATGGTTAGAAGGGATCTTGGGAATCATAAGACCATAGATGGAGATATGGAAGGGACCTTAAGAAGCCATTTAGGCCTGACCGGCTCATTTTACAGATGAAAAACCAAGTCCCACAGACATAGCCTGCCCAAGGTCACACAGATACCAAGTGTCTAGAATTGAAACCCAGTTCCTCTGACTCCAGAACCGGCACTCTTGTCACTACTCACTCCGCACTGTCTCCAAAAGTCCAAACATCCTCTGCCCATCTTACAAATAAGAAAAACAAGGCCTGAAGAACTGAAATGACTTGATCCCAAGTCACACAGTTTTGCAGATAAACCTGAAACAACTTGTGTTAGTTGTCCAAACTGACCCCAGGGATAAGAATTTGGTCTGCAAGTCTGACTTCTTTCTGTTGTTAGGGCTTTTTCTCCCTCCCTGTGTCTCTTACTCCCCCACCCCCATTGTTCTTAAGAGTCTCTAGAGAATTAGGGCAATTCAGCTCAGACCTCCACAGCCCCTTGAAAAACCTCCTAGGGTGATGTTTCCCACCCTGTTGTGAGATGTCTGTACTTGAGATGAATTTCAAAAACACTCGAAATTTTGAAAACTGCCTTGAAAAGAAAATACAAGCTGGTGCTTCCATGCTGGTAGGCACCCATTTACTAAAGTGAAAACCAATTACCTTTCTTTACAGAAATTTATGACCACCATGTAGTACCATGATCAGGCCAGTCCAGGCCCAAGGCAGCTGGTGTAGACCAGTGTGGAAAACTAGTGTCTAGAGGTCAAAAATAGTGAGCTGATTCTGGGCTTTCATCACTCACAAGACACCAGAAATGCAATTTAGGCCCAAGTTAAAACACTAACTTTAAAAAAAGAGTGGCTTGGACAGGATTTAAGCTTTGATTCTGTTGATGAGAGAATGAGATGACATGCTTTGAAAGTCCCTGGACCTTACAATGACTTTCTTCTAGTGACAATTTTTTTTGAACCTAAAGCCAGAGCTCTTGAAGTCTGTCTCCTGACATCTGGGTTTTTAAGGGCAGCTCCATGCCTACTAGTTCAGAAAGGAGTGATTTGTACAATGCTCTGGTCAAGCAAGCCATATTATGGACAGCACCTTTTTCTGTATCAACTGGGGAGCATCCCCACCTCCCACTGGAAGAGGCTGAGGAGGGCATCTAGCTCTTCAAAATCCTCATTTTACAGACAAGGGAGCTAAGGCCAGATTTGCTCAAGGTGGGATCTGAGCCCAGGTCCTCAGACTACAAATCCAGCACACTTGCCTGAGGATATGACTACCCAAATGCAGCCATGTTTCATTATTACCCCTAAGCACTGCCAGTAAGCACGAGGAGGCTTTTCACGTCCAAATGGACATGGGAGAGACACTGTCCACAAATGGAAGCGCTTTCTCTACCTCCATGGCCCTTTCTTCTTCTTCTTCTTCTTCTTTTTTTTTAAAGGACTGAACAGCTTCAGTGGCAGAAAACAAAAGCATTTTAAGGGAGCGGCCCTGGCTGGGTGAGCAGACGTGCAGTGTTAGTGACACTCGGTGAACCGTGATGGGTATTGGTGGTTACTGACCCGTGGCTTAAAGGCCCTTCTTGACTGGAACATGGACAAGGTGGTTTAAAATGGAAACAGAAGAGACAAAGAGAATTATTTGTGACGCAGCAGAGGATTTTCTGAGGAATCGTGCTGACTGCGCACTGTGACAGGCACACGGGAGATCACATCACAGCCACCAGGATGCAGGGGCAGCCCAGCCAAAGAAAACAGCAGAGTGCAACCCCTTCAGCCCCAGCAGGCATTCCCAAGACAAAACCGAGAAACCAGATGTGCCTACAAGGGAAACAAGTCTTCGAACAGGCTGCAGGGTGGGGTCATCTAGGATCAGTCCAGCTGCTACCATGGGCATTACGGCTGTAAAGATCCTGGTCAGAGAGGCACAGATAGACACAGAGAAGGTAAAAAGGTGGGCAGGAGAAGGTAGCTCCATGCTCCACACAGACAGACAAGGGAAAGCTCCCAGGGATAGTTTAGGTGGCCTCAGTGGTAGTTACAGAGAGAAGACAGGTGGGTGACTGATTCCCAAGGGGCAGAGGGGCAGGGAAGAAAGGAAGGAGGCCAAGGCTTTCAGGGCCAGGCAGGTGTCCATCCCATGCCTGGGATTTTTGTGTTGGTGCCTCCGGCTCCAAAGGCAGTCTGACAACTTCACAGTTTGACAACAACAACACAGACGTTGAATGGGAAGTGACCTCAAAGGCCACCCAGTCCAAGCTTCTCGTTTTACAGATGAGGAACCTAAGTCTCATTCGAGGTCACGTAGGCAGTAAATGGAAGAGGCAGGATCTGAACCCAGGCTCCAGAGCCTGGGCTCTTTCCATTTGTACCATAAACATGCAAACCTGCTCTATAAAAGCCCAAACTTTCAAAAATGGTGAAAAAAGACTCACCCTCAAATAGCTTTTTACATGCCCAAATTTAGCTTACACGAAACTGTCAGAAACCTCTCTATGGAATGTTAAGAATATCTGTTGAGTTGAACAGAATCTTAGGCATCTGAGTGGGAAGGGACCTTCCTTAGAGGTCATCTGAGACTGACCTGCTCATTTTTACAAATGAAGCTCAGGAAGGGAGAGCAATTGGGCCTACGGTGCTAGGCCAGGGATGGGGAGCCTGTGGCCTCAAGGCTTGAGGATTGAGACTGAGTCCAAGTTTTACAGAACAAATCCTTTTATTACGGGGATTTGTTGTGTGAATTGGATTCAGTCAGAAAGGGCTGCACTTGAGGGCCTAATGGGCCACATGTAAGCCAGGCTGAAGGTTCTCCACCTCTGGTCTAGAGGGTCTAAAGGGAAATTCAAGGTGAAACTCAAATCTGTTTTGCTCACCAAGAGTGTCTGGTTTTTGTTTGTTTTTTTTTTTGAAGGGGAGGGGGAGGCAAGGCAATTGAGGTTAAGTGACTTGCCCAAGATCACACAGGTAGTAAGTGTCAAGTGTCTGAGGCCAAATTTGAACTCAGGTCCTCCTGACCCAGGCCAGTGCTCTGTTTACTGCACCACTTAGATGCTCCTGATTTTTTTTTAAACTGACTTAGATAAAATGAGAGTTTTGGATTCTCTCTGGACTTTGGGTTATATATACTATCCTTCTTTTTAGTTAACATGGATAATTGATCTGTAAACTGGGAGTAAAGGTTCCCCTCTGTTGATGGGACTGGAATGCCCTGGGCACAGGCCCCTCTCAAGGAAAGGGCACAAACTTCCCATGGGGAACCATCCTCCTCCTCCCCAGTAAGAAAACCTGGGTTTGAATCTCAGCTCCGCCATCTACAAATCCAGATGGCTCAGGAGAAGAAAGTGAGATTGGTGACCTTGCACAGCCCTCCCTCACTCAAATCAAAGTCAACTGCAAGTCCTGTCATCGTCTTGATGTCATGGTCCTCTTTGAGAATGAAGGGCAAACACAACAACAACTTGCCCTGAGGCCTTGTGTCCCAGATTCCTCATCTGGAAAGTAATTCTGATATCCTTTCCATCACTAAATCTATTACCCTGTGAACCTGATTCCTTCCTCACGACTTCATGACTATCCAGGTGTACATAGCTCCATTATAAGGTCTCCAGAAACATGGCAAATACAGGAAAATGTCTGCACAGGAGGAAACATGAGGCCTTTTAAGGTACTTCTGTGAACCCACTGGGTACCATGATGCCCAGGGGCAATGGATGAAAGATTTTTGGTTCTCACCAAAGCCTTGGGTACTGTCATATGGTCCAACATCAGAAATGGATGAGGTCTCAGTGGAAATTCACATTAAGGAAGATGTATGACCATGTGTCTGGCAATGTGTCCTAAAGACCACCAGGCCTTTCAATCTGCCCTGCAGCTGAGTCCTCCCTCTTGGAATGTGGGCTCCTTTGAGAGCCTGCACTTCTGTGCGAGGGCTGGCTCCTTTTTCTGTGTGTACTCCCAGGGACTAACATAGTGCTTTTCACACAGCAAACCCTTGATAAAATATCTTTTCATTCATTCATCTTTGGTTGAATTACTGGCAGGTGTACCACTACAAACCATGAAAGGGAGCACAGATCCCCCACTGGCTTTGAGCAGCCCCACCAAGGGAGAGGCTAGAGTCCGCCCTTCTGAGTACCCTCTGCTCTCCTTTTCTGGAGGAAGGGCTTTGTCATCGCCCAAATGATCACTTATTTCCACCTATGCTTTGGTATTACCAGATCATGAAAACCCATATAAATGAAGTTCTAAAGGTAGGATTTCAGGGATCATGGCAAATAGAGAAGAGGGCAAGGAAGGTCATTTTGGTTGGGGGGAGGGTAGGAGGTTTTCCAAAGGCTGGACCTGCCTGAAATGTACAAGACTGGCTACCCAGTGTTTTCGAATCATTAGCCTGTCTAATTTTTCCTACAAACCCTCTGTCACTTGCCCCTTCTTGATCCCTTACTCAGGCAAACACCAGCTGTGTATAGAAGGGAGAGGACGAGGAGAGGGAGCAGGATGTTTGATGTGTACTAAGAATTAAGTGGAGGTCAACCAGTCTTTTCATTCTTGACCTTTTCTGGGAAGCCCCAAATCTTTTAGCTTAGTGGTGCTAAGTTATTCTTAGATTTTTCCTCTGGGTGCCATTGTTAGTATCTGTAGTCAGGTTTTCTTTTTTTCCTTTGATAATATTTTTCTCCCAAATTACATTTTTAACATTCCATTTTCTAAAATTTTGAACTCAAAATTTTAAAAAATTGAATGTTAAAAAGTGTCACCAGCTGTTCTAAGAGTAATTTGGAGTAAGATATGCCTGATTGTCAGAGAGCTGGGTAGATGGGGAGCCAGCTACCACTGAGTCAGCAGCTGGAGGGCAGGAAAGGCAGCTGGAGGGACAGAAGTGGAAAGCAGGGAAGAAGAAGGGTTTGGGGCTGTTTGGCTGGAGAGGTCTGACTAACCACAGAGCTGGGGTGGGGCCCAGCAGGCCCGTCCTCTGATAAGCAGTGGATGGAAGGTCTTTCTACCCACAGATGACTAATGCTCCCCATGAGCCCCTTAGCTTAGCAGGGCCTGGGGAATCAGACACAAGCAGAGGGAAGCTGGAAGATGGGACTAAGGCAGACCAGCTTGGAACTAATCTTAAGTCCTATCATTCATCCTCAAGTTCTCTTCCATGAGGCTGCTTTGTCCCTCTCTTCCTGTCCCAGGGATGGGAGTGGGGAGAGGGCTCCTCCCACGAACTCAGCTGTCAGTCAGCAGCAGAGGTGAACACAAAGGCCAGCAGTGTCCTGCCTCAGGCCCCATCAAAAGCCCTTCTGTGGCAGCTCATTCTCACAGTTATCTCATGGAAAACCAGTGCTTTCCTAAGGATGGTGCCAACCGCAGCCTTCTGGGAAGGGAAAGCAGGCACTTTCTGGTCACATCCCCCTCTTCTCCCTGGCCTCTTCTCCATCCTGAGGGTTAGGGAAGCTTCTAGGTCACAGTAGGGGTTCTGTGTGGAGGGAGCTGGCCAAGGGATGGAGTCTGGGGACAGGCAGGACCCACTGGACATGACCACAGCATGGCTAGGGAGCCTCTAACCAGGCAAGATTCCCCAAGAGGAGACAACAAACAAACTATCACCTCCTGAGGCAGGGACTCACAGCACCCATTCCACAGGGTTGGCTAAGTCTGTATGGAGTGAATGAGTCTGATACGCAGTGATCTTCCTGAGGATGGGGCAATTCCACTTTTGCCTTTTTATCCAGAGGTGCTTAATAAATGCTTCTTGACTGATGAATGAATATGCACAGAGAGCCTGCACCCATTCCACATTTCTACCCATTCCATTAATTTCTGAACAGGACATTCTTATTTTCAAGATGAATGAAAAAGCCCTCCTACGTGCTAATGGTCCTTACGGGTAGCTGCTCTCTGACAAGCCCTCCCCTAACCCAAGCTCAAGCTTCCCCATGCTTGGCCAACCGATATCCAGCATTGCCCATGCAGATCAGAAGAAAATGGGTCTCCCATCCTCACCTCCCTTCCCCGCTCCCGTTCACTGACTCTGTAGCCAGGTGCCCAGGCAAGGAGGGAAACCAGGGACAGATGGACATAAATCACTGGTCAGGGTAATCTCCCCCCACTCCCTACGGGGCTTATGCTTCTGCTCTCTGGGGTTAGTGAAAAGGCTGAATCTCAGCCTCAGAAGAGGAGGAGGGCAGAGGCTGATCACTTGTTAGAACCCCAGAACAGCATGCTAAGCCTTAGTCTGCCACATCACCTTCTAGGCAAATGCTCACTTACAGTCTCTTGATCCCAGACTCGGGCTGAGGGGATGTTTTGGAGTGGATGATGGGGGTGGGATGGGGTGTTCGATTTTCTTCTTCATCTTCCTCACTGAAAAAAAGTAGACAAACATTTGGTGAATGACCCAAGCCCAGATCCCCCTCAAGGTTGGCCCATCTCACAGGCCACAGGTCGGCTAACAGCTGGAGGAGTGGGGGCGAGTGGGGGGAGGCTAGCAGAGCAGGGAGCATCAGTGTCCTAAGCCCTCTTCAAGAGGCTGCCTGAGTTACCCAGGGAAGGGCTGGGTGATTTAAGGAAGGAGAGAACATACATAAAACACTTCATTTCAGGCCTTTGCTCAAATGTGAGGAACTGAAAGGATTAGTATTTGTCTTTTCAGTTTAAATTTTAATAATGAATTTGAATGAATGAATGAAAATTTGAACATTCAGCGCTGTTCTAGGTATTTCATTCAATTCCATATTTATTAATCTTCCACTGACATTCTGGAGACAAGGAAGATATGACATGAGTCCTGCTCCCAAGGAGTTCACAAGCTTCCTATTTCAGGAAAACAAGTACACAAACAGCAGAGAAGGGGGAAAATGAAATGGGTCCAAAAGAGTGGTTCAGGACAAAGAGCTTATGGGAAATCTGAGAAGGGATCATGTTTGTCTGGGGCAGGGTGAGGGAGCAGCACACGGTCAGGAACAGGTCAAGGAGAAGGTGACATCTGAGTAGGGCCTTGGAGCAAGGAAGAACCCCACACAGAGAGGTGGAGGGTGGATCCATTCCAAGCTCTGGCCAGGGAGAGCGACTAAGACAAGAAGGGAAAGAAAGAGTTAAGGTGGGCTGGAATGGGAATTGGCGTGAAATGATGCTGGATAGTTGGATTCGTAAAAGGCCTTGAATGCCAAAGTAGGCAAGGGGAGGAGAGAAGGCACATGGGCCCAGCAGACTCTTAGGAAGGTTATTTATGGGGCAGCATGGAGGAGAGGTGAGGGAAGAGACTGGAGGTAGGAGGACCATCAGGAGACAAGAGGAACGGAGGATTCAGACCTCAAAGGGCCCTTAATGTTCATTAACACCCCCTTCACCCATTTTACAGAGCATTAGGGTGAACTGCTTTGCCCAAGTTCAGAACCCAGGTCTCCTGACTCCAAATTCTATGTTCTTTCCTCTAAATTCAGTTTAGGTCAGAAGGGAGAGGGTCTGAATGAATGCACTTGCGGTGGGAGAGGAGAGAAGGGATCAGGCATTCAAAGAGTACCCTAGTCACTTACTGTTTAGGAGTACACCCAGATGTACACCCAGGAAGCCATCAGAGCCCCTGAGCACATGGCCTCATGCCAAGGTCACTGGTGTGTAAC
Source organism: Notamacropus eugenii (assembly GCF_028372415.1). NCBI lineage: Eukaryota > Metazoa > Chordata > Mammalia > Diprotodontia > Macropodidae > Notamacropus > Notamacropus eugenii. The sequence goes on from NC_092875.1 coordinate 38,835,222, forward strand.
TATTTAGTTCAATAGCAGTTGAGATGCTGGGGGGAATCAGGCAGGAAAAGCTTTTTTAAAACTAAGAATGACCCAGTGGATAGGGTACTAATGCCTTTTAGGAGGACCTATGTTCACGTCTTACCTCAGACATTTACTGGTGTGAGCTGGGGCAAGTCTATTAGCTACTCTATTTCTTTATTTAAAAACTTATGGGCTTCTAAGGTCCCTTTCAGCTCTGAATCTGTGATTTGGGCTGGGCCAGGGAAGATGAGTGGTATATGCAGGGACCATATCTTAATTAATAAAGCATCTCTGCCTATACCATACCACAGTGCCCTGCATTCAGCAGGCACTTAATCAATGTTCTTGGCATTGTCAGGGAGCCCCCTCTCAGCCTCCACCTCCTTTTAGGGATGCTCACCTCTTATAGTAAGCAAGTTCTTCTTGCAAGAAAAACACCTTGGATTTCAGCTCGTTCCTCTCATGTAGCACATCTCGCAGCTCCTGCAGCGTGAAGCGGGGGCGGTTCGAGTCCTTCTCCATCGCTGCTTTCTCTGACTCAGGGATGTACTCCTCACCCCCCACCTCTGTCTACAGGACACAAAACACACATGAATGACTTCCCTCGGTGCCTGTGATAGCTCCGGGACTTTGCATGCTGACAGAGCCTCATCTTCAAAGCTAGGCTGCTGCTGGATGTTAGCAGCTTTTAGGGAGAGTGCTATTTTAAGAAGCAGGGGTGCTGCCTGCCTGCTCAAGGTCTCGGTGCTGCTTCTCCCCAAAGATCAAAGTCAACAGAGCCTTGTTTGCCTTCTAAGTGGGGATACAGGCAGGTGGGACTCCTTCCTGCCCGAGAGATACTGCTCTGTGTATGTATGTGTGTGTGTGTGTACATGCGCTGGCATGTGTAATATATAAGATATATGTGTGTATATGTATATATAATATACATGCATGCATATAAATGTATGCACATGTATACACACATACATATCCCTCTCAGAGGCACCTGGTGTAGTGGACAGAGCCAGCACTGGAGACAGGAAGACATGGGCTCCGATCTAGAAAGGGATTGTCCACTGACTGCCCCATTTTCCCATTCACCATCTGGGAATGGTTTCTTGGACCATAATACCCTTCTCTAGCCACTCTTCTCCTACATGTGTTTTTCCTTCTTTTAGAATATAAGCTCCTCGAAGACAAGAACTGTCTTTTGTTATTTGTATTCTCAGTGTTTAGCACAATGCCTGGCATACAGTAAATACTTGGAAATTCATTCATTCATATCTACTTTTCTTGCCTTGACTCTCGCCATGCAAGGTCAGTCTTCCCAGTCTTTCTGGAATAAACCATGGTCATTCTCATTTCTACACATTTATGTTGTTTCTTCCACCTAAAATGTCCTCTCCCCTATCCTCTTCATTTATTCCAATCCTAAGAGTCTCTGAGTTGGAAGAGCCCTCAGAAGTCATCAGGTCCAACCCATACCTGAGAAATAAAGACTTCTCCAACACTTCGCTGTAATTCTGGAAGAGCTAAGTGAATATCAGGGTGAGTCCCTATGTCCCCTAACAAATGTCCCCAGTCTCCAATTGAAGACCTCCTGGAACAGGTCCCCCTGTACCTCTCCAAACTGCCCAATCCACTTTTGGATGGTTCTGATTGTTAGGAAGTAGAATCTAAATATGCTACTCTTTAGCTTCTAACCTCCTTTTGCCTTTTGAGGCCAAGAAAATATATCTTTGATCTCTCTTATAAATGGCAGATCTTCAAAGATCCAAAGACAGCCAGCACCTCTGCCCCCTCTCTCTCTCAAGTCTTTGATTTTCTAAGCTAAAACTTCCCTGTTCCTGCGAGTGATCCTCTTTAGGCACGGTCACCAGTCCTCATCCCGTTCATCTTCCTTTTGACCTGCTCAGTGAGTCAGCCTCCTTCTTAAGAAGTGGTACCCAGAACACCACCCAGATGTGATATCAGGGCAGAGTACAGCTGGGCCATCTTACCCACCCTCACTCTTGATACTATACTACTTTATAAGTTGTTGGGTTTTTTAAATGAGATTTACCACTCTGCCTCTTTTAATGGAACCCACATTCAAGTTCATTTCTGGACTGCCATTTCATACTGCTCACTCATACTGAGCTTACCGCAGTGCCCTACTCCCAGAGCTTATATACATCAACTATTCTCTGGTCCTATACCTCTCCCATCCGATATTTTTGATTTCTTGAATCAATGTACAACTTTGCACTTATTCCTGTTCAGTTTCATCCCAGCAGATTAAGCCACTCATTTAAACCTGGTGAGGTCTTTTGGACCCTCCCCTTCCCAGGTTTGTGAAAACTGTGGCTTTGAAAATCCTGGATTCTATGCCTTCATCCAAGTCATTATTAAAAATTTGTGTGACTCATGTACAAAAATCTGTACAGCAGCTCTTTTTGTGATTCCAAGAACTAGAAATTAAGGAGATGCCCATCAACTGGGGAATGGCTGAACAAGCTGTGGCGTACGAATGTGATGGGATACTATTGTGCTATGAGAAATGGTGAGCAGGTGAATTTCAGAAAACCTGAAAAGACTTCCATGAACTGATGCTTAATGAAGGGAGCAGAACCAGGAGAACATTGTACACAGTAACAGTCACACTGTACAGTGACTGCTTTCATAGACTTGGCTCTTTTCAGCAACGCAAGGATCTAAGACAAATCCAAGACTCATAATGGAAAATATTACGCACATCCAAAGAAAGAGCTATGGAGTCTGAGTGCAGATGGAAGCATACTATTTTCATTTTCTTGTTTTTTTCTTTCTCCTAGTTTTTCCCTTTTGTTCTGTTTCTTCTTTCACAACATGACTAATGTGGAAATATGTTTAACATGACTGTACATGTATAACCCATATAAGAGGGCTTGCTGTCTTGGGGACGGGGATTGGGAGGGAAGGAGGGAGAAAAATTTGGAACTCAAAATCTTCCCAAAAAAATGAATGTTGAAAACTATCATTACATTTAATTGGAAAAAATAACATTCTATTAAGTGAAAAAAATTTTATGTGACCTTGGATAAATCACTGAGTCCCTCTGGGACTCATTTTTCCACATATGTAAAATGGGGGTGTTGGGCTGAGTCTACCTCTAAAAGCCATGGCTATGATTGGGTTGAACAACAAGGGGAAAACCACAGATGCCTAGGACATTCAACTAGATACTTTCCAAACTGACACCAACCTATCAGTGACTTCTCTTTGGACTTAGCCATTCAGCCAGGTCTAAACTCACTTGAGTTTACCATCCTCTAACTTCTATTTCTCCATCTTGTCCATGAGGATAAAATGAAAAATCTTATCAAATGCTGTGCTAAAATTTAGGGATGTGATATCTGCAGTAATTTCTTAATCGGTCAGGCCAGTAAACCATTCATAAAAGAAAATGAGGTTATTCTGGAATGAACTGTTCTTGAGGAAGCCATACTGACTCTTAGTGATCTCTGCTTCCATTTCTAAATGTCAGCAAATGAATTATAGGTTCTAGAATTTTTCCAGGAATTGAATTCAAATTTTCATATCTGTTTTTTTTGTTGTCGTTATCTAGGTTAAGTGACTTGCCCAGGGTGACACTGCTAGTAAGTAAGTGTCTGAGGCCAGACTTGAGGCTCTCCTCCTTACTCCAGGGCCAGTACTATCTACTGCGCCACCTAGCTGCCCCTAAAGTTACAGTATCTAGTATGCAGACTGCTTTCACTTCCTTTTTATGAAAACCTAAATAAGATACATCCAATTCCTATCCTTCAGCACCTCTTCTCTACTCCATGAGCTTTCCAAAGTCACTAACAGTTGCTCAGAAGTCATACCTACCATCCCCCCTCCCCCCCAATATCTCAGGCTTTGTTTGTTTGAATTTGTTGACTTGTACTCATTAGAACCTTCTTACCATCTCCTCACTTATCTCATGTTTCAGCTTCATGAAGCCCTTCTGTAACCAAACAAACCTACACTGATCTCTCCCTTTTCTGAACTCTGAATCTATTTCCTATTGTACAGAGTTTTAGCGCTCAGTTATAGCTCTGCCATGGATCATGGTATTTTTCCCATGGGGACTATTCTCTTGAGTTCTTTCTGTTGGAATCCTATACAAAATCACCCAGTCGTCAAGTTGGAAGGGACCAGAGAGACCATCTGGTCTAACCTGTAGCTGACAGAGAATCCCTTCTTTTACCCACTGATCAGCTAGTTGGTGGTGGATCACCCCCAGCAATGACATGTGGCCATCCACTTTGTTTGAAGACCTCTAGCAAGAGGAAACCCACTATCTCCTAAGACAACCAACCTATGGCACTTCTCAACACCTCACTGTTAGGGAGTTCTTACTGATACCAAGCCTGAATGTGGCATGATCTTGAGATTCTCCTATTGTTACAGTAGCAGAGCAGCACAGTTATTTCCATCTTCCCTATTATAAGCATCAGGCTTTCTATTTATTATTATATTATTTTTAAGGAAGTTATGGATATGATCACAGAGTGGGAGGATTTATCTTCCTAAGCCCATCTCCCTCTTCCATGAGACCAGCCCAGCCTAGCTCCCTAGGGATTTCTCTCTCTACAGAATTATAGTACTTGAGAATCTGCCTCACTCAATGGGCCCTTCTATTGGTCCTTATTACTTCATGTCTATGGCATTCAACGTCAGCATGGTGGGACAAGGACCATTTCATTTCCGTATGTGTATACTCAGCACCTAGCAGAGTGCAGGATGCAGAGTACGCACTTAATAATTGCCTCTTGACTGACTGATTAGTAGTGGGATGACAGCTGACTTTACAGTCTGGAAGGTGTGGGTTCAAATCCTCCCTCTGAGACAAATCAGTTTGTATCACCCTGGGTGTATAGGATTCTAACAGAAAGAACTGAAAAGTTTCTTCATGTAGGAAAAACGGTCATCACAACATCTCAGTGCCCTAAGTACTGAGTCTTCAAAATGCCAGGTTGTGAACCAGTTGCTGATATGTCAGTGGAGAGACTTAACTTTAGTTCTGTACATTAGGAGTTCTGTACATTAATAAAATCACAGGTTAAAACAAAACAACTCCATACAGAATTGTAAAAGGTTAGACACATTAGAGACCTTTGAAGGCTATTTCCTCAGCTGGAATATAAGCTCTCTGAAAGCAGGAATCAGAGCAGCTGATAAATGTTCACTGACTTTGGTAATCAATCAGTCAATCAATGAATAAGCTTTATTAAGTACTTACTATGTGCCAGGCACTGTGCTAAGTAGGGGGGATACAAAGAAAAGCTAAAGACAGTCCCTGACCTCAAGGAGCTCATATTCTACAGAGATAGACAATATCTGGAGAGTTATCTACACATGTAAGGTGTATTCAAACAAGTTACCTTTACATACAAGGTATACACATAAAATATATACAAGGTCCTTGACAAGTCACTTCACCCTCTTTGCCTCAGTTTCCTCATCTGTCAAATGATCTGGAGAAGGAATTGGCAAACCACTTCGGTATATTGGCCAAGAAAACCCCAAGTAGGGTCAAGGAGAGTCAGACATGACTAAACAACAACAAAGGAGACTAAAAATGTGTGTACACACAGGTAGAAGAACAGGAGAAGGCTGAGTCATGAAAACCCAAAGCCAGGAAGAGAAGGGGACCAGCAGTGTCAAAGACTGCAAAGAGGTCAAGACAGATGAGGACTGGGAAAGGGTCATTGGCATTTAAGAGATCCATGGTAACTTTGGAGAAAGCCATTTCAGATGAATGCATTCAGAAGCTGGGCTGTACAGAGTGTCCAAGAGATGGAGAAGAAAGAGAGAAAGTGAAGACAGAAAGTATAGGCAGCTCTCTCAAGGAATTTACCCACGAAGAGAAGAAATAGAATCTATGACAGCAGGAGGAGGATGGGAGAAGGAGGCTACAGGGTGGGAGGGGCTGAAGGTTGAGGCTCAATAGCAAAGTCTGGAGAGTCAGAAGCTGAGCTAGGAGAGGCAAGTGAAGGTTTTTAAAGAATGAAGGAGATGTGGAAGTGCTTGAAGGCATCCGGGAAGGAGCTGGCAGATAGGGAGAGACTGAAGTTGAGAGAATTGGGATAACAGAGGGGGCAATCTGCCAGAGAAGGCAGGATTAAAGATGCATGGAGAGGGATTTGCAAGGGGGAAGGGCCACCTCTTCATAGGAGATAGTGGAGGAGGTTGTCTGAGTTATGTGAGATGAAGAGGAGGTGAGACTGGGGAACTCACCGTAAAGTGCCTCCATTTTTCCAGTGGTATACTGGACAAGATCCTTAACTGAGGGGATGAGGAAGGGGAAGAGGTGTCACAGGAGGCTTGAGGAGTGGGAAGTTTTGGACAGCCCTGTGGAGAGTGAGATAGTTCACCAATAAGGGGAGAGCAGAAGGATCAACTTGCCACAGTGAGGGCCCACCTGGGATTATGGAGCACAACCCTGGAGCCCACCTAGTCAGCACAGTTTTGTTACTTCCCCAAGCTTTGCCCTGTGGCACATGAATGGGAGGGAAGGAGGTAGATGGTGCCAAAAACAACAGTAGGCCAAGGGGGAAAGACAAGAGATCTGAGGGCAGGGGCTAGACTGGGACTGAGTTGGTTCCCCAAGGGGTTGAGATTATGGCCAGTGCAGAGGGTTAGGGAACTGAGGGATGGAAGGAACGGGGTCCAAGGTGAAGATGGAGAACAGGGGAAGGGATCATTAAGCATAAGGCAAGATGGAACGATTCAAGACTGCTGGTGATGGCAAGATCAAGGGTAGGATTGTCTCTGATGCAGAGCTGAGGTGGCTGCAGGGTGGCTCTGGAAATGGAGTAGACTGGGGACCCGAACAGTTGGGGTGTCTGAGGAAGCATCAATAGGTATGTTCAAGTCTCTGAGGGAAGAAATGAGGGAGGAGAGGCAGACTGTGAGCCAGGAACCCTCCTGCCTTCAGGAGAAGGTACGAACTCCTCACCGCGACTTTTCAGACTCTCCACAGTCTGACTCATACCCACCTAGCCCGTCTTATACCAACACTCAATACCATCTGTTCCCTGAACTTCCAAAGACAAGCATTTATCATTCATCATACATTTATTTAAGCACCTCCATGACGAAGGCGCTATGCTGAGGGAGGAGGCAGGGGATATAGATACCAGGAGAAAACTAGCCTCTGCTTTCAAGACGCCAGACTGCCTCCATACCCAAGCCAGGGAAGGACATTCTCTTCATCTCCCTCAAAAGTTCAGCCCAACAGACCTCTCCCTGGGGAAACCTTCCCTGATTAGCCCAGGACTTAGTCCTGCCTCCCTCCTCAAATTACCATGGACCTAGTTTTCTGTGGATCACAGGGACTCTAGCCTAAACTGTGCAGCAACAAGAATCCTCTATATCATACATCAGGGGCTATGTTTTGGGATTTTTTGTTTGTTTTTTTCTGTGCACTTAGTACAATGTCTGGCAAACAGCAGGTGCTTACTAAATGCTTTCAGACCAACAGCCCTCCACTGGATGCTTACAAGCTTATCAAGATTCTTGATAAAATCCAAAATGTGATATCCAGAACTGAACGCCATATTCCAAGTGTGTTCTTCACAGAACCTATCACGGTACATTTGACACAGCTGATGTTTAATAAGTGTTTACTGAATTGACTCAACCCCATAGTGCCCTGAACACAGGAGGTGCTCATCAACACTTGATGAATGAATGGACAGGTGGCTACTGTTGATTTTCCTAGCTTTTTAGAAGTTATTTCATACATGTTGGTTGGACCATATTAAATATTCACCTGTTTATGGTGGGTCATGTGTAGCCACACTGATTTCCTGTGACTCACTTATATTCTTGCCATCGGTCGCTAGGTCCCAGACCACACTCAGCTCATTCTTATGAATCACAGTGGGCACGGCCCTTCCTTTTCCCCTCCATTTTTATTTTGGTGATTCTGAGTGATACAGAAGGACAATGAGGGCCAGACTGAGGATAGGCTTCCTTCCCACAAACAGGTTGGACAGATCTCCAGAAAGCCACAAGGCCAAGGGGTCAGGGGCCCAAGGCCCTCCTATTCCATCTCCAGCATCCAAAAGGCAAACATGGTAGGTGTGGTCACCATACTTGGCCAACAGGCAAATGTCTCATTGACATGTGGGAGGGGTTCCTATCCTCCTCTGCCTCAGAAATGAAGAGATTCAGACTTGGAAGGGAGTAGAAAACACAGATTTGAGATTTACAGCTCCAAGATGAGTTCAGAATGGGAAAACAAGATGGGAGAATAGTTCAAGTTCAGAGACAAAAAGGTCAGGAGTGGCAAGAACCCAAGTGGAGATGGGGCTCAGGAACCAGGGTCTTGGCTGGGGCTGGGCCACTGTACTTCCCATTTCAGACTGAAGTCAAGGGTAGTTTGTTCCAAAGAAGGATGAGAGAAAGAGGGTCCCTTTATAAGGATAAATAAATCAGCAGTGGGTAGACAAAGAGCAGGGCTGTGCCAGAGAAGAGGCAGATTTGGCCTTGGATTTCAGGTTGGTGCCAGGTCTGTCTTTCCTGATGCCAGTAACCCAAACAAAGCCATCCACTAGCCAGGAGTGGGGAACCTTTGGCCTTGAGACCACGAGGTCCTTGGGTGCAGTCTTTTGATTGAGTCCAAGTTTTATGGAACAAATCCTTTTATTAAGGGAATTTATCCTGTGAAATTTGGATTCAGTCAAAGGGCCACACTTGAGGACCTAGAGGGCCACATGTGACCTCAAGACCACAGGTTCCCCACCCCTGCAGACCATTTACTTAAATCCAAATTATTTTGTGTCTACTTTATATTGACTTATATCTTCCCCCTTATGGAAGGTCCTTGAGGAAAGGCTTAGTTGTATGTGTCTTCATGTGCCCAACACTTGGCACCCTTTCCTTACCTGGACATTCTGTTTGCACTGGTGTAGGGAATAGCTCTGTTACTTAGGGTTTAAAAAGGCAGACTTGCTCAGAATCACACAGTCATCATGGGACTTGAACCCGTGTCTCCCTGAGTTGGAGGCCAGTTCTCAGATCCCCCAAGACCCAGAGAACAACCTCCCAGAAAGGTAGCCTTACAAGATTCAAACACAGACCAGCAGACAAGCCCAGAGCACAGATGCCTCCCATCCCATAACTGAATAAGAACAGATTTGAGGTTAAGGGCTTTGCCAAGCAGGCCCTCTGTAGCCAGGACTGATGCCATGCTCCCTTTCCAGACATATCTGGAGACATCCTTAGCATGCCAGACCATGCAGAGGTAACCAAGGGACTGAGTTCATCACTGCTTCTCCCTCTTGTCCACTGATACATCCTCAAGGGTTAAGAGGCCTGGAAGGATTGCCTAACCCCTCAGCACTGCCTCCAGCCATGACCTGGAATTCCAGGGACTTTCTAGTCTTCTCTAAAGAGCTTTCAGGAGCTGCTTCTCACATCCTGGCTTATAAAAGCATGGACTCTACAGGTCATGGTGTCCACCCCCTTTTTGCAGATGAGGAAACTGAGGCCCAGAGAGGTGAAGTGATTTGTTCAGTCACATAGCTAGTATATGTCAGAGGGGGATTTGAATACAGGGCTTTCTGGCTCAGTAAGCCACCGTCTCTTCTTCTAAGGGTCCCTAAGGGGTACTCCTGGAGAAGGAGAAGGAAGGCCAGGGCCCTAGAACATTTCCTGCAGACAGCAGTGAAGGACTGTGTTATGGGGAGACAGAACTTTTGAGGTCACCAGATTCAGTCCTCTTACTTCCCAGAAAGAAAAGACTCACCCAAGGTCTTGGAGCTGCAGGGCCAAGGCTCCAGGAGGCAGATCTGACTCCAGGTCCAACACAGTCTGTTATGCTGAATTGAAATACAACCCTGATAGGAGTATGGGGCTCTAAGCCTGATAACGCACTGAGATTTGGAAAGTGTGCTGACCAAGATGGGAATCAAAGCTCATTAGCAGCAGCCTGGGCTGGAGTTCTCTAGTTACACCCCATTAGGGAGGTAGAAAGGTGGCTCAGGTTATCAACCCTACTAGGGAGGCCTCCCATTCCTGTCCCAGAAGGCTTTTCTTCCCCAGGTACAGGTGATAAGAGGAGAAACAGCCTTCCTGGGAGTCACTCCAAGGGTTGTCCTTCTCTGGACATATGGAAGAACAGCTCCCTTCCTCCTTATGGGAAAATCAGGATCAAGTCTAAAAGCCCACAGGCTGTAACTGGACAGGGAAGAATGGCGTGGGCTGCTGGAAGGTCTCTAACTCTTATAGAGTGACACAGAGTGAACGAAGCAGGACCAAGAGAACAAGAAACGCAGCCACCATATTCCAATTAAAGTGATGACCAAACGATTCTAGGGGACTCTTCTCTATAAAAAGGTGGTGGACTACCGGGGCAGAATCCTGCTTACTCAGTGTATTAGGATGTTTTACTTAAGTGTTTCATGTTGCTACAAGGGAGGGTTTGTGTGTGTATGTGTGTGTGTGTGTGTGATAGACAGAGACAGGGAGAAGGAAGGGAGAGAGACAGAGAGATAGAGAGAGAGAGACACAGGGAGAAGGGAGGAAGAAAGAGACAGAGACAAAGGGAGGAGGGAGGGAGAGAGAGGGGAGAGACAGAGACAGAGAGAAGAAGGAGAGAGGGGAGAAAAGAGAGGGGGAGAGAGACAGTGAGGGAGGAAGACAGACAGAAAAAAGCTGCCCTGGTTGAATTCGAGTCACCAGGAGCGGACAAATTACACCCCCAAGTCCTGAAAGACTTGGCTTGGTGGCCTAACTGAGCCACTGTCAGGGACCTACAGAGAAGAAAAGTCCTGATTTTCAAATGGAGAGAGAATGGGGCCCATAAACATCAATGGCCTTGACCTCCATTCCTGGCAAAATTCTAAACTATATTTTTCAAGTGATGGGAGTAAACATTGAGAAAGGAGACCAGCACTCACCAAGATACAGCATGGCATCATTAAGACTGGGCCAACCCAGACAAACATCATTTCCTTTTTTTGACAGGGTTACTAGATCAGGGAAATGCTGTATACACAGTTGACCTAGATTTTCCCGAAATGTTTGACAGAGTCTCTCATGTTATTCTTGGGAAGACATGGGGTGCTGGGAGCTAGATGACACACTTGGGTAGATTTGGACCTGGTTAAATGGCCCAAACCAAAGAGGATCATTAATAGCTTTGTGCTAGCTTGGCAGGAGGTCTCCAGTGGAGTGCTTCGGGGACCTGTGCTATTTAACATTTTTAGTGATGATCTGGATGAAGGCATGAATTCTGTCAGATTCACAGGTGACAGACAGTATTGGGAGGGACACCTAACATCCTGGAAGACAAAGCTGGGATCTAAAAAGCTCTTGAGCTAAAGCATTGGGCCAAATCTAATCAGATGAAACTAACAAAAGACAAATATAAAGTCTTAAAAAAAATTAACTTCCCAAGTCCAAAATGGGGAGTCCTGGTTAGCTGTTCATCTGCAAAAATCCTAGGGGTTTTATATCTCAATATAAGTCAACAATATGATATGGCTTAAAAAAGAGAGAGAGAATGTGAAGTCAGATGGCATTAGGAAAGGGAGCAGGAAGGGGTCTCTGCCTAGGTCAGGCCATATACTTCTGGAGCGCTGGGTTCTGTTCTGTGGCCATGCTTTGGAAAGGACACTTTAAAGCTGGAGAGGATTCAAAGAAAGTAGCCAGGATAGGGAAGGTCCCATCTTTGTCATGTCAGAAAAGGAAAGGCTGAAGGAATAGGGGATGATCAGCCTGGAGAATAGAAGGCTTAGGAGGTCCATGGTAGCTACTTTGGGCATCCGAAGGGCTACTCATGGAAAAGGGATTCCAGTTGTTCTGCTGGGCATTCGAGGGCAGCATGGTAGTTGTGGGTGGGAGTTGCAAGAGAAACAAAACGAGGCCTGATGTCAGGAAAACTTGCTGATAATCAGAACCGGGCAAAAGTGGGATGTATTGGGTTGCCTTCAGTGTAATGGGTTCTGCCTCCCTGGAGTGTTTCCAGTCAAGGCTAAAGAAGGATATTGTTAGGACAGAACAGAAAGAACTCTTGTTCAGGTATGGTCTGGACCAAATGATCTTGGATATGCCTTCTGCAAGATTATGCAAAATGGTGGCAGCTAGGTGGTACAGTGCACTAGCTGTGGAATGAGGAGGACTCAAGTTCAAACCCAGCCAAAGATACTAGGCAAGTCACATAAGCCCAACTGCCTCAAAAAAAAAAAAGATTTAAAAAATGGGGAAAATAGATGAAGTGAAACAGAGAAATCGAGGGAGGAGGGGGCCAGTCGTTCCCTTGACAAAAGGATTTTTTTTTAAACTTTGCCAACCTGCATTGGCAGAGGGAGTTTCCTATACTGACGAAATCATAGGTCCAGTCACTAGTGCCGCTATTTTGTAGCAGAGAGTGCTGGGACAGACTTGGAGTCAGGAGACGTGGGTCCGAATTCTGACTGACATTTCCAAGCTATGTGACACTAGGGAAGTCATTTGACTCTGTGAGCCTAATGATGAGGATGATGATAAAAATAAAAGCAGCTAAGTGCCTTGCTCAGCATCTCCCAGTTAGGATGTATCTGAGCCAGGATTCGAACCCAGACCCTCCTGACTCCAACTGTATCACCAAGCTGCCTCAGTTTCATCATCTGAAAATGGGAGTCAACATTTGTATTGTCTAGCTCACCTCATTTCAGTGAGGAGACAGCTTTTTAAAAGCTAAAGAGAGGGCGGGTAGGTGGGGCACTGGATAGAGCACTGGCCCTGGAGTCAGGAGGACCTATGTTCAACTTTGGCCTCAGATGCTTATTAGCTGTGTGACCCTGGGCAAACCATTTAAACCTGAATGCCTCAAAAAAAAAAAAATCTAAAGTTATTGTTGCTGCTGCCGCCTGGTCTTTGGCAATCACCTCCTAATTCCCCTCCCTGCCTCCTCTCCCTCTCTAATCCATCTGTAGGTAGATGTTCCTATAGGACAGGTCTAACCATGTCCTTGTCCTCCTCGAGAAACAGCTTCTCTCTGTCACCACTAGAATACAAGCTTCCCCATCTAGCTTTTCAACTGCTTCACAATCTGGATCCAACTGGTCTTTCTAGACTTCTTCATACTACTTGTGGTCTGCTTCCCTGCTATAGTCCAAGAGGCCTTGTTCCCACTCTCCTCTGATGTGCCAGATATGCTGAACCTCCTTCCATGTCCTAACACTCCCAGGTTGCCTTCAAAGCCCAGCTCAAGTGAGGCCTTTTTGGATTCCCCCAGATGCTGGTGGTCTCCCACTCCTGAAATTCCTTTGCACACATTTCGTGTCTCCTTAGCCACTGAGGGCTGCCTCGCTTCCCCTGGTGTAATGGAGGCTTCTGGGGAGTGCTTGTCAATCTGTAGAGCATCTGAGATCTGAGGACCAAAGGGGTCCCCACTGGCTAGTCCATGGCTACATTTACACACTCAATACTTAACATGCATAGAGACTTAGCATATGCTTCTTGAATTGAATTCAGAATCCGAGGAACTCCTGTTCAAAGTCTCATAAAAGATGACCATCAAGTTTCCTTGGAATGATATTGAGACTCAAGGGGGAAAAGAGGGACATAGAATATCCTTGAACCTAGACTGGCAGAGCTGGGAGGGGCCTTAGAACAGGGAATGTCAAGGCTGGTAGATCATTCCAGTTCACACCCTCATTACACAAATGAGGAAAATGAGGCAAGGAGAGGGGAAGGAAGCAATGACTTTTGAGTCAGATGACTTGGGTACAAATCCCACTTTTGATGCTGTAGGACCTTGGGAAAACCACTTGGGTCTCAGTTTCCTATTAAGACCAGATGGACTCTGAGCTCCCTCTCAGAGGTCCCAGACCTCTTTAGCTCTCAGGTCCCAGACTTACATAGCCTGTAAACAGGCAAGACCAAAACCTGGAATCAATGCTTATTCACAGATATATTCTCCCTAGTCTCCTCCTCCTCATTTAATTTTCCAGACAACCCTGCAGGGACACACTTCTTGCTGCATGTGATGGACAGGTTTATTCCAAGGTGCTCAGAAGTCAGAAGAAACCAGAAGAAAAAGAAACCTGAGCATCCTTTCCCCCACCCCCAAGTAATGCAAAGCCCCCTTGCCACACCGCCATTCAGGGGCCAGAGTGAGCCCTATCCCAGGTGCTAATGTGACAGTCACATGCCCAGGGGAGGAAAGGGCCCTGTAACCCCTGGACACTGCCAACTGCTGGCCACTTCGTCAGTGCTTGAGCTGTCCCCAAGAGGTCTGCCTTAGCCCTGTCGGGGAGACATCCAAGCTAAGCCAGGGAGGGACAGATAGGACGGCCAAGGATTGAGAGGAAAGTGGAATAATGTAATAAGCCATCAGCCTCTCCAAGGATAAAGGAGAGAATGCTTCTCACCTCTCAGCTTGGGAGGAACGGGGGAGGACAATGGCTGCCAGTATTATATAAGTTGTCACAAAAGGCTGCTGCATTGATCAATTCTACTTAACTGTCTTTTTTTAAATGTTTTATTGATGATCTCTTAAAAATGAATCTTTTTTTTACTTCTCATGAGCTCTCCCCATTTTCAGTAGAACTCAGAGAATCACAGACTTAGAGCTGGTGTGGGGGGCCTGTTGGGGCCATCGAGGTAAAACCCTTAAACCTTATTGTTGAGGAAACCGAGGCCTAGGGAGCTAAAATGACTTGTCCAGAGCCCCAGCGCTAGTGAGTATTTGAGATGAGATCTGAGTCAGGGTTCTCATCCAACCTGCTCATTTTACAGAGCAGTTATCTGTGGTCCAGAAAAGACCTGCCCAAAATCACATAACTAGGATGCATCTGAGACAGGATTTGAACCCAAGTCTTCCTGACTCCCCCTATCACAGTTATGAGTTGGAAGGGACCTAGGACACCATCTAGTCTAACCCATTCCCTTTACAAATCAGGAAACTGAGGTCTAGGGAGGTGAATGAATGCCTTGCGCTACCTGGAATTCAAATCCGAGTTCCTTGATTCCCTCCCAGCATTTCATCCACAACACCACATAAGTATATTCAAGCAAAAGAAATCGCCTAGTTGGTCTGCCTGATAATGCATGCCTCATTCCACACCAGTAGGCCACCACCTCCCTTTTGAAGAAGGTGGAGACAGCTTCACCATTGGTGTTCTGATGTTTTTATTAAAATGGAGCTTCAGTCGGGGAGGAAGGTGTAAAACCTATTGATAAAACTTTTTCAGAAAAACCACACAAAAGAGCCAGAAAAAAAAACCAACCCAAAATTCTTCATCTAAGATAGAAAAGAAGAAAAGTGATTTGAAATAATCTGGGGATTTGAAGTCCTGGATTCTAGTGCTATGAGTGTCATGAACTCACGATGTGATGTTGGGCAAGTTATTCCATCTACTGCTCCTCAGTTTTCTCATCTGTAAAATGGGGAGAATATGCTATCCTGTTCACCTCATGATACCTCAGCATCCCAGGAGAATGAAGCCTTTGTGAGCAGGCTCCCCTGCCCGCCCACAGTCTACCTGGCCACTCACCTCGCTCTCCTCCTCTCCGTTCTGGCTGGGCTCACCCTTCAGCTTCTCCCGAAGCTTCCCAATCTCAGCCCGCATGCTGCCCATCTCCTGCTCCTTGGTCTGCAGGTAGGCCTCCAGCTCCACCTTCTGCTCGATCAGGGCTTTGCCCTGAGCCTCCACCACAGTGATACGGTGCCGCAGGTCATGGTTGATCTTCATCAATCGACTCTGCTGCTGCTGCAGCTGTTGTGGGGTGGAAAAGGCAAAGGTTGGCCTTTGGAAGATGGGCCGGCACCACCTGCTGAGCTGCAGAAAGCTTTTGCGCTGGCTCAGCTACACCCCGCCCCATATTGGACACACCTGGACCCCACGCTTCTGCTCTCCTCTTCAGAAAAAAAAAATCAATCAACAGGAATTTACTGTTATGGAAGTTTTTTCTTTGTTCTCCAGCTGTGTCCAACTCTTCACTTGGAATTTTCTTGGCAGAGATACTGGAGTGGTTTGCCACTTCCTTCTCCAGATCATTTTACAGAGAAGGAAACTGAGGTAGATGAGGCTAAGTGACTTGCCCAGGGTCACACAACAAGTCAGTGTCTGAGGCTGGATTTGAACTTGGGTCTTCCTGACTCCAAGGCTGGTGCTCTATCTAATGTGCCACCTAGCTAAAGACTTGAATTCAAATCCAGCCTCAGATACTTTCTAGCTATGTGATCTTGGGCAACTCACTTTACCCCATCTACCTCAGTTTCCTTATCTGTAAAATGAGTTGGAGAAAGAAATGGCAAACCCCTCCATTGTCTCTGCCAAAAAAACCCAAATGGGGTCATGAAGAGTTGGACACAACTGGATAACAACTGATCAGCAACAGCCATAACAACTGTGTGCCAGATGCTGAGGGTACAAAGACAAAGGTTAGTCAATCAAGATACAAGCATTTATTAAGCTGTACTTTATTAAGCTCTATGTATCAGGTACTATGCCTGGAAGTGAAGCTGCGAAGACAAAAAAATCCGTCAGCAGGTATTTACTAAGCACCTACTATGTGCCAGGCAGTGGGGGTGCAAAGAACAAAAATTAAACATTGAATAAGCATTCATTAAATGCCTACTATGTGTTAGACTTCTGCTAGGCATCTAGGGATACAAAAATCAGGCAATCAGCAAGCATTTATTAAGTGCCTACTGTATGCTAGGTAGTAGGGAATACAGTCATTGATTAAGCATTTATTAAAAGCCTACTATGTGTTAGACTTCTGCTAGGCACCTAGGGATACAAAAACCCAACTGTCAATCAGTAAGCATTTATAAAGCACCTACTATGTGGTGGGAACTATAAATACAGAGACAGGAATCAGCTAGTTAGCAAATATTTATTATACCCCTACTATGCACCAGGCCTTTACCTAGACACTGGTGGTACAAAAACCAATGCAAAGAGACTTGTATTCTACATAGGAAGACAACACGCGCACGTCTAAATATGTAGAAAACCAGGTAATTTGGGGGCAACCTGGGGGCTCAGGAAAGGTCCAAGGGGGGTTTGCTACCACACTATTTTCCCATTGTGCCTTGGGCACAGCGGCATTCTGCCCCCTTGGGAAGCCAAGCAGGGTGGCACTGGGGTGCCCAGATGTGGAGAGCCTCGAGGCTTCCTTCCCCTGCCATGTTGGTGAGGCCTTCTTCTTCAGGATCTAGAGAACCTCACTACTTACCATCTCGCTACTTACCGCCTCTACATCCTCATTCTTTAGGCCGAGCTCCCGGTCCTTAGCTCGGATCTCGTCCCGCTGCTTGTCCACCACCTCTTTTAGCTTCTTCATTACTTGCCGCTCCCGCTCAGACATACCTGGTACGGGAAGGATAAAGCCAATAGTACAGTAATTGATGGTGGCAGGGACCAGCTTGAACTGGTGTCTTTTCCCCCCTTCTTTCCTCTGACACTGCCCCCACCCTGGAGCAGACCCTCATCACCTCACGCCTGGACTATCACAATAGCTGCTGGGGGCAGGGAGGTGTCTGCCTGCCTCATGGCTCTCCCCACTCCAGTCCATCCTCCATTCAGCCACCAATGTGATTTTCCTAACGTGCAAATCGGACTGTTCAATCAGTTCCAGTGGCTCCCCAATGCCTAATAAATCAAATACAAAATCCTCTGGGTTATGGAGGGCTTTCAAAGTCCTCCCTAAACTGCCCTCTCCTACCTTAAACCTCATACTCCTCAGCCCATGTACTCAATGATCCCTAGACACCAGTCTCTCTGCTGTTCCTCAAACAAGAAATTCTATCTCCAGACTCCAGGTATTTTCACCTCTCTGGCTGTCTCCCATTCCTGCCCACATTTTCTGGCTTCCTTCAAATCCTAGTTAAGATCCCACCTTCTAAAGGGAGCCTTTCCTTATGTCCCTTAATGCTAGTTCCTTCCCTCTGTTGATTACCTCCAATTTCTCCCAACTATTTCTTGTTTGCATGGTGTCTCCTCCAGCAGACTGAGAGCTCCCTGAGGGCAGACCCTGTCTTTTGCCTTTCTTTGTAGCCCTCGCACTTACTTAGCCCAGTGCCTGGAACACAGCAAATACTTAATAAATGCTAATTAATAAATGCTTAATAAATGCTAATTAACCATATGACTGACTGGACTTCTTCTTTTGACCCTGGCATATCCCATTTTTTCCCACCTCCATCTTTTTGCATAATATGACAGTATCTGCCTGGAATGGCATCCAGCCTCCAGACACCTACTGAAATCTTTTAAAGAAGAACTCAGGCCCTTCCCATGCCCTCCATGAAGCCTTCTCACCAAATGACTGGGATTCTTCTCTCCTCTAAGCCCCCACAGGGCTTCTGCTCTCTCTTTCAACACGGATTATACTTGCTTCGGCAGCTAGGTGGTACAGTGGATAGAGCACCAGACCTGGAGTCAGGAAGACTCATCCTTCTGAGTTTAAATCTGGCCTCCAGACATTTACTGGCTGTGTGACCCTGGGCAAGTCACTTCACCTAGACTGCTCAGTTTCCTCATGTGTAAAATGAACTAGAGAAGGAAATAGCAAACCACTCCAGGATCTCCGCCAAGAAAACCCCAAAATGGGGTCACAAAGAGTTAGACATGACTGAAATGACCCAATATCAGTGAACAGAGAATATACATTATGGTTACTTTCCCTGATGAAAAAAAAGGAAAAATCTGGTGGACCAAGAAAACAATCACTTATTAAAGACTCTTGAACTGAGTTATAATTGGAGGTGCAAACAGAAAGCTAGTGTGGCTGGAGTGAGGATTTCTTACCTCCCAAAGGCAGATAGAAAGAGGATGTGATCGATCCATGGGGAAACTGAATATTGCTCGTAAAGAATCTAGGAGTCTAGGGGAGATCCAAACCCTAAAACACAATCAATGTGAAGAGGAAAGCAAATCTCTAATGAGAAGTCAGTCCACATCATTCCTTTTCTTAAGAACTCTCAGTGACTCCCTGCTCCCTTCAGGATAAAATACAAACTTCTTTGGTGTATTTTGCTCAGCATTTCACTCATGTTCGACTCTTCTGATTCCATTTTGGGGTATTCTTACCAAAGACACAGGAGTGGTTTGCCATTTCCTTCTCCAGCTCCTTTTACAGATGAGGAAACTGAGGCAAACAAGGTTGAGTGACTTGCCATGGGTCACACAGCCAGAAGCACCTCAGGCCTTCCTGACTCCAGGCTCTATCCACTGAGCCACCTAGTTGCCCTATGTCTGGCATTTAAAACCATTCAGAATCTGGCCACAGCCTATCTTTCCAGAAAGACTACAGGTAACTTCCTGTCAGGAACACTATGCTGTGGTCAAACTGGCCTACCTGGTGTTCCTTCTTTAATTCTTTCTTAGGAGGCCTGGAATTCTCTGCCCCAGGAACCAACCCCCAAATCTCATCAAGTGTCAGCTCAAGCTTCACCCCCTTCGAGAGGCTTCTTTTAGACCCCCTTTTATTAGTGCAGTCTAATCCCAATCACTATATGATGCAAATGGACCTTTATCCCTGGACACTTATCCTATTATCTATCCCATAAGAATCTAAACTCCTTGGAGGTGGGGGCGGAGGGGGTCCTCTTTGCCTTTTGTATTGGTTTCTTCCATGCCTAGCACAGTGCCTGGAATATCATATCGTATCATGTAATATTATATCATATATCATATCATATAATAAATACTTGGTCCTTAATGCTTGTTGGTTGATTAAAAGAAACAAGAGGGGTGAGAGCTCACATTCCCAGGACACTAGCTTTTCCTTCAATTGGGGATTTGTGGCCAATTCAACAATCCTTCAATAAGCACCTACTGTACACAGCACAAAGTTTAGCCAAGATATGGTCCCTGTTCTTACATCCTCATGGAGATTATAAGATACGGTCTCAGACCTCCAGTCCCCATGGAACTTAAAAGTCTAGTAGGAGTCTGGGACAGGTATTTAGATAACCATATGGAAAGATGTTTGCTGCCAATCACATTCCCCATTATCAAGGCAGAAATATGGCTGGGTGGGAGGAAGACGATGACCTTCCCTGATGAGCATAGCTTTTGTGCTCCATCAGGTTTATTTGCAAAGCAGACCCAAAGGAATTTCCTTTTGGAGAGGAAATGTCCATTATTTTGAGGTCAAGCATTCCTTATGGGAGAAATTACTATGCCCTCTTTTCTGCTAATCTGACTAAAAGAATGTAATGCAAAGCTTCTGGCCTTAAAACCAAAAGAGTGAAGGACTGAAAGTCCTTCAGCTGAAAACTCCAGCTGAAAGCAGAAGTTGGGAGATGAGAGGTCCATAGCCTCATGCCCAACAAAGCTGCACCTAGTAATGACTAGCAGTGACCACAGGACCATAGCACCATCAAGCAGAGCCACAGGAAGCAGAGACTCACTCACAAGACACTGTGGGCCACGCAGGATCAGTGGGGATGTCGTCCCTAGAAGACACTGGCAATGCTGTAATATCAGAGGTATAAATTGTCTTATCATACATGTGCCTTGGCTACATGTCTTCCTTGCAGGTATGTTCCCTATGTTTTTCCCACTCGTTCCCTATGTTTTTCCCACTCCTCCCCACTGATGGCATGTGTATTTTTAAGAAACTGTGATTCATTTTTATAGAGAAAATGTCTTATTGCTACTTTAATAACTATGTTATTTCATTAAATCCCTTTAATTTTTTTAACTAATTGTATCCTTTGGCTGAGTAACAAAAGTAAACACATCAATGAGGGCTCCTGTCATGAGCAGATGTGCCTTGTTGCTAGTTAGGACCACCTTTTTTGGGGGGGACTCACATTTGAGTTGAGAGATGCCCCCAGTTGCCACAGCTAATTAAAACAACATACAGAATGAACTTAAGCAAAAAGTGTAAGCAAAGTTCTAGGTTCCTGGTACTTAATAGCAGGTACTTAATAAATATTTATTAATTATTATTGACTTGGGGGGATGCATATATAGGAAGCAGCATGGTCCAGCGCAAAATGTGGTGGATTGGGTGTCAGAGGTTCTAGATTCAAATCCTGCCTGTGCTATTACTTGTGTGATGTTGGGTAAGTCACACAACTGCCCTAGGCCTCAGTTTCCTCATCTGCGAAATGAGGATCCTTCTACCTCTAATTCTGTGGGCTTCAGGAACGTTTTGTTTATTGATTTATTATTATTATTGTTAATTATTATTATTAAGATAGTAATTAATTTATTAACATTTTCTGGAAGAGAGGTCTGACCATGACAGACAGAAAGGGGATCCCATGTCCCCAGAAGCACTCTAGGAAGGCAAGCTGTTTCTTGTGTTCTGATGACTTAGAACAGGTGGTCTCACTTGTACACATGGGTGAGGGGGCCGCTTGGGGGGCCTCTAGTGCTCTTCAGAACTCAAGAGCAGCTTCCACCTTTGCAATAGGGGAGCCAATTTTCTCTTTGTTTTTCTTAAGTGCATAATAATAAGTGTATTAAATGGGAGAGTGCCACTTTCAGGGTCATCAAGTGGGTTAGTTCTCAAGAGATGTGGGTCCTTCTCTCTCTTCCTGCCAAAGCAGCTTGTTTCTTGATGCCTTGCCTTCCTCAGTGGAACAGCTCAGCCAGATTGCTTTTTTCTGAAGTGGACGGAGAGGACTTGCTTCTTTCCAGAGTTTGACCTTTTGGGGTCCCCCTCCCCCACTCAGAGGCCCTCGGAGGAGCTCAGTTCCAAGGACAAAGGGCCGAAAACAATGAACAAGGATGCTAGGAATCAGAGACATGAGGCTCTCAGGCACACTGGGCTCTTTCCTTCATCCAAACAAATGCTTCCTTTTCCAGTCAGCATCACCAAGCTACTGGGGAACACTATAGCCGTCTATATGCAGCACACATACAGAGTTTGGGAGTGCGTGTATGTATGTGTGTGTGAGTATCAGATGGGAGTCAATTTTCTTTTTTTGACTCACTCCCTGGGAAACAATTTCTATCTATCTCAGCTTGTGAAGAAAACTAGTGGGGAGGGAGAACGTAAGCTCCCTGAAGTCAGGCACTGTTGTATTTTTGTCTCCCATTTTTGTGCCTTTGCTCTAACCAGAGGGAGAGCACGAGCTGCCCCAATGATGGGGGCCTTGGAATTGTTCTCTAAACTTTTCAGAACACAATAAATGTTAATAAATTAATTACTATCTTAATAATAATAAATCAATGAACAGAAAGCCATGACTACTCTCCCAAGTATACCTTCCCTGTTTTTCCCAATCATTGGGGTCTTCTCCCTACAGATTACCTTATGTCTGTTTTGTATGTAGCTCATATATCTATGTATGTTCATGTGGGGCCCTGTATCCCCATCCTCCATAAGCTCACTGAAGGCAGGATCAGTTCCATTTTTTGAAATATGTATGCCCAGTGCCTGGCACACAGAATGGGCTTAATAAACGACTACTGGTTTTCTATTTCCTCCAAGGACTCCATGTATGTTATACTCCTTGAACCCTGCTTGGGAAGATTAAATGTACCCTCAGTGGCTTCAGCAGAAGCCACAAGTTGATTACAAACTTTGTATATGAATTGTTTTAATTTTCTTCAGCATGACAATGAAGCATAGACTCTTATTTTAATAAGTAAATTAACAAAAATCTGGACTTTTGTCAGTTAAAAACAATTTCTTTAGCATCTGAGAAGCAACATGGTACAATGCAGAGAGGGCCAGCCAGGAGTCAGGAAGATTTGGGTTCCGGTCTTCCCTCTGGCGCTGACAGCTGGGTCACCCTGGGCAAATCCCTCAACCTCTTAGTGCCCTAGGCAACTAAGAATGGAAGTTACAGAAGTATGTTTGTGTGTATATGTGTGTATATATATGTGCATGTGTGTGCATACACGCACATATTTGCCAAATTGCATCCATGGAAGGAGTCTCCAGTCTGGCAGTTCCTCTGACAAAATGACAGGTCTGGACTTTCTCATCTCCCAGCACAATCCCCTAAAAGAAAAAATCGCCAGCACCTAACATAGTGCCTTGCGTACAGCACACATTTAAGTTTCCTGAGTTGAAATGAATTGATTTGGAAGGGGCAGGCATTTTTCAATAGAAAGATCTTTGAGTCAGAAGGCTGTCACTACTTGTGTGACCCAAGATAAGTGGCTTAGGCCCTATAAGCCTCAGTTTCCTCATAGGTAAAATGTGAATAAAAATATTCTCATGATCTACTTAGTATGGTTATTGTGAGTGCTTTGTAAACCTTGAAGCACTAATGAAATGAGCTTTTATTAGTATGTCCAACAGCTAAGGCAAATTTCTTTCTCACCCTCAAGTTTCTTTATTTATAAAATGGGGAAAATACTCTATTTCTTCTCTATCACCCACAAAGTTGCTGTGAGGATAAAATGACATGACATATAAAATTCAAAAGACTCTTCTGGCCTCAGACACTTACTAGCTATGAAACCCTGAGAAAGTCACTCATCCCTGTTTGCCTCAGTTTCCTCATCTGTCAAATGGGCTGGAGAAGGAAATGGCAAACCACTCCAGTATCTCTGGCAAGAAAAGCCCAAATGGGATCATGGAGAGTCAGACCCAACTGAAATGACTGAAAACAACCAAACAAATGAAAATCATTATTCAGAGGATGCCAGTAGAGGAACTTGAAAAGAATTAGGGCTCAATAAACATTTGTTGTGTTGAACAGAATTATGATGTTGAAGCTAGAAGGAGACTTGGGCATCATCTATCACTCATTTTACAGAAGTAGAAACTGACACACAGAGAGACAGGCTGGGATCAGAACTCAGGGCTCCTGACTTCCAATCCTCTACACTGCCAACTGAACCACAGCTGGCTCCTCCCTTACTTTGGTAGGAAGGATAATGATAATCCGTCGACCTACAAGGGGGTGATTCCAGTCTTCCTTTTGAGATTTATTACACACTATTGTCCCTTACCTACTCTACAATCCAGCCAAATCAGCCTATTTGCTCCCACCTCCACACCTTTGCACATGGTCTTCCTTCTTCTCCAATTCTTACAATTCCTCACTTCTTTCAAAGCTTGGCTAAAGTATCGCTTTCTTCTTCTTTTAATTATATGTATTTTTGGCTGATTGCTTGTGCCCTATCTCTTAGGCCTCACTACAATCTCAAGCTTGGGCAGGGCAGGGATTACTCTGTATAAAATAGAAAGGGAGACTCAGTGACTTAAGACCCTGAGGACTAGCCTTAGAAACTTAAGAGACTGCATCTTAAGTAAACTCTTAAAAATTACCACCAGTATCTAGCACAGCACTCTGCACATAGTAGGTGCTTAATAAATGACTTGGGGAAAACAGGAGTAGTAAGTGGTAAAACCAAGACCAGAATCTATTTCTTTTGACTCAGGATTGGTCTTTTCTCTACTATATGACCTACTGATAAAAACAACGATGGTGATAATGATGGCAGACATTTATTTAATGTTTTAAGGTTTGCAAAATACTTTAAATATATCATCTCATTCGATCCTCGAAATACGCCTATGACATAAGTACAGGAGATATTATTAACCCCCTTTTACACAGGAGGAAATGGAGGTTCAGAGAGATTAAGAGATTTACCCATGATCCCAGAGGGTAAATCCCAGGTCAGAGGCAGGACTCTAACCCAGGTCTCTGCAGACTTCAGGTGGAATGCTCTTTCATCACCCAAGACTGTTAGTTAGAATACAATCATCTGTCCTGACTCATCCACCTCCACAGCAGCCAAAGAATGCTTTAGGTCCACTTGTCATCCTGAGGACCAGCTGGATTCTGAAGCAAGGGTACAGCGATGACTTCCTGTTCATTTATTTATTATTATAATTATAGTAATTCATTAATTAATGTTTATTATGTTCTGAAAAGTTTAGGAACAACTCCAAGGCCTCCATCATTGGGACAGCTTGTGCTCCTTCTCTGAAACTTTGGGCTCCTTGGCTCTCCCCCAGCCCTGGCTAACCTCAAAGCCCCAAAGCCCACGGGCTTCCCTCTGCCAAGCCTGAAGCCTGGGAGCACATGATCATTTGCTTCCAGGCCTGTGTCCAAAGACCAGCTCCTTGGGCCTGACCCAGCCACCTGCAGAGAAATGCCAGACATTTTCACCTCTTGATGTCTTTCACCATCTATCTATCCCTCAAGGCCTCTGTTCAGAACTACCCCAAACTGACATCGGGCACTTTGTCATTTGCTCTCTGGTTCTGGTCTCTGTGAGGGTGCCCATCTGCCTGTCTGTTCCTGTAAACAGGGTGGGGGTGGGGTGGTATGTGTGTGTGTGTGTGTGTGTGTGTGTGTGTATGCATGTGTGTGTGTATGGAGTGGGGGAGGGGGGAGGTTTGAGGAGGAGGTTGTTTTTGTCCTTGTTGTGTTCTCATAGTCTGCCATGCAAAATAAAAATAACCTGGAAAGGCATGCATGGCATCTGCTTGGGCATCTCCACTTGAGAGCTGCTGTGAGCTGGAAAGCCAGAAGTAACCAAGCCAGGCTGCTTCCCGCAGGAGCTAGACTGCAGAACACTGCACACAGTGACATTTCCTCCTCTCTCAGCAACTTGCTGCATGCTCCCTGTTTGCAGAGATAGACTAGCATGATTCTGGAACCCTGGGGCCAGAAGGCAAAGCCTCTCCTACAGAGTGATATCGGTAGCTACTGGTGACAGAACTCAATATCTGAGAGGTTGCCATGGATACATCAAACTCCCTTGGGTCAAATGCCCTGATGATGACCTTGGGTCCACTGGGACTGGCAGAACACCCCAAGAAGTCTGCTGTGGGGGAATGGGGAATGCCACCAGTTGAAAGGTTGACTTCAGAAGGCAATTAACTCCATAAAGATCCTTGTAGGATCTGTGATTTCACTGGTCTCCTCAGTGAGGAAGCTCCCTCTACCAATGCAGGTTGGCACTTGAGTTGCCTGGAGGCACCAATGGGTTAAGTGACTCACCCTCCAATGCCAAAGGCAATATCTGAACCCAAATCTTCTTGACTTTGAGGTTCTCTACCACATCAAGATGCTGTTCAGTCTCCATAAACTAGGTGGGAAAATGCCCATGATGCCAGCTCATCTGGCAGAGCTTCCAAAGGCTTTGAGTATAACCATGGAGTAGTACAGCTTTCCCATAGGACACTGGGCAAGTGTTTGTCTCCTGGGTAGGGATGGGAATGTGTCCCCCTGGAGACCTAGATACACTCGTTCCTGCTCAAGGTCACAGAATGAGAAATGGAAGAACTCAAGAGCTCATCTTATCCAACTGGCTCATTTTACAGAGAAGAAAACTGAGTCCCAGAGAATGCCCAGTCTTACATAGGTATCAAATTGTCGAGTTGAAATTAGAACTCAGGTCTTCCAGCTTCAGATCTGGCCCTCTTTAAGTGAGGCCATAGAAATCATCCTGGATGGGCAGTTAGTGGGCTAGGACATCCCTCTGGCTCCTGCTAATTGGCTATGTCATTTCCTTTCCTGGTACCTCATTTTCCCCATCAAGAAAATAAAGACTGGATTAGATGGTCTCTAAGAATCCTTCCAGCTCTGTCTTTAATCTATACTGGAGGGAGCTGAACTTTGGGGATGGGCTAAAGTATAGAGCTCTAAGCAGTTAACTTCCCCAGTTACCTCTACTACACAGCTCAGCCATGATAGCTTCCTGAGTTACATCTTAGCAATTTATAAGTGTGACCACAGGCAGAGACTATTATCACTTTCCCCCATGTCTCACTGAGCCCTGTCTATCATCCATGTCCCATTGTCTCCAGGAAGCTTTCTCTTGATTTGCCCTAGGCCACTATGATCTGTGTCTCCTCTGATTTGCTAAAGCACCTATGGGCCATATCATACATGACATCCCACAATTATTTACTGTTGTTTGATCAATGGGCATCTGACATCTCCCCATCTGGAACATATGTTCCCCTGGGCAAGGACCATGTTTCTTTTTCTCTTGTATCCCTCACAATGAGAGACAACATGGAAGGGTAGGTGGAAAGTCATTATGGGAGAAAATCCTGTTGTCTGTGGTTTAGGCATGAGTCTGTCTGAACCATTAAAAAAATTAATTTAGATCATTCCAATCTAAGCATTCTGCTTGGGGTGGGGAAGGTGGAGGTTAGGGGAGACAGCCACCCTACAACTCCCCAAATCTCCTTTTATTCAAGCCATTTTAGAGTTATAATTTATGGCTCTCCTGACAAAAGTCTCACAGTCAAGATGGGGCAAAGCTTCACGATTTAGGCAACAGTTCAGTTAACAATTTACTTCATCAAAAAGAGTAATAATCTCTGTCCTTTCAGCACATCCCAGAGAATCATTTTCCTAAATCGTTCAATCCCTCTTGGATCACTCTTTTGAAGATTCTCCTTTCTGGCCCATTAAAGGTGAACTTGGGAGGTGTTTCTATTAATCAAGGTCATTAGAAAATTTCCTCTTTCCCTTGAGCATGACCCTAATCTGGTTAAGGTCGATCAGCTGGAATCCTTCCTGGGCTGATCAGAAGAGAGGGAACTGGGAGAGTTTGGGGAATTGAGCCTATAAAAAAGACTGACAGGTTCACTTTCAGATTAGTCCAAAGGATCCAGAATATGTAAATGCTTTCTTAGTTTTTATAAAAGAGGCACTGGGTTCAGAGCCCCAAGTAGGTGCAGTCCAAAAGTGGAATGGACTGCCTTGGGAGTTATGCTACCTGTGACCAGAACCAGGGTGCCCTAAGTCCTAAGGCAGGGGTGGGGAACCTGCTGCCTCAAGGCTACATGTGGCCCTCTTGGTCCTCAAGCGCAGCGTTTTGACTGAATCCAAACTTTATTGAGGTCACATGTGGCCCTATAGGTCCTCAGGTTCAGCCTTTTGACTGAATCCACTTCTAATTGTGAAGTTTGAATTCAGTCAAAGGGCTGCATGTGAGGCTCTAGAGAGCCACATGTGGCCTTAGACTTAGTTTCCATCCTAGGAAAACCAGGATTCAAGGTGGCTCTCTGACATATACCGGCTTTGTGACCCTGAGTAAATCATTTAACTTCTCGATGATCTTGGCCAGAGCTTATCAAATGCTCAGACCACATTGAAGTATGCAGTCAAACCAGATTAAAATGTAACAGCAATAATCATTATTATTAATAAGGTAATAATAACAAAATAAAAATACAGGAGAACATAGGTAATGTTAATGTGGTTTTCTAAGTCAGCATGCTGTCCTTATGTATGTTTTCTATTTGAGTTTGACACCACTGATCTAGGCATCTCCCTAAGATTACACATCGCAGAGAAAATGCCAATCTGCATTGTTAGGGAGGGTTTCCTTTTACTAATGAACTCCCAAATCCAGACCCTACGCTCACAGTGGCAACAGGCATGCTGAGAACTTTTCAGCTCCTTTTTAAGTGTTTTCTTCCCCCATTAGAATGTAAGTAAGCTTCTTGAAGGCAGGGATTGTCTTTCTGTTTTAATCCCCAGAATTTGTAGCACAGTTCCTAGAACATGTTGTTCAGCCATTTTCAGTGGAGTCCTACTGCCCTGTTTGGGGTTTTCTTGGCAAAGATACTGGAGTGATCCACCAATTCCTTCTCCAGCTCATTTTGCAGATGAGGAAACTGAGGCAAATAGGATTAAGTGACTTGCCCAGGGTCACATAGCTAGTAAATGTCTGAGGCTAGATTTAAACTCAGGAAGATGAGTCTTCTTGATGCCAGACCCAGTACTCTATCCACTGTGCCAACCAGCACATAGTAGTGCTTAATAAATGTTTGTTCCATTGCTGATAGTGTTGTGAACTGATCTAACCATTCTGGAAAGCAATTTGGAGCTGTGTCCAAAGGGCTATAAAACTGCGCATTCCCTTTGAACCAGCAATATCACTACTAGGTCTATATCCCAAAGAGATTTTTTAAAAAAAAAAAAAAGGAAAAAAGGGACCTATTTGTACAAAAACATTTAAAGCAGCTCTTTTTGTGGTGGCAAAGAATTGTAAAGTGAGAGAATACCCATCAACTGGGGAATGGCTGAACAAATTGTGGTATATGATTGTAATGGAATGCCATTGTGTTATAAGAAATGATGAGCAGGATGATTTCAGAAAGACCTGGAAAGACTTACACGAACTGATGCAAAGTGAAATGATCAGAACCAGGAAAACACGAACACAGTCGGTTGTTGCCCTTTGTTCTCGAAGAACAAAAGGACATCTCTACCCTGGAGTCAAAGTACAATGTGTTCAACTGTGGCTGATCAGACCAATAGGCGCTTGGAAGACTCTGCCACAAACTGAGCACAGTTAGTACACATGAACGTTTGGAATGGCGATGTCTTTAAATCTGTGCATCTCACACTTCTTTGTTATAATGATTAACTGGGAATGGCTTAGTTATTTTCAGCAATACGAAGATCCAAGACAATGCCAAAGGACTCATGATGAAAAATGCTATCCACCTCAAGAGAAAGAACTGATGGCATCTGAATGCAGATTCCTTATTTTTTAAGTGTTTTTTTCTTCTGGTTTGTTTCTTCTTTTACAACATGACTAATATGGAAATATGTTTAATATGATTGGACATAATTAACCCATATCAAATTGTTTACTGTTTCTGGAAGGGATAAGGTGCAGGAAGGAGAGAAAAAATTTGGAACTCAACATTTAAAAAAATAGATGAATTGTTTTTACACGTAATTGGGAAAAAATAAAATATTATTTATAAAAAATGTTTGCTAGTAGGTAGCTAATAAATAGTAATGGGTTTGAATAAGCGGGAGGGGAGTGTTTTTATTTTAATAATATTAGGAAAAAATAATTTAAGAGTTTCTTTAAGGTCCTAAGGACTTCAGATGAATACAATTAAAATACCTTTCATCTGGCCTTAAGGGGAACAGAGGGATATGCTAGAAAGTGTCCACAAGAGGATGTCCAGGACAGTGAGGGGACTGCAGGCCATGCTTGGTATATGTGGACTGGTGGAAGGAGCTGAGGATAGTTATATTGGAGATCACTGGCCTGCTTAAAGTCCTTCGAACAAAACTGTCCTTTTCCAGTCTTTGTTCCTTTGGCCTGGCTGACCCATGGCCTGAAATGCTCTCACTTCTACCTCTAAGCTTTTCTGACTTCCTTCCAGCCTCAGCCCAAAGTATATCTTCTCCGGGAAGCCTTTCCCCATCCCCTCAGATGCTGCTGCCTTCTCGTTTCTGGTGATTTTCACCTGCTCTGAATGTATCTTGTATACACCTGTTTGCATGTGGGCAGGGACTGTTTTTTGCCTTTCTTTGCATCTCCAGCACTTAGCATTGATAATATGAGATTAGTAAATACTTGATGACTGACTGAGTAGTAAGAATTTAGGAAGAGGCCAGGTCAAGTGTGAACGTGTGTCACAGGGAAGGGGGATTGGACTAGTCAGAACTAGGGAGGCAGAGCCATATCTTCATTCCCTCCAGGTCCCCCCTCCTGACTCTCCAGCTTTTCTCCCAAGTCACAGAATCCTCCTCACTCTAGAAGTTCACTTCTCCCCAGGGCCCCTTCCTTTGACTAGCTGTTTCCTCCTGGGACCTCCATTTTAGGAAGACCCCCTCCTCCCCCAGGCCTGTCTTGTATTGATTCCTCTCCAGCCTCCACTTCTAACTTTCTGAATATCCTCTACCTACCCTGCCCCTGCCAGGGCCCTTTGCCCATTCCCCTTTTCAGTTCCCTGGTTTTCTTCTCCCATTAGAAGAGGGCAAGGACAGGCTTTTTTTCAGTTTGCGTTTGTACCCCCATAACACAGTACCCAGCATATAGTAAGCATTTAACAATTTGTTAGTAGGTAGCTAATAAACAGTAATGGGTTTGAATATGTCTTGACTTTTTTTTTTTAAATAATGCTTTCTTTGTTTTTGCCAATTAGGTGTAAAGATAGTTTTTGAAATTTGTTTTTTTTGTAAGATTTTGAGTTCCACTATGCCCAAAGGGCCACAAAAATGTGCACACCCTCTGACCCAGCAATACTGCTTTTAGGACTATACCCCAAAAAGATCATAAAAATGGGAAAAGAACACACATGTACAAAAATATTTATAGCAGCTCTTTTTGTGGTGGCCAATAACTGGAAATTGAGGGGATGCCCATCAGTTGGGAAATGGCTGAACAAATTGTGGTATATAATGTAATGGAATACTATTGTGCTATAAGAAATGATGAACAGGAGGACTTCAGAAAAACCTGGAAACACTTATATGAACTGATGCTGAGTGAAATGAACAGAACCAGGAGAACATTGTACACAGTAACAACCACAGTGTGGAAGGACTGTTTCTGATAGACTTAGTCCTTCACAGCAATACAGGGACCTAAAACACTCCCAAAGGACTCTTGAGGCAAGATGCCATCCATATCCAGAACGGATACACAGAATCGGAACACAGAATGAAGGAGACCATTTTCTTTTGTGTTGTGTTTTGGTTTGGTTTTTCTCATGGTTTTTCCCACTCGCTTTAATTCTTCTATGCAACACAGCTAATGTGAAAATGTGTTTAATAAGAATGTAAGTGTAGAACCCATATAAGATTGCATGCTGTCTCAGGGTGGGAAGAGGAAAGGAGGGGGAGAAAATTTAAAACTTATGGAAGTGATTGCTGAAAACTGAAAACAAATAAATTAATTAATTTTTTAAAAAAAAGATTTTGAGTTCCAATTTTCTCGCTCCCTCCCCTCCCCCAGACAGCAAGCAATCTGATATAGGTTGTACGTGTGCAGTCATGTCTAACATATTTCCAAATTGGTCATGTTGTGAAAGAAAAAACCATAAAAGAGAATAGCCATGAAAAAAAAAAACCAAAAAAGAGAAAACAGTATGCTTCCATCTGCACTCATACTCCATAGTTCTTTCTCTGAATCTGGACAGCACTTTCCATCATGAGTCCTTTGAAATCGACTTAGATCCTTCCATTGCTGAGAAGGGTGAAGTCTCTCAAAGTCAGTCATCACACAGTGTTGCTGTTACTGTGTACAATGTTCTCCTCCCTTCACTCAGCATCAGTTCATGTAAGTCATAATTTGACTTGATTTCACAGAATGCTGTAGTGGAGAGAACTCTTGCGTCTGGGGTCAGGATGCTCTGGATATGAATTCCACCTCAGACCCTTACTAGCTGTGTGACCTTGGGCAAGTTACTTAAACCCTCTAGGCCTTGGTTTCTTCATCTGTTAAATGAAAGATCAGGACTCTTGACTCCCATCCAACTTTTAATTATTCATCCTATGGACCTGGTACAACGTGCAGCAACTTCAAAGAGGTAGAGGTGGCTCTACTGGTGGCCCAGTGGATACAGCACTGGCCCTGGAGGCAGGAGGAACCGGCCTCACACACTTCCTAGCTAGGTGACCCTGGCATGTCACTTCATCCTGTTTGCCTCAGTTTCCTCATCAGTAAAATGAGCTGGAGAAGAAAACAGCAAACCACTCCAGTATCTTTGCCAAGAAAACCCAAATGGGGTCACAAAGAGTTGGCACAACTAGAAGACAACTGAACAACAACAGGAAAAATATCCTCACAATTAAGGGTAAGCTATCCCAAAGTGGGTAGACTATCTAAGAGTCAATAAATCAGCCCTCACCTGAGGTCAAGTGGGCACTGATGACATCTAGATGGAAATGTTGCAGAGGGGAGTCTCGTTCAGGCAGAGGGTGGACTAGATGGGCACTGAGGTCTATCTTAAATGTGAGATTCTGAGTGTGAGGGTATGTGTAAGTGTGTGTGTGTGTGTGTGTCCCTGCCACAGCCTTACAGAATGCCCAAGCACAGAGGTTGGCCTGGATGATGGAAGCCAACCATTGCCTTAGTTCATTTTCTGCTTTGGCCCAGCACAGCAGGCCCTACTGGGTGTCCCCACACCCTTGGAGGCATGGAAAGGAGCATGCAGATTTCCAGGTATGTCCAGGTTTCTCAGGGCAGTGCATGCTGGGCTGCTAGTTCTGCTGGCTTGCTTGGCTGTTTAAGTTGGCAGCCCGTTTCCTGGGGATGTGGGAGGGGTATTTGTGCCCTAAACAGGGATAGCATGCCAATGTGGACTACAATGTGGTCTCTTCCTCTGACCATCTCTGAGTCTCTTAATCTTGCTGATGTTTTAATTGTGAGTGATAAAGCCCCCAGCATCCAGGACTGTCCCATGTTCCTTCTGAGTCACCTGGCTCCCTCCTGTCGGAGCACCATAGCCTAACCAATGACAAGACTCACTCAAATTCACCAAAGACACTTGGCAGCATCTTCCATGACATGCAGAGGGCTAGGGGGAATGGGGAGGGGAATGGCAAGGAGACCCTTCTACTGCCCCTAACCCAGGCCAGAAAGAAGGAAGAAATCTGGGTCAGAGCTTTGACAGCTCCAAAACCCCTACAATGGTCTACCCAAAGAAAAATCTACTTTATCTTCAGTAGGTATGTAAATGACCTAGATTGGGGGCACAGCCCTGACACAGTTGGCTATGTGACCTTAGTCAAGAGACCTCTGTGTGCCTCAGTTTCCTTATCTTTGCACTCAACCAAATCTCCTTCTCCCACAAGTCTCAACAAGTCAAACTGACCTCTCCTGAGGAAGCTAAAGCTTGTTTTGCTGAGAGTGGGGGAGGAGGGTCTGAGATGAACCTGAGGGCGCAGGGAGAAGGTCTCCTCTGTGAGAAAGTGGAAAACCAACTAAAGAAAGCCAATGGCGTGGCAGAAAGAGCATTAGATTTGGAGGACCCAGGTCCAAATCCATTCTGCCATTTATTTTCTATGTGACTTCGGGCACATCGTTTCCTCTTTCTGGGTCTCAGTTTCCTCATCTGTAAAATGAGGGATTGGACTAAATGTTCTCTTTTTTGTTTGCTCGGTCTTCTTCAGTCCTGGCTGACTCTTCATGACCCCATTTTGGGTTTTTCTTGACAAAGACACTGGAGTGATTTACCATTTCCTTCTCCAGCTCACTTGACAGATGAGGAAACTGAGGCAAACAGGGTTAAATGATTTGCTCAAGGTCACAGCTAGTAAAAGTGTCCAAGGCCAGATCTGAACTCAGGTCTTCCTGAATGCGGGTCCAGCAGTCTATCCACTGAGCCACCTAGCTGCCCCTAAACCTAGTATACCACCAGCTGTTGCTTCTTAGTTCAGGAAGTTACTAGCTAAGTGACCTTGGGTTAATTATCCCACTTTTTAGAGCCTTAGTTTTCTCCCTGTAAAATGGAGATGAAAATAATATTTGTACCTACAGCAAATGAGGAAAGTCGTCCCTAAACCTTCACGCGCTATAAAAAATGGCATTTAGTGTTATTACTCTGATTATCGATGATTCAATTCAGCAAGTATTTCATAAGCACCTACTGTGTGGCATGAACTTTCCAAGGTGCTGACGATATTGAGAGAAAAAAACGAAGCCATCCCTGCCCTCATTCTGTGGAGAAAGACAACAGGTAGCCAGAGATGGAGCCTAACAGGGCTCTTGATTCTCTTGGTTCCTCTTACCTTCCTGCTTCTGGAAGTCCTCCTCGGTGAAACTAACATCTTTGTGGGACAGGTTGGTCATCAGCTGCTTGTTCTCCTCCTGCAACTGGGCGATCTGTGTGAGAAGGTCTTGGGCTTCCCCTCGCCACACGTCCTCCACAAGCTCTAGCTCCTAGAGGTGGGGGCCAGGGGGACAGAGGGTAAATGCTGCTGCTTGGGCTCTGCCTAGGCAGCTGGCAGCCCCATCCCCATCCCCAGCCAGCACTGAGCTTCACCCCCCTCCTTCTGTCTTCCAATGCCCACTGGCTCTGGGACAGGGGCATCTTTTAGCTCTACTTTGACTTTGCAGACTAGAGGATCACAGAGTCAGAGCTGGAAGGGATCTCAAGAGTCCAGCTGTTTCATTTTACAGAGAAGGAAACTGAGGTCCATAGAGGTAACTTGCCCAAGGTTACTAGAGGCAGGATTTAACCAAAGTTGAAAGCAGCCTCAGAAGTCATCTAGTCCAGCTTCCTTATTTTACAGCTGAATTCCCAGAAGGGTGAAGTGACTTGCCCAAGGTCATGTAAAGGTGGTAAGTGACAGGGAGAGGACAGCCACTGGCAGAGAACGAGGTGCCTGCACCAAGTGGGCAATGAGCCTTTCCCAAGTAAAGCTAGTCTGTGGCTGGGTCCATCCTGGCAGCCTTCCCACAATGTAAGCCTCGTCAGAGCTTAGGCTGCACCTGGGCAAACCCTGGGATACCCCGCTCCTGGCTGCCAAGCAAAGTTTAAGTGGAAGAACTCAATTTCAGGCCCATGAAAATGTTGGGAGGGATGGGCAGAAGGCCTCACCTTCATCCTTTCCTTCTCCTTACCTGACAGATACTTTCTGGAAGGATAGGGAGACAGGACCTGGGAGGCTATTTGGTGAATACTCATCTTTGGCTGTATTTAAGTCTGCCTTAATAGAGTGCTGAACTCAGACTCAGGAAGGCCTGAGTTCAAACCCTAACTCAGATACTTACTAGCTGTGTGACCCTGAGCAAGTCACTCAACCTCTCCCTGCCTGTTTCCTCAACTGTAAAATAAGAATATTGATATCACCTACTTCACAGGGTTGCTGTTAACATCAAATGAGATAACATGTGGAGAATTCTTTGGATATTTTAATTCACTATATGAGTGGGGCTATTATCATCATTGTTCATATCTGGAAAGAGAGAGCGAGAGAGAAAGATTGGAGAGAGAGAGAGAGAGAGAGAGAGAGAGAGAGAGAGAGAGAGAGAGAGAGAAGCAAAAGGGGGAGAGAGGAGAGAGAGGAGAAAGAGGAGAGAGAAGAGACAGACAGAGAGAGACACACCCCATTACAAGGTCTACCCAACTCAATCTTTAACTAACAGCCATGGCAACCTCTCTCTCCAGGGAGGAAACAGGCTGGGAAATACCTGGGAGTTTATACTAATCAGACAGACAAGTACCCGAGAGGCCCTAGGCTGACTATGTCTTAAACCCTTTTCTGGATGTATCTCAAATATACATGTATAGCCATGTTGTTTCCCAGTTAGGGTGTAAGCACCCTGAGGATAGGAACTGTTTGGGCTTTTGTATACCCAGCACTTAGCACCGTGTGTGGCACACTGTAAGTTTAATAAATACTTGTTGATTTTCAGGTTAGATTGTCTCATTCCCCTCCCCTCTTTCCTTCCTCTTCCTCCTCCTCTCCCCCCCCTCCCAGTTTCTTCCCTTGAAACCTCCTTCCAAGTCATCTCCCAAGTCTTGGTCTATATTTGTGACAGATTCCCCAAACTCTCTCCCTTCCTTCCTTCCTCCAGCTCACTGGGAAGAAAAAGAGGGAGCTGGGGAGAGAGAGGGGAAATATCAGGAGAAGCTGGGAAAGAAGTAGAAGGAAAAGCCAGACCTTTGGTTAGTGACTCCTAATAGACCTAACCCTGGTTCTGGCAAAGAAGAAAGGTCAAATAGCAGAGGGGCCAATACAGGGATGCCAGAGGGACCCTAGGCTTAGACGTGGAAGGACCTTTGAAGGTCATGCAGTCCACCTCTCTCATTTTACAGATGAATAGGAACTGAGAATCAGAGAAGTTAATGAACTGCCCTGGGTCAGGTAAGTGAGAGCTGGTATTCACATGCAGTTCTGCCAGCCTAGTACTCTCTGCCACCTTTGCCCAGGCTCCCCCCACCCTCAACTTCCTCAGGAAGTCTTCCCTGTCTAACTGGAGGAGAGTCAGGTAGAGGCTTAGCACCAACTCAGTGACTAATCAGCCACACCTCATTGGGCAAGTCATTTGGTCTCCTCCCATCTGCTCTAGGTGGCAAAGGGGATAGAACACCAGGCTTGAAGTCAAGAAGACTCATCTCCTTGAGTTCAAATCCGGCCACAGACCCTTTCTAGCTGTGTGACCCTGGGCAAGTCACTTTACCCTGTTTGCCTCAGTTTCTTTATCTGTAAAATGAGCTGGAGATGGAAATGGCAAGCCACTCCAGTATCTCTGTCAAGAAAACCCCAAATGGGGTCATAAAGAGTCACACACAAATGAAATGACTGAACAATGATGTCTCAGTAACCCCTTATGCAATTCCATTCAAAAACAGTTATTAAGCACAATAGCAAATATGTAAAGAAGGGGGAACAAAGGTCTCCGACAGGGGGCTTAGGAAAGATTTCACAAATGGTTAAGTATAATATAGGTGGGGGTTGTGGACAAAGGACAAATAAGACAAAGATCAAAAAGAATCTGAGGAGGAAGGAAACACTTGAAATTAAGACCTCTGAAAGGCAGAGACAAGGAGGATGGTCTGCATGAAGGCACAGGGCAGGAAAGACAGCAGATTAAGTTAGAGGAACACAGGCCAACCTAAAGCCTTTCTCTGTATCCCCGGCTTAGCACATTGTTTGGCATAGATGACTGTTGACTGACTAACTAACCCAAAAGGCAGGTTTTAGCAAGCTTCCCATCGGAGAAGTCTGGGTTCTAAATAACTGAAAGGCAGCTGGGGGCCCTGGAGATTCTGGAGCAAGGGGTCAAGACTGTGGAATTTGGATTAGACAGTTTCTAAGGTCGCTTAGATGTTGGGGCCCGTCATGGGGCCATGTCAAGGGAGGGGGCCCCCAAAAGCACGTGACGGTCACTCCAGAGGATGGCTACTCCTGTCCTTTAGACATTGCTGCCCCAAACAGTCTTCTCAGAGTTTCCATTAGATAACTTTTCGGTGATTCTCCACTTGAGCCCTGCTTCTCACTCCAGGAGTGACCAAGGTCAAGTCAGTCAGTCTCTTCTTTGGGAATCCAGTTTCCTTCCCGGGAATAGCAAGCCTGACTTAGCCTGCCTGGGAGCCAAGCCACAAGGCGCTTCATGGGGAACAAGAGCCCTAAAGTGTTCAGAGAAGAGCCAGGGCTCTGTGATAAACCTGACAACAAGCAAGGAAAAAGATCCAAGCCCAGAAACACATGACCGGCTCTGTTCTGAAAACAGCTTTTAAAAATACTGTGAGAAACCAGCCCAGCAGATCTCCTAAGAGCTGTTGACCCTCCTATTCAGATGAGCCAAGTGACCTTCCTTCCCAAAGTCCCACAGCAAATGAGAGGCAGGCCCCAGAGCTCCTCTCCAAAAGGATTCCCTCCCTGCTCCCCCAGGAAAGGCGGAGGGCTGAAAGGGCCTGTCTGAAGCACCACTGGCCTCAAGCCATGGCAGGAAACCACATGTCTCCCCACTTCCTTCTTCCCTGGCTCCCAGGCTGCACGGGGACTACCCTGGTCTGTCTGTTTCTGGTTCTGATCCACAAAGCCCAACGGATTAGAGGGGGATGCAGGGAGCAAGGGGGTATGGTTAGGCTTCCACAGATCACTTCCTCTTTCTCTCTATATTATAAAGAGAAGACAACTATCCCAAAGGATCAGCCTAGAGTCATAGGCTCTTTCTCTCTCTCCCTCAGGTTAGCCTTAGGCTGGGACAAGGAAAGGTCCTGAGGATGCAAGTCTTCTGAACCCACCAGGAAGCTTAGGTTAGAGTGAACTAATGGGAATGAGACAGAAGAATGAGTGGGCCTTGCCCCAGACCCATGTCCTGGTGTAACTGCTGGACACTGTCTGGCTAGGGGTCCCCCAAGAGTCTTTTGTTTTAATTACATCACTGGGTTGCATGTGACAAACTCCACAGGAAAAAGATGACTTTTTCCTTCCACCCCCTCCTTTGGCTCCTCCTTTCTTCATTCCTCACTTTTCAACTTCTCACTCCCCTGAGTTCTCTAAATCTCTATCCCCAAAGCCACCTGACACCCGCCCCCAAACTGCTGACTCCCCTCCCCTCCAGGTTCTTATGCCTTCTTTAAAAACAAGCATAGAGTATGCCATCTAATCCAACTCCAACTGGCAGTTGGTAAACTGGTAAACTGAGGCCCAGAAGGGAGAAAGGACTCTTGTTCGAGGTCACTCATCAAATAAGTACAATTTGAACCGGGTCTTCCAGACTCTAAGTGCAGCACTCCATCAAGTATAGATTATTTAATCCTACTCTTTATTTCAGAAATGAGTAAACTGAGGCTCCGAAGGAGGAAAGGACTTGCCCAAGGTCACAGGGCTAATTAATCGTGATTGGCATCCAGGGTCTCCCTGACTGCAGGTCCAGCACTCTACCTGCTATTGACTACCTAGTCCAACTTTTGAACTTCAGGGAGGAAAAAGAACAGCCCAAGGTCATGGGGCCAGTGGGCTCAGAACGAGGGCTTCCTATTCCTAGCCGGGTTTTTCTTCTCCACCTACTTTGTGCTTCGCTTTCCCCCCGATATTTCCTTCGTTCTCCCCAGCTCGCTCTCCTCCAACCTCTTCCCCTCCTCTGACCCTCCGCCTCCGCCCCCAGCGCGCCCCCCTCCTCCCCTCCCCCGGGGCACCTTTTGATGCTTTCTCTCCTTCTCGATCCGGTCCATCCTCTCGAGGCGGAGCCGGTCCAGCTCCAGGCGCAGCTCGTCCAGCTCGGGGCTGACGTGGTGTCGGCTCACCAGCACCTCGAGGATCTCCAGCACCCGCACCACTTTGGGCATGAGGCGCCCGATGGCCTCGCAGCCGTGCTGGTCAATGACCCGCTCGAACTCGTGGCCCACCAGCGAGGCGATGTCGTACACGTCCATTACGGTCAGCTCGGCCACGTTCTTCTCCAGCACGGACACCGCCTCCGGGCCCCCGCCGCCGTCCTCCATGGCTGGAGAGGCGGGGGTCTCGGGCTGCCGGGGCCGGGGCCGGGGGATTTCGGGCTACCGGGGCCGGGATCGGGGGCTCCCTCGCCCCTGCCGGGCGGCGCGCACAGCCCAGCCCCGAACTAGCTCAACTTGCAAACTTGCGGCCACTCCGCTGGGAGCCAAGCGGGGAGCGCCACTGTTCGCGGTCCCCCCTGGGTCCGGCCCCGGCCGGTAGGGTCCTGCGGCCAGCTCACCCGGGCATCCGAGGCCGGAGCCAGGCCCGGCGATGGTAGAGGCAGCAGCAGCAGCAGGAGGAGGGGGGCTGGGGCTGCAGCGGCCCCCCTTGAGGCGCTCTCCTTTTCCTTCCCTCCTTCTATTCTCTCCCTTCCCCCCTCCTCCCTCTTTCCCTGGGTCTCCCCCTCTCTCGCCCGGCTCCGCGGTTCCTATCACTGGAGGCTGTCACAAAGCTGGGGAGAGGAGGAGGAGGAGGAGGAGGAGGGAACAGAGGAGGGAGGGAGGGGGGCGTGCGTGCGCAGGCCCGCAGAGGCTCCCAAGTTGGGAATGCGAGCGGGCCGGAGTGGACGGGATGGCCGAGCCGCGGTCAGGGCTGCCCTCGGAAACACTTCTGCGCGAGGGGCGCTGCCAGCCAGCCCTCAGCCCACACCCCTTTCCCGAGGGGGAGGGGCCGCAGCTGCTCCGGGGAACTTTGGAGGGGGGGGATGCGGGGAGGCGGCGGAGTGGACGCCTGGATGGCGGCTGGGGGGCGGGGGGCGGAGAGAAACAAGAGGGGCGCGGCCCGGGGTAGTGGTGGAGGGGGGATGGATGCTGCCCCTGGAGAGAGTGCGGGAGGCGGTGCCAGGGCCGGCGCAGTTCTACCCTATTGGGGGCAGGGAGAGTCTTCCCCCCACACCCCACCCCGAGAGAAGGCTAAGGACATGCATTCCCCACCCACTCTTTCCGGACCTTCCTTTCCCACTCCCTCCCCATCAAACAAACGCGAGCCCTAAAAGAAGCATGATTTCACCCGGGCCTTTAAATGTAGAAAGTGTCTGAAATCCACACCCCCGTCTCCTTACACATCCCGGGTTCCTCCAGATGCTGTATCCCACAGCTTCCTCCCCGCCCCCAAACAAGTTCTTACTGGGCGGCTCTCTGGCGCCGTCTCCGAAATGAGCTCACTGCACCTCGAGGGACTTGGGCTCCTTATAAGTAAGGCACTGGGACAGGTGGAGGAGGAAAGCTTGCTTCGGAGGATTCATTCTCTAGTCAACACAGGACAGAGTCTCATTCTCTAGGAATCAAGTCCATTGAACAGGAAACAGTTCATTCTGTGGTGGGCAGAGGGGCAGGATGCACAAAGAATAAAGTTTGATCCCCGCCCTCATAGAGGTGACCATCTGTAAGGACTA
Organism: Notamacropus eugenii; assembly: GCF_028372415.1. NCBI lineage: Eukaryota > Metazoa > Chordata > Mammalia > Diprotodontia > Macropodidae > Notamacropus > Notamacropus eugenii. The sequence goes on from NC_092875.1 coordinate 38,876,153, forward strand.
CAGAGACACAAATACTCCAACTGTAATGTGATCGAGGATGTGTAGGATTCTCAAAGAGTGAGGCTGGCTTTGCCCTCAGGACCCGAGTTCAGATTCAGCCATTCTGGGGCTTAATTATAGTTGATTTTTATAAGATGTGCCAGGTGCTTTATAAATATCTCATTTAAACCTCACACCAACCCTGGGAGGGAGGCGCTTTCATTGTTCCCAAATTGCAAATGAAGAAACTGAGGCAAACAAGTTAAGTGATTTACCCAAAGTTACACAGCTCATGTCTGAGGCTATATTTGAACTCAGGTCTTTCTGACTCCAGGTCCAGCTCCCTATTCTGCCCAAGCTATATGACAATCTTCCCAAATTACCTGAGTCCTCACACACGTTTCTATAATGTGTTTCTTAAGCTCCTGCTATGTGTAGAGTACCATGCCAGTTGCTCTGATACATAAAGAAGAGTACTTGTCCTCAAAGAGCTTATGATCAACTGGGCGGGAAGGGAAGCTAGGTTTTACAATTTGTAATAGACAAATCGACACAAAGTACATTTACAGTGATACAAAGTAAATAATCACTAAGGGAGTACTGTTGAGTCCTGATATAGGAAGTGGTTCCTTAATTGAACCCTAAAGGGGCTGGAGATCCTCAGTCGTGAAAGTGAGGAGGGAGCTGAGCATCCCAGGCGTCTGCTGAACTCTTGTCTGTGCTGTCCACCCCAATTAATAAGATTGTGCAGTAGACTGAAAACTGGACCTGGTCAGGAAAAATTGAGTTCAAATCCAGTCTCAAATACTAGCTATACGACCCTGGGCAAATCACTTAACCTCCATCTGCCTCGGTTTCCTCATCTGTAAAATGGGGATAATTCTGCCTCCCAAGGTTGTTGTGAAGATCAAATGAGGGAACATTTGTAAAGCATGTCAACCGGACAAAGGCCACCCCTCCAAATTCAGAGAAGTCCAAGCTGAGTTGAAATTAGAAAAGTATTATTAGGAGGGAAATCAGACACTAGTGCTGAGGCTCCCACCAGGAGAGACAGGAGCAATTTATGCTTGAAAACCACAAAGAAGAGGTTCAGGGATGGGGTGGTGGGGTGTTGGTAAAGGATGAATAGTCAGGAACAGGTGGGACAGGGTGGCCGAATGGTTTTCGCAGAGATTGACTGCAAGACTGGATTGGGCCAGTTGTTTTGTTTTTCTGGGGTTGGGGGGGAGGAGCCATAGCACAGTTCAGCAAGATCAGCTGGTGAACACCAGCAAAGGCATCTGGGAGTGAGCAAGATTTTAGCTCACTGCACGCTCCCAATTGGTCAACAGGCTTACTTTGTGTCCAGTGCACCTGCTTGGCAAGGTAACTCATAGAAAAGAGACATGTTCATCTCAGGGGAACTCTCCCAAGCTCTCTGCAAGCTTTCATGTGCTATATAAATGAGAGTTAGGATTTGTAATTAGTATTTGGATTCAAGTGTAGCTCATGCTATCTCATTTGATCCAGCTATCAAATGAGCCCCTTGGTGACAAGAGACAGGTCTTGTTTTCCTGTTCATATCCCCAGTGCTTTGTAAACTGCTTGGCACAAAGTGAATTCTTCATACATTCTTTTCCATGCATTCATAGTAGGTGCTTAATTAATTTTGATTGATTCACCAATTCATTGGTTGAATCACAATCCCATGAAGCTGGTCAGGGGTGGGGAACCTGTGGCCCTGAGGCCATATGTGGCCTTCTGGGTCCTGAAGGGCAGCCCTTTGAATCCAAACTTCACAGGATAAATCTTCTTAATAAAGGATTTGTTCTATAAAACTTGGACTCAGTCAAAAGGCTGCATCCAAGGACCCAGAAGGCCACATGTAGCCTCAAGGCTGCAGGCTCCCCACCACTGCGGTAGACTTAGTGGGATCTTCATTTTATAGGTTAAAAAAAGGAAGACCAGAGATGTGCTTGCCCGGGGCTAAATAGTGAGGTAGTAACAGGACCAGACCCTTAGTTTAAGGGACTAGAGAAGAATGGTGTGGTTGTTGTTTTCTGTACTTGAGGAGGACCAAAATGACATCACTATATTGGGGTCAAGGTGTGTGTCCGAGTGTGGCTGATCAGATCAATGAGAGCTTGGAAGGTTCTACTACAGGTCAAGCACATATTCTCCATATGAACGTTTGAAGTGGAGATGTCTCTTCATTTCCACATCTCACAATTCTTTTGAGCTACTGCAATTCTGCTTTGCTCATGGAACATGGTGCCATCTTTGATGTGAACACCCAGGCTGGGCAGTCCTGTGCCAGTGTCTCCCATGTCTCACAATCTATTCCAAAGTTCTTCTGAGAGACCTTGAGAGTGTCCCTATCCCTCCTTTTCCAACAGGTATATTTTGCCTCTGCGGATCCCACCCAAGGATGGTATAAGTTCATGTCTCACCTTTCTGCTTCTCCACAGGTGACTTGCAAAGGATTTGTCAGATTTGGTGGTCTCCCTTGTCTCCCATTGTCCCTAGGTGGTGCAGTGGACAGAGTGTGGGACTTAAGAGTCAAGAATACCTGAATCCAAATCCTGCCTCAGACACTTAATGGCTGTATGACCCTGGACAAGTCATTTAATTGCTCCATTCCTCAGTTTCCTCGTTGGTTTTAATAATACCAGTTTTACAGGCTTGTTTGTTGTGAGAATCAAATGAGATCACATAAAGTACTCTGCAAACTGTAAAGTGATAGATAAATGGTATTATTATGTCATTCACTTCCAGCAACAAGTGTTTATTAAGTGCTCACTATATGTCAGGCACTGTGCTAAGGGATTGGGGATACAAAAAGCGAAAAAGCAATCCTTCAAGGAGCTGACAGTGTAATGAGAGAGATTAACATGTAGATAAACTAGGTACATAGGAAGTATGGGGAGGGGGGAGTATGGAAGGAGAGGGAAAGGCAAGGCAAGATCATCTGGGAGCACCAGGAAAGGCTCCTGCAGGACATAGGGTTTGAACTGAGTCTCGAAGGAAGCCAGGAAACTTAAGTGAGGGGGGAGAGCATCCTCCCATGTGAGGAGGGAGAGCATTCCAGGCATGGAAAACATCCCAGGCATAGAGAAAGGCCATGTTCTAGGAACATCCAGGGGGCTAGGGTACCTGGATCTGAGAGGGAGCTGTACAGAGACCAGAACCTAAAGAAGGGACAATGTCAAGAAGAGATTTAAATGCCAGATGGAGGACTTGTATTTGATCCTAGAGATAGCAGGGGGCCTCTGGAGCTCACTGAACAAGGGGAGTGCTGTGGTGAGACCTATATTTTAGAAAATCACCTTGGCAGCTGAGGATGGAAGGAGCAGAGTACCTTGTAATTTGAACCTGAGCATTGGTCAGCTGGTCCAGCAGGTTCTCATGTCTCCAGGGAATCTAGGGAGTGGGAAGCAATGAGGAGCCATGGTTTAGTGGATAGTGGAGGCAGTACAATCTGGGTTCAAATCCCACTTCAGACACTTGCTGGTTGTGTGATGCTGGGCCAGTCTCTCTACCAGGCTTCATTTAAAAAAAAAAGGAGATTGGACTCAATGTATTTTAAGGTTCCATTCACCTCTAAATCTCTAAGCCTATGATTCCAATAGACTGTAAGTTCTCTGAGCGCAGACTTTCATTTTTTTCCCTTTGTATCACTAGTGTCTTACATAGTACCTAGTGCATGCATGCATGAATGAATGAATGAATGAATGAATGAAAATGCATTTATTAAGTACCTACTGTATATTAGACACAAAGATGCCAATGTAAAAGTGAATAGATTCCTTACGTTTTAAGAGGGGGAAACAATACATATTATGGAGTGGTGGTCAAGGACTCCCCAATTTGGTGTGGGTAGTTGCAGGAAGGTGAGTGGAGACAGAGGCTACTATCATCCCTTTCAGTAGAATAAGATAGAGGAAGGGCGTGGAGAGGCACTCAGCAGGACAGATGATATGACCTGATTTCTTGTGGCTGGATGGAAGTGGAGCTTGGGGTCTGGAGCAAGCTAGATTGTAGAACTAGATTGTTCAACAGAGCATTTATTAAGTACCCACAGTGTGCCAGGAACTGTGCAAAGCATTGGGGTTACAAATATGTGCTGTCCTCATGAAGCTTATTTTCAAATGAAGAAAGCAAACACATAGAGGCATGTTGGAAAGTTGGAGTGGGGAAGATGTATGATTGGGAAGGGCATGGAGACCTTGGTTCTAGCAAGATAGGGCCATAGCTGACCCACCATTCTATAGATGGGATGTCAGATGAGTTTGGACTTAGTTACAAATCAGGACAGAGGCAGAGAGCGTGGACTCCAGAGGCCAGAGTTTCAGGTAAGGGAATGGGGCAGAATCAGGACACATGACGAGATGCCCAAGAAGTCTCTGGTTTCTGATGGTTGTTGTCGTTCAGTTGTGTCCAACACTTTATAACCCTGTGGACCATACCGTCTGTTAATTTTTTTTTTTAACAATAGGGAATGATAATGTGCCAATACCATCTGTGGGGTTTTCTTGGAAAAGATACTGCAGTGGTTTGCCATTTCCTTCTCCAGTTTTTTTCCTGCTCTGGTTAGGTAAAGCTAAATAGTAGGTACTTAGTAAATGCTCGTTCGATGAGTGAATGAATACTGTCACAGCCCGGGCCAATTTCAACCTCTTGGGGCCTCAGTTTCCTCATCTATTGGACTCAATATATCCTAAAGTCACAGCTGTAATTATAACACGGTAAGCCTGACCTAGGGTGGTAGCAATGGACATGGAGAGGAGACACATAGGAGTCCCATATCAAGAGAAATGACAATCAGTGGCTGCCTGGATATGGGAGAGGGAGAGGGGATGGATTATTAGAAGATCCAGAGCCAGAGCTAGAAGAGACCTTAGAGATCACTTAATCCAGTGATTTCATTTGACAGATGGGGAAACTGAGGCCCAGGAAAGGTGAAATGATTTGCCCAGCATTGCTCAACTTGAATGCGTGATGACCAGGAAAATGGCAGCACCATTAACACAGACTGGAAAGTTGTGAAGGGACTTAGGTTGGCAGGGGGGATGTTTGCCTGTGGATCTGTCCAGTTGGAGATAATGGTAGAATATCCAGGTGTAAATGTCCAGCAGGATGTTCAACAGCAATCTGGATTCATCCTTCATCTCAGCTTTCTGTCCATGAACTATATACTCCAGCCAAACTGGATTACTTCTTAGCTTTGCCATACACACACACACATATACACACACACACACACACACACACACACACACACACACACACACACACACACACACACCAGGTAGTATTCTGCCTCATTCTTTCTTTACTTCCTATGTCTGAAATGTCCTCTTGTGCCCACTCTCTTCCTCCCTTATTGTGTCCCTGCCCACTCTTTGAAGCCTAACCCAAAGTGTTGTCACCCTCCTACTCCAGGAAGCCTATCCTGATCCCTGAGACAACAATGACCTCCCCTCCCCCACACCACCCCCCAGACCTTTCCTGGGGCTCTGCTTTTTTATATTGGAAAGTACATGATTTTGTACTGGGCCAGTCATCTGTGTATTTGTTCATCATTGTCCATTTGTCTCAGTCGTGTACGACTCTTTGTGATCCCATTTGGGGTTTTCTCGGCAAACATACTAGAGTGGTTTTTGCCATTTCCTTCTCCAGCTCATTTTACAAATGAGGAAACAAAAAAACAAAGTTAAATGACTAGGCCAGCGTCACACAGCTAGCAAGTGCCTAAGGCCAAGTTTGAACTTGGGGCCTCCTGACTTCAGCTCCAGTGCTCTATCTACTGTGCCACCTAGCTGTCCGGAGTCAGGAAGACTCAAGTTCAAATTCTACCTTAGACACTTCCTAGTTATATGACCCTGGGCAAGTCGATTCACCTCTGCCTCAGCTTCCATATCTGTAAAATCAGAACAATAATAGCACCTCCCTCACACAGTTGTTATGAAGATAAGGATGAGATAATATTTGTAAGATGTTTTGAAAAACCTGAAAATTCTATTTAAATATGGAGTTATTATGTTTATTTTTTTCCAGATGTGTGATTTCATTGGATCATAAATTTATAGATGGAAGAGGCCTCTAAGACCATTTATTCCAGTCTCTTTGTTTCATTTTGTTTTTAAAGACAGGATCTCCTCTTTCCACCCAGGCTGGAATACAGACAGGATGTTCAGGGCCTGATCCCATTCTGGATCAGCTTGAGACCTTTGACCTGTGCACTCTCTGACCTGGACTACCTCACCCCTCCTTAGTCCTTGGTTCTCCACCTCCCTTGCCTTCCTGGGGGCATGCTGTATTTGTTCATGACTGTGTGCAGACACCTCATTGGCTTAGCCCACTGCCCCCCAGAACTCAAGCAGTCTACCAGCCTCAAACTCCCAAAGCAATAGTGATGGCAGGCACATACCAGCTCCCTTGTTGGAAAACTGAAGCAACTGAGGACCAGGGCTGCCTCAAGTCATGTGGGTAGCAAAGGAAGGGGCAGGATGTGATCAGTTTATGGAGTGAACTCCCGTCATTGGGGAACAATACTTTCTCTGCACTTTTGGTCTGGGTGGTGTCTAGGGTAGACTCAGGATATATGTCAGGGGTAAGATTTGAACCCAGGTCTCCCTGGTTCGGAGATGGTCTCTCTTTCTAGTCCACTATGTGCTTCTCACGCTGTGCATTATCATCACTATGTATTTTCATTATCAAAATAGTAGTATCAACAAGTACCTACTATGCTCTAAGTACTGAAGGTACAAAGAAAATCTCCAAACCACACCCTGCTCACATTTTAATATGGGAGACAGCATGAAAATGATAGACAGGATAAATCAGAGATAATCAACAGAGAGAAGGCTTCATCATTAAGGGAGACCAGGAACAGCTTTTTATTTTATTTTGGAAGATAATGAAAATGGATGAGATATCAGAGGAATAGAAGGTAGAGAATTAAGGATTCAGGAATTAGGGCTTAATTAAGGATTTGGGGACACATCCAGCTAAAGATTTGGTGGAAGAAGAGGATAAGGAAAGAACAAAGGGGGAAAAGCAGTTATTTAGGGTTTATTATATGTCAAGAAGCGAGGTGGCTCAGTGGATAGAGTGCTGGGTCTAGAATCAGGAGGACCTGAATTCAAATCCAGCCTCAGACATATTCTAACTGTGTAACCCTGGACATCACTTAATCTCTGTTTCCCTTAATTCTCTGGAGAAGGAAATGGCAAACCACTCCTGGATCTTTGCAAGAAAACCCCATGGACAGTGTTGGTCTTCAAGATCACGGAGAATTGGACAGCAACATATGCCAAGGACCACACTGGGTTCTGGGGATGCAAATAGGAAAATCAAGGCAGTCTCTGGTGTGAAGATATTGATTCTATAAATGGGAGAGACAACATAGAAAAGTTTAGTCATAGAGAATGGAAAAGCCTGGAAGTCCTAATGGTATACTAGTAGGTCAAATAATAATGCCCATGACTCTGGAGGGTACGTTGTCAGGGTGGAGGGTGAGGCTGTATGGAGCAGGGTAGAAGGCTTGTCACTGGTGACTTCTCAGCTCATCCAAGACCCACAAGCAGCCATGCTGCTCTGCCCACTGGACAGTTGGGGGAAGGATGAGGAAGAACAAATGTTCCTTTTGTTAAGGCAAATTGAGTTGGAAGCTGTGATTGTGTATAATAGAGAAGTCCCTGCTTCCTGAAAGACAAGACCACAGGGTGCTGGAAAGCCACGTGTGGCCCAGAAAAGGCCACTGTCGGTTGTTCAGTGATAGGTCCCTCTGTTTGTGCCAGCCTTTCCCCTATTGTACACGTCATCCAAACAGATCCCAGAAGGGCCCAGTGATCTCACTTTCTACGGTTAGTTTTAACTTCTTGTTTTTGTTTTCTGTCTTTTAATTTCTGTTTTTTAAAAATGATCTATTTTATATAGTCAAAACCTGTGATTTCATTGGTGTGATCATCACAGAATCTTCTGCTTTAGAATTGGAAGGGACTTCCAGACCTTTTAGGACAACCCACACATGACAAGAATCTCCATTCCGACAAACCAGACAAGGGGTCAGCCAACGTCCTTTTGGAAACCTCCACTGAGGCCTAGCACAGAGTCTGACACGTAGTAGATCCTTTAATAAATACTTATTGAATTATCAGTGAGCTTAATGGAATATATTAGATCACCAGGAAATACTGATGTTTAAGGCATATGATATAGTAGATAGGGAACCAGTCCCTGAATCAAGAAATCCTGGGTTCAAGTCATTTCTCTACAGTATATTAATTGTGTGACTTTGAGCAAGTCCCTTACCCTCTTGCAAGTCTCTGCAAGTAGAAGTTGCAGAGCAGGTATTGATTTGTATTGGTAGAGGGAGTTTCCTTACTAAGAGTCCCCTATACCTTTGAAATCATAGATCTGGCATGAAAAAAAAAAGAAATGATGAATGTGAAGAATTCAGAAAAACATAGGAAGACTTATATGAACTGATGCAAAATGAAGGAAAAGAACCAAGGAGAACCAAATACACAACGACTGCAACAATGAAATGGGAAAAACAAAACTGAACACATGATTATGACCAAGACTGTTCTGAAGCAGACACGAAAAAATGTACTTCCCTTCATTAAAGAAGTAGGGGACTACAAGTATAGAATACTGCACTCACTGTCAGACCCAGCTGATGTGTTAGTTCTGTTGAACTGCTTTTGGTTTTGTTACAAAGAATGACTTCTTGGGTAGAAGAAGGGAAATGGGATTCAGAAAAATAGATATCAATAACAACTTTTAAAAATTCATGTTGAATTGATACGGATCAAGATTTATTGATTTGCTAGATGGTCTTCAAGATTTGATGTCTCCTAAACGCAACCCCTGCCCTTCCCATGGCTAACTTGATGATGAACTTCTAATTTACCTTAGCTGGTCCTGCAGTCCATGGCCATTCATGGCAGGACTTGCCAAAATTTTTTCCTCTGATGGCAAAGCCTCTGTGAAACAGCTTGTTATAGTCAGTCAATTAACAAGCATTTAGTGGAATTTGGAGTCCAAAGATCTGTGTTTGAATACTGGATCTGCTGCTTACAAATTGCTGGACCTGTACAGCCTCTTCAGCTTCCTCATCTCTAAAATAAGGGATCGACCACATGATCTCAAAATTCCCTTCTATCTCCAACATTTACATAGATCTTATGAACCCAGAGTTATCAGAAGGCATTAAAAATATTTTAATGGAGCATTGGGATATTAAGCCAAGGTTGGGAATATAGAGTCAGATAATAGCTGACAGATACACAAGATTTTCTAGTTTACCAACCCCAACAACCTTTTAAGACAGGTAATGAATGAAATGAATACATTTGTGGATGAAAAAGCATTTATTAAACACTTTGTAATCCCTCATGACAGAGAAAGGTCCCAAAGTTACCAATTATCAGAGTCCAGCAGACCCCTGGAGGATTCTACAAAGAGAGAAAAGTACTTCTGGTAACTAGAAGCTATGAGATCTCCAGAGCAGATAGTGCTTCATGATTATTTTACTATATGTTTGAGCACTTTCCTGGAACCTTTTGCATGCAAGGGGAGAGTGTGCTTATAGTTTGGAGGCAGTATTTTCATAATTGCTGTTCTTTTTTTTCTTGGATAATTTCTTTTTTCCCTTAATAGTATTTTATTCTTTCCCAAATTACATACAAAGTTACTTTTCAACATGCATTTTTATAGATTTTGAGTTCCAATTTTTTCTCCCTTCTTTCCTTCCATCCTTCCCTCCTTCCCAAGACAGAAACAATCTGATATAGTTTACATATGTACAATCCCGTTAAACATATTTCCACTTTAGTCACATTGTGAAAGAAGAATCAGAACTAAAGGAAAAAACCACAAGAAAGAAAAAAAGAGAAAACAGTATGCATTCAGACTCCATAGTTCTTTCTCTAGATGTGATTAGCATTTTCTATCACAAGTCTTTTGGAATTGTCTTCGATCATTATAATACTGAGAAGAGCTAAGTCTATCATAGCTAATCATTACACAATATTGCTGTTGCTGTGTACGGCGTTTTCTTGGTTCTGCTCACTTCATTCAGCATCAGTTTATGTAAGTCTTTCCAGGTTTTTCTGAAATCTGCCTGCTCATCTTTGTTATGCAATAATACTATTCCATAACATATGTGGTATATGAATACCACAACTTGTTCAACCATTTCCCAGTTGATGGACATTCCCTCAATTTCCAGTACTTTGCCACCACAAAAAGAGCTGCTACAAAAAATTTTATATGTGGGTTATTTTTGCTTTTTTATGATCTCTTTGGGATATAGACCTAATAGTGTATTGCTGGATAAAAGGGTATACACAGTTTTATAGTCCTTTGGGCATATAACTGCTGTTCTTACAATATCTTTTCTAAAGTCATTGGTTGATAATAGGAAGCACACCAGTGGGGGCTCATGAGCAACAGTACTGGAAAGCCATAATTCTTCACGACTGTTCCTAGACCCCTTAAGAAGAAAGTAGTCTTCCATCCTCTGGGTACCACAACCTGCTATCATGGGTTGGGTCAATGATCCTAGTGCTACAAACAAAATAAAAAATAGTCCCTATCCCCTTCCCTTCTTGGGACTTACATTTTACATTGGGGCAGGGGACAGGGAGTAGAGGAAAGGGAATGTAACATTTACACAGATAAGCAAGTGTAATATAATTTGAGGAGGGAAGGAGGATAGAAATACCAAAACTCAGAGGAGTAGGAATGTCTTCCTAAGCTGAGTCTTGAATGAACTTAAGGATTCTAAGGGGAAACTGGGAGGAGAAAATGCATTTACACATCCACTATTGAGTCTTTTATTTTGCCCCTGATAGTGATTTGGGGGTAAGGAGCCTCTTCAAATCCACCCACATTGAATAAAATGAAACCTTCCTGGTCAGCTTCTCTCAGTTTCACCAAGCCCATGATTAGAATGTCCATGTCTTTATAAATGATGAGGATGAAGCCCAAAGAAGAAAGGTAATATGCCCAAAATCTCAAATTAGTAAAGAAGCTACAAATAGCCCCTGCTTATAAATCATCTAGGGAGATTTTGTCCATTTTCACAGAATCATAGAATTTGAGAATTGGAAGGGACCCCAGTGGTCATCGAACCTAACCCATACTTGAAAAGAGCTCCCACTATAACTTACCAACAAATGATTGTCCCGCCACCGCCTGTAGACCCAATCATCGTAAATCATTTTACTTTTGCATGGCCCCTGTTGTTAGGAAGTCTTTCCTGAAATAGAGCTTACACTTGTCTCTTTAAACTGCCACCCATGGCTCTGGTTTGCCCTTTGGGGCCAAGCACAACAGGGCTCTTTCTTCCACATGACTCAGTTGTGTTTCTCCTTTGTTCTCAAAGAGGACCATGACATCAAGAGGATGACATGACTTGCACTTGACTTTGAGTTGAGTGAGGGAGGACTGTGCAAGGTCACCAACCTCACTTTCTTTTCCTGAGCCATCTGGATCCTGGGGCCTGATATTCATCAGGATGACTGAAGATAGCCCAGGATGCAATGTGACAGCCTTTTGAGCTAAGGTCATGTCACATTCTCACTTGGAGTGAGATACACCCATGCTAACAAGTCAGATTAACTATCCTGGCTAGCTCTTCCAATTCCTTTTCATTCCATTCCATTAAAAAAAAATCATCTATGAAGTGCCTACTATGTGCTGGGTGTTCTGCTAGGTTCTGGACAAAAATAGACAAAAATGCAACAGGTTCTACCTGAAAGGAGCTTCCATGCTAAGCTAATTGGAAGGATACAATGTAGTAACACATAAATGTAATACTCTGTTACAAAAATTATCCTGCTTTAAGCCTAGCGGGTAATAAAATGGCCCCTAAACTCCACGTTGTTGTTGTTTAGCTGGGTTCAGCTGTGTCTGACTCTGTGGCCCCATTTGTGGTTTTCTTGGCAAAGATGTTGATTTGTCATTTCCTTCTCCAGCTCATTTTACAGATGAGGAAACTGAGACAAACAGGGTTTAAGTGACTTGCTTAGGGTCACACACGTGAGGCTGGATTTGAACTCAGGTATTCCTGCCTCTGGGTCTAGTACTCTATCCACTGCACCACCTAGCTGTTCTAAATGCCACATGGTTCCCTCCTTTTTGACTTTACGTTTATTTTAGATGAAAAGCTTTAAGTTCAATCACAATGATTCTGAGCCCCCATTCAGGAAAATTCTTAACATTTAGTAGGCACAGTTTAGGCTCTCTGCCTAACTTTATATTTATGTCTCCTGTTAACCCGTGGCCACTTGTTGGTTAAGACAAAATTTATTTTACTAGAAATGTTTAGGTAATGAAATATCAGATTATATTATAGTGTCAATGGATTGATAAATCCTAGGAGGGGAGGTTGGGAGAAGGACAGAGTTTTTCTTAAGAGGTTCGTCAGCTCAGTTTCCTGTAGATCAAGTCAGTCTCCCTGATATCTCCTTTCCCATAGCTCAGTCCTATTTTTACTCCGCAAGGGTATACTGAAACACTCTCATCGTCACCCTCTGATTCCAGATAACTTCAGGCTTTTACACAGGACTCAGAGGGAGTAATGAAATCTCTCAGCCATTTGAAACAGACGTCCTGCCTGGCATAATTTCATTTCATCAAATGGCTTTCAAAGACTCTCTACATCTGGTCTAAGGCGTATGAGTGAGATCAATGGATTGGGCATCTTGTCACTTACAATAAGTGGGGTGGGGTCCCAAATACACAAGCTTCCTGCAGTATGTTGTCCTTGACTGTCCTTGGTTGTGAACTTGGCAATTGTTCAGGTGATGGGTGTGTAGGATTCAGACAGTGAAACATTGCCAAGTGGAGAAAAAAGAATACATCTAATAATAAGAATGAATAAGATCATAGATTGAAACTGAAAGAGACCTTAGATGTCATTGTATCCAACCCTCTTGTTTTACAGATAAGGAAACTGAGGCCCAGAAAGGCTAAGTGAATTTCCCAGGGGCATACAGAACCTGAGATGAGAGCTCTTCCTGACTTCAGGGCCAGTGCTCTATCCACTACACCACACAGCCTTTCAAGAGAATGACCTTGGAAAGGGAAGGTACCTTTGAAATCATTTCATAGCAGGGAAGAATGAGGTAAGATTTAAAGCTGGGAAGGACCTCAAAGATTTTCAAATCCAACTTCTTCATTGTACAGATGAGGAAACTGAAGCCTAGAGAAGGGTAGTGGAGCAGGAATGGGCCTGCCTGGTCACCATACTGATAACCACAGAGAAACTCCCTCAAACGATGACAAGTCCAGGTCAAGCACCATGTGCCCTGGTGAACCATTTTCTCAGCGGTGTGGATGGGCCACTTGAGGGGCTCTGCATTTTCTCATTCAACTCCCTTGGCCACCAAAGAGGAGAGTCAGAATGAGGGGGCAGTGCCTGTAACCAGGAATAAGAACCAGTGTTTCAGTGCGGAGAGGGCAAGATCTGGAGGCAGAAGGCCTGGGTTTAAAGGCTGACTTTGCTATTTACTTGGGCAGGCTCTTTCAATTCTAGGCCTCAGTTTCCTCAACTATAAAATGAGGAGTTTGGACTAGATTGTTTTTAAGGTTCTTTCTAGCTTTAAATCCTACAAACCAGAGCTAGCTGATTGTCCCAATCCCTTGACTCGGGTACCAATCCCTTGGGCATCTTGTTTTAATCAAATGAGCCACCTGGACCAGGTAGGGAGATGAAAGATTCTATATAGATTCTACATAACTCAACAGCTTAGTAAGCACCTACTGTGTGCCAAATACTGGGTATACAATAGCAAAAGAAACACCCTTCCCTAGGGGGGAACCATTCCCTATGCCCTTTGCTGAACCCCTAGATTTCCAGATCCCCTTTACATGTTATCTTTCCAAGTAGACTGTAAGTTCCTTGAGAATAGAGATAGTCTTATTTTCTTCCATATATCCCCAGTACTTAGCACAGTGCCTGGCACAGAGTACTCATTTAATATGTGCTCTAACCATCCATTTGTCTATCTAGACATCTCTCTCTATTTCTACCAACTATCCATCTATCTGTCTTTCTATTCCATTCATTCATCCAACCACATATCCATCCATCCATTCATTTATCTCTAGTTCTATCAAATATTCATCTGCCTGTTTGCCTATCTACTTATCTCTCTCTCTATCCATTATCTATCTATCTAGCCATCTATCCACCCATCCATCTACCTATCTATCTATCTATCTATCCATCCATCCATCCATCTACTTATCTGGTGACTCCCTCTCTCTTACTAGATCATACAATCCCATGTGTGTCTGTGATGGAGTTGTAGGTGTAGGGAAAAGTAGGGAAGAGAATGAAGCCTAGTGAAACATTTTCATTTAATTTTCTCTTCCAAAAGTTTAGAGTTAGCTTGGTTTAGTTGAGAGTGTGCTAGACTTGGAATCAGGAAGGCATGAGTTCAAATCTGGCCTCTGGTATTGACTAGTTAGCTATGTGGCCCTTGAAAATTCAACTAACCTGTGTTTGACTCAGGCATCTCCCTTGGACTTATCTATTAATTAGTCAACCAACAAGTATTTGTTAAATGTTTAGTATGTGCCAGGCTTTGGGCTAGGGCTGGGGATACAGCTGCCAGAAATAATGATGATGATAACTCTTTTACATAGTGCTTTTAGGGACAGGTAAGTGCAGTGGATAGAGCTCAAGTCCTGGATTCAGGAATATCTGAGTTCAAATCTAATCTCAGACATTTATTAGCTGTGTGATCTGAGGCAAGTTACTTAACCTCTGCCTCAGTTTGCTCAACTATAAAATGGGGATAATCATAGAACTACTTCCTGGGGCTGTTGTGATTCAAATAAGATAATATTTATAAAGCACTTAGCATGGTGTCTTGCACATAGTAGGCATTATATAAATGTTTCTTCCTCTTCCCCCTTGACTTACTTTGGGGTTGCCCTTGGCAATTCATGACACATCTGGTGCTTGAGCTCTGAAAGGTTAATTTGTTTTGGAAAAGCTCTGACAGGTCCTGGAATATGATTATGTCTGAAAATAACCTCTGCTCTTGCCATCTCTCCCTATTGGCTAATCCCAAAGTTACTTTTCTGTTTATTTAGCAGCTAAGCAACAGATGGATAAAAGTGTTCACATTCATTTTACAAGTCATGATAAGGACTCAGCTCACACTTCATGGGGCTCCAGTTTTCAGAGCCCTTTCTTCCCAGTAAGTCAGAAAGATCAGGAGTGGGAGGCTTATTACCGCCATTTTGCAGATGAAAAGACTGAGGCTGAGCGACTGGCCCATAGTCACATAGTAAGTGTTAGGGGTGGGATTCCAAGTCTGAAGAACCTTCTACTACCCTATGCTGCTCCTCCAGTTAATATCCTTTAGTGTTTCAGTAGACATCTTACGATGCTTCATTAGGGCCTGGAGATGTATTGGGGTCAAGCTTCATTTGATTTGCTGTTTATTCACTTGTTTTTTCAGTCATGTCCAATTCTTCGTTATCTCATTTGGAGTTTTCTTGGTAAAGATATTAGAGTGGTTTGCCATTTCCTTCTCCAGCTCATTTTAGTAATTCTTCTCATCCTCTAAAACATATATATGTATATACACACACACATACACACACACACATACACACACACACACACACACACACACACACATATATATGCATATATATATATAGGATTGTTTTTACCAGAGGCAAAAAAATAGTTCATAGGGTCACAGACATTGGACTTAAAGGAACCTTAGAGGCCATTTGGTCTGATGCTTTCATTTTAGAGATGAGGAAATTGAAGTCCAATTATTAAATATTAGGGGGGAATTTGAACTCAGGTCCTCTCAACTCCAATACAACCTTGACCTGAGGCCTTTCCTGATCCCCACCCCCACCCCACTTGCTAGGGACTTCCCCCTGATTGCCTTGTATTTATCTTGTGACTATTTTGCGTATACTTATATTTGGACATATTATCTCTCCTGATAGAATGTCACCTCTTTGAGAGCAGGGATTGCTTACTGTGTGATCCTGGGTGAGACATTTAACCTCTGTTTGCCTCAGTTTCCTCAATTGTAGAATGTGGATAATAAGATTGTTGTGAGGATCAAATTTCAGTAACAATTGTTAAGTGCTTAGTACAGTTCCAGGAACACTGTAAGCACTGGTTAGCTGCTACCATCATCATCATCACCATCATCTTCATCATCATATCTCCAGGACCTAACACAATACCTAGTGCATAGCAGGTATTTAATAAATACTTGTTGGTTGATTCTGGGGCTAGACATATGGTGGAACAGGGAAAAGTTATCCATAGCACAATATGAATATTATAAATTATAAATATTGTGCCAGGGAAGGGAAGGGGAAGTATTTACATCCACACCTACTATGTGTGAGGCACTGTGCGAAGTACTTTTACAAATAACATTTGATCCACAAAACAACTCTGAAATGGAGGTGCTATTAGTATTATCCCCATTTTACAGTTGGGGAAACTGAAGTAAACAAAGGTTAAGTGACTTGCCTAGGGTCATGTAGCTAGTAAGTGTCTGAGTGGAATTTGAACCCAGATTCCAGGTCTAGTGCTCTGTGCACTGTAGTGCCACCTAGTGGCCAGATAAGTCAAACCACCACTTACCACCCCAACCACCACTTCCTTGAGATCTAGATAAAGAACAGGACCCTGCATCCAAGGGTCTTAAGGATAGCAGTACTCACCTCTAGACCACTGGTTCTGCTCTAGCCCAGCCCCCAGCACCATCATCTAGGGAAGCAACTTCTGTGGAGAAGGAAACAGCCATCCCCATCAACAGCCAGTCAATTGCCCCCAACATGGTAGACAAGCCAGCCTCACTGAAGCAACAGGTCACTTGGAAGGAAGAGACAAGAGGCAACATGGGTCAGGGAAGTCAAACCACTATCTTCCTTCAGGCCCTGATGGGGACAGCTCAGGACTCTGAACCCATGAACTTTAGGAACAGAAACATCCTCCAGAACACCAGCCCTGCTTCCAGCCCAGCCCCTGCAGCCATCGTTACGAGAGGAAGTCACTGTGGAGAAGGAGGAATAACCCTTCATACCCCCACCAACATTGACTTCTGACCATTTGCCACCAATGGGCAAGCAAACCCAAGCACCTTAAGAGAGGCAGTATCTCCTGGGATGAATATCATCAACCTCAAATAGAAACAGAGGCCACTAAACTCTATATAAAGATCCACATTGACTTAGAAAACCACATTTTAGAATTATCTTTGTTATATTGCATTTTATATATTTTGTTAAATATTTCAAAATACATTTGATTGTGGTTTGCCAGCAGTCTGGTGGTAGGTCTTTCTTCCAAACCAGCTCCCATGCCCATTAACTTTTAAAAGGGAGTGACTGCTTCCATTTGGCCTCTTTTATTTCCATCCGTAGATCATGTCAATACTATTCAAGTCTATCCCTGATGATGTGAGGACAAGAGAACTAATGCCTTCCCCCCCAGCCCCAGAGAAATTCTACTGAATGATGAGTGCATGGCAATAAAGCTTAGCTAGGTAAGCTGGGGCCCCTCGCTGCTTTCCCCTTTTTGTTTTCCTTCTCTGAATATAGAAGATTGAACCACAAACTCAAGATAGCTTCAGATCACCACTCTGCTACTTGTGTGACTTTGGCCTGCCCTCTTCACCTTGCTAGCCTTCAGTTTCCTCAGGTATTGGATTAGAATGAAGGATCCTGAAGCTGCCTTCCAGCCCTGCATCTATTGATTCTGAAAACTGAGGCCAGCAGAGCACACTCTATGGCAGACCCTGCCAATCTGGAAGGGCAAACATGGGCTTGCCAATGTTTGTATGTGTCTCCTGAGCCCCAGCCTGGCTCTATTCCTTGAGGCTCATTGCTACATTTGGCCCTTAGGAGATGATTTCTTGTTGTATTTTTTCTTTGCCACAGAAACTCATCAAAATAATTCAATTAAGGCCCAGAGGGGTTTCCTAGAATCCTAGATTTGGAACTGGAAGAGGACCTTAGCAATCACTGAATCTACAGATGAGGAAACTGAGACCCAGAGAGGTCAAGGACTTGCCTAAGGTCACACAGCTGGTCTGTGGTGGGATTTGAATTTAGGGCTTTCCAACTCCAAACAAGTCTTGTCACTATATCATTGCCTCTCAGTTTTGATTTTCATGGGGGGAAGGGGTCCTTGCCTGACAGAATCATGGGTCACCAAGTATTGAAAATATTGGTGGGGATTGCAGTGTTCCATCAGTGTGCTCTGATCAAATGAGAGAATATTTATAAAGGCACATGGCACAATGCCTGGCATACTGGTCCAGTTGGTGTTCAGTTGTGTCCTATTCTTTGTGACCCCATATGGTGTTTCTCAGAAAAGATGGTTTGCCATTTCCTTCTCCAGCTCATTTTCCAGATGAGGTATATAGTAGGCAATCTATAAATGCTTATTCCCTTTCCTTCTCTCCCCCCTCCCTCCCGTGAGTAGGCCCAGTTACACATCCAACATTAGGCCAAAATCCCCAATAGTGCACCAAATCTGGAACATATCCAGCCCCCCACCATTGCAGCCAGCTCTTCCTAACCAGTACAACTACATTTGCCCAACACCATAAAGCTTGTCAGTGATAAAAAGCAGGAGTTGAACCCAGGTCTTCTAGAATTCAGATCCAACACTCTCTCGAGACCCAATGCTATACTTTGACAAGTAGCCATAGTCACATTTTTTTCAGTGTAAATATGTGTAGTAGAGAAATAGTGCTAGGTTTGGAATCTGAGGGCCTGGGTTTGAATCCCTGCTTTACCTTTTATTTGTCCCTACTTTTCGTGGTTTCCCTCTGAAATTGTGTCCAGTTTTTGCTGTCTCCGTGTTGTTTGTACAGAGCTATTTGTGGGTTTTCTCCCCTCTCCCATTTCAGGACCCTTTGAGAGCAGGGATTGTTTTTTGCCTTTTATTGTATGCCCAGTGCTTAGTAGATGCTTAATAAATGCTTGTTGACTTAACCCATGGCATTT
The DNA here is from genome assembly GCF_028372415.1 of Notamacropus eugenii. Taxonomy (NCBI): domain Eukaryota; kingdom Metazoa; phylum Chordata; class Mammalia; order Diprotodontia; family Macropodidae; genus Notamacropus; species Notamacropus eugenii. The sequence goes on from NC_092875.1 coordinate 38,895,137, forward strand.
AAACCATTATGGTCCAAGGTTTTCCCATCTAGAAAATAAAGTGGTTGGACTAGGTGATGTTCAAGGTTCCTCCCAGCTTCACAGCCTCAAGTTGGATAATCTACACAGTTTATATAAGCTCCAGCAGCAATGTCTCCCAAAATGGAGAATTCTGTTCAACTGGCCTATGAAACCTACTATGTGTCAAGTGACTTACTATGCAATGAGCATGCAAAGAAAGGCAAAAAAAAAAAAAAAAAGCCAAAGACTATCCCTGCCCCCAGTGAGCTTACACCCTAACATGGGAAGACAATATTGAGCGGGGAGAGGGACAGGGAGGAGTGTTAGGGACAGGGAGATCCCAGGCACAGCCGGGGCAGCCAGAGAACAAGGGTTGGACAGCTCCTCCCCACCAATGGTGGTAATATTATTTCTGCTTTCATACCTGGAGTGGAAGGGGTATGAAAGAACGAACTAAGTGGGCACAGAGTGGGCAGGGAGGGAGCATGGCTGGATTAACCTTGAGTGCAGGAACTATGTTTTTGCAGAGAGAGACAGAGGGACACACACAGAGAAAGAGATAAGAGAAAGAAATGCAGAAACACACAGAGAGACAGAGACAGAAATGGGGAGAGAGACAGAGAGAGAGACAGAGAGAAAGAGAGAGAGAGAGAGACAGAGAGAGAGAGACTGGGAGAGACACAGAGAGAGAGAGACAGAGAGAGAGACTGGGGGAGAGAGAGAGAGAGAGAGAGAGAGAGAGAGAGAGAGAGAGAGAGAGAGAGAGAGAGAGAGAGGAGGGATTTAACACTGGCAGAGACAGACACAAGAGCATTTACAAAGCCCTTACTCAATGTCTGGCACTGTAGTCAGCCCTTGGTATACATATAAGTGAAAGCACACTAAACCATCTCTGTAGGGGTGTGGTGGAGGGGGCAGGCCTTTTATTCTAATGGGGAAGAGAACATATAGGAGAGCTAGAGGGGCTGAGAGGAAGGATTACACTTTCGTTGATTTGGCTGGAGATGTCCAGGAAGTACTGTGGAGGTTTAGCATTAAATGGGATAAGATGGAAGCTCGTCTATCAAAGGAACAATTGGGGAGGGGCGCAGTGATAGGAGGTGATGGACTACATGGAAATCTCCAGTACTCTGCACACTTCCTAGTACATAGTGAGTATTTAATAAATGTTTGTTGACTAGCTGATGGACCCTTTTCCCACCTCTCTAACAAGAGAAGGGAAGTGTATTTTCTGATATTTCTGGGGCCAAGTTTATTATAGAAAAAGCCTCTCTTGGAAGGATTGATGTGTTAGTTCATTTTCCCAAAGTGTTTTCTTCTTTTTGATATATCTTTGTGACAAGAGAAGGTTCACAGAGTAGGGAAGAGTAGGAGAAGTATATTAGGAAATTAATATGATATATTATGATATTAATATGATATGGCTATGTGATGATTTGTTTCAGTCATGCTGTCCTCTCCCCCAATAAAAAATGACCTTCAGCCTTCTGCAGTCCCCTCCTACTTTTGTAGTGATGGTGGAAGAAGCGTGGGAAAAGTTCAGAGGGACCTAAGAATCACACAGATCATCAGTAAACTTTAATCTTACTGTTGATACTCAGAATGTAAGGTCCTTGTCCAATGACCCACAATGAGAGGTATGGTTGGAGGAGCTAGTCATGTCAATCTTTAAACTCTTTCAGTAAATTAAACTAGAGGAAGGAAGGAAGGAAGGAAGGAAGGAAGGAAGGAAGGAAGGGAGGGAGGGAGGGAGCGAGGAAGGAAGGAAGGAAGGAAGGAAGGAAGGAAGGAAGGAAGGAAGGAAGGAAGGAAAGTGCTGCTAAAGGCTCACCAGAGTCTTTTAGAGAGGTTTTAAAAAAAAGAGTTGGCAGAGCGTGTCTTATCATATGCCCAGAAGCAATAAGAAACATCATTTCGTGGTATATTTGATCATGATTTATTGCAGCATTAAAGATAAGTATTCCAAAAAAGACCACCAGGAAAATAATTGTAGTTTCTATGCTGATACCAGTTGCTGAGAATGGAAGTGGTAGGGAAATTCTACCAAATACCTTGATAATATTGTCTACATTGAATCGACACACAATCTGATATCTGAGGGACTTCCAAGTCGAAGTGGAGAATGGTGAGTATAGGGAGAAATATATGGGAAAGCATGAATCAGGAGAAAGGAAAGAGAGAGGCCTAAGACTGGCAGATTACACAGAAGTCTTGTGCCCCTAGACCATGAATACTTTCTTTGAAAAACGATTTGCTAAACAATGTTAGCACCAAGTACCACTTTTAAGAATGAAACAAATTACATTTTAACGATCAGGAAAAGACATGTTACTCCTGAGCCATCTTTCTATGTATAATCACCATTTACTCACAAGAAGTAAGATAAGAATTAGTGGAGAGGGAGGAGAAAGAGGAGGAGAAGAAAGAGAAGAAGAAAAAGGAGAAGGAAAAGAAGAAGAAAGGAGGAAAAGGAGAAGAAGAGGAAAGAAAATGATAATGATGAAAAAATATAGCATACAATTGCAACAACTTAATTCTGAACTATTTAAACAAGTCATTGAAAGATAAAAATGGGAAGTAGACAATAGAAATGACATTAACAGCAACTATAATAATTTCATTCATAAGTTTAACTGTTGATTAACTGACTGCCACAACAAGGAGACAAAAAAAGACTGAAAGTGTCTTAGACAACAAATATCCAGCTAATATTGCCAAACACAGGGAGAAGGCTGCCAAAGGTGTTACAACATAAAGTCACTTGTAAAATCTTACAGAGAAGGATGATGGACAGTTATGAGCAATGTTGTCTCATAAAGTAAAGAAAAATGGAGGCTAAAAGATTTAAAGACAGCATGGCAAAACATCCAACTAAACCCAGTTATTCCAAGGGCATTCAAGGATGAAAATATAAAGAGGATGACAAACGGTAAAAAATTTGCAAAAATCCCCATTTTTATCAAATTATTTTTTCCATCAAGGGCAGTGGAATCATCACACATGGACCTTAACATCACAGTCTCCAATGTGCATATAGAGTAATTAGAAATGGGATTGAGGAGCTAAAAAATGTGGAAACCAGATAGATTAGACCACATAGACATAGAGATCCTTGCTGGAGATATACAAGCATGAGGGCTTTGAAAGACCAATATACAGGAGGGAATGGTATAAAGGCATGGGGAAAAATCTTAGACTCTACCAATGTCCCCCAAAAGAGACCAAGAAAACATTAATAACTACCCACCAACATGCCTACAAAATCTTTACAGCCATTATCTATATACCAATCAAAGATATCCCCAATGAGGTTGTTCATGGGGAACAAGTCAATTTTCACAAGTGATAGTCAACACTGCACCACATTTTTACCAATACATACATCAGAATCATTCAAGATATTCCTTATAAAGTATAACAATAGAAATAACCTTCTTAAACAGCCATTAGGCAGGGTATAATATAGAGAGATGCAATGTTTACCAATGTAAACATTTGTCCAACTTACAATTCCATTCTTGGGTTGAATCCTCAAAGGCTGGCTGCTACTTTAGATTCTAGGGTGCCCTGTAGGTAATTTTTCCTACTACTGTGGCACATGAGCCCCCACCAATGTGTTTTCCATTAATAATCAGCCAGCAGACACAATTAACTCTTAAGAAAGATTTTGACTATGATGGCATAGTAAAGAGAGTAGCTGCAAAATCTTCCCTCTGTAAACTTAGGGTACATTTTCCCATGAATACCCATAATGTTCAATGAAAGTGGCAACAAAGTTAGAGTATGATGGTACTGAGGGACCTCAGCATCCTTTCATTCCTGGTAACAGTAATAATAACTAACATTGATATAGTGCCTACTATGTGCCAGGCACTACACTAAAGTCTTTGCAATTATTATCTCACTTGATCCTCATAACAAAGTTGGGAGGTAGATGCTATTATTCCCTCCATTTTATTGATGAACAAATTGAAGGTTAAGTGACTTGTACAGGGTCACACAGTTAGTGTCTGAGGCAGGATTTGAATTCAGGTCTTCCTGAGTCCAGATCCAGTATTCTATCCATTGTGTCAATTGGCTGCCCCATGGACTAGTGGAATCTTCATGACACTCTCCCCTCAGTGCAGTGTCTCTGTTGGGTATGTTGGGCAGCTGGGCTCCCAGTGTCTGCTCCTCCACAGCTGGACTTTTGATTGCTAGTATTAACTGTCTCATGAGTCCAGAGCTTTCTTTTTCGTTGCAATGGGTCATGTTCCCTGAAGCTGCTTCCATGTTTGTCTGGAATGTTTCTCCTTACTGATGAATGCATTATCTTTTGCACTATCTTTAAGTAATTCTTCAAAGATAAGCAGACCAGATCACAGAATCTCAGACTGAATAGGATCTTGGGGCCATCTAGTCCAACTGATTATTGGAAAGTAATCTCTTCTAAACCGTCTCCACCAATAGTCATTTGGATTCTCTTCTTGAAGATCACAGTGATGGTGAATACACCACCTTTTTCTTTTGGTAGCCCTGTTGGGGAGAGATGAAATCTACTTTTCTACCACTTTCACTCACTGTTTCTAGTTTTATCCTTTGGGACCAAGCAAAGCAAATGCCACCTTCCTCTATGTGACAGGCCTTTATATATTTGACTGTATCTATTATATCGTAATAGTGGTCTTTTCTTTTTTCTATGAACTTGCCACTATAATTACCCTCTTTCTTCATAATCTTCACTCTCTCCTTATCCACAAGTTCCTTCTCTACAGGCTACAAATATGCCTAAAAATTCTCATTCTAAGAAGAAGAAAAAACCTCTCCCTTGGTAAGGCATAGACTTGTAACCCCTACTACTAGAGAGGCTGAATGTGGTGGATCACATGAGTTTGGGAGTTCTGAGTAGCAGTGAGCTAAGCTGATGAAGTGTCTGTGCTAAGTCTGGCACCAGTATGGTGAGCCCATGAGAGCAGGGTCCACTAGGCTTCCTAAGGAGGGGAAATCTGGCCCAGGTTAGAAACAGAGGAGGTCAAAGTCCTCATACCAATCAGTAGAGGGACCAGGCCTGTAAGTGGCTGCTGCCCTTCCAGCCTGGGTGAAATAGGGAGATTCAATCTTAAAATAAAAACCTTTCACTTAACTTTTACCATTCCCTGAAGCTGTCATACTTCCTTTTTCCAAACTCCTAGAAAAAGCTACCTATGCTCACTATGTCCACATTTTTACCTTGAACTCCCTTCTCAGTTCCTTGCCAACTGGATTCTGAGGGTATTACCTATTTGAAATAACTCTCTCCAAGGTTACTGATGATCTCTTAACTGGTAAATCCAATGGCTTTTTTTGGGTCCTTGCTTTTGACCTGCCAGCAGCCTTTTATACTGTTTTATAATGTTGACCATGCTTTCCTCCTAGGCTTTTTCTCTTCCCACCTTGTCTTGCATCAGAGTGTCAGCTTTTCAAGGGTGTGGACTTTTTTTTTCCTTTCCACAAACATTAGCACAGTGCCTGGCACTCAGTAGGTGTTTAATAAATGATTATTGAATGATGAGATCTTCCTGGATCTTTGCCTTCACAATCTCCCCCTTCCCTTCCATCTTTCCAGTCTTCTTATACCTTAGTCCCCTTCACCTATTGTGTGATCCAGTGACACTGGCCTCCTGGATGTTCTTTGCACAACACTCCAAAATATACCTGCTTCTGTGTGTCCCAGACCTCCCCCCAGGCCTGGACCGCTCTTCCCTCCTCAACTCTGTCTTCTGGCTTTCCTGACTTCACAACCCAGATAAAATTCCACTTTCTACTTCTTTCACTTGCTCTGGAGAACAAGGACTTTTTATGTTGAACTTTCTTTGTGTCCTCAGAACAGTGCCAGGCACATAGTAGGCCCTTCATTAACGTTTGTTGACTTGACCTGACCAAACGGCCTGGACCAAAGGACAAACTCATTGCTCATTCAGCCTGTGCTTCCTCAGATTACCAGGGAGCGATGAAAACACTTCCTGAGATGTGCACACTCCAGTCCAGGCACCAGGACACAGGACCTTCCACCTTCCACCTGCACACCTTTGCTGTGAGGATTGCTGGTGCTTGGAATGCCTCTGCTCAGCTCCCCTTCGTCGAACCGCTAATTTCTGTCCCAGCGGAGCCCATACGCATCTGCCTAAGGAAGCCTTGGCTGATAGCCCCAGCTATCCTTTCTCACCAACGTGGCTGGAAGTTACTTTGTATCTACTTTGTATCATACACGGTACCTATAGGCGAACGTGCTTTATGCTGGAGCAGAGCACGGACAGTTTCCTCTCTAATCTTTGTATGTACACCAGGCATCTGATTCAGAGCCAGGCAGACAGCAGGCGCTTAATAAGTGCTTCTGAGTTGTGTTGTTCGCCCTCTCCAGACCCAGAACGTGTAACGTTTCCATTAGCTTTCCCCAGAGTAGCAGACGTGGAAACTGACACAGGTAATTGACTTGAATGAGGTCACCACTTTGGCAACAGTGGAGAACAAGGAAGCAGGTGCTTCGGGCGTTGTTAGCCCCATTTTAGAGATGAGGAACCTGGCTCAGAGAGGTTGAGGGACTTGCCCGGGGTGAGCCAGCTAGTGAGTGCCAGAGAAGACATCGGGACCCCAAGGCTAGGGTCGCTCTCTTTCGCTCCTTTAGGGCAGAAGCGGGCTTGGCCCAACAGTCTCAACAAGTAGGGGAGGAGCCTCGAGCCCGCTCAGTTAGACTCCGCCTTCCCGAGCGCGCACCCTCCAGGAACCACACACAGGCTTCCACGAAGCCCGAAGAACGCGTTTTGTCCCCTCTGCGCCGCCGTCCTGGCGCGAGGGGGGCGGGGCTGGGCTGGCCCTCGGCGGCCACCGTGCGGCCGTTACGTGGCAGTGGCGCCGGCCCTCCAATCAGTGTCTCCCGCATCAGTGCCCCCTCCCGCTGGGGGGGGGGAGCGGTGGCAGCAACCGGAAGAGGCGGAGGCTAAGGAGGAGGCGGCGGCGACGGCGGAGGAGGCCGCAGTCCCGGCCCTAGTCCGCGTCCCCCGCCAGGCCCGTGGCCGCTCGCACGCCATGGTGACGCTCCCGGAGGTGCTGACGCTGCTGGCCGCGCTGCTGGCCACGGCCTCGGGCTACTTCGTTAGTATCGACGCGCACGCGGAGGAGTGCTTCTTCGAGCGGGTCACCTCGGGCACCAAGATGGGCCTCATCTTCGAGGTGGCCGAGGGCGGCTTCCTGGACATCGACGTGGAGGTGCGCGCGCGCGGGGCGGGGCGGGGGCGCGCCCGACGGCGGAAGCGCGCGCCGAGGCAGGGGCTGGGGGCGTGGGGGGCTCCGGCTGGGGACCGGGTGACCCCCCGGAAGTCGCCTCTTGGAGCCTCAGTTTCCCCACCTGTCAGTGGGGGGTAGTGTGCCGGTAGGCCCAACCTCGCCGGAGCGTGGAGTGGGTTCGACTCTGGCCCCCGGCTCGGGCGGCCGCTTGTGTGGGGCCCTTTCCCGTCGCTCTCCCTCCGCGTCCTTCTCCTGCTTCACCCCCTTCGCGTTCTCCTCCCTGCTTGAGGGCGAGGTCCCGTTTAAAGTGAGTCTGGGGGGAGCAGAGGCCTGCCCCCCACCTCCATCCCCGGGCCCGCTTTGTTTCCCTCCCTGGGCTCCTTTCCAGCCTGAGGCCAGGATTCTTGGAAAGGCCGAGCGCAGTCCCGCTCATCCCGGTGACCTTGTGGGAGTCACTGCACTTGCCCAGCCTCGGTTTGCTCCCTGAGCCCTCAGGGGGTCGGCCCGGATCCCCGGGCCCTGCGGGCTGTGATTCCGGCCTGGACCTTGCCCAGTGACCCCCGGCACTGTAACCCGACGCCGAGCTGCCTGCACAAGCCATGTGCCAGGGGCCCGTGCCAGGGCGACCGTCCTGGGCCAGCCTGGGTGCTCGCCGGGGCGCAGCTGCCTGGGAGCCGCTGGGGTGAGAGGCTGGAGGGTCAGGGGCCCGGGGCTGGCCGCCTTTAGCAGGGGGAGCCCCGGGGCTTGTTCTCTTTTCCCGTGGCACCCTGAGAGCGTTTAGGGAAGCTGCTGAAGGAACAAAGAAATGGTTTTCAAAAACTTGTGCCTTTAAAATAAAAAGGTTAATTTCTCCCGTTAAAAATGTGTTTAGGAGTTCTAACTTAATACCAGCAATGATCACAAGTATCGAGAATTGAAGGTTGTTCCTCTTGTGGTTACTAGAACAGGAACATCAAACAGTGAGACCAAATCCACAAAAATATAAGAATTGTTTCTGCTTGGGGCTCTCGGTTTTGACAGTTTAAACTATCTTTAAACTTAGGTGCCTTAACTCAGCTGAAACATATTGGGTTTACTTACTTTTTGGCACTAGTGATTGTAGTGACTGCTGTGATAAGGAAGCCATCAGCTACGTATAACTGGCTATAATCCTCCTTTACCTTGTTTTTAAAAAGTTTTCTTGGGCTTTATTGTTGTTATTAGCAGTAGACATTAAGCTCCTGTTATGCTTGGTAGGCACATTCTCTCCAGACACACCACTGCTGTCCTGTTCAGGACGTCTTGCCTTGCTTTCATTGTCTCCTCTTGCCCATCTGTTTTAGTAATAGCACCTACTATGTGCCAGGCTGTGTCACAGCTTTACAAATGTTATCTCATTTGATCCTTGGGACAAGCCTGGGAGGTCGGGGCTGTTATTATCTCCATTAGATGAGGAAACTGAGGCAGAGAGAGGTGAAATGACTCAGCCAGGGTCACCCAGCTAGGGAGTGTTCAAGGCTGGATTTGAACTCAGGTCTTCCTGACACCAGGCTCAGCTCTCTGTGCCCTGTGTCACCTAGCTCCCTTCTTCATACAGCTGCTAAAATTATCTTCATAAAAGTCAGGTTTGACCATGTCACTCCTGCTCAAGAATCTTTCATGGCTCCCTTTTGCCTCAAGAATAAAATGTAAGCTCCTCAGTGTGGCATTTCAGGCTCTTCACAGTCTGGCTTCACCTTGCCTTTTCAGGCTTAATTTGCATCTCTACCCTTTTGTCACTGTTCCAGCCAAACTGGCCTTCCCCGATCCGTTTCATTTCCCATCTCAGTAGGTTTGTACAGGTTTGTTGCCCATACCATTTCAGACATCTAAGGTCCTTACCTTCAAGTTGCATTGAAGTTGCTGCATCTTAGGGAAATCTTTTCTTGATTTTCTAGTTGTTAGTTTTCTCTCCCTCCGCAGATTATCTTGTATTTACTTGTCTGCTGCACTCTTTATCTCCCCAGTAGAATGTCAACTTTTTGAGAGCCATGAATCTTTTCTATTTTGTTTTTCTATCCAGTGTCCTTGCATCCTTAATAAATGCATGTTGAAGTGAATTGGTGATGCAAGAAGGTATGAGAACTTCGTGTTTCAGTTGGGCACACAATCTATTGGGAAAAGTTGTGAAATCCTAGATGTAGAGGTGGAAGGGTCCTTAGCATTTATTTATTTATTTGCATATTTATTTACAAATGCTTCATTTTACAGGTAACGAATCTGCATCCCAGAGCGGAGCAAGTCATTTGGGCTCCAGAGTATGATCTTGTTCTGGAGTCAGGAAACCTTAGGTCACATTCTGCTCTGCTCCTTACTGATCTTGTGACTTTGGACAGTTCACTTTGTCTCCTGGCCTCAGTTTGCTCCTCTGTAAAATTAGGGGGTTGGATTAGATTTTATCTAAGGTCCCTTTCAGCTCTCAGTGATCCTATGATTCACTTTGGGAGATGATAGCAAGGCAAATGTTGTCTTTGTGTTGTGTTAGTAGATTTCCCACCAGTCAGACTGTTATTACTTTGATGATTTATGAATTTGAAACTTGTTTCAGGGCATATTGCTTTGTTTCTTTCCCCTTGCAGATTACAGGACCTGATAATAAAGGAATCTATAAAGGAGACAGAGAGTCCAGTGGGAAGTACACTTTTGCAGCTCACATGGATGGAACTTACAAGTTTTGTTTTAGCAACAGAATGTCCACCATGACTCCCAAGATAGTGATGTTCACTATTGATATTGGAGAAGCTCCAAAGGGCCAAGACATGGAAACAGAAGGTGCGGAGAACCCTTGAAAGAGAATGTTGACACGATGCTCCTTTATTGGGGGAGAGTCACACTTGCTTAGCAGACCTTTTTGCCCATATGAATAGAACTCTTGGTTAAATCTTTGAAATTCTTTTCAGTACTCCTAACTGGAGCGGGTATTTTGTGAAGTAGCAGAAATGATATTGACCACTTAGTTATTAAATCTCATTCCCCCTCTCTCCATCCCCCACCAGCAGAGAATTTGCTTTTGGAAAGCCAGTATTTTTTTCTGGTCAGTTCCATGTAATCAGTTTTTGTTGTTGTTATCACCATGTAGGAAACTTCTTGGATTATTTGTTCTTCCATTACTGTGCTAATACTGGTCTGACCTTTTTGTTTGCCATTGTATAAATGCCTAGTTTATCTGCAGCTCTTTGTTGGGCGCCTGTGTTTATCTCTTCCGCTTTTCTTTAGGTGGAGGAGATACCTGGGATGGTACGTGGATTGCTTTTTGACAGCTCATTAGCCTCCTGTCTTTTGCATACATTCATTGACTAATGTCTAATTTTTGCTTCTCTTTTTTTCTAACCTCAGTTTGTTGGCATGAGAATGTTTTTCCCTCTCTTTTTTTCCTTTAAATTAAAAAAAACAACCCTACATAGGTCTCAGTATTATTTTGTATGGAGATTTTTTTTTGTTAAACAGACATGGTCATGCATTTTTTGAGTTTGTTTTAAATTATATTATTTGGAACATCAATCATTCATCATTTATTAGGATTTTATTTTGTTACTTTAAGATTGACTTTAAGATTAAGGGAGATATAAATAAATATAAACCAGTTAGTTTATAACCTGATTGAAGATAAGATGTGTGTGAAGTTTTATGGGCTTGCTCTAACATGATAAAATTTTTTTTCCCCTTAACTTTGAGGCCTGGGTGAATAAGACATATAAGCCCAGGTGTTTGAAATGTCTTTATACATCATATAGAGCCCCTTCTACAGTTCAGTGCAGTGGCAAAAAATCTACTGTAACCATTATTATCAGTTGTCACTGATGAGCTGCCCAGCAGTGAGACCCATAGTGGTCCTGGTGCCATAGATGGGGGGACAGAAACCAGTCTAACAACTAAGGCTCCCATTCTGATAGAAAATTACTGTGCATGTGTATATAATCTCAGGCATAAGCTGGTGTTTTTTCAGCATGTTTCAAAATGTTAGCATGATAACCTTTGCTCTCTTATGGAGCAGTCAGTAAGAGTAGCAGTTGATCATGACAAGGGTGAAGGTCTCGTGTGGATCTCTCGAAGGTCAGTACTAGTTGAGTGATTGTATTTGTCAGACAGTAGCAGACGGTCTACAAGAGACTGTCTCTTCAGAACCGTATTTTCACGGTGCAGAACTGTCTAATGTCCAGTGAGAGGTTTGGGTTTGAGTCTTTGTCTTTCCTCTCCAGCTTGCTGGAAGATGGCCCTGTATGAGTAGTTTGGATATGTTGGCTGATGAATGTGAACAGTGAATTGTTCTCAAATAATCCTTTAACATAAGAGCTAAAACCCTTGCTTTTGCTTGTTAATGGCAATGAATGGTAGCTGCCAAATCAAGCCTTCCCCTTAAAGGTTCCATGTAGTGCACTGGATTCTTTGAGAAGGGTCTGATTGATAGTCCAGCTTCACCATTATTATGTGGCTGGCATCTGCCCCTCTAACAACACATTTATTATCTGTTGTCTTTCCTATACTGTTAGGGTGATTGGGCATCCAGTCTCCTGTTGGATTTTACATTTCTATACAGACTCCCCCAAAATACTCATTTTATAAAGTAGTGTTTATTGTCATGTAATCGCACTACCTGGAAGCGAGTAGTTTTTTCCTTTCAGAACTGATGTTACTACATAGACCCTGTGTTCATTCTTGATCAAAGGTGTACCTGAATGAAAATCTTTATACCTCTAAGAATCTGACTCTGTGTTTAAGTATTGGTTATTATCCACTGTATTAAAACAAGCTGCTTTGAATATTATAGAGGAGGGTGAGGGGCGTCATTAGTGTTCCCCAGCTCCATAATGTAGCTTTTTGCTCTGATTAGAGAGAGCTCTTCACTTTAAATGTTCTGTTTCTGTTGCTTACAAGTTGATACTGAAACTTTTAAGGTATGGAAGGTATTTAACTTTTTACCTTTTATTGAAAAGCAGTTATCAGAAAAGTTAAGGTTTACTTGGATTCCATAATATTAGGGTTGTTACTCTCCCCATTGAATCCTTTCCCTTTCCTTTGCCTTTTTTTGTTGACCCTCTAACATTTACTTAAAAACAAATCCACAAAATCAAAGGGAGAAATCAGTTAGGAAAACCTTGTATTGGTAAGCATTTTATATGATTCCCTCCTTTACTGGTTCAGAGAGATTTCTTTCGTCTGAGTGTCTATTTGAGGACATACTGTGAAGCTTAAGTTATCACCTCATTAAAGCTTAGCCCTTTTCCAAGATGAGATATAGAATGGTTCAAAAAATTCTTGAAGCTGAGTGTTTTCTACATTTGTAAGCCTCCGTTCTTTCATGCTGTCAGAAAGAAGTCTGTCCTTACTGTTCTTTCTACCCTTCTTGCACTAGCTCATCAGAACAAGTTGGAAGAGATGATTAATGAGCTTGCTGTGGCAATGACAGCGGTGAAGCACGAACAGGAATACATGGAAGTCCGGGAGAGAATACACAGAGCAAGTAAGTGGAAGCAGTAACTCTGGCAAGCCTTCCTTCATTAATGGGGGCCGGAGCAGGGGATGGGTGTTTAGTGTGTCCTTGGATTTCAGCAGCTTGAACATCTTTTCAACTGTGTCATTTTCACCTTCCACGAAAAGTTATGGTCATCTGGGTAATACTTTTGTGCCTGTGGCTATGGGGCACTGGGCTAAGCCACTTGGTTACTGTGGAGTTTTTGTTCACCCAAGAATGTCATAACTCCAGGTGAGTCACTCAGCCAGAATAGTCTGAAGAACCCCCTCACAGTGCACAGTTTGCTGAGTAGTAAGCGTGTTTCCCATTTCCTTTTAAATGACATAATATGTGTGCTGGATACTTGTAAATGTCAGCTGTTATTAACCAGGAAAAAGCAGTCAGCTTCTGTCAGCACTGATAAAGAGACTTTTAAAACACATAATACATTGCATAACTTCATATGTTTAAAAACAAAATACCAAAAAAGAAAAAAATAAACCGTGCCCAAGAAAAGCCAAGGAAAAGTACAGGTGTTCTTCAACTTAGAAATGGGGCATCTTGAAAATGGTTGTCATCTTTTTGTCTGGACCAGAGAGATCTCCCGGAGAAAACTGTCCTAGTGCTTCACCTTCTTTCCCATGGGAAAATGTATTCACTTTGCAGCAATAAACTTACAAAAGAATTTTTAGGCTACCACCTGCTTTTTAAATTCAATGTGTCAAGAAGATCAAGGTCCAGGCAGGATTGGCTGGGTGACCTTGAGGAGGGTGATGGAGCCAGTGAGAAGTAAGGGGGTTTCCTTGGAGTCAAACTTGAATAAATTTTCCCATAGAAAAGATCCTCTTGAGCACTGGTTAGGCAGAGGTGCCTCTGTCCTTTCTAGAGTTCTCCCTGTTCTCCCACAGACCTGAGACTAGGTAGGGTTGGTAGAACCTGGAAAATATAGTGTGTTCCCTGTCTGGTGAGGACTGTCACCCTTATACTAGTCTCCAGCCAGACATCTTCTAAGAAATGAGATCGATGAGAATTTGCTCAATCTAAGAAAAGAAATGTGTTCTACCTGTCTCAGGGACTTACTGGGAGGGTCATTTTCAGTAACTGCAAGTAACGTGCTTGGTCACTCACTGGAGGCTATTCTCCAAGGACATAGGAACTCTGGTTTTTAAACCTTGCTCTCCATGTGGGCACATCTGCCTGTTTTTGCCTCCAGCATCTCTTTGGCTCTTAGGGTTCTTGGCTTTGGAATAGGCTTTTTCTTGCTTCATCATCTCCCTCTGAGTTGAGTCTCAGTTTCCTTTTCTGTAAAATGAAGATGATCCTTCTTAACAGTCTAAGGAGCTATCAAATCAAGTTTGTTGAAGTGGCTGAAAGAAAAACACCAAAGGCCATGTTTTTCTCAGTCCTTTTCTAGTATATTATTGTTGGCTATAAAAATCAGAACCATTGCTGATGCCTCTTTAACATTCAGTGACCCTTGTTCTCTTTTGCTCCCAAACAGTTAATGACAACACAAACAGCAGAGTGGTGCTCTGGTCCTTCTTTGAAGCCCTCGTATTAGTTGCCATGACATTGGGACAGATCTACTACCTGAAGAGATTTTTTGAAGTCCGGAGGGTTGTTTGAGAATGCTTTTCCTGATGGTCCCAAACTCCCAGTTCATTGTTTACCAAACATCTTGGTCACAACGATGTCACATAGTTTCTAAGCTTTTGTTTTCTGAACTATACACTCATTGCTTCTCTTTCTTCCTCACGACTAGGTTTTGAAAATACACCTCCTTAGCCAGGCTGTCCTGGCAACTTTGACACTTAATTGGCATAACTTCTCATTTGAAATCTGCCTCCAACACACAGGGCATTCCAGAGCTCCAACACCATAAATGAAGCGTGATCTAGTCACATTTGTTTGTCGTGTTTTTCTTTGGTTTCACAGTGAAATACAGTTTGTTCATAACACAGCACTAAGGCAGACACAGTCTTTTACTAAAAATGATTGTACATGTCTTTGGATCTCTAAACCTGCAGCAAAAAAAAAATCAGTTCTGTGAGTTCTAAGGAACAACAGATGGGGAGTCATCAAAAACTGTCCCTCTAGTAACGGACAAAACCATTGACCTTGTGGCACATGCCATTGTAACTGGATACTTGTATTTCATTTAGGGTAGTTTTTATTTGACAGCCCACAAACTCTATTCTCCCCTAAAGAAAATGAGAATGTTCTTGAGGTTAGACCCCAGGACTCAGCCATCTATATTAAAGTATAGAACAAGTGGCTAACCAAGCAGTTTTGGTTTCTGCCTGACATTTCTGACATGGCAAACCAAGGCTGAAGGCTGTTTTCAGCAACTGATAGTGAATCAGTCTTTTTTAACTGGCATGTCCAGCTCTTTCCCTCACCTTTGTGTTGGCACTTAAAAGGTGTATGTTAATCTAAATTGGGAAAAATCTGGATTCACGATGCCAAAGGGTTAAAGTTTGCTCTTGGATATTGTTGCAATGTTATACAGGCACCATTTATTTGCAGAAACAGTGGCATTTTGGGCCACTGTCTAGCTAAAGAGGACTGAGCATAATTCTCAGTACTAGGGTTCTTTTTTTTTCCCCCTTCTCCTTGTCTTTCATTTTAGGCACATGTGAGTTTTGTTTTGTATGAAAATGACTTTTTCTTGGTCTCTGATGATGGGTTGAAAATTGAAGCATCTGTTTATGGTGGGCTGATCAAGGATTATGTTGTGACTGATGTATATTAGTTACTTGTACTTTTTTTGATCTTTGCCAGGGGGAAAACTACAAGTAACGAGTTTTGTACTATTAATTTAAAATTTGTTACAGGTTTTCATGTTCAGAGTAAAAAGTTTTTTGACTTTGGGCAAAATACTTGCAGCAGTTTATTAATAAGGTGAGAGTTTTTTCACCTTAGTGTAACTGTTGAATGCCAATTTTATTGCGTGTAAAAACTTCCAAATTTAAATTCACCATTGTAAATTAAAAATTGGATGTGTATCTAATTTGACCCAGGTCCAGTAAATAAACAGTTCTTTAAAAAAAAAAGAATCCTTAGTATCTGGGGTTCAGTTATTTATTGATGCTGTTAATCCCATTCACCTCTAGTGTCTCCTTGGGGCTCTGGGTAGTGGGTGGGTGTGACCCTAGGTTCTGCAGGTGATACTAGTGGACTTCAGTTTTGGCAGATCCATCAAGCTGGAAAGACTTCAGGGTTGGGCCCAGCGGTAGAAAATATGTTCTCCAAGCACCAGCTTCACTTTGGAGAGGGACTCAAGTTGTTAGAAGAGACCACAGCTGCTCTTCATGAAGCTTTTTGTCGTAGCAGGGTCATGGGCTCTAGTAGCTCAGCAATTTCCTCAGCTGATGAAATTGGGTCCTTGAAGGGCTAAAGTACAGATTTATAAATGGTCCACTTGACAAATGTCATAATTAGACCTTTACCAAACTTCAGATTTTTAGTGGTCTTTGAGTAATAGTAGCTGCTGAAAAATTGGAATTTTTGCAGACGTGTTTATAAGCTTGATGTGGTTTTAGAAGTTATGCCTGTAAGTCAGTGCCTTGAGAATACAGAGTTGTAACCATTCCAGCTCCTAGTTGGGGTTGAGGGATGAAGTACACATACCTACCTGTCTGGTCATTATTGTAGGCAGTCATCTTTCACTTCTCTTCACTTCACAAGGTCAGAACCCTTGTCCTGTAAAAGGTGGTTTAGAAAGCGATTTGACAGAATTAACAGACCTATCTGGGACACTGAGCTGTAAGGGAGGAGCTAACTGCATATTAAGCACCTACTGTATGTGAGGACCTACATTATGCTGAATGCTTTATGATCTCTAATTTGATCTCACAACAGTCTGGGGAGGTGGGTGCTGTTGGCACACAGGTGAAACAACGTGCCCAGGGGTACAGATTGGAATTCAGTCGTTCTGACTCCTGGCCTAGGGCTCTATTCAGTGTCGTCCAGATGTTAGGAGCTACCAGCATCAGTATTAAGTGTGTGGGGAAACCTTGGATTGATTACCCCGAGTGTAGAGCAGAGTGATGAGCTAAGGACTGGAACAGACCTTGGAGGTCTGCTCCAACTTCCTCACATGAAGACCCACCATGTAGAATTAGCTTAAGGTCCCATTGGTTATAGGCAGCACAGCTAAGATTCACCCCCAAGACAGTCTCTTAGTAAAGACAGAATCTTTCTAATTAGCGTTGTATAATAAACTATTTTCTACATTATTATTTATCCATCACTTTTTGGATCAAAGAATCACCAAAGAAGTGTAGATTTTGGACTTGAAGGTTCCTCACATGTCCAGCTCCATATTACAAATGAGAAAAGTTTAAATGTACCCAGGACAGTAAAAGATGAGGGATTCAGACTTGAATGTCCTTTGACTTCGTTCTTTTACAGCTACTGCTTTGCTTTATGGTCTTACTGTCTGAATTAGATAATCCTGGGGGGTGGCATGGGTTGCTTCCTTGGCCAGGCAGCTGTGACCTACAGCCAGTGGCCTTTCCTCAGTGCTTTGCTTACTTGGGGCTGATCCCACCTGTTATCACATTTTTGATGGTGGAAGAAGAGCTCTGTTGGAAGATCTCTTGCCAGTGAGACAGCTGCAGAGCGGTGGGGGAAATGGATCTTAGACTATGGGGCTGAGGGATGCTGACACCTCTTTGTGTCCCTTTTGACAGCAGACCAAGTGCTTTCTTAGAGCAGCCCCTTTCATAGATGAGGAAGCAAGTTTTGACAGGTTGTGGATCACCCACACCTGTTTTCAGAAGCAAGTGAGGTCATGTAGTCCACATCCTTCCTTCAGTTTACTAATGAGGGACACAATCCCAGAGGGAGGAAAAAAGATCAAGTGGATTGCCAGTTCAATCTGAACTACATTTGTGAGCCGGCAGAAGATGAAAGTTACAACTGGAGGGGATAGGGAGCCAAGGGAGTTGTTTGGGTGGGGAGGGGGTGACATGGTTGGACCTGCATTTAGGAAAATCACTGACAGCTGAGCAGCATGTTGGATATGGAGGTGAGAGTGAGGGGACACGGATGACACCCAGGTTTTGACTCCGGGAGACCGGGAGGATGGCCGTGCTCTTGGCAGTGATAGGGAAGTTTGGCAGAAAGATGATAAATTATTTTGGGAAAGATTGAGTTTAAGATGTCTACGGATAATAGACAGTTGGAGAATCATCAGCATAGAGACGATCATTGAATCATGGGAGCTAATGAGATCAAGTGCCCAGTAGGACACCCATGGTCAGTGCACGTGGCCTGAATTAGGATTCTGCATGGAGTGGTCTGCTAGGTTGGAGAACCAGGAAAAAGTGGTGCCACGAATACTTAGAAGGCGCTTGTTGAAAGCGTCAGGGGGCCCAGAGGGAGAAGTCCCGTACTGGGAGGATTGGGCAGCTAAGAGGTCATGAGTAACCTTGGAGAGGAGCTTCAGGGGAGTGATGGCAGAAGCTGGACGGCAGGGAGTTAAGAGTGAGACCCTTGCTTCCCTGCGGAGTTCAGCTGCAAAGGGGCAGGTAGGAGGACGGTGGGGATCCATGGTGCAAGCGAGGGGTTTCCGAGAAGAGGGGACATGTGGGCAGGGAAGCAGCCGGGAGATAGAGACTGAGGCTCATCGAAAGGTCGGCGGTGGGCGCGAGCAGGCTGCACCCGCGGTAAACCAGGAGTAAAAGATAATATGGGAATTGGGGTCACCAAAGGGGCTACGGAGAAGTCGATGGGCCGGTCTCGGAGCCTAGGGGAGGGCTGCATCCGTGGAAGGAGCCCCGTCCCCACCCTCACCCCTGGGGGAGCGGCAGGACCGGCCGGTGCGCCTGCCAGGAGGGTCGGAATAGATCGCAGACACTGTCTTGGAGAAGCGGCTGCTCGGGCGGCAGCGGTCCTCAAGCCCGGGCCGGAGCGGGCCGGAGCGGGCCGGAGCGGGCCGGAGCGGCGTCCTCGCCACGCGGACAGTCCGCGAAGCGCCCCGGCTTCTCCTTCCCGCTCCCTCCCTCCCCAGGATGTTGGCCTGTGGTCTCCGCTTGATAAACGCCTGCGCGACGGATTGGGTCGGAGCCGAGAACACGCTCCGGAGCGGAGCGGCTGAGCGAGCCTGGGCGCGGACACCACGCCGCGCTCTAAGCGCTGCCAGGCGGCTGGAGGCAGGGCTGCCGCTGGCCCCGCTGTACCGGGAGGTACCGGGAGGTTCCAGGAGCTCCCGAAGCGCACGCCGCTGATCCGCATCCGGAGCGCCGGTTTTCGGCCCCGGCACCCTCGGTCCGGGCTTGGTAACTTCCCGCTTACGTCCGTGGACCAGGAGGACGCGCGCCAGCTCAGGGAGCCCGGACCCGACCTGCCGCCGGGGCAGTGCAGGCTGGGGGCGGGGCAGTGCAGGCTGGGGGCGGGGCACTCCTCCGACCCGGACGGCTCCCGAACGCCGGCCCCGCCCTGGGCGGCTCTGCGCAGGCGCGCGACGTCGAGCCGCGCCCCTTCTCCTGCCCGGAACCTTCGCTGTCGGTGCGCCGCGCTCCGCGGCACCGTTGGGAGGCGCACCCCGGAAGCGGATGTGGGCCACGGCCGACGGAGGGGAAGGCTGGTCTCCCGGTCCCGGCTTGGCGGAGCGGCGGCCGCGGCGGGGCCGCCATGGAGCAGGTGACGGAAGGCGCCTGGGAGACGCTGCCGGTGCCGCTGCACCCGCGGGTGCTGGCGGCCCTGCGCGAGCTCGGCTTCCCCCGCATGACGCCGGTGCAGGTCGGTGGGACCGAGGGACGGAAAGGAAGGCGGGGCCGGGGCGGCCCGAGCAGGCCGCGGTGCGGAGGCCGGGCCCGCGCGGAGCAGCCGATGCCGGGGCCCGGGGCCCCTTCGCACGGAGGCGCGCCTGCTGGGGCTTGGTGCGCTGGCGGCGGGCGGGGGCTGGTGCGGAAGTCATTTCCTCTGGGCCTCGGTTTCCTTACCTGTCGAATGCGGCGTCTGGACTCGTTGAACGAGGTCCGCAGCGCCGTGAGGTCCGAGCACCCGAGTGGGAGGAGCTCGGGTAGTACTTACTTAGTACCCGCCGTGTGCCGGGCCGCACGCCGGCCGGTCCGGTGTTGGATCCTTTGAGGAGAATCTAGAGAGAACAGCCCCAGAGTGGAGAGGAGAGTGCCCGGGACCAGGAGGACGGGCAGCCCGAAGGCTCCTGCCCCCTACCAGTGGTCACCGTGCTGCCCGAGGGTCCTGGGGCTGGTAGAGGCCTCAGGCCCCTCGTCTTAGAGGTTTCCCGTTTTCCATGGCGGTAGGTGACGGAGGGCCCCCTCCGCCTGCCCTCCTGTGCCTGTCCAGTTAGCTAACCAGGGAGCAGGGGAAGGAGCCTCCTCCAGCCAGCTCCTGCGGAGAAGACCGGCCGCTGGGGCCTTCCCAGCTCCCCCGTGACTGTGGATGGGAGCGCCCTGGCCTCCATGACCTCGGTGGGGCCCTTGGCAGCCCTCGCCTCCAGGTTCAGCCCACTCATTTGTAAAATGAAGGTTGAGGTGATCCACCCCAAGGGGAAGTGCTTAAACAGTCTCCTTCTTCCTTTTCTCTAGTCTGCAACCATCCCTCTCTTTATGAAAAACAAAGATGTGGCTGCGGAAGCTGTGAGTATGCTCTGAAATCACTGTCCATCTTTACTTGGGCTTTTTACAACAGGGAAAAGACCTTTGACCAAAGAACCCCAAACCTCTGTTCTACATGTAGGTCACAGGTAGCGGCAAAACGCTGGCCTTTGTCATTCCCATCCTGCAGATTCTGCTGAGAAGGGAAGAGAAGTTAAAAAAAATGCAGGTAAGATGATGCTTGGTCACCTGGGTCCTTGCGGGGGGATGTGTTGTGTCCTTACGTAGCCCTCAGCTTCGTTCTTCTCTAATGCACACTCTGTTATGTTGTGTTTTCTGTGTGTGTCCTGGCTGTCTCTGCTGGACTGTGAATTCCATGTGTGCAGCCAGCATTGTGTTCTACATGCCAGGGCTTTAGTAAATCGCATTGAACTGAATCGTACTGAATGTAGGAAGCCTAAAAATAATAAATGGAACAATATGAGCCATAGTGGAGCAGTGATATGTGTGATCCCTGTGAGTTCCCCCACCACTGTAGTTTCCTTTAGCATGAATTTTGACTGATTTGTGAGAAGAGTTGATGCTGAGAATTGGTGATGTAGTTGAGAGCAAAATATAGGAAGACCTGGCCCAGACTCTCCCTAGCTGTGGTACCCTGGGTGAGTCACTTAACCTCCATTTGCTCATCTATAAAATGGGCATGATCCAAACTGTGGCCTCATCCCAAGGGTTGTCATGACAGCCAGATGGGGTAACATGCATTAAGTGCTTTACAACTTCAAAATGCCACAGACCTGTCAGTTGTTATTAATTCCATGTTGCCCAGTGTGTGAAGTCATTGAGACTTTTCCTGCTGTGTAGGTCGGAGCCATCATCATCACACCCACGAGGGAGCTTGCCATCCAGATCAATGAAGTTCTGCTACATTTTTCAAAGCACTTCCCACAATTTAGGTACATCCCATTTACACTTTTTATTAAGCACAGGTTCTTATTTTGCCTGATTTTCTGAGAGTCTTGTTTCTTGTTCTAGCCAGATTCTTTTAATTGGGGGTAGGAACCCAGGAGAAGATGTTGAAAGATTCAAAGAACAAGGGTGAGTTGGCTTTATTTAGCATTTTCTTTCACTTCATGGCTCTGCCTGTAGGAGGAACTGCTACCTCATTTGATGAAGGAGACCTGGTACTCCCTCTGCTGTGGCCAGCTTGCCTCTTCCTTAGTCTCTTTCCATCTCAGGGATTTTATTCCCAAACCAGTTTCCCCTTTGAATTTTTGTTTTGCCTCCTTTCTGTAAGACCCTGAAGTTGAGTCCCCTCTCAGGATTATGGAGATGAAAAGGGAGGACTTGAATTTTTCTTCCCATCTGTCCTCTTCCTACTTTCTTCTCTCACTGTCCCGTCATGTTTGTGATGCAGATTTATCCTTTTGGCATGCTTTATATGATAACGAATCTTAGACTGATTCTTCTTTTTAACTGGGATGTAGATGCATATCTGGGCATATGAAATTCTTTGAATCTTTGGTCATACTGATGAATGCTACAGAAGTCAAGAAAGGACCCCACTTCTTTTTCTTTCCAAAGTGGGAACATCATAGTTGCTACTCCAGGCCGCTTGGAGGACATGTTCAGGAGAAAGGCTCAAGGACTGGATTTGGCAAATTGTGTGAAGTCTCTTGATGTCCTGGTGCTGGATGAAGCTGACCGCCTTCTGGACATGGGGTTTGAAGCAAGGTACTTTGGATAGATCCGACTCTGGATTAGCTTTTTTTCCTCTTGATTTTTGGCTAAATCCTCTGGTCGTTTTAAAACCACACCAGGATTAAGGTTCTTGGGATTGCTTGATGCTTTGTATCCTTCTGTGAAATTTTGGTCTCTACTTTCTCTGTCTCCTTAGGTTGAATTTTTAAAACCTTTCTTAAAGTATCTGCGGAAGTGTTTTTAGAAGTATTACTGATTCATCGTATTGCTCTGAGTGCTTACTTTTTTGTCTATTTCTAGCATAAATACCATTCTGGAATTTTTGCCAAAACAGAGGAGAACAGGCCTCTTCTCTGCCACTCAAACTCAAGAGGTTGAGAACCTGGTAAGGGCTGGGCTCCGGAATCCTGTCCGAATTTCAGTGAAAGAGAAAGGGGTGGCAGCCACCAGCACCCAGAAGACTCCCAGCCGCCTCCAGAACTACTACATGGTGAGGCGCTACTAGGCTTTGTCAAGGGACCCCATGACTTGTCTTAGAAAATTTCTAGGGACACAGCATTGGTGGATGAAACCCATTGTTGAATTTGCTGATTGTGCCCTGGAAAATGAGGTCTGCAGCTTGGGACTGGCAGCCATTGTGCAGACTCTGTTTTGTTAAAGAACTGAGAACCTGATGACTCTTATTTGAAGCATATGAAGCACACTCCTTCAGCCAGTATTTCTTTATTGTGGGCCTACTAGGTGCAGGCCATCATTAACCATTGGTGCCTGAGGGCTGTTCGTGGATGAAATCCTTGCCCTGGTATATTTAAGTGCTCCCTTAAAGCAAAGATAGAAGCCTCCATACATTGCAGAGGGGGTGGCGGGGAGGAGAAGACCTGACTTCGCGTAGTCTGTCAGAAAAACTTTGAGTGACATTTCAAATGTTCTGCTTGGCACGATAAATATTATTCTGAATATGGGTCTGGCCTCTGGGGACAGCTAAGATTTACAGTTTTTTTTTCCCATAAGCTTTTGTTTCATGGCTAGACGGTGAAAAGATTTTTTGGGAAATTAGATCTCTAGGTCAGAAAGAAGATCGGCTTCCTGGCAGATGCTTAATTCAAATCCTGCAGCTCCACCTGCTGGCCTTCTTTGGAGCTGCATGCCAGCAGCTCTGCTTTTCAATCCTTCTCACTCATTCACTTATTCATTTGTTTGCCAGATCTCCTGAGTTACCATTTTAGTGGAGATGGAGGGGGTTGCTGGAACAGAGGAGATGTGATCTAAGTGAGATGTAGCATTTCAGATTCTTCCCCTATCCCCTCAGCATCAAAGTATTCCCTGTTCCCACAGTCTTTCAGTATTTGAAGGCATGTTGTACAGAGGGCTAACACTTGTTTTCCTTTACCCCATATGGGAATGGCTTTTCTATGAGGTAAATGGATGCTTGTTGTCAGGAGAAACTTTCTCTGAATCAGAGCTATCTAAAAATAGGGCGGGCCACCTTTGAAGGGTGGGGCGGGTGCATCAGGTTTTGGGGAAGGTGATTCTTAGTCATGGATGAGGCAGCTGATGGGGTCTCTGGGTCCCTTTCTGTACCAAGATACAGTGATTCTGTTGTGTACTATGAACAGAAACGTCACACTTTTTTTTGAACACTTATTAAAAATTTGGTGCAGTTACACCTGAACCCTAGAGGACATATTTGAAGTCCAGGATGCCCCTTTCTGTGCTGTGATCCTGTGCTTTAATTTCACTTTGACCAACAGTGGTAGCCTGGAGTCTATGCTACTGAGCAAATGGCTGATTATCATTCCAGCCAAAATATCCAGTGAATGGGTGAATTCTTTCAATACCATATACTGGGACTGAAAAATACAATGGAAAGCATGTTGTAAAAATTAACTTGCATTTTTATAGCCTCTCAGGGATTACCAAGCCTTTTCCTCACAATAGGCCTGTGAAGTACATGGTGCAGGGATTTTTTACAGTCCCATTTTACAGATAAGGAAATTGAGGTTAAGGGATGAAAAAGGGCCCACCCATTGGTGTCAGAAGATATTTGTCCTTTGATAGCCTGACTCCACAGTTAGGACTCTTCTACTGTGCCATGGTCAAAGTTGTCTTTTTTTTAACTTTTAATTTCTTTCATTTTTCATACCTTCTAATTTTCACTCCTTTGTTATTTTACAGGTATGCAGAGCAGATGAGAAATTTAATCAACTTGTGCATTTTCTCCGAAATCATAAGCAGGAGAAACACCTGGTGTTCTTCAGGTATAGTTGTTGGCTTCCCTTGGGACTGGGGAAAGTGCATACAGTGACCCAGCAAAATACTGTTCTTGGTACAGGATGTAGGGAATAAGTGTTAGCAGACCTCGAGTCTCTCTGGATTCTCTCCACAATCGTGTGAGCCCGGGTTTCAAAATGGAAGCCAGGAACAAGTCTGCGTAAGTTTTGCCTGTACTCTCTTGGCTTAAACACAGCTGTGGTTTTGAAATTGTGTTACGTGCACTTTTTCATCACTTCTCATCCCATCTCCAAAGTGCATTGTTTTCTGGAGGTGGAGAGCAGCAGCTGTTTTAGGAGAATCTCAGAGTTAATCTTTTATAAGGAGGCTAAGGGTAGCTAAGTGGTGCAGTGGAGAGGGTGCCAGGCCTGGGGGTCAGGAAGACTCATCTTCCTGAGTTCAAATCTGATCTCAGACACTTACTAACTGTGTGACCCTGGGCCAGTTATTTAACCCTGTTTGCCTCAGTTTCTCATCTGTAAAATGAGCTGGAGAAGAAAATGGCAAACCTCTCTAGTATCTCGGCCAAGAAAACCCCAAATGGGGTCATGGAGAGTCAGACACAACTGAAAATTACTAAACAACATGAGGGAGTTATTTAGGTAGAGAAGGTTAAAAAAAAAAAAAGCCAGACATAGAGTCGGGTCTTTATAATAGAGTAAGAAAGACACTTGACTGGGAGACACTGATTTTAGTCCCTGGATTTGCCAACATACTGGTCATATGAACTTAAGGGAGGTGGGGGGAACCTGCAGCCTTGAGGCCACATGTAGCTCTCTAGGTCGTCAAGTGCGGCTCTTTGACTGAATCCAAAATTCACAGGTGCCACAGGTTCCCCACCCCTATGTTAAAGTAAGACACTTAACATCTCTGGGCCTCAGTTTCCTCATCAGTAAAATGAGAATGTTGATATGTTATTGACAGAATTAGATGACATAATGTGTGGGAAAGTGCTTTGAAAACTAAAACGTGTGCATATGTAAGGTATTATTTTGATGGTGAGTTAGCATTTTAGTTTAGGCAGTCTCCCGTTAGAAGACTTTGACTAGAAAACATTACAGTTCCCCTACCTGTAGATCTTGGCTGTGGAGACCAGAACCTTAGTGTTTTAACTCCTACAAAACACATTTGTCATCACAGCACTTTAACCTCCTGACCCAAGAGGTCAAGTTCTGCAGATTAGTGTTAGGGACTATGTTGTATTTGCCACTCTCTCATCATTAGGTTAATACTTATGTCATTCCTCTGTTATTTATTTTGAAAATTTTTAAGTGTTAAAAATGATAATTGGGAGTAGGTTTATTTCTTGGTATCTTCCCTCCCCTGCCAATTTTATTTAAAAGACTGGGAGCATATATTATGTTGAAATTTTAGTTTAGTTTTTCTTTTTTCTTTTTTGGCCCCCACAGTACCTGTGCCTGTGTGGAATATTATGGGAAGGCCTTGGAGGCCTTGGTTAAGAATGTAAAAGTAATGTGCATTCATGGGAAGATGAAACATAAACGCAATAAGATATTCATGGAGTTTCGCAAACTGCAAAGGTAGGTTTGCTTCCTGCAGTATTTCCCTTGGTCCTGGGGGGGAGAAAAGATACAGACCATTGAAGGCAGCGATGGTAGAACAGGAACATCGTGTTACAAGGTCCTGCTCATCGATGATGGATGGATGGCTCCTTCCAGCTGAATATGCTCTCACTGTGGCTGCCCACAGGGCAAATCTCACCTGTTGGCAGCTTGGACATTGAAAAAGAGTTGATGTTTTGGGCTTGAGGGGACTGCCACATGTTGGATAGCACTTTTTAATTTCAGGAAGAAAAATGTCACCCCTTGTCTGTGAATCACTGGAAGAGCAGAGGCATCCATGATCAGTTCCCATGTGTCTGGGCTCCATGATGATTCTTTTAAATTATTATTTAATTGAGGCTTGATGCCTGGTTGTAGTCACTTACATCCCAAGTCATAGGTAAGCAGTTTCTCCCTGATGAGATGAGAAGAGGTTTTTGCTCAGAACCTTGTGTGTGCTGTATTTGGCCTTTACCACTCTGGAGAGGAATGAATGTTACATTGTTCCCTTTACTCATTTTCATATGGAAATTTTGTCAGATACTTGAGATTTTCAAAGGAAAGGCCCACCTCCCTCCCCCTGCAAATGTAGAGCACTGTATATAGTCTGTATGCCAGGCTTTAAAGATGCCATCTGACACCATGTGTGCGGCCAGGCTTTTCTTGGAATTAGGAAGTCCAGTTTTGTTATGCAGCTTGCTTCTGGTCCCATCTTACAGTTAATTCTGGCAATGTTTGTTTCACTACATGTTCTTAACAGGGTTTCTTGTAGAATGAATACACTGAGTACTATTTGGTGATAATGAAGCTAGTTAACTTTTAACCATAATAAAGACTTTCTTTTTTCAATTTCACAGTGGCATTTTAGTGTGCACTGATGTGATGGCCCGGGGAATAGACATTCCTGAAGTAAATTGGGTTTTGCAGTATGACCCACCTAGCAATGCAAGGTACAACGTGTTCTTTCTGATAATGGCTGGGAAAGCAATTTGTAAGCATTCTATTTGGTAATAATGTTGCTTTTAAAAAAAAATTGGTATTGCTGTCATGAGTGGTACAGTGGTTAGAGGGCTGTCTTCAGATGTAGGAAGCCCTGGGTTCAGAGCCTGCCACCTGCACATGCGGGCCTCGATTCTCAGCAACTTCCAGGTGGCTCTGAGATTGTAAGCGGGTCAGGTAAGTTTGTTTATTGGGGAGCATTCAGTTTATCACTGAACCCTGTCCCACATACATCAAAGACCTCTGATGCTCTAGACAATTGTTGCTGTCAGAATTCCCAATGCTGATGCTGATTGCCACCTGTCTCTAACTTAGAGAAGTGTTTTCACAGTGATTAAGTCAGCCCAGGGTCCCACAGCTAGTAAGTGTTAGGTATTTGAACTCAGGTCCTTCTGTCTCTGGGGCCCTGGCTCTCTTCTCAGTGCTGTGTTGCCAGAGGTTACTTACATACGAGAGCTTAATGTGGCCTGATCTGCGAAGCTTCCCTTTTGACTAATAGGAAAATGGCTTCTTCTCAATTTTCCTTATTAATATCAGTAACTTTCTGAGACTGGTGCTTGCAGCACAGAATCGAGCATTGTTTTTACCTCCATTTCCCATCCTCATCCCTGAGCTTTGGCCATCGCTCCACTGTAGCCCACGGAAGGCTTGTTACTGCTGTGTGAGGAGCCCTGGATTCCCTTTCATCTGACTTATTTCTATTTTGTTATCCTTCCCCAGGAGCCTCCCTTTGTAACAGAGAGTTAAAAAAAAAAAAGATAAAAAGTTTAAGCAAAACCCTTGGAGGGAGCCAGGCAGCCTATTCTGGAGTGCAGTGGCAGAGCCTTCCACCTTGGTCTTTTCTTTGGGACTGAGATTGCCTGCTGTGGTCAGATGGCTTTCCCTCAAGCTGCTCTTGCTGTCCTGGTCCCGCTCACTGCATCTTCTCCCTCTTTCGCTCACAGCGCCTTCGTGCACCGCTGTGGGCGCACAGCGCGGATCGGCCGTGCCGGCAGTGCTCTTGTGTTCTTACTTCCCATGGAGGAGTCCTATGTCAACTTTCTCTCCATCAACCAGAAAGTAAGTTGTCTTGTCTTCTCCATCACTCAGTGATGTGAAAACTGAGAGGGGGGTAAGGGGAACAGGAGGGCTCTGCCCTCATTAGCTGGGGGTGACTTGGGCTCCATCCCTGCAATTAGCCTCTCGAGGCCTTCAGTTCTGTGCAGTGAGTGAGCTGGACTAAATGTGTCTAAAGCCCCTTTCTGTCTTGAGAAAATGAAACATTCAGATGATTGAGACTTCTTCAGCTTATAGTTATTAGTCTCTTTCATTTCATTGAAATGTACAGCAAACAGGATCCAGTGCTGAACTTGGATTTAAGAGACTCAGGTTCAGATTCTGCCCTGACCCACCCGAGCTGTGTTATCAAGGCAAGTTCCATCACCTAGTTTCCTCATTTGTAAAATGAGGTAATTGGACTTGGTAGACTCTGAGATCTCTCTGGCTCTAAATCTATGGTCCTGTCACGCTGGGACTATCCCAGACTCCCTTGAGCTTACAGTCCTTTGGGGAATAGGGCCCAATACAAAATAATGTAGCTTCCAGTACAAAAATGCAGAGCCCCAGGTGAGGTCTGGGGTGTGGGGGAGAGAGGAAGGAAGGTAACATTACTGCTTCAGGGGTCAGGCCATACTTCCTGTAGTGGGAGGGTGACAGATCACTGAGGGTGGGCAGGGATTCAATAAGAGAGGAAAAGAGTGGGCACAAGGGAACATTCCGGACGTAGGAGGAGCTGGAGCAGAGAGAGAGGCAAAGGAAGAAGCTTCTGGATAGGTGTGGGAGTGGAGAGAACAGAGAATGTCCACTGTTCGAGGAAGGCTGTTCGAACATAGAATGTCAGACCTGAGGGACTGTCACGTAGGCAACATAAACGTGAATTCTGCTGGAGCAGGTCCCTTCTGCTCCTCTTGTGTATAAAGCAGTGGGGGTGTGGGGGTGGGGCACATACCTCCCAACTGAGAGGAGCCACATGTAGCTTAAGGCACATTGACCAGCTGGGCATAACCTCAGAGGAATTTGTTTTGCTTGATTGTGCATATTTTACAGGTCTTTGGGTTTTTGGTGGGGTTTTTTTTTTTTTTTGAGGGAATAGTAAGAGGGAGAATGAAAAAATACTTGTTAATTGAAAAAAATTTAATTTAAAAAAGGAATTGTTCTATGTATTTAAAAAAAAATAAAGGAGGGACTAGATGACCTGTGTCCCTTTCAACTCTAAAGTCTGTGATAGTATGGTCTGGGTGTGTCCTCCAAGTGCACTTATGACAGCTTGGGGGGGCCAGGGATAGTTTATGGGATTCAGGCCCAGGATTGAAGGCTGTGATTTTTGCAGTGTCCCCTGCAGGAGATGAAGCCGCAGAAGAGCCCAGATGATCTTCTCCCCCAGCTGAAGTCAATGGCTCTGGCAGACCGAGCCGTGTTCGAGAAGGGGATGAAAGCTTTTGTATCTTGTGTCCAGGCCTATGCAAAGCATGAATGTAATCTCATCTTCCGACTAAAAGGTAACTTCTGCCGTTGGCTCATTGTCACTCCTGCCTCACAGATCTGCTGTTTTCCCAAGTTCTGCTGTTGTGTTAAGTTATGACCCTGCCTGGTGGTATTGTTAAGAAAACCTGCTCTTGGATTTCCAGTTTAAATAGGCCCCACAGCAGCATTCATTCAGCACTAGTGTCCAGGCACTGGGCTTGGTGCTTCACAAATATTGTCTCATTCGATCCTCACAGCAGTCCTGTGAGGTAAGTGCTGTTATTACCCTCATTTTACAGTTGAGGAAGCTGAGGCAGAGGTCACACAGCTGATTAGAGTCTGAGGCTGGAGTTGAAATAAAGTTTTTCAGACTCTAGGCTCAAAACTCAAGCCACTGCTATACCAGCTCCTTCATGAAATAAAAAAGTCACTGACCATTGAATTTTGCTGACAAGCTGATAACTCAGATTTTAGTAGTTTGTAAAAGAATATAAAGTATGTTAATTTCTTCAGAAACATTAAAAATCTTAGTTTTCATAAAAGAACAACAACTAATTCTAGCAAGGTGCAAGACAAGGTGTTTTTTTTTTTTTCTGATTGTGACTAATGCTGATTTCTAAATTATTTAGATCTAGATTTTGCTAGTCTTGCCCGAGGTTTTGCCCTGTTACGGATGCCCAAGATGCCAGAGCTAAGGGGAAAACAATTTCCAGACTTTGTGCCTGTTACCATTGATACAGACACTATTGCATTTAAAGATAAAAACAGAGAGAAACAGAGACAGAAATTTCTAGAGCAACAAAGAAAAGAAAAAAAAGAGAATGAAGGGAGAAAGAAATTTACCAAGAACAAAGCCTGGTCCAAGCAGAAAGCCAAGAAGGAAAAGAAGAAAAAAATGATCGAAAAGAGGAAAAGAGAAGAGGTAGAGTATACAACTTTCTTTTGGTTAAGTTACGTGTAAGTTTACCTTTAAATCCTTGAGCAAATACAAAATATACTTGTGAGTGACCTTAAAAACAAATCTTTTGGATAGATGGAGATAAGGGCTTAAAACTGTTACCACTTTCACATTGTGGTGACTGCTTTCTAGTAATTGTATTTTTTGTGGTGAGCCAATTAATTATAATGTGATGAGCAAGTAATTACAATTTTGAGGGGCACATGTATAATTTTTAAAAATGAGTCTTTGGGACCAGTGTTAGTTTTAGAAGATGGGTGAGAAAACCTACTTCCTTCATCTCAGTAAAGAAAAGGAGGGAGGGACTCTGGGGTGCTGTGCAACACTGCATCCACTTTGTTCTGTTTTTCTTTGTTAAAAGGGTTTTAGGTCTGTCTGGGGGTGGTATGATGGGTAGTGGGATAGCATGGAAAGTGATCATGCCATGACAAGCAGAAGGCATCCATGAACTTTTTGAAAAGTACCTAACCCATTTGCTTCTACCATGCATCTATGTCGCCAGGAATTGCACTAATGATCATTGGTCCCTTCTGCTTCCAGGATTTGGATATTGAAGATGAAGACATGCAAGAGCTGCTCAATGATACAAGACTCTTGAAAAAGCTAAAAAAGGGCAAACTGAGTGAAGGAGAGTTTGAGAAGAGGGTGTTGGCCTGTGGCAAAGGCAAGGCCAAGCTGGGAGATTGGGGGTCCTCGGAACTGGAAGGCGATGATGGCTGACTCATCTCTGGCCATGTGGCAGCTGCTGCATCATGGAGAGCCCAGTCTACATCAAGTTCAGAGGAGGGAAATGACCCCATGTTGGGGAGTGGTGAGGGGCTATTCTGTTCCTGCCCCAGGTGTTGTTGTGTTCATCCTTTGTTGCTGAAGAAGACCATGCCATCAGAGAAATGATGACATGACTTGCACTTGACTTTGTTTTGAGTGAGGGAGGGCTGTGCAGGTCACCAGCCTCACTTCTCCTCCAGAGCCATCTGAATCCAGTGACCAGATATTCATCAGGATGACTGGAGATGACCCAGGATGCATCCTGCCTCAGGTGACAGTCCTTGGCCAATATCTACTGCAGAAGCTGCTGCGTTTGCCTAGAAGTGGCCGACTAGGAATCACATCCCCAAGGGTTTCATTTCTGCTTCCACCTTCTCAGTCTGACTGAGGGGCACATTTTTCGTGTATAAGTAAGTGTAATTTATTTTAAAAAGACCATTTTTCTACAGCTTTCTTGGAACTAGTTTAAGAAATAAAGGTAACAAAACACTTGATTGTGAGCTATTAAGTCATATAGTTTTCTTATAACCTTGGACATTGGCTGCTAGATTTGTGTGCTGTAGGTGGGTCCCACATGGGGTAATTTTGTTTTGAATGTAAATATTTGAAAAATTGAAAAGGTGAGCCACTTTTCTCAGGGGCAGTTCTTCTGGAGCACTTTCTTTTAGGAAAACTATTGATCTGACAACAGTTTCATGTGCTGTTTCTTAATGTAGCAACATCGTGCAGTAACAAAGCTAAGTACTGCTTAGAGGGCTTTATGGCTTCCTTTTGAAGTTTATTTACTTGTAATGCATTAAAACCTTTTAGTACTGTTGGAAAAATTGCCAATTTTACCCAAAGTAACTTTCCTGAAGGTTTAGTGCTTTTAAATTTTGCTTTGTGCAGGGATTCTTAACTTGGGGTCTGTGAACTTAAAAAAAATTAATTTTGATAACTTTATCACTGATTGATTTCCCTTGCAATTTTATACATTTCAAAACATTCTGAAATGGGGGCCCTGACACAAAGTAGCTTCAGGATTCTTGATCTGGAGGAAATTTATGACCTTCCCAGCTACGGAACTCCAGTTTTTATTTATTCCTGAAGGCTAGTGGTTCAGTAAAAATGGACCCTCTTGCATGGAGTTTACAACAGTTGTGCCTGGGCTCTTTACGCAGGGTCAGCAATGGCAGTCCTGTAGTCGATGTCTACCACCTGAAGTAAAACTTGGGAACTGGATTCTGTCCTGTCCTGTGAGGTGGGCATTCAGCAGTCATGGGCACATGTATGGGGAGATTAAAGGATACAGAGTTGGTAATCCTGTCTTAAGTTACACTTGAGTTTGGTTTATATCTTGAGGAATTACTAGATGTTACAATAACAGCACTTACGTAGGGCTTTAAGGTGTGCGAACTGCTTTGTAAATATTGTCTCATTTGAGCTTCACAGCCCCCTGCCTGCCCCTGGTACTGTTTTGTCTAGTTTATTCATCTTTAATCAGCAGTTTTACTTCCTTTGAGAATTTCTCATGTCTATTTTACAGTTTAGGAAACTGAGGTAGACAGGTTAGGTGACTTGCCAAGGGTCTACCAAAAGGGAAGTTGGATTTGAACTCTGGTTTTCTGATTCTACCCACTAAACCTTCTAGTTTGCTGATTCCTGCACACTCAAGTTCCTGAAATTTGTTGGACCAGTCACGTTGGAAGGACTGGAGGACTAAGCCAGTCTGGACACCTCTGAGCTAGAAAGTGGTTTGGCTATAGATTAATGTTATATTACTTTCTGGTAGACTGGTGTCTAGTTACAGAGTACAGTATTAGAATTAACCAAATGAGACTGAAAGAGACACATAAAAGCACTTTGTAAAACTTACAGCACTTTAAGTATTACCTGTTATTAATTCTTAAAGTACAATTTGGTTCAAGAGTGAGGGGAAAGTACAAGTTTAATTTAGATAGGCCTTAAAGAAGCAAAAATAGGTACTTGAGGACTTGCCTATACATATTTAAACTTTTATTAAAAAATGTATTTCCTGGGTATAGAGACAATATGGATTCAGCCCCATCTAAAGAAGAGTGAAATTTATAATGATGGTCTTGGTCTAGACAAGATCATGTGCCTTCAGACTCATCATAATACAGCTAGTCCCCTCCACGTTGTGGGGGTTAGGGGTGTGGCACCCCAACAATCTGGAAAATCATACCAAAGATGTCTGAATTTCTTCTTTTTTATGGTGTGTTTATGGTACCTTATTGTAAAATCTGGGTCTTCTGCTGGCCTTTGAGTGTCATCTGCAGCTCCCAGAAAACTCCCAGAAGATTCCAGTTTAAATTTCTCATGCCAACCTGCTATATGTTGAAACTTTGATGGGAAAAATTGTGATGTTGAAGGGATAACTGTACATTATGTATCTTATGCAGGAAAGCATATAGGACACATGATGCTTGTTGGATGGAAATAGTCCTTAAAGCCTGGAAGTTTTATTTACTCCACTTTGTCTTGGGTCTTGGTACTTGATGGTCTGAGATGACCAGGAGCTAGAGGTAAAGCTTGATGAGTTCATCACTGACTGCAGAGGGTGTCAGCATGCCAAGGTCTGTGAATAATAATGTGATTAAGGAAGGCGGAGTGTAGTCAATCCAGGGGTGTTCTTCTTTGAGATCTTGGCCAGTTCCAACAGACTTTAGTGTAGCTGCTTTGTACTAAGGAAGGAAAAATACATTAACTGGGATGAAGGAAATGGAAACCATGGTTCTCTGCACTGTGTTGCTACAAATTAGTCCAATGAGTCTTCAGTCAACAAACACTAAGCCAAAAACCTGGTGTTGGAAGAAATTAGTGACTCTCTTTGGGGCAACCAGTGGCAGGGACAGTCGATTGATGACAGAATTTCTGCTGTGGGTTCTATCATGAGGAGATGTTGGTGTGTCTGTTACCCTATCAACTGCATGAAGGATCTGACCACTGCCAAGCCTTGGCAGGCTCGCCTTTCTCCATGACATCTCTCAAATTTGTCTTCCCTATCTCAGGATCTCACTGCCACTCAATGCAGGCATGGCCTTCTGTTTTCCTGCCTCTGGCCTCTTCTCTCCCCACCTGCTCAGCTACTAAACGGACATTCTTAAGACAAAGCTCAGAGAATATTTCTCATACCTGTAACATATAATACGAACTCTTTAGACTGGCATTTAAAGGCCTCCAGCCCACCTTTCCAGTTCTGTTTCATGTTAGGCCCCTTTACACAGTCTGTTACAGTCAGCAAGGCCATCTCCCACCACCATGCCTTTCTACAACTGGCCCCCATGTGCCTGGAGCTCTTAACCTCCCCCTCTTCCCGTTGCTTCATCCTCTCCCTCCACACACACTGAATTGAGGTGATGTGCTTGGTGGAAGTAAAATGTTACGATGATTTTCAATTTAAAAAAATGTTTAAAAACTCAACTGTATGGGGTTGAAGTTGGTGAATTTTAGATAAGGTCTCTCACATGTAAATGAATCTCTTACCTTAAACTTATCTGGCACATCTTGCTGATTCAGAGGAAAGAGTCGGACAAACTTGAAACTTTCTGCGACTACATAGAAGGGCTTGTTCTGTGCCTTAGCACACACAGCTGCCTGATTGGTTCCAATCTGTGGAATCACAGGCCCGAAAAGAGGCCTTTTAACATCAGACTTACAGTTCTCATACAACACAGGTGCCAATAGAATGGGAGGGCTGGACCAGAGGTGACTCAAAGGGATTTTGTGAAAAGACAAACTGTCTCCCTAAACCAAAGGTGAGGAACCTGCAGTCTGGAGGTCACATGTGGCCCTTTGACTGAATCCAAACTTCAAAGTGAAGTGATCTCCCTTGGGGATCAAGTATAGACAAGAGAGGACCTTTAAGGTATTCTGTCCATCCTCTACAAACAGATCAAAGAGGTTCAATGAAGCAAGTCCAGCGTAAGTCCATGTCACCCGCTTTTTATTTTAATGGTATCGCTAGCATTCACTGCTCCATAAGTAAGCATCAGCATCAATAAATACAGATGACACCCTTAAATGAATCCAGCAACATTACTTGTACTAACTGAAGCAATCATCTCACCTCAACTTTGTGGTAGTTACATTGAGAAGAAGCAGAAACGCACTCAAGAAGTCTGGACAGAATAAAAGTTTCTCCAGGTTGTGTACTAATGGTTTGTGGTAAGGCCCAGGATGGCATGAGGTTTGGGTGGAGTTATGGCTTACTAACATTGAGTCAGGAAGGTCCCAAATGGGCATCTAGCAGCCAAAGAAGTGCCCAAGCAAATCTATAATTTTTTTTTTTCATTTTCTATTGTGTCCCATTCTCCATGACCCCTTTTGGGGTTTTCTTGACATAGATATTGGAGTGGTTTGCCATTTCCATCTCCAGATCATTTTGCAGATGAGGAAACTGAGGCAAATGAGGTGAAGTGACTTGCCCAGGGTCACCTGGCTAGTGTCTGAGGCCAGATTTGAACTCAGGAAGCTGAGTTTTTCTGACTCCAAACCCAGCACTCTGTGCACTATGGCGCCACCCAGCTACACATAGTTTACAGATACCTTGTTAATAATGCCGCCATTTTCAACAACGCCTTCTGCACCCACTATGACGAGATCCACTTTCTCCATGATGTAGCTAAGAGAAGAAAGGTCCTTGTGACACAGTGACCCCCATTCTCCCAGTCCCTCTTAAGCAATTCCAACATGAGCAAATGAGAATTCTGGCTTCTTGAGACAATAGCCACTTCCCATTTCTGTGAACTTGACTTTCTGGAGAATTCAGAGCAAGCAATGAGATTAATCCTTTGATTTGAGTTCTACTGGTAAAGACCTTCATGACTGGAATTAAGATTTCATTCATATAGGGAGCTAGCAGGTGAGGAAATTCCCTCCTCTGCAACTTAGTCTTAGAGAGTTGCCCAGAGCCCCAAGAGGTCAAGTGACCTGCCTGGGGTCACTTAGCCAGGATGGGCTTGAAGCAGAACTGGAAGCCAGGTCTTTTTGGCTCCAAGACCAGATCTCTATCCACTACACCATGCTGACTTGGTGATATAACAACCTAATTAAGAAAGCTTCTGATAGGATGGTCTCATATTTTTTTTTAACATTCTTAAAAAAAATTTTTTGAATCCCAGATTTTTCTTTCCCACCCTTTTAGAAGGCAAGCAGTATGATATCAATTATACATGGAAAGTCATGTAAAACATTTCCATTCATTTTTTTTCAGACTCATACTTTCTGTAATAAATATCCTGCACACTTCACAATGAATGCTTCTGAAAACATTTCCAATTTTCTAACTCATCTGAAAATTTGTATTTCTGTCAAATTAGCATGTCCTGAAAAACTCAGTATTTGGCACCCCACCTGAAGGGAATAAACCACCCAACATAGCAGAAATGACAGATCCAGGTGCCAGTGATGCCGTGTTCTAGAATACTAGAGGCTACCAGTCAGTGCTGAAATCTTAATCTCAAGGTTATTCTCCTTAAGCTCTCTCCTCTTTCTTCACCCCCCACTTACGTACGTGGCATTTGTTTCTCACATTTAAAATATCATAACCTTTTATTGATCCTGTTAAAAAATCACTCCTGCTTCCCTCAGTATATCACAGTCCTACACTGAGTAAATCACCA
The DNA here is from genome assembly GCF_028372415.1 of Notamacropus eugenii. NCBI lineage: Eukaryota > Metazoa > Chordata > Mammalia > Diprotodontia > Macropodidae > Notamacropus > Notamacropus eugenii. The sequence continues at coordinate 38,931,799 of NC_092875.1, forward strand.
GGTCCAAGAGGATGCTGGGCTTCCTAATCTCATGTAGCTATTAGTCAAGACATGGCAAGCTACTTATTGGGAGTTTACAAGTTTTCCAACAGTGCTTCAAGCCACCCTCCTAAAGGAGAACAGAAAAGCAAGGGTGGAACTCAGGAAATGAGTGAACTCACCCAACAGCAGCATCTAAAATCACAGTGACTGGCACATTCAAACTGCTGAGAGCTTTGGCCATTTTCTTCCTGCAAATAAAATCCCACAAGTTTTAGGAAATGCCTTTGAAAAGTAATACGTGTGATAAATTCAGATTTTAAACAATGATCAGCATCTTTAGCATGGGACTCTTTAACATATGACATGTTTAAAATTTTAAAATGTCAGGGTATCATCAGATCACTCACAGGGCTTAAGATCAGCACATATAAAACTAGATTTTCTGTTACCAGAATAGTTGACATCATTGTTCATGGATAAGTTTCAGTAAGAAGAACTAATAGAACAAACTGGTATATCAACATGAATGCCCATGATTCAGAGAAACATAGGAAGAACTGTATGAGCTGATGCAGCGTGAGAAAGCAGGTCCAAGCAAACCAGCTTTACACGATGGCTGCACAGCACCAAGGGACAACACCACTCTGGTCAAACACGACAGACCATACTGGTTCCAATGAGAGCAGTTGGAATGAACATCCTTTGTGCTAACAATCAGTAAACCAAAAACCTGAAAAGTGACATGGAATGTCACTTGCAACTGCTCTGTTAGGCGATGATGCTGCCTCATCTTTAATGGGAAAAGCCAGAGGCTGATATTTGTCAAAGAGTTGGCTAATGTGTCCAAAACAACGTATTCATAAAAAATAAACAGTGACAGAAGATGGTTTTCCCCTCAAAAAGGACAGCTTTACTTTCTCTACCACAGCTTACTATCTCTTGGTCACTTGCAAAGCAACCCTGAGGAAATTCTTCAGGCCACACCCCAAAGCCCAGCCCTTTGCTCCCAGTGCATCCGGGGTACAGAGGGGCCCTGCATGGCCAGTAACAACATGGATGACAACATGTGGTTCACACGTGAAAGTAACAGCCATTAAAATGACAGACTAGAAAGATACTTGCCCAGACAAGTCAGGCTGGGACTCGGTGACATACACGCTGAAGCGTTTCTTGGCTGCAGCTGCTCTCTCCAGGACTCGGAGCACCACTCGTGAGTAGGCATGAGTTAATATCCTCTATCAAATGGAGAGATTTTAATGCTTAATGAGTTTTCATCTTTTAATTAAATGAAAACTGGTACAAAGCTGGTCATGTTGCCTCATGATATTCTGATGTAATCTAGATTCCATTTGCCACAATGGTACAATACTTCCCAATAAATAATCCTTTTCCTAAATCAGCCTTGTGTGTAAAGCATGAAGGTGACAGCCCAGGGGGGAAAGAAAGAGGTTGGAAAAGATCCTACAATCCACAAATTGATGGGTCTCCTCTTGCCTTGTTCCACCACCCCCCTCCCCTTTCAGAAAGGGGCAGTGGGTACAGTGAAAAGAACAGTGAATTTGTAGTCCAAGTTCTAGTTTCATGCTCTGCCACCCATGTGACCATAGGCAAGTCACTTGACTCATTTTCCTCTGTAAAATAAAGGGGTTGATCTAGATCAGAGATGTCACTTGGAAGGAAGCAGGTAAAACATAATTGGGAAAAGTTTAACAAAACCTAGAATACAGCATAACATAATGTTAAATTGTGGTTTTCTATGTCAACATGTTTTCTATTTCCATTTGACATCACTGGTTTGGAAGACTACTGATGTCTTTTCTGACTCCGTACATGACTCTGTGGCCCTCACTAGAGCCCACACATCTTCTAGCTCTATGAGCCTAAGAATCTGTACCTGGAGTGATCCTGGAATTGAATCCCAGATCGGCATCTTAGTCTGTGAGACCTTGGGTAAATTACTTTTCGCCTCTGCACCTCAGTTTCCTCATCTGGAAAATGTGGGGGTTGGTCTAGATGACTACTAAAGTCCCTTCTAATTCTAACCCTGACCGAGTGACCCTAGTTAGAGCCTCCACTGTTCACTGACCAAAGGCTTTATTTGGTCCACCTCTGCTAGGTGTCAACAGGCCTCTTAGAAAATGAAGGAGGAACGAAAACTTAAGGAGTTAAATGAACAAGGCCGCACAAAGCTGGTTAGACTGATGGGGCCCCAGACCTCTGTAACCCCAGGATCTAGTGCCATGCCATACACATAAAAGTAACTTATAAATGTTTGTTGAACTTAACAACCATTTATTAAGCACCAACTATGTGGAAAATATTGTGTCAGGAGCCAGGAATCTAAGGACAAAAATGAAATGCTCCCTACCTTGAGGAAGGGACAGGAATTTTACCGGGACACATCATTAAACCAAAGCAGAGGAACATACAGATATGTATGAACTATGCTAAAATGAATTTAATAAATGAAAGGCTTATATAACTTAACATGACTGTGTGTGTTCGATGAAACAGAGAGATGGTGAGGAAGTCAATGATCTCGTTTCTGGTCAGGTGAGATGATGTACAAGTCGACCCATGGCCCTTGAATTGTTTCAGTAATTACTAATGTACTTCAAAGGGGATAAACTCAGAGGGAGGTATTTAAGAGACAGAAGGTAATTAGACAACTGGTATGTGCACATATGATGACATGGATGTATACTGGTTAAGGGAAGCACCATCAAAGTTTGATTATCCTAGTAAAACACCAACTGAAATTGTTACTCCTGAGTCCCAGAGCCACAAAGCCCTTCCCAATACCTCATTACATAAGTCGTTACAACATTTTCTCCCACATAGCACTGATAACTCATGATTCCACTTACAGCTCCATCTTTAATGAAAGTATGGCACAGGTCGGCAATTTTACTTCTGGAAAGTGAGATCCTCCTGAGAAAGAGCTCTCCTCGCTCAATCATGATTGTTTTACACTTTAAGTAATCCTAGAAAAAGTGAAAGAGAAATCAAGGTAGAGGCTGTCCAGAGCCACGTAAAGAAGCACAAAAGCAGTCTGGACAGGACATGAACTCACTGAATACTCCAGGGAGGTGAGACTGATGAACCGAAGGAAGAGCTCTCCACCCGAGGAGACTGCCACAGAAGAATCTACGCTGCACAGGATTTTAATGGCATTTGTGAGATTTGCTCTCAAACCCTGAATTGTTCCTCCTGCAAAGTTCAATAGTACAATAAAACTTGCGTTTGGAAACTGATTCATCCTTTTATCTTACAGGACAATTATGTTACAAACAAAGATCTCTGAAATAGAGAGGGATTTCTTAGTCGACAGCTTCCTCCGTATTTTAGGATTTAGGGTTGGAAGGAATCTTAGAAGGCATCTAATCTCTTACTATACGAAAGAGAAAGCTGACAGCCTGAGAAGAAGTGACATTCCAAATGTTCTTTCCACAATATTCTGCTACTCTCACCTTGCAAAAGTAACCTGAGATTCTATGAAATCAGTCAAGTCTATGTCATTGGCACATCTCAGAGAATTAAGCTGAAGGGGTTACTAAGTACATGAACCCAATTTCTTTATCTGAGAATAAAAATCTGTTCTGCTAGTACAATGATTTGAGCTAAATACGTTTTGGAACAGAAAATGCTCAAATAAATTTACAGTATATCTCTATTCTGCAAATGAGCTCTCAAAGCACTATTCTATGGAAAAGGTTATGCATTTTATCTAAGAAAATAAGTACAAAGTCAAGGTCTCCTTTCTTATTAAGAGCCTGGCATAATGCTCCGTGAATAGTAGGTATTTAATTATTGAATGTTAGTTGATTATAACTGGGAATTGGGTCAAAATTAAATTGAGAACAGTCAAGAGTGAAGGGGCATGTGGCTATGCAAACTCACAGACACATAAGGCTTTCCAACATTTTTTTCCTGGAGAAAGGAATTTGGGGAACTGCTGACTGAGATCGTCTTACCTTGGTCTCTCTTTAAGAACTCAAGTAAGGTGCGGATGGCGGCCACAGCAGAAGCCACATCAGGATCTTCTTTCATTTGGGAATTAAAGTACTCAATCAAATCTGGGAAGGAGGGGACCATGGGAAGAAATACGTCAAGTTTCATTCGGCAGGCTGTATCACCTACAGCATCACCTGTGATGCCTGAGGACCCTCAGCCCCTAGGGTGAGTCCCAGGGTTAGAGGTAAGGAAATACAAACCCCTCATTTTACAGATGGAGGTCAAAATGAAGAGAAACTTCGGAGGAGAAGAGTATAGGAATTCAGATGGGTGACTCCAGATCCAGCGCTCTTACTGTAATACCAGGCATTCCTAGAGTGCCCGGGGGAAGCCACCACAGGCTCGTACCCTGAGGGCAATACTTTATCTCACACTTAAGGAAACGGAGACCCAGAAAAAGCAAAGTGCCCGACAGTCGGGAGGTCCCATTTGGCGGAGGGGCTTCGGCCCCCAATCCAGCAGCCTTTCCCAATCTCTCGGAGTCATCACTCCTGAATTACGAAGCCTCCCTGCTCTCCGAAATGACCCTGTGCCTATTCTGGATGTGCCTGCGAAGGTACTCCTGGTGCCAGCTAGCGCCCAGGGCGGTGCCCGGCACGCAGAGCCCAACTCAGAGGCGCCTCCTAAGTGCGAAGGAGCCCAAAGGGAGCCCGGGAGCTCCCGGTCCGGCGTGCAAACAGTGGCGCACAAACAAGGCGCAGCGGGGGCAGACTGGGGTGATGGGCAGAGGGAACTGGAAAGGTCTCTCGGCGAAGGTGCAGGGACGGAATGTGCACGCATGCGTGGACATCTGTATACACACGCTTATGTACACAGACACACGCCCACATGGATGCACGTGTACATATACACACGTGTACATGCGTGTAGGCGCACATACAGCAGATGGAAGGGACTTCCTGGGCCACCCCTTTTACAGATGAGTAAACTGAGGCCCAGGGAGGCCGGGGTTGGACCCAGATCCTCCACAGATTTAGAGCTTAAACCCCGCCGGTCCAACCTCTTCATCCTACAAAAGGGGAAACTGAGGCCCAAATCCAGCGTGCTCTCCTTTCTACGAATGGGGAAAGGTCCGGGGCGGGATTCACACCCAGGTCTTCCGGCCTCCAGGTCTAGCCCACCCTCCTTCGCTCTGGGGAGTCCCGGGTTCCAGCCCCCTTCGCCCCGAGTCCCGCGAGCCCGCCCCGCATTACCCGAGTCGTCCATGGCGCCGCGGCCACGAGGCCGTCCGCCTTTCCCCACAGCTATCCCGGGCGACCGGCCCGGTGACTGATAGTCCAGGCCGAGGCACGCACGGCCCGCCCACGGCGGGGCCGGGCCCAATTTCCCAGCAGCCCGCGTGTACGGCGGCCGGTAGAGGCCAAACTTCCTTCGACAGCTCGCGCCTGCGCAGAAGGCCAGGACAGTACGGTGGCCGCGGGGCTCCCGCGGCTCTCCGCTGAAGCGCAGGAGGTTCGCCATGATCTCCGAAGGTGAGCGCGCCCTGGGGCAAACAGGGAAGCCCCGGAGCCGGCGGAGCGGACCGGGGGCTGCGGCGGGGAGAGCGCCTGGAGGGGCCCAGAGCTGTGGAGGGGAAGGGTCGAGACTTAGGTGCAAATCCCGCCTCTTGGTGCTTAGCTACCTAGGGAAGCTCGGGCCAGGCCTTTCGTCCCCCTCCTGGGCCTCAGTTTCCTCCCCTGTAAGGTGAGGGAGAGAGCCCCGGCCTAGATTCAACCCCTCCATCCGACGCTTCCCAGACCCTTCCCCTCTCGGAGCCTCAGTTTCCTCCTCTAGACCCGAGGCTCCGATGGGCCAGCCAGCCTGAGGAAGCCTAGGAACCCCCTTCCAGAGTCAAGTTGTAAATGCATAAAATGCCCAAAGAAACCCAATTAAATTGAGGTCAAGCAAGGTCAAGGACCTTTGACCCGAAGCACCCGCCGGACTAGATGGTGTCCGAGGGTCCCTCCGGTCCTGTGACCTCTCTGAGCGACCTCGTCTTCTTTGAGGAGGCTGGTGATGCCCCGCCCCCACCCTCGCCCCATGTGTTCTGTTTGGGGGCTGTCTGGTTTTTTGTTTTGCCTTTTTTTGGGGGGGGTAGGGGTATCCCCAGTGCTGTGCACGGGCTGTGGCCCACGGCAGTTTAATAAATGCTCATTAACTCTATGAGTTGGAATGAGGACTTCTAAGGTCCTTTCCTGCATGGGCTGCAGGATGATGAATGAATGAAGGAGCACTTATCAAACGTTTACAATGTTGCCAAGCATTAGGGATAAAAAGAAACAAAGAGAACAATAGTGTTACAGTTGTAGCCAGGAAGACCTCAGTTTAAATACCTCTTCAGATACTTACTAGCTGTGTGACTCTGGGCAGGTCACTTACTGCCATTTGTCTCAGTTCTGGAGTCACAGGACGTGGGTTCAAATCCGACCTCTGAAACTTACTATAACTGGGTGACCTTGGGCAAGTCACTTCAGATGGGCAAGATCCACTCCCTGGGTTTCAATTTCTTCATTGATAAAGTGAAGAGCGAGGGATTGGACTAAACCTCTAGGCTCCCTGCCAGCTCTGTAGCTTTTATGTATCGCTGGGTGAGGGGAGGCAGTGCTTGGCTAGTCTGCAGCTCATAGGAGAAAGAACTGAGGGTCTCAGCACAGTTGGTACTTGTTTCTTTTGAAAGATCTAGGCAATTGTGCATTGAATTGAGGCGACTGCTGGTATTAGATGGAGGACAGCTGAGGGGCCCCTGGTGTTCAGGTCTGCTGGAGTGATGCTCCCAGGGGATATCTGGAGCACTGAGCACCCCAGTTTGGGAAGCACCCCAGAAGCCACAGTCAGCCCTTTCCAACTCTGGGATTTTACAAAATCATTCAAGTCACAGCTACTTTCAGGCTTGCAGAGCCCCATGAGGCAGCTTCTTTGGGCATCATTCCTCTGTTAAAGTGACTTACTTATGGTCATATAAGGGAAGCGTTAGAAGCAGGATTCAAACTCAGTCCTTCTTGGCTCCTAGCCCAGCACTCCCTCCGTTACACCACGTTGGTTACTATGTGAAATACACTGTGCTGGGTACCAGTGATTCACAGGCCAATAGTTTCTCTGCCCATGTATAACCCATATCAAATTGCTTGTTGTCTCAAGGAGTGGGGAGGGGAAAGAAGGAGAGAGAATTTGGAACTCAAAATTTTTTTTAAATGTTAAAAATTAGAATTGGAAAGACGTTTTTTAATTTAAAAGAAATATCAGTAGTCCTTGCCCTCAAGAAATTTACGTTCTGCTGTGAAGAATGTGACATGTAATGTTTTGCATGACTTCACATGTATAATGAGTATTATGTTGCTTGCCTTCTCAGTGGATGGGGGAAAGGCTGGAGGGAGGGAGAATTTAGATTAAAATAAAAATGTGGATGAAAATTTTAAAAGTAAATGTTAAAGAATAAGGTAACATAGGTCAGTTAGAGTGTTTGGTGGCCAGTGAGAGTGTACAGAGCTCTAGGAGTCTTTGAGGATAGCAAGAGTGCCCTTTTTCCCTCTCGTCCTCAGTTTCCCCATCTGTAAAATGAAATGCTTGGATTAGGTGCAGGGATCTGTAGGAGACTTTGGAGATCATTTAGTCGTCTAGCCCTTAAACCCCTTCACCATCTGGCTCCAGCCTATCTTTACCAAGTCATGGAATGTTACTCTCTCTTAGACATTCTGCATTGTTACCAGCTGTATTACCTTCTTGTTCCCTACTTTCCTCCTTCCACCTCCTGCCTCTACATGATGCTGAATGCTTTTCCTCCTAACTTCTACCTTGTAGAATCCCTAACTTACTTCATGGGCCAAACTGGACGCCACCATTACTTGGAGGTCTTTCCTGATCTCCCTAGTTGTTAGTACCCTTGCCTTGCCTCCCCCTAAAAAATTATTTTAGATTTCTTCCTTCTCTGATTTCTCCATCTGTGTTGCTTCCTCCCAGTAGATTGTAAGCACTTGAGAGTAGCAATCATTGCCTTTTGCCCTTGTCTCCCCAGTGCCTTGCACAGATACCTGGCATTTAGGAGTCTGCTGAATACTTGTTGAGTTATGTACAACAGCTTTATTTTACAGAAGATGAGTTAGAGACCCTGAGGGGTTAAAAAGTGGGAGTCCCCCCTCCCACCACGACTAAGTGCCAGAGCCAGGAGTCAAAAGCAGGTTTTTCTAGTAATTCTCCGTATGTTGTACCACACTGCCTCAGATGGTCACCAAGACCCCTTCCGGTTCTGACATTTTTTTATTTCTGTGAGGAAAAAACTGTCTGAAATTCCCCTTTCATATCCTGAGTGATCAGCCTAATCACTTTTTATAGTAGAACATGGGAATCCTTTGCTTTTTAACCCTGCATCCTGAGGAAAAGCTGTAACCAGAATATAGAATAAATAGAAAACCATTTCAGTGGGGCAAGAACACTGACACTTAAGGGGTCAGGAAAGGACTTTCTGGAGGAAGTGAGGGATTTTTTGTGGTATAGGTAAGAAGGAAGGAGGCACACAGAAGCCCAGAGGCAGGGGATGTGACATCATACGCAGAGAACAGCAAAGGTTTGTGTAAGTCTCTGCATTGATTCTTCATTTGGTGAACATTTATTAAGCATATCTGGTGCCTTGGCACCAGTACCAGTAGATACAAAATATATGTAAGGATGTGTGTGGGGGAGGTGGGGGGGTGTGTGTGTGGGTGTAGGTGAGGGTGTGGGTGTGGGTGGGTGTAGGTGGTTTGAGCTTAAGGCCTTTGATTGACTCCTTATCAAGGCTAGCTGATAGCCAGTTCTACTCCCTAAATCTCTTTTCTCACTTATACCAGGATTTCCACCTTAACTGATTTGCTTTTGAGATGCCCCAAAGCATTGCCCTCTCCTCTTAAACTCTAAAGGTGACTTGGATAACCCAGTAAGTTGTTAACACTTTAGGGTAAATAAGTTTTCCTAGCTTTTAGCCTTCATGACAAAAACAATTCCAGGCATCAAGTGCGTTGGACCGTTGGGTGTACAAGGAGAGAAGAGATGGCGTTTTCTATAGGCTGACCTCATCCTGGTTTTTAGAAGATCTTGGCCCTCTCCCCTGTGTAGACCCTCTTAACCTGCATTTCTGTAGAACAATAGATATTTATAAGCAGGTTGGTTGTAATTGAGCTGTGGATTAAACTGGTGAAATAGGAAATGTTAACTGTTTTTTGATCTTTCTCATGTTTCTTGTGATTTCAGATGATGAATTAAACCTTCTAGTTATCATAGTTGATACAAACCCAATTTGGTGGGGAAAACAAGCTTTGAAAGAATCTCAGGTAAAGTTCATTATGCTGAGGATTACTTTTTAAAATCTTAATACTAATTTAATTGAATATCTGAATTGCCATTTTGAAATTAAGATAAGGAATTTTGACTCTTGAAATGTCATTTAACTCAATATACTCTTTTGAATTTGTTTGTGGAAAAAGATATGCAGAATTTAAATTGTGAATGTTATGATATTTAAAATCAGTAAGCAAGCATTTAGTGCACACATAGCAGTAACTTAAACTATGAACACTCAAGATACGTTATATTTGTTTTCCAGGTGTGGTGCTGTACGCTTTGCAGGAATCTAGTGTTTATTCAGTGTAATGGGTAGAAATAGTCACATGTAAGAGAAAGAAGAAAAATACAATTTTCAGAAATTTTCAAATATTTTTACTTGAGCATTCCTGCAAAAACTTATGTTCCTTGGTTATTTAATTACAGATGTTGTTAAATTTAAGTATAGATTTTAGATAAAATTTGTTTAGATTCCACTATTAGGATTTGGACCCATCATCGTTCCTAATTTCTTCCTTTTCAACAGTTCACATTGTCAAAATGCCTAGATGCTGTCATGGTGATGGGAAATTCTCACTTGTTTATGAATCGTTCCAACAAACTTGCTGTGATAGCAAGTCATATTCAAGAGAGGTATGGTTATTATAATAAATATTTTACTGTTTCCTAACATTTTTGCAGCTTGTGTGCTTTCTAAACAAATATTCTTTTGCTATTATGGGATACATAAAAGGATGAATGAATTAATATCCACAATATTATTAGGAAGAAAAATATATTATTTCTTATATTATGACATAGTAAAATCTCAGTAGGTGATATCAGCTAATTAAAATAGCACCCAAATAAAACAACTCTTGTTTCTCAGCCTCGTATTTGTTTTTCCCATTACATTTTTATGACCAGGCCATTGTAAGTAAAATGCTTTGCAAACCCTGCAGAGCTAAATAAATGACAGGCATTGTCATTGTCATCAGGAGCCCAGCTATGGCCCCATGTGGTGGGTCAGGGGCTAGGCTTTGGCTGCCACTGGTATAACTCACATAGTGCAGGGGAAAAGTTAGTTCTCATGTGTTTTACTGTAAGTTAAAGTATGAAGCCCTCTCTTTGTAAGTTGAGAAAATGAAAAGAATGTGACAAATGAGGCAATATCGAGAAAGAGCAGAGAAAGAACTAGCCTTCAAGTTCCAATCCCACCTGTTGACCCATCCTATCTTGACCCAACCTGTGTAATGACTCAGTGCCCCAAACAACCCTGTGAGACCCTAAGGTGCAGAAGAATTGGTGACTGAAATTGGCAGAGGGAATTGCCTCACTGGGAGTCCCCTAAGCTCATGGGTTCACAGGTCAGAACCAGAGTAGACAATACATACCATCCTGCTGGGCTTCAGAAAACCCCAAATAATCCTCCTGTAGTTCCTCTAAGAGAATTCTATTTTCAAAGTTCTCTTCATTTTCTTTAATGAAATATTTTTATAATTTGAATTCTTTTTTACTCATAATGTCTTGACTTTTGCTGCAGAATTTAAACGGAAAAGGCTTTATTTAATACATTTGTTTGTTCATTTGTTTTTCTTTTTTTAAAGTCGATTTTTGTATCCTGGAAAGAACTGGAAATTTGGAGATTTATTTGGTGATCCTGGCAACAGCTCTGCAGAGTATAATCCTTCAGGTAGTAAGGATGGAAAATATGAGTTATTAACTGCAGCAAACGAAGCAATTACCGAAGAGATTAAAGATCTCATGACCAAAAGTAAGTGGAGTTCAGGGGCTTTTTTTTTTTTTGGACAGGAAGAGAGTATTATTTAAAGGAGTTGGAGATTTAGAAACCTTGGGAGAATTAGTTACCTCTTGAATTTCTTAGTACTTTCTACTTCATTAATCTTTTTAAAATTCCTGTTATTAAAATTTTTTATTAAGCACATTTACATTGCTTGGTCCTTTGGGCTTTAAACTGATTAAGTAACTCAAAGGAAAGGCAGCATGTAATAAGACCTTGGAAAAATACAAGATGGCAGCATCCTAGTGTTCACACTTTAGTTTCTGCCTAAATTCTTTTGGAATAAAGCTGTTTACTTGAATTTCTCAGCTCTATACTAAATGACTCCTGTGTGCAAGGTAGTTCGCTCCCAGTAACACAAAGATGAATGAGACCGTCCCCACCTTCCAGAGCTCCCTGTCTAGTCACAAGGATAAGATGGGGACTCAGAAAAGTGAAAAAAAACAAACTACCCAGAGCAGACCTGGCACAATCACAGGTTTGGCAGAAACGGACCCAAAAGGCTGTCTCCACCAAACAGAGCCCGAGGCTAGTGAACTTTCACTTGAGCGGGCTCTTGCCTGGGACCCTCAGATCTTTTGCAGATGAACTGGTGGATAGCCGGGCCTCCTCCAGTTTGGATGTGTGAAATTGTTTTGTTTTGACCGTCTGTGAGATTTACCTCTCAAGTTTTATCTTTTTAGATTCATCCCAAGGTTTTAGGCCATCAGGAGCTTTTTAAATGCTAATTATCTAATCTAATATGTTAGTTATCCCTCCCAGCTTTGTGTTGTTTGCAAGTATGATAAATAATGCCATTCAGACTTTCAGCTGAGTCATAAAAATTGCTAAACACCACAGCCGTACACATATTCCTTGGGCATTTCACTGGAAATCTTCCAAGTTGACATCAAATTATCAGTGACAACTTTTGGGGTCCAGCCAGTCTCTATTTCATATCTCCACCTCTTTTCCACAAAAATAGCGATTTTGTCACAGGTATTGGTAAAATGGAGGTAAGCCATGGCTGCAGTCTTCTCTGATCTACCAATATATGTGAACGCTGTCGAAAGGAATTGGGCTTGGTCTGTAATGGCCTGATCTTGCAGAGGTCAGGCTGGCTCACTCTGAGTACCACTTCAGTAGATGTTGCCAGCTGTCTCTCTGATTCCGCAGAGAATTCTGTCAGTCTATGATGAAGTAAAAAAAAAAAAAAAAAAAGCTGCAGCCACAGGAAGTGCTGAGTGCCAAAGAAGAAATATCCTTGTGTTTGGTATTTTAAAATCTTTGTTCAAAGGGCCAGCTCACTAGACTGAGGTGCAGGGTGCCAAAGGTATATTCAGAAGAGATCATGATGTAAAAACAGAAGGCACCAATTGAAAAAGAAAAAGGGAAAAGACTGAGCATTTAAAAATATACCAGTGAATTTTTTTGACATCATCCAAAAGTTATTGGGAAATGGTTATTTGTACCTAATTCCATCCTTTTTGAACTTTTTTTCTTCTAGTCAGGAGGCAAGTCAATAAGCAATTTATTAAGCACCTACTGTGTATGTGAGACACTGTGATAAGTGCTGGAGATGAGGAATGAGGTGAAACCCATGCCTTCCTTAAGGGAACTCACATCTCATGGGGGAGACCATATGCAAATGACTGAACTAGCAAAATATAGATGGAAGTGGTTCATGCAAAATACCTTACAGGAATGTTCAAAGGGAACTAAATACATTGGAATGGAGAAGAAATTGTTTTCTGCCCTATTGTATTAAGTTTAAAAAGTAAATTTTAAAATTTAAAAACATTTTTATTTTCTCTTTTTATACAATTGTATTTTGTCTCAAAAAAAGATTCAGATTTTAATTGTTGGATTTTGTCTATGGCAAAAGATGCTTGGTTTCAAAATTAGGTGGGTAATATAGATTATCTGTTTAAACTCAGGAATGGACAGAAAAAATAGCTTTTCTAAAAATGTTTATTTGCAGGTGACATGGAAGGGCAGCGTACAGAAACGCTCTTGGCAGGATCTCTCGCCAAAGCTCTTTGTTGTATCCTTTATTATTAGAATTCTTGAATGTTTCCTGTGATGAAAAATATTTTAAATTGTAATTTTTAGATGACCTTGGATATCCACGATAATGGTGGCATGATCCCTAAATGGTGGATAATGGAAACATTATTTTATGGCTTTGGAATGTTCTCACATTCATGTTAAAGTATATGTGCATGTGATTGTTTTCTCAAAACTTTCTCAAAAAATGTGATAGAATTCTCAAAAATTCTAAGACAATAATAAAAATAACTGAAGATTTGAATTATGAAAAATGTGGAAGTTTCCATCTTAACCCAGTTTCCCTTTTGTTCAGAACTCATTTCTCTTCAGAATTCTTCCTTATTTGTTATTCTGTTAGTTAAACCTGCTGTATTTTTGGTCACAGTTTCATTGTCTTCTGAATGTGGTTTAATTTAAAAGGTTCTCAGTTGGGCTTCAGGAGAAATACATGGGCACCTATTGAAAATGGTTTCATTTTGTGTTTTACTTGACAAGCTTACATTTGACGCTTACTTTGATAACCACCATGTGCTGTGCCAAGACTCGTAAGTGAGTCCCTTCTGAAGTTTTTCCTCTGAGGATCCAGACTTCAGAAATTTTGGATCTTTTGGAATAATCATGGTTCCTTTGACAAATAGTTTCCTTTTCAGGGAGAGAGGGAATATTTGATAGTGTTACGTGGGTGATCACGCAGAAGTTGTTAGTTTGATTTTAGAGACTGCTAAGCACTCAGGATTTTTGTGTGTTGAACAGAAAATCAAAACATTTTAGTTAGGTGGGTGGATGATGGGCTTGTTTAAATCAATTTTCGATGTATCTGGAGCTGCGTACTGTGAATTATTGTGGAATTAAATGAGCTTTTTTATTCCTTAATTCTAAAACATTAAGATATTCACAGAATGGGCAAGGAAGTAAAAGGTACAGGCCTTTTTTTTTTTCTGCTAGTAATACTCATCTCACTTATGTCACTGCCAGTTTCATCTCATTTGCTTGTGAGGAGGATGGGCTAATTAGAAATTAGTGTGTGCTGAAAAATGTGGCATTTTTGTAAGACTGGACTAGTTAAATTTTTTTTTTTTGCTTATTTTTTGTAGATAACCAAGAAATGAAATCAAGAATATTGGTAAGAATTTCCATAGGTAATTGTGCTTATATGCAATTTCTAAGTAGATGAAATTTTAATATGAATTGACTTCTTTTAGGTCATTAAAGCTGCTGAAGACAGTGCACTACAATATATGAACTTCATGAATGTCATCTTTGCAGCACAGAAGCAGGTCTGTATTTTTAATTAGAGAGTGTCTAGTATCATAATGAAGGAATGGGCATCTAACTTTAATTAGGTTACCTCCTTGAAGAGACAAACTTAGGAGTTTAAGAGGAAGCTGTTGTAGGCGTTTGCTGGGCAGGTCGCTTTATTTATCCCATCTTCTCCAGTTCTAGATTGGGACGACTCGTCATCTTCTTCATTCAGTAGAAATCATTTGAACCCTAGGCTTTTCATTTTGAAAATAATTATTACATTCCACTCATAGATTATTAAAACAATGGAAGGAGTTTCAAAGCTGCCCTCCCACAAATTATTTAAATATTTTTCTTTTTCTTTTCAGTGTCTAAAACTATATCTGCTTACTTTCTATGAATTTCCTTTTTACTGCATATTTTTGCTTGTGATAGTATTATAGATACTTTGATAGTTTTTACTTCCAATCTTATATAATTTTAAAATGTTGGTTTCAGAACATCGTGATTGACGCTTGTGTCTTAGATACTGATTCAGGGCTCCTCCAACAGGTATGTTTCTTTTTTTTTAAATCATTGAATCTTTATTGGACACATAATGTGTGCAAAACACCTTGCAGATGGTAAGAGATCAAAATACCCCCCCCCCCCATATACACATATGGCTTCTACTCTCGAGGAATAGAGAAAACTTGTAAACAAATAACTAATAGAAACTAGAAGATGAAAAATGCATGAGTTACAACCTAAATTATGAATATTCAGAAGAGAAAAGAATTACCAAAGGAGGTGGAATGGAAAGTAGGTCCTTCCATCAGCAGATGGAGAGAGGGAGTGGGATATGCCAGGGGATCATGTGATCAGTGATCAGAGACTTGAAAGCTAGTGAATGTAGGAGGCATTGAGTAATAATTCACTTTGGGGAGGTTTGGGAGAGAGTCCTGTGAAATAAGGCTGGAAAGGTAGATGGTTTGAGCAAAGATGGAGCAGTCATAAGGCAGGAAAGAGCGGCATAGGTTTGGTTAACGTTTGGCTGGCATTGATTCTAGCTAACATGGTTTAAAAGGCACCTACAGCTGAACACGCTGAGGTAGAAGGTACAGCCGTTGGTGGATGGGGTTGGACTTAGGGGCTTCAGGAGAATAGAAAAGTTCTGGAAGCTAATCTATTGGAGAAATTCAGTAAAATGAAGGAAATGTCAGTATGGGCCTACAGGAGATTAAGTCTCTAGAATCTGGTGAAAGAATATGAAAGAATAGACTGCAGCTATAATGTTCGATATTTTGTGTGTGTTCTCAGGATGCCAGGCATGATTTTTTGGGATATAAGACTTTCTGTAGCGGTTCTGTGATATACGGGAGAGAGAAGCAGTGTTGGAGTGAGGAAGTCAAGTGTGACCTCTGATCCATTTCACCTTTGTGACCCTCTCACTACCCCAGGCTGCTCTCTGAGCCTCTTAAATGAAGGTGATGTCCCATCACCATTTGTCCATTAGACATTCCAGGCTGGATGTCCCAAAAGCTTCTCATTCTTGGCACGTCCAAAACAGACCTACCCCTCTTCCAAATATCCCTGTTTCTATTGAAGTCACCATGATCCTTCCAAGTGTCTCGGCTTCATAACCTTGGCTTTATCCTCCCTCACCCCACATGTCTAGCCAGTTGCCAAATCTTACTGTTTTTTTTCCACAACCTCTCTTACCTATGACTCTGTCTCTTTATCCCTTCAGATCCATTCTTAGTTCATGCCCTCATGAACCCTTGATTATTACAACAGCCTCATTTTTTCTTTCTTTCTACTATTTTAATATATTTTTATTTATTTTTCCTTTTCATACCCTTTTTGATTAGCTGGCAATGCCCCAAATCTATGAAAAATCACAGAAAAGCGCTCTAATATGTTAGTTCTTTGTTGTTGTTCATTCATTTCAATCTTGTCTGACTCTTTGTGGCCCCATTTGCGACTTTCTTAGCACAGATGCTGCCATTTCCTTCTCCAGATGAGGAACTGAGGCAAACAGGGTTAAGTGACTTACCCAGGGTGATGTAGCTAGTATGTATCTGAGGCTGGATTTGAACTCAGGTCTTCATTATTCCAGGCCCAGCACTCTATCCACTGAACCGTCTAGCTGCTGTCCTTTACTTTGTACCAAAACATTCTGTTCTGGTCCTGGAAGTCTGAAGGTCCTTTTGTGGGAAGTCTCCTTTAGTTGGTTTTCTAAATTGTTGGTTACCTCGTTTGGCAGAGTTGGTGACTAAAAGGACGTGAGGCTCACTGTAATCCAGAATATTCTCATTTCATTTGCAGATTCATGTTCACCCTCCTGTTCAGTGTAGGTATTACTATTCAGATTTGCGACGTTGTGAAAAAGTACAGTAATGGTGATGTGTGCCCATGGTGTCTGTTTATTTACAGGCCTGTGACATTACAGGGGGTATATACTTGAAGGTGCCCCAGATGCCATCTCTTCTTCAGTATTTGTTGGTAAGAAAACACTTGTAAGGAATCTTTTAAAGGAGCCATGCACATTCATACTTCTTTTAAATCATTTTTCTGACACCCTACAGACATTGTTACAGATGCTCAGGAACTGACTATTGTAAGGACACAATAAATTAACTAGAAGAATGATTGCTGTGCTGGAATGCCCCAAATATCTTCAGTACACGGGATCTTGGGTTTTGGTGGTGTGGGCACTCCTTCAATGTCTCAGGTCATGGCCCGTCCACAACTTTGCAGATGGTTTCTGGGACTGGTGGCCAAAACGTTTCATCTACTCTTGGTCAGCCTCCTGGGGCAGAACCACTTCACGTTAGCTCAACTCCTTGGATGAGAGTCCACATGTAGGCCCCCATCTGTCCTTGAAGCCTTTCTGGCTTGGTGCAGGTATGGGACCTTCCCTTCAACAACTGGGTATTACCTGTGGTGCCACACAGGGTGTCAGACCCGGTCTTGAATAAAGGAATGGGGCCTTCCTACTAATAAAACGTACCATGAACACCGACTCAGGTGTTACTGTCAATTTTCCTTCTCCCAAGCAAGAAGGAGAAAAAGATTTTGTACAGTTTAGTACCAAATTAAATGCGAGACCAAGTTCGTAACATAGTTATATCTCAAAGGAAATGACGAATTGTGTCTTTAAGTTAAAATTTATTTTTGCGACAAATGTTTGCTATTTCTATTTCATCCTCTAGTAAATTCCTCCCTGGCTTTAAGGAGAACTCTTTTATTTTTTGTAAACAGTGGGTATTTCTTCCTGATCAAGATCAAAGGTCTCAGTTAAACCTCCCACCTCCCATTCACGTTGACTACAGAGCAGCCTGCTTCTGCCATAGAAATCTCATTGAAATTGGTTATGTCTGCTCTGTATGTTTATCAAGTAAGTTTATATATATATATATATATGTATATAAGTTTATATGAAAATGATATTTTTCAAAACAATTTGGTGGGGGAAAATTTTAATTCAATTCATCTGAAATCCTCCTCTTCTCATTTGCAGTATTCTGCAGTTTCAGCCCTATTTGCACCACTTGCGAGTAAGTATTGGTGACGTGTGAGTGGCATGCATGATAGAGATATCACTTAGTAAAAATGTTTTCCTTATTTTGTCATTTCAGGACAGCTTTTAAGATTTCACTGCCTCCTGTTCTGAAAGCCAAGAAGAAGAAATTGAAAGCATCTTCCTAGTGACCAAAAAACTCCCCAAACACTTAACCCTTTTTTCTCCTACCTTTTTCCTACAGTAGAGATTTTAACTGAGAAATCTGTGCCGAATATGTTGTTAAAAGAAATGATCACTTTATACACAGAGCTATATTTTATGTGGCTGATCCCTTAAAAGTGTTTTTTCAAGAACAAATTCCTCCTGTGTCTCCAGGGAGGAGAGAGCTGGTGGGGGAGGTAATGGTCCTGGGTAATGTGAGGGGGAAACACTTAGCTCACCTCTGAATTTTTAAAACACTGTTATTTTCAATTGAGTTCAATAAGTAGTAAGCTGTTTACAACGTACGTGGGTGCTATGGGTAATCACTTATAGGTTAATCATTTATTAAAGTAGCTGCTGTGCTGGTTACCGGTGTTATCACATGAATGTTTTATCTAACTCTGGTTTTTTTTTGTGAAATGTAGCATATGTGAAATTTTCACCTAATTCTGACAATTTAAACACATATTCACCCCTCCCTGTCTCTTGTGGTTTTAATCGAGACACAGCTTCTGTCTTAAGTAGCCAGCTACTAGCTTTTGCAGTAGAAATGTTAAGCATAATTTTCCATTCATTAATTTGCTATTCATTCTCCCTCTCAGACGTTAGCAAGTGTTCAATCCTTACCCTTGGAAAAATCTTTACTAAGTATAGCTATTTTTACCCAAATAATAATCACCAAGTGATTACAGAGCCTTTATTTTTTAATAAATTAGGAAAGTGAACATTGTGTGTCAGATATGTAAATGTTCTCTTCAGATTTGGTTGCCTGAGAAGGGCGTTGGCAGAAGCTAACAGGAAGGCATTAAAGGTGTTTTCCAGGTGAATGGGAAAGCTCTCCCAGTCCCAGGAGTTTTTTCTTGACGTGACTCTTTCCCCATTTTAATAATTTACTAGAAAACCTCTGAAAGTCTTCACTGTTATGTTGCAATTTTTCTTAAATTCAAAGGAAAGTGATTTTTAAATTCTGTTTTAGAGAAATGACTTTTCCATAAATACCTGAAGTTTACTGAAAATCCTTTTGTCTTCCAACTTACGAAAAAAAGGGTTAGGGAAAAGGAGAATTATGGAACCAAACCTGCATTCTTAGCGCAGGACTATGCTTGTTTCCCAGAGAAACCAGACTATTAATTAAGTTCTGTTTGCTGAGGGAATTCAAACTGACTTTTCTGGTTTTGTGAAAGACCGTAGTAAAAATGTTTGTGATAGCTTTTGTAAGAGTTTATTCTTTTAAAAGCCTTTGATCTTTCCAGTTTGTTAGAATGGTGTTGTTTTAAAACTGTTAAAGCCAGTGGGAAGAGGCACTGAACAGACTCCAGTACAATGGGAAGAGTCCTAGAATTGGAGTCAAGGGACCTATGTTCGGATCCTGACTGCCACTGGACCTCAAGTTTCCTCATATAATGGGGGAGTAAGCCATCACTTTTTAGGTTCCTTCCAGCTGTAAATCTTTGATCCTGATTTAAATCCTTTTTATGACACATGTTAACTTTGTGACCGTGGACAAGTCATTTCATTTCCCTGAGCCTTAGTGTTCTCCTCTGTAAAATGGGAATTGTAAACCGGTCTGTTTCACAGGGCTGCTCTGAGGACAGTGTTCTGTACAAACTGTAAAGTGCTGTGTAAACATGAGCTGCTGTTATTCTCATACTGCACATGTGGGTGTCGTTGGTGTCTGCAAGAGCTTCAGATGTTCAAGGGATCAGAAGAATTTCAGAACACTGGAGTCAGGATTTTCTTTTCTCTTGTCCCATTTAAAAACTTACTAATTTGTTCAGTTCAGTTACGTTTATTTTCATTGTATTTATAGTTAATTTTAATATGAAATTTTTTCAATAAAATAATTTGTATTTTTTCAATATGGTCAAATTACTTCCTCATATATTTTCTTGAGTTCATTTCTACTTATTTTAGAAACTTAAAAACAAAACTATAAAAGCTTTAATGTGATATGCATCTGTGGCATTAAAGATTTCATTTCAAGAAATTTAGTCTCAGAATGCAAAGATTGTATATAAAAATCCTCTCCTAAGTATAAGTGCAGATCAGTTTGAAACAAATGGTTGTATAGGTAAGCATAATTTGAATGCCATTAAAACCTGCTTGAATAATAGAAAAATACCATATTGATAACAAGGTTGGAGTTACGTGGAATTTTGTGTTGTTTTTAAAATTTTATTTCTGTTACTGCTTACTTTAAAAGAATTAACAATTGTAATCCGTATTATCGCTTAGATGTATGTTATGATTCTTCACTCTGCCTCACTTAATATAAGTGTTTTCTGTATTTCTTCGAACTTTTCATATTTGTAATTTCTTATTGTTTATAGCAACAATATTCCATTATATTTTCTTACCACACTTTGTTCAGCCATTCAACAGTCTCAAACTCATGGATTTTCCCCTCCCAGGCTTTGGCTATTATAGAATGGCCTTGCTGTGAATATCTTTGTACAAACAGATCTTTCCTGTTAATACCATTTTTAGAGTGTGATCTTATGAGTTACCACGTTGCTTTCCAAGAAGACTGTGCCTGCTCACAGCTCTGCCATGAGCGTGATGGTATGCCTATTTATCCACAGGCCTGCCAGCATTCAGTTGTTTTTAAACCATATTTCTCAGTTTAATAGTAAATTGCATTTTTCTTGTTATTAGAGAATTCGAACACATTTCAGGTGGCTATTAATAGTTTGTGTTTTCTTTTGATGATTGTTTGCCACCCACATTATTGTTGCCTAACTTGTTGCCTTGGTACAGGCTGTGTCTCATGTCTGGAATGCCCTCCCTCCTCACTTTTGCTTTCTACCTTCCCTGGTTTCTTTCAAGATTCAGTGCAAAGTTTGCCTTCTGCAGGAGATTTTTCACAGTCGTTCCCTTGCCCCAGATGACCTCCCATTTACACTAAACATATCTGACAAGGTGTTGTGCTCTATGATCACAGCAGAATTGGAGAACTCAAAAAAAAAAGAGATGCGCAGATTTAGAGAATTCATCCTGCCAGGCCTAGAGGCCTGTGTGGGCTACCCGAGTCTTCTTACCTCACCTCCGAGGTCTTCGGTTGGCCAAAACCGGATGCTCATATGAGAGAAAGGACGTTCCAGAGTTGAACAAGGGTTGAGCTTTATTTCAGGGTCTCGGTTACAAGTGCAGGGGGGTCTTCCTTAGGAGGAAGAGGGGGAGATTTCCTAAGGAGGTTAAGATCTTAAGGGATTGGAAGTAGAAGTACAAGCGGGGAGAGAGGGGGAGGGGAGAGAGGAAAGAAGAGAAGCGGAGCCTATTATCCTCTTGGCTCCTCGCGTGCTAAGAGAGCTTTCAGGCTTCCTCAATCCTACTTAACCTTCAGCCGCATAGTTTGCATCTGAATACCGTGCTGTTAGGTAACTAGGTGTGCCCAGATCCGGGACAATCTCGAGGGCGGGGAGATCTCTCTCCCATCACGTTTCTCACGGGAAGAGGCGGAATTACTCGAGATAGCTCGGTTCACCTCGATTCCCTGCCGTTTCCTGGGGGGGTCTCGTGAGAGCTCTAAGATTTAGAAGCTCCCACCTTTACCCGCCCGAGACTGTCCACACGGAATTGAGCTTCCAATCCCAACACATCCCATATGTTCACACAGACTTGTGCATTCTGAGTTCATGTTGGTCTGATCAGCCACAGTCGGACACGCTGTACCTTGTCTCTAACGTTGTGATGTCATCTCATTTGTATGTGCTTATCTGTGTGTTGTCTCCCCCATTAGAATGTCAACTTCTTGAGCAGCGGGGACCTTTATATCCCTTGTGCTGAATGAGCACAGTGCCTGGCACATAGAATAAAAGCTTGTTAACCGACTTCTTTCAACAAATACTTGTTGAACCCTTGCTGTGTTGAAAACACTGGAGAATATCAATCCCATCAAATTAAGCTTTTTAACTTACTTTCAAAAGCTCAACAGGTTTGATTCCCAGAGAATCCTTCAGGTTGGAAGGCGTGCTAGAGATCACCTTAGGGTCAGGGCCTGTATTGGAACTTTTTAGGCTGTTCTTTCCAGAAATGAGAGTTCTAGTACTAGAGAAAGATTTCTGGTTTATCTCAGCTCCAGGAAGACATGAACCTGACTTTGCTGATTTGCAAAACTAACTTTCTTTTCATTAGGAGAGCAAATTGCCTTTTCTCCTCATTCATTTGTTGTAGTCTGGTCAATCTTTGATTCTCTAGTCTCTTCAGTGTCTAGAAGCATTTAAAAAAAATATAATTAATTGCTTATAGGAGCCTCTAGACCAGAGTTGGGGAATCTGTGGCCTCAGGTCACATATGGCCTTCTAGGTCCTCAGGTGCAGCCTTTTGACTGAGTCCAAGTTTTACACAATAAATCCTTTTATTATGGGGATTTGTTCCGTGAAGTTTGGATTCAGTCAGAGGGCCACACTTGAGGACCTAGAAGGCCACATGTGGCCTCAAGGCCATAGGTTCCCCACCCTTGCTCTAGACGGTGAAACCCATAGAAATTGGTTTTCTATCATCAGATCACCTAGCAAGCAAGATTTCCAGTTATCCCTTCCACATTGAGACCTTCCCTATCACATTTTGGATATATCGTGGATTGGCATAAGAAGTTAAATGAGAATTTTGGGGGAGTTTTGTAGAAGCTGCAGATAGCTCTCAAAGGCCAGCAGATGATACAGAAAAAGTTTAGAAATTCAGAAGTGTATAAAATAGATGTATAATATCAATCCAAATCTTACAATGAGACACAGTAAACACTCTATAAGAGAAAAAAGTTAAATTTCATCTCTAGTACAAAGGAAGGGCCAAAGAATTTTACAAGAATTTTCCAGACTGAGATGCCACTCCCCTACTCCCACAATATGGAAGGGATAATTGTGCTTTGTGGAAAACACACAGTGATAAATAATGCTGATAAGAAAGAAACTTAATCTATTTGGGAAGAGTTATTCAGTGGGGTTTCTAAGCTGCCATTGGCCAGGTATTTAAAGTTCTCTTAGCTTTGGAAGAATGATCAGTCCCTTTTCTCAGCATCTTGAAATGTGACTTTCATGTCTTCTACTACTGAAAATGCGCTTACCCACGACCTAGTCACAAAATCCGTTGGCATTTTTTAAAGTCCCTCGTTCTCTTGGATTTCTCTATGGTATTTGGTACTGCTGACAACCTTCAGCTTTGTGGATTCCCTTTTTCCTTGACTTTAGGGCCACCATCTTGATAGTTCACGCTTCTGTGCAAATTTTCTCCTCTACATCCTCACCCATCATGGAAGCATAGATGCTTCTAACCTGTACCTCCAGTCCTTTCTTAAGAAATCCAGACATGCATCTCCAGCTTCCTCGAGGGTATCTCCACTTGGATGTCCCTTCAGCATCTTAAAACTGAGCAAAATGGAGCTGCTTCTCCTTTCCCCAAAATACGTTCCTCCTCTCGATTTTACTGTTTCTGTAAGTCACATTACAATCCCCTGGACTCCCAGATTCAAAACCCTAGTAATATCTTTG
The DNA here is from genome assembly GCF_028372415.1 of Notamacropus eugenii. Taxonomy (NCBI): domain Eukaryota; kingdom Metazoa; phylum Chordata; class Mammalia; order Diprotodontia; family Macropodidae; genus Notamacropus; species Notamacropus eugenii. The sequence continues at coordinate 38,955,332 of NC_092875.1, forward strand.
AGTCTTCCTTTTTCCTCATTTCACAAATCATTTGGCCATCAAGTCCTGTTAATTCCACTGCATCCACCCATTTCTCTCTTTTCACTGGTGCTTTGTAATCAACAACTCTTTTGTTGATTAGCCACATCGGAGTCTTCCATGATCCCATTTTGGGGTTTTCTTTGCCATTTCCTTCTCCAGCTCATTTTACAGATGAGGAAACTGAGGCAAACAAGTGACTTGCTCAGGGTCACCCAGCTAGTAAGTATCTGAGACTAAATGATTTGAACTCAGATCCTCCTGACTCCAGGGTCAGCAGTCTATCCACTTCACCATGCTATTAAGGGCCTCTTATGGTATATAGCCTTCTAACAAGTCTTGTCTTCATTCTGTCTTTTCCATGATTCATCTTTCTGACTATGGCCAGATGAACCTTTCTAATCATCCTTACTATCTGCTCTGAAACCCTTAGTGGTTCTCCATTGGCTCCCATGTACATTTCAAACTCTTTTGCTTGACATTCAAGGACTTTAACAATATGGTGCCACCCTCCCTTTCTAGCCTCATCTACTATTTCTTCCCTGTGCCTGTCAGTCAAGGTAGACACTGAACCCACCCTGTGCACAGAGGAAGGAAAGCTCCCCCCCCCACACCCCTTGCAGAGTTACCTTTGCCAGGAATGCCTTTTTGCCCATCTTTTACAGCCTAACAGATCATTTCTTCCATGAAACTTTCCGGATCTCTTCAGTCAACATCTTTCCCCATTCTTTACCCATGCCCTCAACATCCTAGCATCTCACAAAGCACCTTGTTTCCTGCTTTTATAATGTAGTTGTCATACAGTATAATCATGTATCCATATGTTATAGACTCTCTACTAGGAAGAAAAGAAACACGCTTATAAAGTCCCCAGTTTGTGTCAGGCACCATACTAAGTGCTTTATAATATTTTATCTCATTTAACCATCACAGCAACCTTGGGAGGTAGGTGCTATTATGATCTCCCTATTAGAGATGAGGAAATGCAAACAGGTTAAATAACTTGCTCAGGGTCACACAACTAGTAGGTATATGAGGCTACATTTGAACGTGGGTCTTCCCAACTCCAGGCTTACCACCTCGATGCCTCTAGCTTGCTCCCTTCCTATTAGAGTACATTCCTTCAAGGCTGGAAGTATCCCTTATCTGGATTGTTTAAGCACACAGTTGTGTATTAGTTTACTGGGGCAAGAAATATAACATTAAGATAAAAACCTATTTCACTTAATTTACTGAGCAGGATAAATCTTCATCCATGAACTCCAAAATGGTTAATATTGCTTTGAGAAGGATGAGACCACGTTTCATCACCTGTTTCTGTGCCTTTGCATAGGCTTGTCCCCCAGACCTAGAATGGATTCCAATAATAAAAATAATAGCATTTATATAGCTTTAAGGTTTGTAAAGTGTGCTCTCTCTTTATTGTATGTATGTATGTATATACACATATATAGACACACACACACACGTATATATATATATATAATTTTATCCTCACCACAACCCTGATAAGTACTATTGCGACCTCTTTGTACAAATGAGCTATATAAATGCTAGTTATGATTTTGACATTACTGTTATCATTATCATGTACCCAGTAACTGAAATGCTAAGCCCATGTTTTATTTACTGTACTGAATTGTTGTAAAACTTGGGACAACTGCACTATAGGTCATGCATGCATAGCTGAAGAAGGAAGAGTGTTTAACATACGCAGATCCATTGTATAAATTAGAAAACTAATTGATCATTGAAAGACTTTACCTTTTGGGGACCAGCACGTGAAAGCTGACGTTTGTATTTACACATTTTTTGTCTCCCCTCAACAGAATGTTAAGCTACTTGAGGGCAGACACTTTCATTTTTTGTCATAGCCCCCAAACCCAGAGCACATTTGACAAACTCTGGGGTTATTAGTTACTCATTTGAGCCTCATTATAAAGCTGTGAGGTAAGAATTTTTATTCCTGGTTGACAGTTGGGGAGTCAGGCTTCTGAGAGAGTAAGTGGTATGCCCATAGTCATACAACTAACACAATTCTAGTTATTGAGCCTAGATTTTCCTGCCTCTAGCTTCAGGACTCTAGTCATGAAACACACTGTCTCATAGAGACAAATTTAAATTGTTAAAGCATTCCCCAATAGAAAAGTGGTCAAAGGATATGGAAACATATTCTTCAAACAAAGCCGTTCTCAAAAGAAGAATTACAGACTACTAGAAAGCAGATAAAAGGATGCCCCAGATCACCAATAAGAGAAATGAAAATCAAAACAACCCTGAAGTTTCATCTTCCACCCAAAGATGGATAGATGTGAATAGAAAACAACATCACTGGTGTTACAGAAGACAGGCACACTGACATTGTTGGTGGACCTGTTAATTGGCATAAACATCTTGGAAAACCATGTAGAATTATGCAAATAAAGTGACTAAAAACTATTTTCTTTGATCCTGAGATTCCACTGCTAGTCACAGACCCAAGAAAGTAAGTCATTGATGAAAAGAAAGGGTCCATACACAGCAAAATATTTCTAGCATCCCTTTTTGTTCACAGCATAGACTGGAAACAAAGTAGACACCCATTGGTGGGGACTGGTACCCGGTACATGAATATAATATGATTATTATTACATGATATAACATGTAAGGAATGACAATATGAATACGGAGAAGCATAGGAAGACATGAAAGGATGTATGTGTGATGAAATAAACAACATGAAATTCTGTAAACTGTAAAAGAGCCAGAAAACTACAACATTGTAAATGGAAAGGATAATATCCAGAAAACAATTGAGACAGAATATTGCAAAATTACAAAGAATTTTGTAATTCTTGGCTCCAAAGAGGACAGAAGAGATGACAATCTTTTCCCTTCACCCCAGCAGAGGTGGGGGTCCATGGGTTTGGAATATTGCATATAACCTCGGATTTTTTTCAATGTACCAGTTTTGCTTATTTTTCTTTTCCTTTTTTTCCTTGTCTTAAAAATTCTCCAAGGGATGGCTCTCTGGGAAAGACAAGGGGAAGGAATACAGGAGGATTCCTGGATATAGGTATATGCAAAGACTTCATTAAAAAATCTATTTAAAAAACTGCATTAGATTGTAAGCTTGAGGACAAGGATTTTCTTTTGCCTCTTTGTATCCTGTGCTTAGCACAGTTCCTGGCACATAGTAGGTGCTTAGTACATGTTGATTGATTGATTGCTAAAGGAGTTTTGAAGGGTAGCATAGAGATGGTAGAGAGAGTCAGCCTTGGAGACAGAAAGACCTTACTGGCTCCATGACTCCAGGCAACTTGCTTTGGTGCCATACAACTGTATGTGACATACAACTCCAAGTGACATACCAGTTATATGACCCTGAGTCATTTAATTTCTCAGTAGTCTAGGCAACTCTCTAAGACTATATGGGAGAGGGAATTTTGTTAGTGGGAGTTCCAATATCAGTGACATCATAGTCCAGTCCTCCCTCTAAAAGTTTTTTTTAAGATTTTGCCTCCTTCTTTGTATTTTCGAGACTTGCACCATAAACTATATTGGTCCTCTTGGGTCAGTCTTAATACCCCAATCTCTGTATCCATCTTACCCAGAGAAGAGTTTTCTGTTTCTTGAGAAAAGTGTTGGCTACTGCCTTTGATGCTGCCATCAGGTCAGAAAGATAAAGGGAGTAGAAAGGGACATTTCTGTATAAAAAAGAGGCAGGGATCCCTGGCTTGGCATCCATTGTCGATTCTAGATTTATTCCTAGGATTCCAGTCTTTCTTGGTGTTACTAAAGCCCTCCTAGCCCTGTGCAGGCTGTCACAGCTGGCTGAGCAAATGATGAGCATTGAGAGAGTACCTAGTTCCTGCTTGGTTGACTTTGGTTGGAGAATGCCCCCCCATTGGAGCTCACAGTTGCCTCAATCATAAGAGGTCAAGCCAAACACTTTTAATCCTAGAGCAATCACAGGCCAAATTCCTCTTACCAACCAATGTGTTTAGAGGGAAAAGAAAAATCTACTCTGGGTGGGTGTCACCCAGATTTATAGGAATTCCTCCTTTTGTTGGGTTTTGACTGTAACTTAGCTCTCGAGTTTTGACCATGTCCAAGAATGAGGGGCTCCTTATGAGAGAGTAAAGAGAGTGGTGGGGATGGGTGGAGCCAAACATGGCTACCCATAACTTGTCTTAAAGACTGTATCTCCCAATGCCTCCTCTAACCGAATGAAGCAACAGTTGGGCAAAGAAGAGTTACATTCTGATGTAATAACTAAGACATGTCATGCCTTTGGCTAATATTGAAAGAAATGAGCAGCTCCCAACCTAAGGCCTTACATAATCATAATTTACAGCTCATAGGGGTTTATTGATAAATTCTTATATCTGAAGCACTTAGCGCAATTAAGCACATAGTAGGTGCTTAACAAATACATATTGACTTGCCTAAATACAAGGCATTATTAGGCTCTGTATTGTAATAAGTGGCATAGAGGAAAAAGAACTGGTCTTCGAGCTGGGTTCAAAACCTGCCAATGACATGTGCAGACTGTATAACCCTGACCAAGTCATTTAACTTCTCTGTATTCTAAGCAACTCAACAAGACTATACATTGTGGAGAAGTAGCGAGGGATCTCCTCACCTGGGACTTCTCTCTATCAATAAAATCACAGGTTCATTATCCTTTATTATAATAAAAAGTCAGCTGAATTGTTGACTATGGAGACAAGAACCTGTTAAGCACCAGGGATTCTGAGAGAGGGAGTAAGCATTTATACAACTTTTTTTACAGTTTTTTTCAAACGCGTGCGTTGTTGCAAGTCGTTATCTTTTTATCTCATCTTTACGAATATCTCATTTTTATTATTTTTACTTGTTTATATTTGTTATACGTTGTCATATATATCATATACATACATATGAATAGATATTTATTCTATATAAATATACATATAAATCATATGTGACATATCAATATAGTTTAAAATATAACTATATATAGAAGACACATAAGTATGCATATTTGCCAAGAGCTCCGTCCACCAAGCTCCTATGCAACCCACTTAGGGCTTCCCAGGAGGAGGTGGGCGGGGCCGCGAGGTGACGCTAATGGGCGGGGAAGGAAGGCGGGTCCTTTCCGTCGCTTTAGACCAATCGTGGGGCGCGCTCTCTTCGCTTGCAGCTGATTGGCGGTTGCCTAGTCCTGGGCATTCCGTTGACAAGATGGCAGCGGCGGCTGGCCGGGCGCGGCTGACGCCTTTTCCTTTGCGCCCCTAGCTCGTGCCGCCTGCCGGGGATCGCAGAGCCAGGCCCTGGCATCGGTGGGGCAGCGCGGGGAGGCGAGCCGGGAGCCATGGGCCCGGCCGGGCCCTGCCCGCCATCGGCCCCGCAGCTTTGGCTCTTGCTCCTGTTCCCTCTCTGCTTCCCAAGGGCCCTGTGGGGAGACGTTGGTGGGTAGGGGCGGAGCTTCGGGCAGGGGGCGGGGCCTGTGCTATGGGCGGGCTGTGGGCGGGGCTGTGGGCGGGGCTGTGGGCGGGGGAGGGGGCGCTCGAATCCCTACTCAGACCAGCTCTGTGCTGTGTGACCCTGGGCAAGTCACTTCGCCCTCTTTGCCTCAGTTTCCCCATCTGTAAAATGAGCTAGAGAGGAAATGGCAGCCCGTTCCAGTATTTCTGCCAAGAAAACATGGGGTCACAAAGAGTTGGATATAACTGAAAATGTCTCAACAACAGTTATTTTAAGAGATATTTTTAAAGCTCTTTGCAATACCTTAAAGTTCTATAAAAATGTTAGCTATTATTAAAATGAGATATCTTAACACATTTTACGAACTTTAAGACGTTGTATAAATGCTAGCTGTTATTATTCTTTAGAGATAATATTTGTAGAGCGTTTTGCCAACCTATAGAACTGCTCACTATATATTGCTAGCTCTTACTAATGATAATAAGGATTATTAACCTGGAGGGATTATTTGTAAAGTGCTTTGCAAACCTTAAAGCACTGCACGTAGGCCAGGTATCATTATTATTAAAATGAGGTAACATAAAAAGTGCTAAATAACTGCTAACTTTCGAACTAGGCTTTTGTAGCAGCTACCACAGCTGCACCTGCTGAAGCCTTTTTTAGTTTTGGAATAAGAGTGCCTGGGTGACTGACTGTCCGTACCAGGCAATGGGCAACCTCATGTCCCGAGAGTGAGCCATACGGAGTCTGGTGAAAAGAATGCCAGCTCAGAGCAGGGGTTTTAACCACCTCTCTGCCCCAGACTTCTTTGGCACAACCATGTTTTTAAATGCATGGAATAAGATACGTAGGATTGCAAAGGAAACTAATTATATTGAAATAATTACCAATCTATTAAAGAGGCCAATTCACAGAGTCCAAGTAAAGAATCACTGCTCTAGAGTCTCAAGGACCCAGGTCCACATCCACCTGCGATGTTGTTCCCTCTATGAGTCTGGGCAAATCATTTAACTTCCCTGGGCCTCGGGTTTCCTCCACTCTTGATTGAGGAGGCTGGATTAGATAGCTCCTACTGTCCATTCCAGCTCCAGATCTAGGATTCCCTGAAGATATGTGTTCAAATCCTGCTCACACATTTCCTGGCTATGGGATCCTGAGGAGATCCTTGTAGCTTGCAGAGACTAGATGTGGGAAAGGGAGTAAAGTCCCAGGACTAGGCTATTCCCAGCAAGGGGCCACCTCTGCTGCCAGCATTGGAGCAAAGGAAAATCGCCACAACCTACAGTGACCGTCCCCCAGTGCCTGCCTCCTGGGACTCCCCTCTGAGATTCCTTCTCATCTGTTCATCTGTATCTTATATGGTAGAGTAGTTTGCTCTTGTTTTACCCATTAGATTGAGCTCCTTGAGGTCAGGCACTGTTTTTTGCCTTTCTTTGTATCCCCCCCTCCTCTCAGTCCAGTCCCTGGCCCACAATAGGCGCTTAATAAATGTTTGTTATTTATTGACCCTAACCCTGCAGTCCTGCATGCACATGCTTAGGAGGGGTTGCTTGATTCTCATGTTCCATAAAGCTCTAAGTCTCATTTTCAGGGGTTCCTCATGGTCCTTACATGAGTGGTATTAACGCCTGACTCTTCTCTTTGCCAGTTTTTCTCCCTCCTTTCATTCGAATGTTTGATACTTCGGTTAGTGCAGCCTTGGTTGGAGATACTGAGGATGTCAGTGTGAGCCTCGCTGTGTGGGATGGTGAGCTGGGTAAGGAGGCTAAGCAGCTGGCTTTGGGAAAACCTACTGAAAACACAGAGGGCTTCGGGCCCAGTCTGCCCTTGGGGGAAGGGGAATACTCCCTCAGCCTTTGGCTCTCCAAGGTCTGATCCTGTGACTTCCAGAATTGGCAGTCTGGAGAATGGGCAAAGGGGAAGGGGGCTGCTTTCTGCTTCAGAGACAGCTGCAAGGCAAGGTTATGCTCTCTGAGGAGAACGTCCTTAAACCTTCTGAGGGCGTAAAGGTAGAATGAGAACATTCTCTGGTCTTACCTCCTCTTGTTTAGGGATTTTGCCCATTCCTGATTGTGGACTGCAGAATAATGGGACCAGTAACTGGAGTCTGACCGTGACTCCCGATATGGTATGTTCAATGTTAAATCTCTTCGTTTTCTATTTGTTATTCGATTGTTTCAGTTGTTTCAGACTCTCTGTGGGTTTTCGTGGCAGAGATACTGGAGTACTTTACCATTTCCTTCTCCAGCTCATTTGACAGCTGAGGATACTGAGGCAAACAGGGTGAAGGGACTGGTCCAGCTAGGCTGTGTCTGAGGTGACTTCAGGATGGAGCTCTATCCAGTGCACCACCTGCCGCCCTTCGTTTTCCATTTAGGGTCATATCTGTCACCCCCTCCTCAGCAAGCTCCAAGGCTCCCTGTTGCCTCTGGGATAAACTCCAGACTCCTCTGCTACCTTTGTGCTCTGGCTTATTGTCCCTGACTTCTCTTTACTTACTCTGCTTTGCTCCAGCCTGGCCTCCTTCCTCTTCTCAGCTAAGACATGAGCCCCCGACCTGGAAAGTGCTCCTACCTCCCCTCCCTCTCCCAGGTTCCTTAGCTTCCTTTAGGCAGAGCCCAAGTACCACCTCCTCAGTGGAGCCCTCCAGCAAGTTCCTACCATCCAGCTCCTCCCCAGATTACTCTGCATTTACTTTGTGCTTGGCTTTTACTTTCTGATCTCCTCCTTACCCCCAGTAGATTGCAGCCTCCCTAAGGGCAAGAAATGTTTCCCAGCCTCGGTACCTGGTGCTTTGTTGCTAGTTAATGTTTGTTGAGTGAAAAGACTCACTAGTTCAGTTAAAATGGGTGTTACAAGTCAGGCTTCTCTAGAGCCTCTCATTCAGCCTTCTTCAGATGAGCCTGGAATACATGTTCTACAGGGATTAGTATCCCCATTTTGCAGACAAAGCAGCTGAGGTTCAAAAAAATTGAGGGATTGTCTTTTAGTCCCAGTCAGTGAATGTCTGAGGTAGAATTTGAACCCAGGACTCTCCAAGATACCAAGCTGTTGTGACAGACTGTTGCTTGTTCATTCTTCATGGAGATCTCAGTTTTGTTCTTCTTTTATTGTCTCCTTCTAGGATCTGGCCATGGGTGGGAAGTGGGTACAAGAGGGAGAATGGTGAACTTGAACTCGCAAGACCTGAGTTTGAATCACTCCCTGTGTGACCTTCCACAAGTCCCTTTCCCCCTTCCTGGGACTCAGTGTCCTCTGTAAAATGAGGGGATTGATCTCTGTGGATAGCCTCTGAAGGTCCTTCCAGACCTAGATCTGTGGTCCTGGGACAGTGAGGTTTGCTGTGAAGATCCAGGTGTCATGGAAGGAGGGCTAAATGCGAGGCCAGACATGGCATATGCCATTGTGGCACAGTGGGGAGAATGTAGACCTGTCATCTGGCACAGGTCTCAGTTCCAGGAGTCAGTATCTAAGTGACTGGGAGCCTTTTTCCTCCCTTTGAAAATGGGGATAATCCTGGTGCTGCCCACTCTTGCCAAAATTACCTGTGTGACCTTGGGCAAGTCATGTCACTGCTTGGAGCCTTAGCTTCCTTATCTGTAAAACAGGTGGGTTGAGTTAGATGATCAATCCCTAGAGTCCCTTCTAGGATAAAGGCCTGTGCTGTCAGTTATAGAATTTTAAAGCTATAAAAGAGTTTGAGATCCTCAGCTCTTCCCACTTCATTTCTGGCCTAAGCCCAGGACAATGAAGATGTGGAGTACTGGGAGAGGTGGTGGGGAGGTGGGTCTGTGAGGTACCTCGCTTTGGGCATTGGCCCATGATGGCTTCATCTTGAGGATTTCAGCATGGCCAAGTGTAGAGGACGGCTGGGCATGAAGTCAGGGAGGTCCTAGGGTCATGTGGACCATCAGATTGAGGGCTGGAAGGGACCTCTGACACCAGTAAGTCCCACTTTCCCATTTTTCAGATGAAGGAACTGAGACCCAGGGACGTTACCAAAGGGCAGGACTTGAGTCTTAGCTTTGGTGCTTAGTGTCTGGGTGATTTGAAGCCTCTTTCCTTATCTCTAAAAATGGGGATAGTTATGTATAAACTAAGATTGCCTGGGGTCCTAGGAAAGTCACTGACCAGAGTGTTAGAGGCCAGTCTTGCCCTGGGCAAGTCAGTTAGGTTTCTGAGCAATGAGCAGTTTCTTAGGCCTTAGTGATTAAATCCAGGTGGTCCTCTCTATTGGTGGAGGGAAGAAACAAACATGCCAGTAAAATCAGCAGGGGCATCCTTAATGCGTGGGATGTTTGTGATTATAAATGTATTTTCACAGTAAGATGAGAACTAAAGCAAGGATTTTTTCCCCAGATGGGCTCAGAAGTGACCGTAAGATTGAATGGTGATTTACAGGCCTGTGTCTCAGAGACAGATTTCTTCTCTGACTATCCCTGTGTTGTTGAAAGTCTTGTGGTTTCTGCATCTCGCAACTCATTCTGTTTGGCGCACCTACTCATTCAGGTCGAAATCTACCCTAATGCTTCCTTTGCCCAGAATGCATCAGGTAAGTATTTCAATCATGTGCCCAAAGCACCAGGGAAAGCTTTCCCAGCATCATATTTTATTGGTTATTTGCTTTGTGAATTTTAAAAAAACAAGCCAAGTTTGCAAGACTCACACAAGATCCCATTAGAAAATCAACCAGTTTTTCATGTGCGCCTGAGGATAGAGCCCAGGCTTGAAGCTCATAAATAAGGGCATTAGTCAGAATTAGGAGTGATTGAAGACCCCTTTCTAAAAAGCAGTGGGTCAGTTGTAGGGACACCATCATCGCCTTTAATTTCTTAGGTGAAGGATGTAGAAATACATCACTCTTGAGAAGCAGCATGATTCTGTGGTCAGGAAGACCCAGGCTCCAGTGCTGTCTTTCCCATCTGATCCCTGGCTGTATCATTGCCTCTGTGGGCCACTCTTGGTGTCCCGGACAACTGACTAACTTGCTGAGCTGCCATACGCCTGTCAGTCTGCATTGCTTCTCACCAGGCACTCTATAGATGGATGAAATCACTGTTCTGGACCCCAAATCAAATAAACTCTGATATCCTCCTTCCTCTTTTGTGACTTCCCAACTTGAATGTGCCTGACACATAGTAGGCTCCTTATAAATGCTTATTGATTGATTTATAAATATTTTAATTTGGCTAAGAGGTTAGTTGTAACTGGTGATGTGCTAGATCCAGCTCATACCAGCCAGAGAGCCAGTTGTTAAATTGTCAGTGTGAACATTTATACCTTGGAAATCTGGAAATGCTACAAGTCAAGGCTTGATTTATTGTTTTATCGATTGACTGTACTTAAGAAAATGGTGTCGAAAATATTAATAATGTAAAGTGAACTTAAATTAACTGGGCAAACCCCACTCTGGCCTCTGCCATACGCCCTCCCACTCCCTCTGCTTCCCCAAGCCAGTTGTTAAACATTTACCAACACAGCCCTGGTTGAATAACGGGGTCTGGTTTTGTTTTTCGATTTTGTATCCTCAGAATTTAGTATAGTGCCTGGTACACAGTTGGTGCTTAATAACTGTTTGTTGTTGGGAGAAAAAAACAAATCCATTTTTAATTGGGTATGAACTGTATGGATATCTGGAGATGATGTAAGAACAGGACCCCGTTTCTCTCTTTTTATAGGCCCAGGGTGTTCTAAACACATCATTACTAAACATTCCATTCCTGGGTATGGTGCCTGGCATGTAGTGGGCCCACAGCGGGTGTTTATGGAACTGAATTGTGATAGAGAATTGTAAACACCTGTTTGTTTCTAAGCATCTCCAGCTCTTAGGCATGTCCCAGTGAGGCTAAGCCTGGCAGACCATGAGGGCTGAGCGCAGCTCCTGCTATCTCAGGAGACAAGTGCTCCAGAATGTCCCCTGTCCACCTGTCCACCCCCCCAGCCCAAAGAAGAACAGTGCCTCTTACGGTGTTCATGTGAATAATGGTGAGCTGTTTGCTCTGGCCCCGTGAAGGTGTGAACAGTTTTGCAGCCAGTGAGAGAGGCAGCAGAGCAAAGAAAGACAGGAGGTATGTCGTGCGCCTAGGGCGCTGTAGCTGATGAGAAGTAAGTCACTGCGTGAGGTGGGGGGGCAGCGTCTAGTGGTCTTTGTGACAGTGTGACAGCCCATTGCCAAGGACCCTGCTCTGCTGCAGGTGGCTTAGGCTGCAATGAGACGCTTCCTGGGCCAGATGCGGATCTCCAGCTGATCTCCATCTCTCTCCCACTGTCCCATGGTTTGTGTTGAGCGTGTTAACCCTCTCTCCCCACCATGTCGTTAATATAATCAGGTTCTGCTATATCATGTCATGTATGTAAGAGACTAAAATTAGCTGCTGTTTTTATAGCAGGTTTTCATATTGTGGTGTTAACAGCAGTTCAGGGAATGCAAACATTTAGCTCATAGTGTCCTATTAGTCAGGAGCTGGCAGAGACCTTCCGGCCCATCGAGCCTTAACTTCCTCATTTGGTAGAGGAGGAAGCTGAGGCTTGACTGGCCTAGGATCCCATGTACAGTAAAGGACAGAAGCAGGATTTGAACCCAGGTCCTCAAGTGCCAAGTCTTCTGCTCTCTGATGCTGACAGTTCCTGCTTTGGGGCATTTAAGTCCTACAGGTTTGGACAGAATTCCTAGGAAACTTGTAAGAACCTTCTGAAACAGAGGCTACCAAAGCTTAAGGAGCCTCCTGCTTTCTTAGGTGACCTCTGACCATCCATTAAATCAGAAGTTTGGTCCTTAGGACCCATGGGTGTGCATTTTCCCGGAAAGCTGCCTGTCTGCAGTCCCATGAATAAGTTAGTCCATAGGCCCCACCATTTTCAGCCTGCTATCTTCCCCATTTTCTTGAGACATACACCAAGCTTGGTTGCTTGTGCCCAGTAGGTGCCCTCACCTCTGCCCCATGTGGAGTAGTTTTATTCTGGTTCCGCCCTGAAGGTGGAACCTTTGAAACTGGGACCAAGAACATGGCTGAGCCTCGACCAGCGTGGACATGTGGGTTTTGGACACCAGTGGAAGCTGAGACCATGTGGCTACATGTTGTAGGCTTAAAAACTCCATTCACTAGTGCTGGAAAGTTGTGTACTGCGGTAGGTCACTGCCCATAGGAGGCTTTGACTCTTCCTGCACATTACAGAGAATGAGATTTTATGGCGTCAGAAAAAATGTGCATTAAACAATCACATTACAAAGAATCTCTTGTGACTTAGCCCCCTCCAGCCTGGGAATATTGCACACGCCCTGGGAAGCTGCCCACCTTGTATGCTCTCTAGACCTAGTTTTGTCACCGAGGCCTACACAAGGGTGACTCCAGAATGCCTCCTGTCCGATTCAACATCTTCACTCTGTGGGACAAGCTGTCTGAATTCCTTAGGAAGAAAGAGCTTTCAAAATGAAAGAATTAAAAAACTGATCCCTGGCGAATTATGGGAAAAGGACAGTGGAGGGGAAAAGCACTTGCTAGGGAGATTTCATACCTCTCCCAAAAGGAGAAAAAGACCCTGAATACGTGTGAAGTGCTTGGAATCCTGTTATCTCAGGCCTTCTTTTCTCTTTGTGAAATTTGGGTTCAAAGTGTGGCCCCTTGACTGAATCCAAGGTTCATGGAACAAATCCCCTTAATAAAAGAATTTGTTCTGTAAAACTTGGACTCAGTCAAAAGGCTGCACCTGAGGACCTAGAAAGCCACATGTGGCCTCAAGGACTCAGGTTCCCCAACCCTGCCCTAGAGCATAGACCATCTCCTCAGCTCCCAATCCATCTCACCAGCCCTCTCCCCTCTTCTGAGGTCCACTCCCACATTTCTACTTCTGTCTTCAGGATAGCTCCACCTGCTTGTTCCATAGGCATCTCAAACTCGACACGTCTCAAACAGAGCACGTGAGTTTTCCGCTCAAAACCCTCCTTTCTCTCTACCTTCTCTGTGTCAGTCCAGAGTACGGCTGTTCCTCCAGTCGCCTAGCTCTGCCAACTTGGAGTCATTATTTGCTTCTTTTTCTTATCCACACCTCGTATACCATCAGTTACTAAGTTTTGTTGAGTGTACCTTTCAAAAACCTCTTGAATGTGTCCCCTTCTGTCTACTCCCAACACTGCCCCAGTAGCTTATGCCCCTGTCATTGCCCACCTGGCCCTTGGGGGGGGGCCTTCTGACTGGTCTTCTTGTCCTGAGGGTGCCCCATATCCAGTCTGTCTTCCACACAGCTGCCTGATAGATATTTCTGAAGCCTAGGACTGACCACATCACTCCCGTGCCCAAGAAACAGGCAGCTTTCCATTGCCTCTGAGTAAAATGTAGATGGTTCTGTTTGCCATCGAAAACCTTTCTTCCAGGCTTCTATGCCCACTTCTTTCCTTCACACACTCTTTCAGCCAAACTGTCTTTCTCACTGTCTCGTGTGTGTGACCGCATTTCTCAGTTCCTCATGCCTGGAACGTCCTCTTTCATCTCAGTCTCTTGGAATTCCTAGCTCCCTTTGAGGCTTGGCTCAAATGCTGCCTCCTCCAAGAAACATTTTCTGATTCTCCCAGTTCTCAGTACACTTTTCTCCATACCCCCAAACCACTTTTTATTTATTTGGTATACAGCTTGTATTTACTTGTCTGTGAATGTGTTGTGTCCCCCAGGAGCACGTAAGATCTCTGAAGGCAGGGATGACCTCTCATACAGTGCCTGGTACATGGTAGGAATATAACAGGTGCAGGACTGACCTCTAGAGGATCACAGTATTTGGTAATTTCTCAGTGGCTCTTGTGGAGATTGGACTGATCATAAACTAAATTTTAAGCCATTATTATCTCATGAATGACCCAAACATTGACCAGACCATCATCCACTGAATCTGACACAGAATCACATTATCAAGAGTTGGAGTTTCTGGGTTGTGGGGATTAGATGTTGGAATATAGCATTTTTAACTATGAATCATAGTAGAATGAATTCAAAATAACCTACCTGAAATTTTACAGCATCTACACTTTTATCTGATTCAGCAGAAAAGTAATTATCTTGAAGGATTAAAATGAACCATTGTTGTTATAAACGGTCCCTTGGGGGATACAAGAGCCTGGGAAATTTGAAGTAATAGCATCTAATTTGCTGGAAAAATGGTGGCTATGCATGCATTAAAATTTCCTCCCTTGGAAAGTGGAGCCAAATGTTTATCTCTCAAAAGTGATCATATTTTTCTGGTGGCCAGATGGGCCTTGCTAGCCTGTTCTTGTATTGCCTCTGCCCGTGGGATCCACAGCATGTTTGTAGCATATGTGGGTGGCTGTCAGATTGCTTGGGGATTCATTCATAGGCAGCCTTTGGGAATGGCAACTTGTCAGGCTTTTGGGCTGCCAGAGATGTGGCAATGTCTGTTCCTCTGACTGTCATTGAAAAGCTTCCCTTTTCTTTCTTGATGCCTTTTCAGAGAACAGCACCGTCTTCGTTAGCCAGAAGTATCAGCCCTTTGGCCCCTGTCCCTGTAACTTGACTGCCGGAGTCTGTGATGTCCGATGCTGCTGTGACAAGGTACAGACTCCACTTATCAGGTGTGGGTGCAGAAGCCGGTGTAGCAGCCAGTGTGCCAGTGTGCCAGTGTCCTCTTAATCACCTGAGTCCAGAGGCACTGTGCCAACAAGCAGCCTTCTGTGAATGTATTATTTCAATGGAAAATCTCTTACTTTCTGAAACTCTCAGGTTAGTTTTACTGAAGGAGAGAAACAGGCTGGGCTGATGGTTCTAGGTCCACTTCTAGCCCTAGACCCACAAGAATCCCTGAGAAGGACCTTCCATTCACTTCTTGCTGTGATGGTGATGGCTTCTCCTGTGACCATGGGTTTTACTGTTTTTCTGGATTGCTTTGGATTGAATTTGACCCACTGTGTGCAAGGAGAGACTGTTATAGTAGAAAGAGTTCTGGCCTTGGAGCCAGAAAGCCTGGCTTCAGATCCCTTCTCTGCCACTGACCAGCTATGTGGCTCTGGGCATCTCCCCTCTCTGAGCCTCAGTTTACAGAAACAGTCCTTACCTCCCCATAGTGAGATAGACTATGATACTTGAACCCACAGGAGCTGATGAGATCCCCAAGTGAGAGGGTACAGTAAAAGAGAGAAGAGTGAGTGTTAGTTATTATAATGGCTCTCCCTCCCCAGATAATGGAGGCACCTTGAGGGCAGGGTTCTTTTCATAGTTGTCCCTGTGTCTTGCCAGCATGTCATTGGGACTGGACTTGTGATTTAATTGGGAGAGAGTGCCCCCCAAAGAGGAAATTCCCTACTTAAGTGAGTAAGGATCCTTACAGTCTGAGAGAGTTACCCTAGGCTCTAGGAGATTTGCCCAAAGTCACACAGCTAGACTTGAACCCAGGTCTTAGGGCTCTTAGGCCAGCTGTCATTTTGCTACTCCACCTAGCCTAGTCCAAAATGTTATCAGTCATTTCTGACTTTTCATGATCCTATTTGAGATTTTCCTGGTGAAGATACTGGACTTGGTTTGCCATTTCCTTCTCCAACTCACTTTTATAGATGAGGAAATTGAGGCAAACAGGGTGAAGTGACTTGCCCAGGGTCACCCAGCTAGGAAGTATCTGAGGCTAGATTAGAACTCAGGTCTTCCTCACTCCAGGCTCAGCCCTCTATCCACTGCATCACTGAGCTGCCTAGAACTTAATAGGAACTTGATAAATGCTTGTTGAATTGAATTGAATTTCAAGGCCCTGGGCTCGGAGGTAAAAAGAAAGCCAATCCTACTCTGGCAGAATTGGGAATGGTAAGGAGGAAGATGAATTTTTCTTCATGAGCTTGATTTCTTTTTCTTTCTTTTTAAACTTACGGTGGAAGGGTTGAGGGGATGAGAGGCGACAGGGAAGAGGCTAGGACACCAGGGGAGGAGGGGATATCCAGCCCTCGTGAGAATGAACTACATTTCAGGAAAAAGAGCCACAAATGACATGGAACATCCCACACATAGCAGACCTGACAGCTTTCACAGCAAAGACCCAGTGAGTGCAGTGAACCAAGGTTGATACAATCCAATCTAGAATTTGTTTGAAAAAGAACAGGGTAACCCAGAGAGGCACGCTGACTGGTGTCTCCACAGACCTGGGTGCATCCTTCTGTTGATTGCCACTGCTGTGTCTGTTCCTTACTATTGATGACTTCTCTGTGCTTTTCAGGAGAATAAATTGTATGTCCGTTTGTATGTTTCCACAGTGTTAGGTGTAAGATTTGGGCATGTGGTTTTGTTGTAATGTTAAAAGAAGCATGTTTGTATTTCCTTTTAAAAGTTGGATCTCTTGTTGAAGAAGCAGCCTAGAATCAGAGTCTGGGGAAGTCTCCTGGGCCCACCACAGTCCCTGCTGATCCATCCTTGTCTGAACACTTAGGGGACTAACTGTGTGGTCAGGGGTGGGGAATCTGTGGCCTTGAGGCCACACATGACCTTCTAGACCCTTGAGTGCACCCCAACTTCATAGGACAAATCCTTTTATTAAAGGGATTTGTTCTGTGAAGTTTAGATTTAGTCAAAGGTCCTGCTTGAGGATGTAAGAGGCCACATGTAGCCTTGAGGCTGCAGGTTCCCCCTGTGGGCTCTACCATGTAGCACTTCCTTGCTAAAATGCTGCTGCACGTACTGCTGATACATGACATTCTTGGCAAAGGAAGTATTTTAGATAAATGACTTTGTTAGAGGACTGAAGCTTGGCTTTAAGCCAAGGCACCGTAGGTAGAGAGTAGTGAGCTTGGAGCTGGGAAACTAAGCCTCAAAATATTTACTGGCTGTGTGACCTTGGGCAGATAATGGGAATTCTCTTCACCACCAATCCATCAACCAGCAAGTATTTATTAAGGACTTACTGTGTGCCAGGCACTGGGCCTGGTGCTGAGGGCAAAAGAACAGATAAGCTTGTCTTTTAATAGGGGACATTGGAAGGCCATGTAAAAACATATACAGTCTAAGCACATCTATACATATATTTGCATATGTGATTATACATGTGTGTAAATACACATGTACAAGTCACGTGTGCATGCATCTGCACCAACACACAAGTGATTTGACTACAAGGCACTGTGGGAGGGCTGTTTCCCCTGGTGTGTCCCGGTCACAGCCTTTCACATGCTTCTGAGCTCCCTGTTGCAGTGCAGCTGCCCTCTCTAGAGTGACCAGTGGCCTCTTTCTTGCCAGAAGAAATGGGCTTTCCTTGGTCCTCATCCTTTTGGGCCGTGTGGATCACCTTCTCCTCCTGGATGCTCTCCTGTCTAGGTTTTCGTGACCTCCTTCTGTCCTGGTGACTCCCTCTTCTGCCTGACTACTCCTGCCCAGTCTCCTGTTGGGTCTTTATCCAGGCTGTGTGCACTAACTGCAAGTGTCTCCTAAGACCCAGGCCTGGGCCTTCTTCTTTTCTACAGCCTCGGGTTCTGGGTCATCTCCATGCAGATGATTCCATAGCTCTGAATCTCTGCTGAGCTGGTTGTGCACCCCCATCTACACTGCCCATTGGCTATCTCAGATTCGTTCTCCTCTCTACCAGTCCTCTCTTCCCAGCTTTTCTTGTTAATGTCCAAGGCACCCTCTCAGTCACCTCCCTCCCAGTCATCCCCCTCCCAGTCACCTCAGCTTGGCACCTAGGGCTTGTGCCCAGTGAACATATTCCATTCTTCCTGTATTCCCCTGCCCCCCGCTCTCTGCTCACACAGGCCAGGTTCAGAGCCTCATCCTCTCTTCCTGGACTCTTGTCCTTTGCCTCAAAGCTCTCCTCATTCAGTGGCCAATGGGATTTTCCTAAAGCTCAGGTTTGATCATGTCCTCTTGCCCCCAGGAACAAATTTAGAGTGCTCTGTTTGACTTTTAAAGCCCTTCTCAGCCCAGTCTTCTGAGAACTTTCTTGTTTTTTCATCCTCTTATTCCTTGCTCTCTACTCTCTGGCCACATTGGTCCAATTGTTGTTTTTTCTGCACAGGCCTGATGCCTGGGCTGCTTTTCCTCCTCCCGTCCCTCTTCTAGTTTCCCTAGACTCCTTTAGGATTCAGATCACACCCCTTTCTGCAGGAAGAACCCTTTCCCTCAGACCCCTTCCAGTCCTGCCCTCCCCCACTTTTCTCCTTCCCTTCCTCCCCGAGATCATGTTTGTACATAATTTGTCACATGCTATATCTTTGATCAGACTCGGACCTCCTTGAGAACCGGGGCTGGCTTTTGTCCTTCATCCTCTGCACCCGGTACACAGTTGCTCCTTAATAAATACTTGTTGTCTGACTGACCAGCAGAGAAGATTCCCAACCGGGGAGCAAACTCACAAACTACAGATCCTTGGAATATGGAGAGTTCACTTAAAAAACTTAGTCACCCTTGATCAGAACATTTCTTTAACTTGGTAAAGAGAGTCTCTGAAACATAATTGAGTTTTCCTTGATTTTTCGGGGTCATAAGAATATCAGTTAGTCTCCTTGACTATAAGACAGTGCTACATTTCAGGATTACTGTGATATTTGTGGTTCTTTGAATCCAGGCTGTGTGGCAGAGGCTGTGTCTGTGTCTAATGGACTTGACACATATTGTTTGACCACGCGTCCCCTCAATGGTCCCAGATCTTCATAGGCCCCTTTAGCCTTGCTGGCCCCCATAATGTGTTCAACAGGGATTGTAGTCGTTTCTGCTCTTTTTCTATCTCAGCACACACACCCTCTGGCTTGCAGGGTTGAGCCTTTTAGCAGGAATAGGTGACCCTGGTGCCAGGGACTGTAAAAACATCTCTTTTTTGCGGAAGACCTTGACAGATGGGAGCAGTGGAGGCCCTGGCATGTGGACTGACTGCTCTTTTGTTTTTTCTTTTTAGGAATGCACACCTCATTTAATTGACATGTTCAAAGAATACTGTTTTACAGGAGTTATTGGTGGAGAGGTAAATCCACCTTTTGACCACCTGTGCTCTAACCCAGTAACAGAAGAGATGTCGGAGTGGTTTCCATTCTTGTGTGTTCATTCGTCCCTGGACAATACTCCTTTCCTTGGTTATTTCTTCCATGGCTTAACGTAAGTAGAAGCACTGTGGACCATGAATGACTCTTGTGCCTGAATGCCAATGAAACTACTTTTCTGATTTGTCAGACTACGAGGGATTTCTATGTGGCACAATTCCTTTCTGAAATTCACCGACTTAAAAATGTTTTGTTCCATGTTTTAGTTTTTCTGAGTTTATCTTATGCTGTGTGTTTGAAAGAATGATGTCAAACTAATGACATTTGGCCGAACAGCTAATAGTTAAAAATGTGAACAACCATTCTTTTTCTTTAACTTGCAGTTCTCATAGGGAAGAGTATGGCTTCAACTTACCTGAAGACTTCGAAGTGAAAGACTGGTCGGATTTTGGCTATCTGCAGGACGTTCCACTTATGACAGTGGAAAAAGGAGTTTTCACTGTACCCCAGGTCAGGACTTCAGTTTCCAAATGTGGCCTCTGCAGTCTTCTCGCCAGGCACTCAGTCTCTTTCATTCAGCCCATTTCGTGTGAGATTCTGGGATAGGCCCTAAAGTGTCCACAGACACAGAGCAGACTCAAGGCATGAGGACCTGCCATTTTCATCATTTCTCCTCCTTGTTTTTATTTCATCTCAAACACTCCAATGAATGGATGTAGGATTTCAGTAACAGCCCAACCTGGAGGACTTTGGGCCATGGCCTCCCTTCATACTGTCTACAAGGGGTCCTCCAGGTGTGCTGGGAGTCCTTACTTTCTGCTCAATCTGTGTTACACAGATGTTGTCCTTTTTCTTTTTTTCTCCATTTATTTCTTGTTCTTGAGTGAGACTTGTCACAGCAACTACCCTTAGAGATAGCGTGCAGTAGACAGAGCCCTCAGCCTACAGTCAGGAGTTTGTTGTTGTTGTTTGGTCGTGTCCGATTCTTTGTGACTCCATGCACTCATCCATGGGGTTTTCTTGGCAGAGATGTTGGAATGGTTTGCCATGTCCTTCTCCAGTGTGTGGCCCCATTTTAAAGATGAGGAGCTGAGGCAAATAGGGGTAAAGTGACTTACCCAGGGACACCCAGCTAGGAAGTGTCTGAGGCCAGATCTGAACTCAGATTTTCCTAACTCCAAGCCTGGTGTTGTATCCACAGCACCATCTAGCTGTCCCTAGGAATCAGGAAGACCTGAGTTCAGATCTGGCCTCAGACACTCACCGTGTGACCTGGGCAAGGCGTTTCACCTTGTGACAGAGTCTGTTTCCTCATCTGTAAAATGGAGATAACATCACATCTGCTTCTCAAGTTTACTATGAGGATCAAGTGAGTTTTTTGTTATTCAGCCATTCAGTTCTGTTTGACTCTTCATGAGTCGAGTTACCTCATTTACAGATGAAGAAACTGAGGCATAGAAAAGTCAAACAACTTGTCAAGTGTGACTGCTACTGAGTATCTGAGGCTTCCTGCCTATATGTCTAAGTGCATGATGTACTGCCTCTACACTAAGCTTCTCTTGACATCCTCTCACGTATCTGAAGGATCAGATCGACAATCTGACAGCTCCTGCTTGTTCTTGGTAAAGAGCTGTTGGACTGAAATTCTGCTGACTCGCTGCCCTTGAGTGGGCTTTCATTCTGCCAGCACCGTTATAGTTAGGAGTTAGAGAAACAAAGACAATTCAATGGAATATTTCTGAGTCCCATGTGACCCAAATTCTTAAACAGCTCAAATTATGCAGTGCTTTTTTTTTATCCCAATCAATCCTTGTAGTGCTTTCTGATGCCTTTCCTGTGTTAATTTTAAGACTTCTCTTGTGGTAGGAAAGAGCCAGTGAGGGTGAATGAAGTCAGCATGTGGGGTGACTGGAGGGGGCAGTGTGCTGTAGTGGAAAGCAAAAGGAAGACCCCAGTGCGAATTCCCCCTCGAGCACTTGCTTTCTGGGTTATCCTAGGCAAGTCACCAAATCTCTTGGAGTCTCAATAGGCTCATTTTAAAAATGGTGACAGTGGCAGTTGCCTTTGTGTGGCCCCGAAAGAAATGATGTAGAAGTGCTTTGTAGACCTGGGAGAGCTATGGGAATATTTGCTGTTAGTATGGGCTTGAAAAAGAGGTCTCTTCCTAAACCAGTTCCCCGCCTTGATAAATGATGGGAAAAAGTCACTGTTCAGGTCCACCAACTGGCCTTTGTTGAACCTTTAATAACAAAGGAAGTGGGCCACAGAAAGGTGCCCAGGAGGCTGGCGACCAGTGACTTTGTGGTGGCAGGAACAGTGATCACTAATCTTACTGTGTTCATATTGTCCCTAGATGTCCATAGTGGGGCAGTGTATCCAAGAGGCCCCCGTGGGCTTCCTTCAGAACTTTGATGTCAGCTGTGTTACTAACTTGGCAGCACTTCAGGAACGGGGAAATATTAGTGAAGTGAAGATCAAAAACGGTATCGTTGGAGGTAATGTCATGTTTGTTGTAGGGGGAGGAACAAAAAGTGCCCCTATTCCATTGCGACCCCATGATATTGTACTACTGAACCACTTTGGTCAGAACGTACTCGGTTATCTGTTGGGGAAGCCATTTTATTTTTAGAAATACTTAAAAGGCCCTTTGCTATTTAAAAATTTTAATTCATTTAATTTTTATCAGCATTTATGTAGTGCTTAAGATCTGCAAAGTGCTTTCCAAACATTATCATATTTGATCTTAGCAACAACTCTCTGAGATAGACACTCTTATTAACCCCCTTTTACAGGTGAGGCAACAAAGGCAGATAGAGATTAAGTGATCTGCTCAGGGTCCCAGAGCTAGCTAGGAAGTGCCTGAAGCTGGATTTGAATTCTGGTCTTCCTGACTCCAACACAGTCAAATAAGATAACACTTGTAAAGTGCTACGTAAGTGTGAGCTGTTGTCATCCTCCTCCTCCTACTCCTGGTACAGCCCCACTGACTTCAGAAGGCTGTGAGGGGGGTCAGATGAGAAGATTGCCCAGAGAGTTCTACCAGTGTCGGTGAATAGCGAATAAGGGTAATAAGCATAGAATAAATAAGTAAAGGTGCAGAGATCGATTCTCTTTCACAGCCAAGCAGCCTCTTGGCCAGTTCTTCTTGTGCTGCACCTAACTCTGTTGTCTCTTTTTTGTCATGGGTCTAGATGAGCGCCAGGCTCCCAGAATGCCCATGTACTCGTATCTGATGGGTTCAGGTGGGCAGAGAGGGAGAGGCTGGCATGGAGAGCCGCTTCAGGTACCATAGTTAGTAAATTAGAGACAGGCTTTCTCTGAAGAAAGAAAACGAGATTCCGACATGCGGTGCAGGCCCCCTGAGGTGGCTCTTTGTCTTCCTAGGCTTTGTCACACCCGAAGTGATCTATGAGGAGACAACTGCTTTAGACAAGTTCATCTATGGCACAGGTACTTTATTGTGGTCCCACCTACCGGAAAGTTCTGCCAGAAGCCAAAAAGAAAGTGCTTCTGGATAGGAGACTTTGGGGAATGTCTGCTTTTCCAGATAGGCAGGAACAATTCCATGTTGTCTGTCTCCCCAGCACCTAACCCAGAGCCTGGATGGTAGGTATTTAATAAATGCTAGTTGAAGAATTGATTGATAAAGATCTAACTTTTTAGAACTTCATTGAATATGTTGGTTGGTGAAAAGATACAGACTACTCTTGCCCCAGGAAAGAGATGTGGGAATGTAAGGGTAAAATGTGGCCTGCACTTTCTGATGTGGGTTTGGCTTAACTAGTTTTCTCATAAAGAAAGTAGGAAGGCTTTCCCAGGGAGTGACTTGTGGAAAAAACAGAAGGATACAAATTTAGGTTTAGAATACTTGTCTGCCTTTCAGCCAATCCCTTCCCTCCTCTGTTTGCTCATCTGTAAAATGAATGGCTGGACCTGAGACCTCCAATGGCCCTCCAGCTCCATGACATGTAGGACCTCCGTTGGCCTTGTTTCCATGTCTGTAACATGATGGTCATCTCTGCTCCTCTGAAATCAGCCCCAACACTCTTCAGAGAAGATGACCATCCGTTAGGGCTGGCTGCAGTTCTTTTCACAGACCCTTTTTGCTTTTTATTTTCACCATTTAAAATAGTGACTTAAAGTAGTGACAGCTAAGTCATTTGGACTTTCAGTGACAGCATTGGATTTGATAAGAGGGTCTCTTTCTGTGTCTCTTGGATCTGACCGTGTTCTGAGGAGAGTCTGCGGCTCAGGGGACTGACTGTGGGTCTGTTTGCAGATGTGTTACTTCATCCTGGGCCGTCATTCAAATATGTGAACTTGGAAGAGCATTATACTTTCACGTGGCAAGAGAACCAAGTCATTGCATTAACTGTCAAAGTCATTTGGGCAAAAATTCATACAGACCAGCAAGGTAATACATGGAGAAGCAGAGAATTTGATTTTTTATTTGTAGACTTTTTTCCCTTGTCTTTGGGATACCTGTGATTGAAACAGGCCAGATATGTTTCGTGCGTGTACTTATGACTTCATTAAAGATAGAGAGGTGTGAGCATCTATTTTGGATATTTAAAATATAATTATAAGTGGTTGACCTCGGTCCCAGAGAAGAGAGGAGAAAATCTGTTTCTCCCGGCTTTCTTTGCAGAGGTGGGAACCTGTGGGTGTGGAATGTCACCTACACTCCTAGATTCAGTTTGTGTTGGTTAGTTTTGCAGACTGCTTTTTTCACCTCTTTCTTTTTATTCTTTTATCAAGGGATGCCTCTGGGGAGGGTCAGGATTGATTTGGGGGAAGGGTAAAGATATAATTGGAGATTAAGGTGGTAGAAAAGTAGAAGATGCTCAGAAAAGTGTTTAGGGTAAAGTCTATTTCTCAGGAGTCTGAGATGGGGCCAGATCCTTTATTTCCTACAGGGGAATTAACCATCCTTGTTACCTTTGTTACTGCTGCTGTTTTATTTCTAGGAATATTGACACAGAGATTTGAAGTCACATTCGTAAGCTTTAATGCTACAGATAGCCCCAAGCGATCTGGAAACCCAGGTAAGAGGGTTGTACTTTAATTCCTCTGGTGAAAAAAATCAAGAACTGATGTTTTGAAAAAATCCCTATTCCTTCCACCTCAAACCTGCAGATCAGCCAGCCGTTTCATTTCTATATAGTATGGAAATCCAGAGGTTAAATATGATTACTCTGTAAAGTTGGTCTGGGAGGGGCAGCTTGGTAGTGCGTAGGGATACATTCTGGCTCCGTGACCCTGGGCAAGTCACATGAAGGCTCAGGGCTCCAGGGGATTCTCCCATGGCAGAAAGGGCAGAGAAGGCGAAATCTGCCCAAGGACATGAATGGCTTCCTGGGGACTTACAACACTGCAGAAGCCACAGGTCCCTCCAAGTCAGAGAACAAATATGCTCAGCATTTTGTTTTGTGCTTCTGAATTTAAATTTTTTTTTGTCCATTGAGACATTATATGCTTTTCCTCATATCTACTTTCTTGGAGTGCTGTCAGTGGATTCAAGTTTTTCTTTATATAACGAGTGATGTTTCAACAGAAAGACAAGGTGATTTTTAGCGATTAGGAAATACAAGCTTTTCAAGAAGTGGAACAGGTTGTAGATGGACTTTTTCATGTGCTAATAAAATTATACATGATCTTTTGCTTGGCTATTTTGAAATCCAATTCCACAGTCTCCAGAGTGGCAGGGTTTTTTGAGAGCTAGGAGTAGGGTTTCATGTTCACTTTAAAAGGTGTGGGAAGACCATTGAATTTGTAGTCAGGGGATCCCTTGATTCTGCCACGTGCCACCTGTGTGATCTTGGGTGAGTTACTTGTCTCTTCTGGGTTTCAGGTTCTTGTCTGTATTGAAAAGGAGGTGTTAGACTTGATGCCCCTAACCTTTGACCCCTAATCTATGGCCCTCTATCTAGTTCACTAACAGGTTTATTTGCTTTGCAGACAATAGTAATTCCAAGCTTGGGCATGTGCCAACATGCTGTAAAGTCTGAAAATGAGACCCAGGGAGGGATTGTGTCTCTGTGATCCAAGGACTGACCTCCCTGAGTCCACGATGACAGCAGGGTATGAGTTCTGTGGCCACCTTCATGAATGTCAGGTTGAGGAGGGCAGGGTGCTGAGGTCACGTGACCAAGATCATGGACTCTCTCCTTATATAAGCCACGTACGGAGAGCACTGTGTAGGGGAAAAAGCACTGACCTGGGAGTCAGAAGACCTGGGTTCAGATCCCTCCCCAGACTAATCAGACTCTTCCTTGTGTGACCCTGGGCAGTGCACTTAATTCCACTCAGACTCCGTGGCCTCTGAGGTCCCTACCAGCTCTAAATCTATGCTCCTGTGAATCAGTTAAATTGTGGAGGGCTTGTGTTTTGCAATGGGGATGCAAGTCCCAGCCCTGATGAGATGAGAGACCCCTGAATGATAACGATATCTCTAGTGCACTGCACAAACATTATCGCTTTGGATCCTCACAACAGCCCTGGCAGGAAAGTGCTGTTCTGCTGTCCCTTTTACAGTTGAGGAAACCAAGGCAGGCAGAGGTGAAGTGCCCTGTGTGGGGTCATGTTTTCCTGACAGCAGTCCTGGCGCTCTGTACACAATGTTGCCCACCTAGATGTCCCAAGTATAATGACAACAGCCCACATTTCCATAGCCCTTTTCTCATGGTATCCCTGACAGATAGGTGCTATTATGGTCTCCACTTTACAGATGAGGAAATTGAGGCAAACAAAGGTTAAGTGACTTGCCTAGGGTCACACAGCTAGTAAGGGTTTGAGGCTGGATTTGAACTCAGGTGTTCCTGACTCCAGACCCTTGTCTATCACATACAAGCTGTCCCTTCCAAGCCTTAGCAGGGAAATCCATGAGTTGTTGAGGTTGAAAAGGTTGGCCTGTCTCCTGGTAATGAGCATTGCTTCTTGTCCATCCAGCAGCTATCCAGCCCATTCATTGCTGGTCCCATCTTTAAAAATGGTGGGGATATCCTTCTCACTGGTCTGTCCTTATGCCTCTGACACTTGAATATTCTTGGTCTGGTCTTATTTCCTTTTGGTTTTGCACGCTTCCTTTGCATTCTTGCTTGAGGCAGCACTTTCAGTGCTACCGAATTGCAAGGAAGGGTTGGTCGAGATGCCACCAGAAGTCCCTTCGAACTCCATGGGTCTGGAATAATCTTATTAGGAGAAAAGCCTGTTAAGCCTCCTGCATTGTCTGTGTCTAGGTTACTACTCTGGCAAGCCTGTGAGAGCCCTGAATTTGGAAAGTGTTAATAATATCACCACTTTAAATCTTTGGCGGCCAGGTAAGCACGATTTGTTTATCATTAGTTTGGCTCTAGGTTGTAATTAGAGGCAGCCTTGTTCTCTGATTCATTCTGAGCAGGAAAACCCACCCCCCCTTTCACTTCTGTTTCTGCAGTTTATTCCCTAAGACCTTTGATGATGTTTGGAGTCACTGTAATGGTTCCTTTTGCCAAGCTGGCCTGCTCAGTGTTCCCCAGATTTCATTTCCTACCTCCCTGCTTTTGCACAGGCAATCTCTCATGTCTGGAGTGCTCTCTTTCCTTGTAGAACTCCTGTCTCTTCTCAGTATTAAGCTCATGTACCACTTCATTCATTGCTCCATCTCTTAGGTCCTTCTCCCCTAGGCTCAGTGTATTGATTTTATATACATCCTGTGAATACAAGACAGAGATGTGAGTGTTTATTTTGGATATTTGAAATATAATGATAACTAGTTGACCTTGGTCCTGAAGAAGAGAGGAGAAAATTTATCTCCCTGCTTTCTTTGCAGAAGTGGGGCCTATGAGGGTGGACCTTCACATACACTCCCAGATTCCATGTGTGTAGTGGTTAGATGGAGGAGAGGATTGGTCGATGAATAAATGAGCTCTTAAGCATTTATTAAGCACCTCCTAGGGGCACAGTGTTGGTGCCAGGGATGTACAAAGACAAACTGAGAGAGTTCCCACCCTCACAGAACCTGTATTCTAATGAAAGATACACACAGATCAGTAGATAATAAAAGCGACCTGTGGACGTTATTCCTTTAGAGCTGGAATTGTTTAGTTTTTTTGTATTTATATCTCCCATGCTTAGTACATAGTAGGTCTTTCATCATTGCTTGTTAATTGATTGACTGATTATCTGTATACAGCCTTCAGTGGTAAGCAAATTCCTCAGGGCAGGGGTTATTTGAATTTTATCTTTGTGTACCCAGCACAGAACACAGTGCTTTGCACACAGTGGTAAACACCTAATAGATGCTAATCGATTAATTGATTGATTATCAGGATTTGGTTCAGAAGAAGAAGCAATTCTGGATTCTGAGGCCATGTCTGTCATTGGTGGGTGTAGTCTACACTGGTGCCATCCCTCATTGGTAGGGGGAGCCTGGCTCTGTTTGTCCTGGTTACTGCCCTCTGCTGACAGAGCCTGCATCTCATCCTTGGAGCAGGCTCTCCATGGCCTCGCAGCTAGTATGCATAGGCACAAGGACTGCCTTGGTTTATAATTGGTTTGGGAAAGTTCATGGGATCTGTGGGACCTCCTGAGCCACTGTGTTCGGAAAAATCTGGAACTTTGTTTCGCCTTAAGTGAAATGCCAGTAACAACTTGTGTGAAATGAAGTCTCTGTCTTAACAGTGCGTTTGTTTTGTAGTTGGCAGGGGTCTGTGCACGGGAATAGAAACCACCCCGGTTTTATTTGGAGAAGATGCTATATCTGGATGCCTCTTGGAGCTTGGCATTGATACAAACTGTACTCAGCTCAGGTGAGATGGGAGGTTGGTAGATTTTGGGTGGCTTGCTGAAAAGTCATTCCAGAGTATTGATGTGACACATAATTCCTAACAGAAGACAAGCCACCATGGTAGGGTGGAAACAAAGCTGGATTTGGAGTCCAAAGAGTTCAGTTCTAGTTTAGTCCTAGTTTTACTTGGACTTGGACACCTCACAGAGCCTTTCTGTGTCTCAGTTTCCTCATCTGTAAAAATGAAGAGATTTCACTAGATGACCTCCAAGGTCCCTTCCAGTTCCAAATCTATGAGCCTCTGTCACAAAATCAAAGTCCATCTGAAACATAGCCAAGCTAAGGGTGATCATGGCCTTCACGCAGACACTCATTTATAGAGCAGTTTCTTGGTATATCTGGCTTCAGATAAATCAGGTTTCCAAGACAGATCTGTTTGATGGGAATAAAGCCAGCCCTTGTAGCCATCTTCAGACAAAGCCTCCTTTTGGTATTGGTTACATCTGTGGCATTGACTTTCCTTTGGGCTTTCCAGGGCACCCCTTGGCCACTGCTGATGCCCTGCCCAGAAGCATCCAGGGATCTGTGTAGGGAATGCCACATCTAGTGGAGACTATCTGCATGGCTGGCACTGAGGCTACAGGGAGTTACCCAAAGACTCGAGGGTGAGGAAAGGGAAGATAGGTTTTAAATGGAAAGAGAGCTGGGGCAAAACAGTTAGCAGCAGCTGTGTGCCATGTCAGAGTCCAGAATCCAAGTCACCTCACTGTGATTCATGGAGACTTACACACTAGCCTTGGGAGGACTGAAGGAGGGGAAGAGCGCTACATTAAGAGGTCTCTATCACCACTTGGGGTGCTAGGTGGCACCATAGTGCAGAGAGTGTCAGGCTAGGAGTCAGGAGGACCTGAGCTGAGTTCAAATCTGGTTTTAGACTAGCTGTGTGTCCCTGGGCAAGTCACTTCATCCTGTTGGCCTCAGTTTCCTCATTTGTAAAATGAACTGGAGAGAGAAATGGCAAACCACTCCAGTGTCTTTGCCAAGAAAACCCCAAATGAGGTCACAAAGAGTTGGAAATGGCTGAACAGTTCCTTTTGGAACTCAAAGCTCCAGCTGGGATGGCCCATCTCCTCCTCCTGCTGGCTCATTCTGACTCACTTACCAATGACCTGGCTTTTGCATAGAAGGACTTCTAAAGGCATAATGTCCAAAACTCTTCATCCTCTTTCTCCCCAAATTTGCTCCCCTTCCCAGTTTCTCCATTTCTGTTGATAGCCTCAGTTTCCTGTTTTGTAAAATGTGAGGAGTAGGTTAAGTAACCTCTGAGCTCCCTTCAAGTGCTAACATTCAGCACTTTGTCTTCTAACATTCTATATTCAGAGGTCTTTTCCAGTTCTAGCATCCTGTGTCATAAGATGGCCAGTGTTCTAACATTCTCCATTTGTAGCCCCTCAGTTTTAAAATTCTGGTTTACCTTTGACTCCTCCTTCACCCTCACTCCCCACATCCAAGCACATTCTACTACAGATGTCTCTCCCCTCCTCTACTCAGTGGACCATCCCTTGTAATAAAAATAAAAACAAAAGAGCATCCAAAAGCAGTTGAACGAAACTGAACTGACATACCAGCTGTGTTTGATTGTGCCCAGTGCCCCCCCACCAGAGGTGCCCAGATGCAATTTCTTGTCTCTGCTTTAGGGCCTAATTTGACCATTATACCCAGCTCAAGAATATTTTTCCTACCCATCTCTTCCTTTCTACTCACAATGCTGCCACCTCATTTCCATCTCTTACAATCTCTCCCTTGGACTGTTTCCAAGAGTTAGTAATAGACTCTTAGAAGTTAGCCTCCCATCTTCTAGGCTCCCTACTGTCTGATTAATCCATTCTTCACCCTGATGCCCAAGTTATTTTCTAGATGCCTGCATCTAGGCATGCTACTTTTTAGCTCAAACACCATCAGTAGCTCTCTATTGTCTCTATGATAAAAATGCCAACTCCTCAGCCTGGCATTTAAAATACTCCATAATCTGATTTCTGATTACTCTCCTTGCCTTATTCTGTGGCCCTGTGCTAAAGCCAAACTGGATTAGCCACCATCCCCCAGTCTTAGCTCCCAGTGTGGCTTGCTCATGCTGACCTCTACTTTCTTAGCCTCCCTCAATCTCTACCCAGATCCAGGACCCCTGGCTTTGGAATGTCTTCCTTGAACATTCTCAATCAGGTCCCAGCTAAAAGTGGCCCCTCCCTCCAAAAATCTTTTACTGACTTTTCCTTTCTACTTAATGATATAAAATAACATTTTATACATGTAAAAAGTACATATTTTATCAATGTCACAATCACATTCTAACTTGTACTGCAGTTCCTTGTATAGCCTCATTCTCCTTTCTAGATTACAAGTTAAGGAAGAACAGAGAGACTGTTGGCACCCTTGGTGCCTAGTGAGAAGCTTCCACACAGCTGGTATTCAGAGAGGCAGCTCAGTGTAGTGGAAAGAGCAAGAGGCCTGGGATCACTAAGGCCTGAGTTTGAATCCTGCCTCAGATGTTTACTTGCTGTGCGATTCTGGGCCAGTCAGTTAATGTCTCCTTACCTCAAGTTTTCTTCTCTAAAGTGAGGATAATAATACTTACTTCACCAGATTATTTTAAAGAAAGTATTTTACAAAGTGCTTGAGAAATGTGAATGATTTTCATGAATACATATTTTCTCTAGGGAAACCTAGTCATTAGGGAAACCCAGCAAATTCCTAATGCCATCATCATCCCCATCATCATTATCATAACAACTGACATTGATATGATGCCTTCTATTTTGCAGATCATTTTACATACATGGTTTTGTTCGAACCTCAAAATAACCTTGTGAGATAAAGTGCTTCAGGTTTTGCTATATCCTTTTGACACATTTGGACAATGAGGCTAGCAGGTATTAGAGGCAGAATCTGAACCCGTGTCTTCAGCTTCAGAACTCCTGCACTCTGTCCACTGTAGCAAAATTTCCCAACTTAGGTATGAGAAGCTTGTCAAGGAGGTTCAGGAAGTATTTGGTAAATGACATTATCTTGTTGAAATTAATCATTTTACTCCTTATGTACATATACAAGGTAAACTCTAAAATCCATTTCCATTTCATATTGACTAAGGGGTATATGGAAGGCTTACTGAAAGCCTCAGGGTATGTGGACTGGTAAAATTTGGGACTTCCTGGGAACAGCAAGTTGCTGCTCCCCAAGAAAAATACTTAAGATATTTCTTATTCAAGTAGTGATTAAATCCAGTACTTAAACTGATCAAATAAAACTGGAGGCCAGGGTCCATTGGCTCTGAGATAATAGATGCTTTAATTTCTCTTGCAGGGCAGAGGTGACTGACAGACTTAATTCATTAGTACAAGCTACTCATGTGGGCCAGAAAGGCAACTCAGATTATCACGACCTTAATGATGGCTGGCTGGAAATAATACGTAAGTTCCAGCCCTCCTGGGTGTTTCTAGGATAAGACACTCCATCTGCAGACTGTATATTTTCCCTGGCTCTTCCCTCTTATCTCCGCCTCTTGGTTTTCCTGGCTTCCTTCAAGTTGCAGCTAAAATCTCACCTTCTGAAAGGAGCCTTTCCTAGTCCTCCTAGTGCTTTCCCTCTGTTACTTATTTCCAATTTTTCCTGTCTGTAATACTTTGTTGTTTCCAGTTGTTTCTCTCCCTGAAAGCAGGGGCTAGTTTTAACCTTTTTTTTTATCCTCAGCACTTAGCATAGTGCCTGGCACATAGTAGGCACTTAATAAATACATGTCAGACTGATGAAAGCTATATGTAAAATAGTGTGAATATGTGAACTGCCACTTGTAGCTTTTGAGTCATGCGTCCTTTATACTTTGGCTGATTGGTAGAGGTGGACAAGATGGCTATAAACTAAGACCAAAGAGAAGGAAGAGTTGGTCGAAGATTTTGTTCATAGATGATTGTGTACTCAATGCAGTTTTAGATGCAACGGTATGGATCAATTCTTGTGCTAATTTTGGCCTGATAATTAACACCAAGAAAACAAGAGTTTCCATAGGTTACAGCAAATGGAGAAATTTTGAATGCTATGGATAAGTTCACTTACTTTCCAGGTATGTCCACATTTATAATGAGGTTGACTCATGCATTGCCAGAGCTAGCTCAGTGTTTGGGAGGCTCTGAAGGAAAGAATGGGAGAAAAGGAGTATTAGACTGACTATCAAATAGAAGGTTTACAGATCTATTATGCTGACCTCATTGTTGTATGCCTGTGAAACCTGGATACTCTACCAGTGCCATGCCAGGAAACTCAGTCGCTTCCATTTGAATTGTTTTATGAAGATTCTGAAGATCACCTGGCAGGATAAGGTACTAGACACTGAGGTCCTTTCTTGCACCAAACTGTCAAGCATTCAAACTGTGCTTCAGAGAGTGAAGCTCCAAAGTAGCCCAAATGCCAAATGAACGTTTGCATAAAAGACCATTTTACAGAGAACTTGTACAAGGCAGGCACTCACATGGAGGTCAGAAGAAGTGATATAAGGTCTCTCTGAAGAATTTTAGTTTTGATTGCATGACATGGGAGACAGTGTTAAAGGACTGTTCAGCGTGGTGTGCTGTCATCAAAGAAGGGACCATGCTTTTTGAGCAAAGCAGAAATTGAAGTAGCTTGAAAGAAATGTGAGATGTACAAATTTAGAGCCATCTCCACTCTAGATGTTTATGTGGACTATCCGTGCTTGACCCATGGTAGAGCTTTCTGAGCCTGTATTGGTCTGATCAGCTACAGTCAGACACACTGTACATTGATCTTAGCATGGTAATGTCTCACTCTGGGGTCACTGATCTAGGCAGAGTGAGAAGGGAACTTGCTTTTAGGGATGATCCCAGGTAGGGAGGCCCTGGGTGATATACAGAGAAAGGAGAATGTTCAGAAGCTACCAGCAGCAGGGCTGTAGTTCAGCTTCTAGCATCTAGTCAAACATGTAGAAGAATAACCAAGGCAGGAATCCTAAACCAATAGGAAGCCTATAATTTTACTGCTCAGAGTTAGCAGAGTTTTCCAATTGGCTAATGGGGGTGGAATCTGGAAGCAACTACTATTACTAGATCCAGACACAGGTGAGGAGCTTGCAGAGATCAGACCACAGATTTTGTTTTAGGTCAGCAACTTGGAGAGCAGCTGAAACCTTGTAGCTCTCCAGCCTGAGATATCCCTGAGAGCCTGGAATAACACAATAGTCAGTAACTCAAGAAAGTAGAAACTTAACTATTCCAGACCTTCCCTTCAGAAGTGCACAGAACCCAGCTCTAACATCAAATCTGCAGTCAGTAGGCTGGAAGAAGGAGTAAACAAGAAAAGAACTCCACCATAATGGTGGTAGAGATGCAAGACATAAATGTAGAAGAGAATGACTTCAAAGCATACATAAGCAAAACCTCAGAAAAGACACAGTTTAGGCATCAACTTGATTAGAATTCCTAGAAGAGATTTCAAGAAAATTTTTTTAATAAATGGAATGGAAACACTTGAGGAAAAAAATGGAAAAGAAATGAGAGCCTATGAAAGAAAGAATTGGAAAGCTTGACACACAAGATTTAGCAACTACTTTCTTAAAGGAGAAGAAATCTTGGAATATGTTATTCTGCAAGGTCACAAGGTCAAAGATCTGGGCTTACAACCAAGAATCACTTTCTCATAAAAACTGAGTATAATCCTTCATGGCAAAACAGGAAAACGAAAAGAAAAAGGATCTTTGATGAAGTAGAAGTCTTCCAAGCATTCCCAATGAAAAGACCAGACCTGCAGAGAAACTTTGAACTACAAACACAGGAGTGAAAAGAAACATAGAAACGTAAACACAGTGAACAAGAATAAAAGACTAATCAAACTGCTTACATTCACATTTGGGGAAATGATACATGTGTCCTCTCTGGTCCCTATTCTCATCAGGGTTCATAGAGGGATTCTTATTAGACAAGGCCTGGCAGTGGTTCTGTTGTGTGTTGATCTGAAGAATGGAAAGAAAGGGGAAGAGGAACACAACGGGGACTGGGAGAGGGAGGAGGAAAGGAAGGTGCCCAAGCAGAGGAGGAGGGGCTGGGAAGGAGCAGACGATAGCTTAGACCTCCCTCTCAGCTGCACCGGTCAAAAGAAAGGAAGAATATATACCCCAGAGAGCTGGCACAGAAATATATTTCACTCAACAGTGATATAGGAAAGAGGGGAAAGGGGCAAGGGGAATTAGAGGGAGAGTGGATTAAGAGTGATTCATCTAATTCTAAGCAAAATTGATTCTAAGAATGTATAGAAATATTATAGCTCTTTTTGAGGTGGCAAAGAAAGGGAGTCTGAGGGGGATGCCCATAAATTGGGGAATGAATGAATCCGTTATGATTTATAAATATGATGGAGTACTATTATGCAAGGTAGCTGGTGGCACAGTGGAGAGTGCTGAGTCTAGAGTCAGGAAATCCTGAGTTCAAATCTAGCCTTAGACACTTACTAGTTGTGTGACCCTGGGCACGTCACTTTACCTCTGTTTTCCTCAGTTTCCTCAAGTGTAAAATGGGGATAATAATAGCACCTACATTCCAGGGTTGTTGTTAGAATAAAATAATACTTGTAAAAAAGTGCTTAACATAGTACCTGGCACATGGTAGGCATTATGTAAATGCTTAATTCTTTCCCCTTCCCTCTTACTGTAATGACCAACCAGGATTCCAGAGGACTGGTGATGAAATGTAGTACCTTCCTTCTGATAAAAAAGTGAGGAACTCATAATGAGACAGGTTTTTTTGGATATGACCAATGTGGAAATTTATTTTGATTGACTGTACACCTTTGTGATGGGTTTTGTTTGTCATGTGTTCTCAGGGGAGGGGCATGGGAAGTAGTTGGGGTGGGACAATGAGATCTTGGCTGATTAAAACAAATAAAATGTTTTTTAAAAATACCTCATAACTCATAGGGCTGTTGAGAGGATCACATGTAATAATGTATTTAAAATACTTTTCAAACCATTAAAAAAAAGAAAAATGTGACCCTCAGGTTTTCTATTCTTTTCCATGAGATGTGTATCTGAGACTCTTGGCAGCCCTGGGGATGGTTAGTAACAGTTATCTTTTTTTGTAATGGATTAGTCTTGGTTTCAAGTAAGTTTCTGTATGTGGGAATTTTGCTGTCTCATGATTCTGAATCTGTAAGATTATCAGGTTCAAACTGCATTGTAGGGAGAATGTTTGCATCATTCTCAAAGGCATAACTTGTCATTGTTCTTACAGGGAGAGATGTACCTTTTTATGGGAACCATCTCCATCTTAGAGACATAAAAGGCATCTGCCCTGATGTGCCTGCCGTGATGACTGTTCACATACTTTTTTCTAGTGGTGGTAATTTGGAAGGGATTCCCCAGGATATGATACTTGGTGCAGAGGTCAGGTGAGTTACATGGGGCAGTGCTAAATTCGAGCAAGAGAAGGACAGATAGCAAGGGCCCTGAAACCTCAGATCCCCTCCCAGTCCCTTATGAAGACAAAGACTTAGCAGTGTGGTAGATGGACCTCTTTATTGCAATGATGGGTCTCCCCGAGTGGACTCAGTCCATTCGGTTGGTGTTTAACTGCAGACTTGTGTAGATGTGTGATCCACATGATATTCCTAGATCCAAATGAACTGAATGCTCATTCTGACCAGGGCCCAGCTTGGTTTGAGATAGATGAGTAAGAAATTGAATGAAAAGACCCCCAGCCATCACCGCTGCGTGTGTTTGCCAGTTGTGAAAGTTTACCTGCTATTTCATCAGGAATGGATTGTAGCCTAATGATTCGAATCTCTTTCTTCAGCTTCTCTTCTGTCACCTGGCAATTTCAGTGTGGGATGAACTGTGAAAATAAGCCTAATCTTTTCCCTATCAGTGTCTCAGTCCGGTTTATTAAAGTACCTCCTCAAATGCCTCAGCCACTGACAAGGTAACCACTTAATTGCCACTTTAGTGTTGGACTACATTAGGAAATGAGATTATACATACTTTTAAAAAGAAGATCGATTTAGTGGTATAAGCAGGGTTACTTAAACTTTTTCCACTTGACTTCTTTTCAAGTTTGAGCAGCTAGTCCTTGACATTGTTATGGCCTGAGGGCATGCACAGGTCAAAGTCTGAATGCTTTGTGTACCGAACCAAGGTTGTAGTGAAGTTGCTGATGCAACATGGGAAAAGCACCGTCAGAAACACCTTGGATTCATTATGTGTTTGATTTTTAATTAGTTTTTTTCATTGTGCATTCAGAAACCTTTTACTGTGGCTAAATTTTTCACAACCCCATGTGGGGTTTTGACCCACAGTTTAGGAAGCACTGGATGGTTGGCAGACTGGCACCAGTCACAAAAATCCATGTGCCAATCCTGCTTCTGACACTTTCTGGCTTTGGGACCCTGGGGACAAGTCATCTCACCTTTTTGACCTTATTTTCCTCCTCTGCTTCCAGGAAAGCTGTGGGTCTGGGGGTGGACTAGGAACTCTGAGCCTGTGACCTTTTTGACTCCCTCTAGTTCTGGAATCCTTTGACCTTTTGGTGCCCTTTACTTTGGTGATGGCCCGCTCTCTGTCTTGGCATTGTCCAGACTTTGCCACTTACCAAGGTGTCTTGTAGTTTCCAGATCAATTTTGCACGGCATGACTGCACCAACAATGAAGTCTGCTGGCCAGAGCTCATTTTCCCCTTGACCAGGAATTACCAAGGTAGGGAAGAGAGCACTAGACCACCATGTGGTGTTATCTTTCTATCTTTAACTAGATGAATAAATCAGTTTGCCATACTGGGGAGAGGAGTCATCAGTGATTCTCAGGATATGCAGAAGACCACTATGGTTTGGGATCCACAGGGTACTTTTTTTAGGGGCTGGCAAAGGCAGATATTTAGTTAAAATAAAAAGATGAGGATTCATTTAAATTTGCATTTGAAGTTTTCTCATTTAACATTAGATAATAAGGCAAAGGAATAAACAAACACACAACTAACCTCTTGTGGTCTGGCTTTTAGTACCTGTGATGGAAGCTCTGAAGATACAAGGAAGAAAAAGCTTCATGGAGCTAACATTCTATGGGGGAAAATGACCTGCCCACAGAAATTAAATTTTGTGTGTGTATATATGATACATATGCATATGGGAATATGTTTGATTGAGAGTATCACATATGTCATATATATAGTATAACATAGTTTTTTTTGTGGGGGGTGAATAGGTGTCCAGTCAGAAGGACATCTGAGCCTAGGTATCCTGGCACTTAAAGGTGAGGAAGGAGAGCATCCCAGGCCTGCAGGGCACTCTGGGTAAAGGCATAAGGATGGGAGATGGAATGCTTGACTGGAAATTTTAAAGTATGAACAGATATTGTGTAGGCAGTTTGGCAAAGGGAACTGAAACCAGATTGCAGAGGGATTCAAAAGCCCAATGGAGGGGTTGGCATTTTAATCTAGAAGTAATAGGAAGCCACAGAGTGTCTTGAGCAAGAGAGTGACCTGGTTAGATAGATCCATGCTTTAGGAAGCTCTCCTGGGCAGCTGTATAGAGGATGGATTCCCGAGAGATGAGAGGAGATAAGGAGAGGTGCTGAGACTCCAAACAAAGCAGGTGGTCCAGGGACAGAGAGGTGGTATAGAAGAGAGGTGGGCCTGACCAGCAGTCGCCTATGTGGGATGAATGAGAGGATGGAGCCAGGAATGCCTGGGAGGGGGCTTGAGGAGCCTCTCTAGGAAAGAGGGCTGGGCCTCAGGGGAAAGGCCCTTATAACATAGGTTGGGGCATCCATTTTGGTGCTTAGGAGGGACGAAGGCCAGATTGACAGATCTGGAAGTTGTCTGTGTAGAGATGACACTGAGTATAGATAGAGACTAGAAGGCCTGGGATAGAGCATGCCCTTAAATAGGGGGCAGAATGGGACTGAGTGGCAGCAGCCTGTGAGGTAGAAGGCCAAAATCCAGGGAGGAAAGAGAGTCTAGGAGGAGGGGGATGGGTAACAATGTCAAGTGCTGTGAAGTCAAGGAGGAGAGGGTGGCTCGGTGGTGCCACAGTGTGTAGAGTGATGAGCTTGGAATGAGAGAAGACTTATCTTCCTAAATTCAAATCCTGTCTCTGCAAGTGTCTGCAAGTCACATAATCCTGGTTGCCTAAATTTTCTTATCTGTAAACTGAGCCGGAGAAGGAAATGGTAAACCACTCTATTATCTTTGCCAAGAAAACGTTAAAAATGGGGTCACAAAGAGTCAGATAGGACTGAAAAGTGACTAAACAACAAAACAAGAAGAATGAATGGAGACTAAAAGAAGCCATTGGATTTATCAATCGAGAGATCATTGCAAGGGCTCATAAACAATAGCTTTAGAAACATGGAAACCTTTGGAGACCCAACCTGCTAGTAAGAGAGCCCGGCTGGGGCTAGGAGAGGGAGGTGTGTGCTCCAGAAATGGTGGTGGTGGTGTTCAGTCATTTCAGTTGTGTCTCACTCTTCCTGGCCCCATTTGGGGTTCTCTTGGCAAAGATCCTAGAATGCTTGGCCGTTTCCTTCTCAGCTCATTTTTCCAGTGAGGAAACTGAGGCCAACAGGGTTACGTGACTTGCCCAGGGTCACACAGCTAATGTCTGATTCTGGATTTTAACTCGTGTGGGGAGTCTTCCCAACTCCAAAACCTCAAATTCCAGGGCTAACAAAAATCTCACTGTAGCACTCACCGGGAATGAAAAGGGTTAATTAGTACGATGATCTCTGTAAACACAATGGAAACTGACTTATATCTGAACCTTGTCTTTGTGCTTGTATTAACTCACGTCGCACTTACCCAGGTTAAGATGTCCATTATCTTCAACAGAGAGAGAGCCCATGGGGGAGAGCCTGAGCTCTGTCTCTGTCGGTGATGCCACTTGTTTACATTTGTGTTTATCATCAAGTGCTTATTTTCTTTTTCTTCTTTTATCTTTTTCTGTTTTTCTTTTCTGTTAGTATTTTTTCTTTTTCTTTTCTTTTTTCTTATTCCTGAGTGCTTCTTTTTAATTTAGCTACAGGTCAAGAGCCCCAAAAGTTTAAGACTCTGATTGATGCTAACATTTGTTTTCTTCCAGGAGAGTCTTACAGTTCCTCTGTCGCCAAAAGCTTGATGCTGGCCTTCATCGTCACAGTGATCCTGTTATTAAACAGCCAGTGGGTGAAAATCATCAGGGTTTGGGATTTAGTCTCTGTCTAACGTCTGGGAGCCTTCAGACCGCAGTGGCAGCACTGTGGTCAGGACCTGGGGCCATGATGGAGAACTTCTGCTTAGTGACACTTTTGCTATTTATTTCTGTAAAAAGGTGGTATTCAATGATCAGTCCGTTTGTTTCTAAATATCACTTGCTCAAAAGGCTGGACACCAGCCAGTTAGTTGATTTTATTTTTAGCTGCAGCAGCTCCTGGAGACTGTCCTCTAAGAGGGGCCCATCTTTGAGAGGGGGCTTGATCTGCCCCAGCGATGGTGATACGCCAGAAAAATTATAGATCCTGGAAGGGCCGAAGTCAGGAGAGCTGTTTCTGGTGGAAACCTTAGCATCCTTAAAGTG
The DNA here is from genome assembly GCF_028372415.1 of Notamacropus eugenii. Classification (NCBI taxonomy): domain Eukaryota; kingdom Metazoa; phylum Chordata; class Mammalia; order Diprotodontia; family Macropodidae; genus Notamacropus; species Notamacropus eugenii. The sequence continues at coordinate 38,995,111 of NC_092875.1, forward strand.
ACTTATGCACGGCCACACAATTGATCATTAGCAGGGTTGAGACTAGAACCCCTAACATAAGATGTAAAAAAGTCAGTCATTTAAAGAGTTAAATATGTATTCATAAACTGTAAAGTTATGCTTCTGACCAATATCCTTAAAGACCTCTTTTTATTTTCTGTCAATAAGAATGGATTTTTTTTTTGAAAATTCACTTAGGTTTATATCATTTTACTAGATGACCTGTGGTTTAAATAGGTTTTGTATATTATGAATAAAATTTTTCTTTTAAGAAATTATTCTTTTTTCCTTATTTGATATCCTGTTTATCCTGCAAAAATAACTCACATTATTCAGCGTTTTATGGTTCGCAAATGCTTTCTTTTTATTGATCTTATGAGGCAAGCAGCACAAATGTTCTTTCGTTACATTTTAAATCACATTATTTTATGATATCATATATCATATCCTATTAGAGGTCAGGGAGGTCAAGTTTGTTGTAGGATTGGATCCCAGGTCTCCTGACTCCAAATGTCACTGTACTACGAGTCCATCTGACGTCTCTCGGTGGTTCGGTGATTATCTCTATGCAGGTTGTTCCTAATGCATATGTATCTAGGCTTAGTCTTTCTCCTGAGCTGCCGTCCCAAATTGCCAATTGCTTATTCACTATTTCAAAGTGGACATATGAGACACCCGTCAAGCTCAGAATGCCCCAAACTGAACTTATTCTCCCCAAACTTCCCCCTTTGTGTTGAAGATAGCCCTGTTCTTTCAGCCTCTCAGGTTTGTCATGTTGGCTTTCCCCCTTCCCCCCAATTCCCAGCTCTCCTTCTCCCTATACAACCATCTGATCTGGTGCCAAATCTTGCCTTTCCTATTTCCAGAACATCTTTCCTACCTGGCATTTTCTTTTTCCTCACAGTTTCAGTTCAGGCCCTCAGACCCTTACCTCTCACCTGGACTACTGCAGTAGCACCAACCCCAACCCACACACTGCCCACATCCTGCCATAATGAGCTCTGGGGGGCTCCTTCTGGCACCAAAGATAAAACCAACTCTATTGAGTCTTTGAAGCCCTTCCCACTTGGCCCCAACCACTGGTCTCCTTTCCTTCTACCATCTAGCTGCATGGGCTTTCTTTTTGCTCCATCGCCCCTCCCCTCTCCCTGGGCCTCCTCTGAGACCCCTATCCTCTCCCTGCCCTGCATCCTCTTCCTGGCCCCCTTCTTCTCTGCCTGGTACTTATTTACATCCATTCTCTTTCTGCTTATTTTGTCTATACACATCTTGTCTCTCTCATGCAGAGAGCAACTCTTTGGCAGTAGGGATTATTTCCCTTTTTGTACTGGTGTTCCCAGCATCTCACCTGGTGCCTGGCACACAGTAAGGGCTTAATAAGTGCTTGTTGCTTGAAGTGACCATCTCTATAGGGCCATGTATCTGCTGCCTTATAATCAGGGCCACATATTAAGCAAGTGTCTGCCATTAGACGCTCACAGGGCAAACAAGCCAGGCTCCAAAAAGCAGCAAGACTCAGGGAGAGGCAAGAAGCAGCATGGGTCTGGCAGGTGGAGCTACCATCTACCCTCAAACCCTGATGGAGACAGCCCAGGATGTGAAGCCTCCAGCCATCTCCCTGGGAAGCACACAGTAGGGGCTTACAGCAGGTGCTGTGGAGATGCAGGCTTCTCTCTCTTTCTCCCTATCTCCTTCCCTCCCTTTCTCACTACCTTTTTTCCCTTCCTCCCTCCATCTTCCTTTCTTTTTTCCTCCTTTCCTTTGTTTCCTTCCTTTTCCCTCACTCCTTCCCTGTCTTCTTCCTTCCATTTCTTCCTCTTTCCTTCCTCCTTCCTTTCTTTCCTTCATTTCTCTCTCCTTTCTTTTCTTTCTTACCCCTTTCTTCTTCTTTCCCTTTCTCTTTCCCTCCATTCTTTCCTTTCTTCCATCCTCCCCCTCCCTCCTTTTCTTCCTTTCTCCCTTCTTCCCTCCCTTTCATCTTTTCTTCCTCCTTTCTTTCTTGGCTTATCTTTTTTTCTCCCTCCCTTTCTTCCTCACTTTCTCTTTTCCTTCCATTCCTCTCTCCTAGCAGGGGACAGGGTTTGCTTTTCTTTGTACCTTTCTTTGTATCCCCCAATGCTTACTTAGCACAGTGCCTGACATAAAAGGCACTTAATAAATGCTTGTTGGCTAGACCACCCAAAAGGATTTTCCAGTATCCATCCTAATCACAGAGGAATTTCTAGGAGATTAATTTTAAAATCACTGTTTTCAAGTCTGTCATTTCCACCAACATTAACTCTCAGTTTATCCTAAGAGAGGTTTTAGGGCTAGGGTGATGCGTCTTTGGGCTCTTTGGTGGCCTGGTTGAATTAGGTCACAGTGTGGTAGGTAGTGGGGGTGAGGGTCTAAATGTGCTACATGTGAACCCTGGAGAATATATTTAAAAATCACTACCTACATCTCCTCCATTATCTGGACAAGGGGGAGTTAAATTGATTGTAGTACATTAAAGGAGCAATGGAAAATACTTTTCACAGAAAGCTTTTGTGAGACAATGGCATCAAATAGTGGCGATTTCTCCTGAATGCTGCATAGAGGTCTGAGAAGAAAGTTTATCAACTGCCCAGTTCTGCTTGGGTAGTCTATGTTGTTATCTTTGTCTGCAGAAAGAATCATATTTATGTTTTTCCTGGTAAAATTGTAGGAGCATAAGATTTAACATCTTAAGGGACCATAGAGACTACATTCCAGCCCTATTATTTCCCCCCTCTTTTTTTTTTTGGAAATTAACATAACTTTCACTTGCAAATCTATTTTTTCTAACATTGATTCCAGTTTTCTTGTAAGAAAAAATAATAAAAAAAATACCAAGAGGAACACACCTGGATTTAATAAGGTATGCAATGTTCTATGATCCAGGGGTGGGGAACCTACTGTACCCATAGCCCTATGCAAAGAGAGGAAAGCAATCAATCGACCTCTCAGGCCACCACTTCCCCACATGTATTGTCTTCCCTATTAAAGTGTAAGATCATTAAGGGCAGGGACTATCCTACCTGCTTGTGTTTGCTATCTCTATAGCTTGGCCCAGTGCCTGGAACATAGGAAGTGTTTAATAAGTACTTTTATTCATTCACTCACTCATTCATTCATTCATTCATTCATTTATTCATTCATTCATTCATTGTTGGTTGGTTAGGTCTTCTCTAGGACCAAGCTCGGTTATTATGATAACACAATTAAGTTTCAATTTTTTTGTACTTTCTTTTTACATTGTTGCAATCATTGTGTATATTGTTTCCCTGCTTACTTCACTCTGTCAAATACCAACTCTTAATTAATTCTCACCACTTCTAAGCACGTAGTAATATTCTATTACCTTCACATAGGAAAATTTACTTAGCCATTCTACTTTCAGTTCTTTGCTATCCCCCAAACCACTGCTATGATGATTTTTCTCTGACCTTCTAGGGGTATAAGTATAGTATAGGGCCCTCTGGGTCAATTCTAACACTTTTAGTCACTTTCTTATCATAATTCCAAATTTCTTCATGGTTTGGGCCAATTCACAGCTCCACCAACAGGGTATTAGTGTGCCTGTCTTTCCAAAGCTCCTCCAACACCTTTTGTTGCCAATTTGCTGCCTGCAACCCTTTACATTTCCTACAAATAAGGAATCCAGGGCCAAGGTAAAAGGTACGAATAGCCGGGGAAGGATTCGAATTCAGTACTTCTGACACCAGTAGTAGTACGCTTTACAGGACTTTGTCCCACCCCACCGCACCCCACCGCACCCCACCGCATCCCTGCCCACACCAATCTTTCACAGTAATTGATGGTTGTTCAAATTCCTAGGTAACAGAATGAGCTTAACAAGTTTTGAACTTGAGTTCACTTAGTTTCCTCCGCTTTCTAAAGAAAATAAGTCCCCGGGCGTTAGACAACGCTCGGGGTCTCCTGCTAGGACTCGCCTCGGGCTCCTGCTTTTTTTTCCTCTGTTAGTGAAAGAAACCAGAGACGCGAGACCAAAGTACAGAGAACTCCCGTTTGCCCATCTTGGTTCAGGAACTTCACTAAAACGATCGTGGCCCGTACGGGGATCGAACCCGCGACCTTGGCGTTATTAGCACCACGCTCTAACCAACTGAGCTAACCGGCCCTGCGGGACTGCGTTCGCAGAAGTCCTTTAGAGCTGTGGATCGTGGGTGATCCGGGCGGGGCCGAGCCCACAGCCCATTGGGCGCCGCGGGCTCGGGGGCTGGGCGGGGCTGGGGGACCCGGGCTGGGCTGGATCAGCCTCCCGGACAGACCCCGCTCTCCGGCTCCGGCCCCCCGGGGGCCGCCTCCGCGGGTGTTTCGGGAGCCCTTCGGGGGTTATTTAAGAAAAATCGAAACTTCCAAAGTTTGTTCCAAACTTAGGCAGCAGGTTTGCTCCCCGACGCCTTCCCGCCGGGGTCACCGGGCTGTGCACACCGTAGGCGCTTAATCCATGCCTGCCCCGGTGAGTCTGTGTACGTGAGGCTCTCGAGGGCACGAGCTCGCTTTTTTGGGGGCCCTGGCCCCACTTGCCGCTAGGCAGCAGTCACTCAATAAAGGTTGGGGGAGTGAATGTTGTGTCCCGCCCCTGCCCCCCCCATGAAGGGAGGGCTTTAACAAAGTAACCTTTCCTGCACGTGGGGCCCAGGAAGGAGGCTGCTTTCTCCCCACAGGACGTGAGCCCCGGGGCCGGACTCCTCCTAGCGAGGGGGTGGGGGGGGCGGCGCTCCCCGTTCTACCTCCGTGTGCGTCCTGCTGTCCAGCCCCTCCTCGGCCCATCAGACCTTTATTAGGCACCGGATTAGTAAGTCTACTTAATAGATTTTTCGAGAAGGGAGTCTCCCCCCCCCCCAATTTGGGGGTAAGCTCCCCGAGGGCAGGGACCGTTGTGTGTGTTTTGTCCCTGCCTCCCCCAGCACAAGTAGGCGCTTAATAAATGCACGCGGGTTTCGACTCGAACCCACGGCCGCTGGCGGGACGGACCGGACAGCTCCCGGGCAATTCCGTCCCGGACGCCGGGGCTCGCGCTCTCCGCTCGGGGCAGTCAGGATCCCGGGCTGGGCCGGCTCCGCCCACCGGCCGCGGGAAGGGGGTGGGGCCGGCCCCGGCCTCCCGGCCCCCTCCTCCTCCCGCCCGCTCTTTCCCAGGGTTTGCTGCCTCTTGGCCCTCCTCCAACCCGCCCCGCCCCGCCTCGCCGCAGGGAAGGGGGCGGGCACGCCAGCTCTGGGCATGACGTCAGCCGGCCCGGCCCCAAGGGGACCCGGAAGCGGAACCGGCGGTAGCCGCGGGAGGCGGGGCCAAGCTGCCCGCTCAGGAGGCCCGACTGGCGAGCGGACTGCTGTGAGGCGGGGCGCCCACGGAGAGCGAGCCGCGGGTTCATGGTGCGAGGCCGCCGCGGGAGAAGCGCCGGGCTGAGAGCGAGCGCCGCCGGGCCATGGGCTCCCTGTTCCGCAGCGAGGCCATGTGCCTGGCGCAGCTCTTCCTGCAGTCCGGCACGGCCTACGAGTGTCTGAGCGCCCTCGGAGAGAGGGGCCTGGCCCAGTTTCGGGATGTGAGTAGCCCGGGCCGGGGGGCGGGGCAGAGAGGAGGTGTTCCGGCGAGCGCAGGCCCGGTGAGGCTGGGGTCTTCCGGGGCCTCTGGCTCCTCCTCTGCGGAGGGAGGGGGCGGACCGCCGCTGTCTTTGCTTTTTTAAAGGGAGGGGCAGGGCTGGACCAGATCGGTGCCGGTGAGGCTGTGACCTCCCTGGACTTCGATTTCTCTTTTTGTAAAGTGAGGGGGAACTCGATCTATGGTCTTCCTGGGCCTCGGTGCCCTCCTCTGTAGAGCGAAGTCCAGGAGCCGCGGGGGGCGCTCACCCCCCCTTCCGCGACTGGACAGCCCCCTTTCCCCCCCACCCCACCGACTCGCAGCCCAGAGGAGCACCTGCCTCAGGACAGGGCTCTCCAGGCCCCCTCTTCACTTCGCAGCCCTTGTCCTCCGCATTGGACAGACTCTGAGAATTGGAGAAGGGCGTCCACAGCGCTTTACTGTGCTCGTTTGTGAAGGGAGGGAAGGAGGCGACCTGGATGGGTGCTGTCACTGGGGCTAACTCCGAGGGCACCAACTGCTCACTCACCTCGTTTTACAGCTGAAGAAATAGAGGCTGCACCTGCTGGGAAGTGACTCCGCCCATACATGGGCGTCTAGACAGCCACGCCTTACTTGGGTTTCTGTCTTATTGGTAACATTGTAGCCGCTCTCTGGATGCCCATGGTTTTTTTTCTGTCCTGATACTTACAAAAGTTTCCAGTGTACAGAGCTCTGAACTAGGTATTTGGTAATCTGTCCAAATTCTGCGGGTTTTTAGGGTGTTTATTCTTCTGTAATAATAGCAGCCACTGTTCCTATTGGGCTTTGCAGAGTCCCATCAGCCCTGTGATACTAGTACAAATATAGTTACCTTCATTTTCGAGGAAGGAACTCGAGCATCAGGAAGGATGCCTGTCTAATGAATGATAAGTTCGTTTTCTCTGAGGCTCCACTTCCATCTCCAGGTCACTTAGCCCTTAAGTGGCAGGATCAACACTGGAACACAGGGCTTCCCATTGTTTTCGTTATCTCTTAGCTCTAAGATCCCCAGATTGGACTAAATGACCTCTGATAGCTCATGGCCTACTGCTTTGTGCCAGTTCCGCCTAGTTCCTGTTATAAACTTGAGTTATCGCAAAACCTTTGTTAATTAATTAGGACAAGGCTTTTCCTGGTTTCAAGTAGTTAGGGACCATTTTAGAACATTTTAGGGACAAGTGTCATCAGTCAACCCAAGTGGCCCTGTGAAAAAAGATGTTTTCCTAGCACTGTGTCATGGTGGACCTACCAGGATGAGGAGCCTGCAAAATGTATCCCTAGGTAATTGAATGAATTGATCAGTGGCATAAAGTTTTGTAGTATTTGTGCATTTAAATATTGGAGAATGTTATGATTGAAAAGCTGCTGTTTATGTCCACTCACAATTTCTTGGTAATAAAATGACACCCACAGTTGAATATTTTTGAATTTTGTAAATGTTTATAGAACTTACAAGATTTTATAAAATTAGATAGAATTTTATAAATCCTGGAGGGCTTATATCCAATTTGTCTTATTGTTTTACTAAATTATTTAAATATGACTTAATAAGAGGTAGAGGCTAGGAGACAGCTGTTTTTTTATTGTTTGGAACTAGAATTTTATTTGTCAAAAGACTGTTCCTGCTCGCTCCAGTTTTGGCAGAAAAGTGATAAAGCTTTTGAAAAAGCATTAATAGCTTCAGAGCCAAACTCACGATTATATAATTTGGGTCATAGATCATTTCTACCTATGAACTCAAAGGCTGAATGGAAATTGATAAATGCTGCAAAAAGGCCTGTGTGTTTAAGTGTTATCTCAGAAAACAAATATAGCCCTATCAGTATTAGAATAGTTGTGGTTAATCATAAGAATATTAGCTCATAGTTCTATACAAAGCTCCTTCTACAGCCTGCTTGCCTTTCTTGCAAGAAATTAGACTTTGAGAATGAAAAATGTCATTTGACAGAGATGAGTTGATAAAAATCCTGTGTGACCTCTGAGGTCTTTTTCAGTCCTAGATCTGTAATCTTATTAACTGAACTGTGGTGTGTTGGAGTATTTTTTTTAACCAGTTATTCCTTTTTATGATTTTCCATAAAATAGGAATGATATGAAAGTTAAAGTCTGCTAACATCAAGATAAGATTTGAAGATGTATAGGTTTGTCTCAGTGAAAAGCAGCATTCTGGATAGCCAGCATTGACTATATTTCCTCAAACTCTTATTCTTTTGCTTTTAAAAGAATAAATTGTTTTAGGAATTCAGAGATTTGAAATAGTTGCCTGAACATGTAATTTTAAAAAACAAATGTGAAGCCAGGAATCATAGCAGAAGTGGAATTGAAACAGTTACTTTTAAAAGTGATAAAGCAAGAGACCTTGAAGCTGGATAATTATCTGTTTGTACTTCGATTTCTGGAAGCATTTTCTCCTTTACCTGGAGCAGTCATTGTCTAGTTAGAGGGTAGGATGATGGATAGATTGAGAAGAGCGTTGGTCTTGGAGTTAGAAGGCTTTGACTGAAGTTTTGAGTACAAATTTTAATTTTGGTATAATCCTGGAAAAATCACTTAGAATTGTACAATTATAGATTCGGAAATAGAAAGTTCTATAAAGACCATGTAGTTCACCCTGTTCATTTTAGAGAGGCAACTCAGTGGAAGTGGATAGAGAGCTGGATTTGTAGTTGGGAAGACCTGAGTTCAAATGTGACTTTGGTTGTTTACTAGCCAGATAATCCTGGGCAGAGTCACTCAGTTTCAAAGCCTTCATTTCTTCTTTTGCAAAATGGGCATAATAACAGCTTCTCTCACTCAGGGTTATTGAAGATCAAATAAGGTAATGTGTGTAAAGTAATTTGTAAACCTGCTATATACATGCTAGCTATTACTACTACTATTATTGACACTCTAGATGGGACTCAGAAAGGGACAAGTAACTGGTCCCTGAACTCCAGCATCCTCATTTGTAAACGGAAATGAAAATAATAGGTGGCATTATGCCTGGTGTAGTGGGTAGAGCGTCTGATGGATCTAACCCATGATAATAGTGTGACCCTGGATAAGTCACTTACCTTCTCAGGGCCTCAGGGAAGTTACCTGTGAGGTGTAACTGATTCAGCTGATGGATTTTTCCATGTCGACCTCCCTTAAAATCACCAAAAAAAAATTTAGCCTTGCAAGCATTTTGCATCCTCTCTTTTCATTCAGTTCTTACAGTGACCCTGTGAGGCAGGTTCTGTGTATATTATTATCTTCATCTTATAGGTGAGAAAACAGATTCAGAGAAGTTGCAGTTGTTAACAAAGCTACGGAATGTGAGGCCAAGCTTAGTGGTCAGGTTTCTCTTGACTCTAAACCCACTTATTATTTCACCCCATATTACTTCTTACTTTTTTTAAAATATATTTTTTTTGAATAACAGGCATTTATTCCATTCTTTCCTCCCATCCCCATCCTCACCCTCCTTATTGGGGGGAGGAGGGAATCTCATAACAAATATTGCAGACAGGCCAGACAAATACCCGCATTGGCCGTGTTGAAACATTTCTGCTCCTCTTCTTACACAATGGTTGTGAGGAGCTGCTTCCCAAACCCCAAGGTATATATAATTGTGAGCAGCTGCTGTTACTTTTTTGGACGGATGGGAGAGCACTCTTTCAGTCCATGCAGTGAATTGGGTGTTTTAATGACTTTTTTTTTTCCTTCTTCCCCTTAGCTCAACCAAAATGTAAGCGCCTTTCAGAGAAAATTTGTTGGGGAGGTGAAACGGTGTGAAGAACTAGAACGAATATTGGGTAAGTTTTCATCTCATTTAAGTAAACAATGTTATGAAGACAGAGATGAGAGGAAGGCTGAGGGAATGGTGCCTTGGGGAGTCCACTGTCATGTGCATTTATTTTCAGTTTTAAAACAGTACCATCCTGATGTCATTGAGAGTGTTGTGGTCAGGTGTGAGCATTCATTGCCTTTTGATTCTTTGTTCAGAGAAATTCCTGGCAGTTTTGCTGGAAGTAGCTTCTCCACAGTGGAGCCAAAGAACCCAAGATATCTACTGTGATAACTTTAATTTTTTATTTTGACACATTCCAACAATCGCACAGGCCAGGCCTCTCTTCCAAAGTACTTTCCCCTGAAAACACTGAATCACTTAAAAAGTTGTTGCAACTGGTGACACTTCCCTTCGGATTGGTGAACAGAAATCAGGATATGTGTTTTAACCATAGCAGCTTGGTACCACCTTTGTTCATTACGTTATATGGGGATGATGAGCTGTTGAAATATGGGAGAAGTTCGGCACCTAATGTACCAAGGGCTGAGCAGATGAGGTTCTGTAAAGACCATCATGCGAGAGTCAGTATGGCCTGCCCTCATGAAACTTATAGTCTCGTAGAAGACTGACAAGACACAGATGTCTGATGGAAATTAGTACATAATCTTGTGATGCATTTTATGCCTTAGATACAAAACCAAGTCAGAGGGGTCTTTGCTGTTGGAGTGGGGGAGAAGAGGGAGAAGGGGAGAGATAGGGAACCTTCCTTGGAGAGAGTGATATTTAACTTGAACCAGATGCGTATTGTGTCTGAGTACATACTGGTATGTCTGTTTAATGCCTATTTTCTGGATTTAAAAATAGGACCAAGCTATCTGACAGGACTCTGAGAGAAATTCATCCTTTGGGGATTTAGATTTTTTTGGCTCAACAAAGAAGCCTTGGGTATAAAAATGTTCTGATTGACCACTTAAATATGTGAGTGTTGTATTTTATAAATTTAAACATTGAATTTGTCTGATACCATTCCTTTGATTCCTCCAGCATATTTAGTGCAAGAAATTAAAAGAGCTGATATTCCCCTTCCTGATGGAGATACCAGTCCTCCGGCCCCACCTTTTAAACAAGCTTTGGAAATGCAGGTAATTTTTCCAAATTAGATTATTGAATTTAATTCTCTTGAGTTTTTTCATATCCCATGATAAATTAGAAAAAGTACATTACAAGGCAGTTCTTACGCATTTGCTTACAGGTCAGTTTTTCCTTTTCCACCGAGCACACTTCAGCTGCTTTTCTTTTTATTTTCAGAGTATGATCTTTTTATTTTTTATAGGTTCTTGAATAATATTTTTTCTTTTATTTCCAATTACATGTAAAAACAATTTTTAACATTTGATATTCTTTATAAATTTTGAGTTCCAAATTTTCTCCCCTCCTTCTTCCCTGAGACACAAGCAGTTTGATATGGGTTATATGTGTGCATTCATGCAAGACATATTTCTTATTAGTCATGTTGTTAAAAAATTCATCGTTTTAAAAAGATACTGACCAAGAGAAAACAAGTGAGGAAAGTGAAAAGTCGTATTCTTGGTCTGCATTCAGACTTCTTCAGTTCTTTCTCTGGAGGTGGATAGCATTTTTCATCATGAGTCCTTTGGAATTGTCTTGGATCATTGCGTTGCTGAGAAGAGCTAAGTCACTCACAGTCGGTCATCGAACAGTGTTGCTGTTACTGTGTACAATGTTTTCTTGGCTCTGTTTACTTCACTGCATCATTTCATGTAAGTCTAAGTTTTTCTGAAAACATCCTATTCCTCATTTCTTATAGCACAATAGTGTTTCTTTTCTTTTTCTTATTTATTATTGTGTACCACAGTTTGTTCAACCGTTCCCAATCGATTGGCATCCCTTCAATTTCCAGTTCTTTGCCACTTCAAAAAGCGCTGCCGTAAATATTTTTGTGCATGTAGGTCCTTTTTTTAAAAAAAATCTCTTTGGGATACAGACCTAGTAGTGGTATTGCTGGATCAAATTGCTCACCAAAATGGTTGAAGTAGTTCAAAAGTCCACCAGCAGTGAATTAGAGTCCCAGTTTTCTCAGATCCTTTCCAACTTTTAATTGACATTTTCCTTTTCCATCACATTAACCAATTTGATAGATGTAAGGTGGTAGCTCAGAGTTGTTTTAATTTGCATTTCTTTAATCAGTAGTGATTTAGAGCATTTTTCATACGACTAGAGATAGCTTTATTTCTTCATCTGAAAACTGCCTATTCATATGTTTTGACATTTATCATTTGGGGAATGACTTGTATTCTTATGAATTTGAGCTGGTTCTCTATATATTTGAGAAATGAGGTTTTTATCAGAGATATTTGTTGTACATTTTTTTTCTCAGTTTCTGCCTTCCTTCTATTCTTGGCTTCGTTGGTTTTATTTGTGCAAAATCTTTTTTTAATTATTACAATCAGAATCATCCATTGTACGTCTCATAATGCTCTCTGTCTCTTTTTGGTTCTAAATTCTTCCCTTATCCATATACCTGACAGATTAACTGTGCCATGCTCTACTACTTTGCTTATGTCACCCTTTATTTATAAGTCATGTACACCTTTGAGATTATCTTGGTATATGGTGTGAGATGTTGGTCTATCTGCCAAATTGTTTGCTAGTTCTCCCAGCTGTTTTTGTCAAATAGTGAGTTCTTGTCTCAAAAACTTGGATCTTTGGGATAGATTACTGTGGTCATTTTACTACTGTGTGTTGTGTACCTAATCTGTTCCACTGATCCACCACTCTTGTTTCTCAGCCAATAACAGATTGTTTTGATGATTACTGCTTTATCATACAATTTGAGATCTGGTGTGTCCAGGCCACCTTCCTTCACTTTCTTTTTTCGTAATTCACTTGATGTTCTTGACCTTTTGTTCTCCCAGATGAATTTTGTAATTATGTTTTCTAGCGCTATAAAATAATTTTTTGAAAGTTTGATTGGTATGGTCCTGAATAAGTAATTTAGGTAGAATTGTCATTTTTATTATATTGGCCCACTCTACCCATGAGCAATTAATATTATTCCAGTTTACATCTGACTTTATTTGTGTGAAAAGTGTTTTGTGATTGTGTTGACATAGTTTCTGTGTTTGTCTTGGCAGCTAGACTCCCAGGTATTTTATATTATCTGCAGTTACTTTAAATGAAATTTCTCTTTCTATTTCTCGCTATTGGATTTTGTTGGTAATATATAGAGATGCTCATGATTTATGTCAGTCTGTTTCATATTCTGCAACTTTGCTAAAGTTGTTTATTGTTTCAACTAGTTTTTTAGTTGATTCCCCAGGATTCTCTAAGTATATCATCTTATTATCTGCAAAAAGTTGATAGTTTTCTTTCCTCATTGCCTGTTCTAATTCCTTAAGTTTCTTTTTCTTCTCTTATTCTGTAGCTAGAATTTCTAGTAATAATAGTGGTGAGAGTAGGCATCCTTATGTTAACCTGTACAAAATCTTCGACCAACTAGGTGGTCAGTAAATAAAATGAGGCATTTATTTAGGGTCAAGGAATTGCAGTTCTGTACAGTGCACTGCCTTTTCAGGCAGGGATGCCCAGAGAGGGGAGTTACTGCAGGGGCTTTCTTGAGGAGGGGTGACTAGGTAGGTAGTGGAACCACAGGTCTCCAGTTGTTTACTCTATAGCCACATAGTTATGTAGATGTAAGGCGTGGGGCATGTAGCCATCAAAAGGGAACAGTCCAGTGCAGGGTGTGGCATCTTTCTGGAAAAGAAAATGCAGGACCAATATAAGTCTCTTCTAGCCAACAGAGGCAGGCTGCTGGCCTGGCTGTGAGCTGGGGTCACCTGGAGGGTAGTAAAATGAGGTAGAGATGGGACTGCAGGAAGGGAAGGTGTTGAAGGAGTCCAGAGAGAAGTCAAAGAAATGTCCTTGGAGCTGTCTCTGCCCAGGAGGAGGGGGGTTGGGGTGGTTAGAAGCTGCTTTCAATAGAGCAGGGCAGGGGCCCAGAGTTCCCAGGAGTTGTTACTTATTTGCTTCACCCCTGACCTTATTGGGAAGGCTTCTAGATTACGCTCTCTGCAGATAATGCTTGCTGATGCTTTTAGATAGTTACTACTTATTTTCAGGAAAGCTCCATTTATTCCTATACTTTCTAGTGTTTTTCATAGGAATGGGTGTTGTGTTTGGTCAAAAGCTTTTTCTACATCCATTGAGATAATCATATGATTTCTGTTGGTTTTGTTATTGATATAGTCAGCTATGCTGATAGTTTTCCTAATATTGAATTAGCCCTGTATTCCTGGTATAAATCTCACCTGGTTATACTGTATGATCTTTGTGATATCTCTTTGCTAGTTCTGCAGCTTTTCTCACTTACCATCTGGTGTGTGCTCAAGTAATGCCTACAGATTTAAATATTGACATGATCCAAAGAGAATTAGGTCCTTACATTCCAAAGTTCATCATTCATGCCACAGCATTCCTCCGTTAGTGTAGGGAGCTGAGGGAGATTTGTCAGTGAACCCAGAAGCATTTATTTACTAAGCCCTTACTATGTGCCAGGCACTGATAAGTCTGCCTTATCAGGGAACTCAGAGGAAACATGGACAGAAATGGTTATGTCCATTTTAAGTGCTGAGTAGATGGCAAGTGGCCTCAGAGGGAAGACATGAGCAGCTGGAGGGCACAGGAAGTTTGCATTTGGAGCTGACGTGGAGCCAAGGAACCTCAGAGGTGGTGACGGGGGAGAGCTTTCAGCATCCTCAAGGGCTCGTCTTTGGTGTACTATCTTCCTTTTGCAAGTGGTTTAGAAATCACAATACTTTTCTAGAGCCCAGGATGAAGATGATAAATGATGGTGGTTTGGAATTCAAGAGAATTCACTGTCCTTTAGTTCAGTTTAGGCTGCCTGGGGGCTTCAGTGTTCAGCTTGGAGGGAAGCCGATGTGGTTCTTTATTCAGCAGCACATTGTTAGCTGCCATGTCTGTGCTCTAATGATTTTAGAATTCACTGGATTGGCAATTAGGTTTCAGTTTTTTCTTTGTTTGGAAAGCAGTTACCTTTTACTGCTCCATTTTATCATGGCTACAGTGAATCACTAGAGCACTAAGAGTACCGGATGCATAAGGAATGTCAGGCAGTGTTATGCAGAACAAAATAGTAATCCTTAAGAAAAAGATTTGTTCTGTAAAACTTGGAACTCAAAAGGCTGCACTGGAGGCTGCAGGTTTCTCATCTCTCTGGAAAGAGCCTGTGACCAGCCTGATTCTGATGCCAAACACCTGCCCCTGACACGGACTACCTGTTTGACTTGGGGCAAGTCACCTTATCACCTCATGTCTCAGTTTCCACATCTTTAAAGTGACAGAGTGGGCTTCAGAGCTCCCTTCAGGCTCTAGATTTATGGTCATGTGACTTAGGGATTATATAATTGTGTGGAAGAGTATCTTCACCAAACTTATGGGTAATGGCTGTAATGTTAGTAATAACTGAATGCTGATTACCATTTATGGAGAATATCTGTGAATGGTCGTGTCAGTAAGAATGTAAGGTAAGTAAATTCAGGAGTTTGTTTTGCAGTGTTCTTCTGGAATTTAATGCTTAAAAATTTTCAAACAGTTCTTACTATGTTTCTGATTCTGCAAAACAAGCTTATTTCTATCAGTAGTTTGTAATCTCCCTGGTGCAGTTTTGAGTGGATTCAAAAGTGTAGAAACATTGTTGAGTATAGGCTGAGAAATATAAATAGGATTGTCTTTGTTTTTTTCTGTATTTGAAATGAAAGGAAAAGTGAAGTATTGAAAGAGGAATCTAGCTTGTTCTAAGTAGTTCTTAGAAGCAGTAGAAAGAAAAACTCCACATATAATTAGGAAGCTTGGGATCAGGGCACAGCTAGTCATCCTTGTATATTAAAGTGATGTATTAAAGAGTGCCAGTCAGCTGAACTGACTTCATGAGAGCAATAAATAGTTTCATTAACTAAGTGAATAGGAAAGAAGTGTTGACTCCGAAATATTTCCATAGACAGACAGACAGACAGACAGTCAACAAGTATTTCTCAAATACCTATTGTGCACCAGGCACTGTGGAAGCACAGAGTGGAGGGGAGTAAAGTGTAAGGATACTGGAAAGGTAGGAAGGGGCCAGGTTAAGGAGCAATGGGATGGGGTGATGTGGCCAGACCTGGGCTGTTAACAGAAATGGAAATAATTTAATTTTCATCTTTGTTTCTAGGAACAGTTACAGAAACTGGAGGTTGAATTGAGAGAAGTCACCAAGAACAAAGAAAAATTGAGGAAAAACTTGCTAGAGCTGATTGAGTATACGCACATGTTAAGAGTGACCAAAACCTTTGTTAAAAGGAATATAGAGGTACTGAATTCAATTCTCTGGGCCAGGTGATGGGGTTTCAAAGACAAAGAATAAAGCAGTTCCTGCCTGTCCTCAGCGCTAGGCACAGGTCTTTTTAGAAAACTGATTCAGAATATGAAAACTGTTAACAAAATTTTGCAAGAGATCGGTGGTCACTTGCTAAGATAGTTCTTGAGATCTTAGTAAACATTTGAATTGAAATTTGAAATGAACTTTTTTTCCTGTTTGAATTTATTCAGTTTTCCGATACGTGTTTAGCAGATATAAAGGAGGAACAAAACATCATTTGAGGAAATCTATTTCTTGATGTTAGAAAAAGTGGTACATGGTGGATATTTAATGCTTTCTGTTCAGTTGTGCTAAGATGAACACCACACTGAATCTCATTTCATACCAAAAAGTTTATCTTGTTCATGTTTGTATACTTATCTCATGTGCTTTGTAGCAAATAAAAAGACCTGATTAAGAGATTCATGTATTCTAAACTAATTTCATTTTCATTAAAGAATAGTTTGGTCACTTATGTTAAAAGTAATTCCAGCATAGGTTGTTAGGACAAACTGAAATCTGACTTTTTTTATTACAGTTGACCTAGTGGAGCTGACAGGTGAGATTGGTTAATGTTTGCTTTTTCAGCAGACACCTGCTGAGTTGTACCTCAAAAATGGGTTGTGATACTTGCAGCTGTGCCTAAAATGCTTTCTGTGATGCCCTAAAAACTTGTTTGATAGCCTGACATAAGACAGTTTCCATGGTGAGGTGACAGAGTAATAATGGATAGGATGCTGAGCTCGGAGCCCAAATAGACCTCAGAAGTGGCCATTGTGGACATATCTTTCAAGTGCTCCAAGTCGGAATTCCCCCAACTATAAAATGGGGTTAATCACACTCACAGCCCCTCCCTCACAGGGTTGTTGGGAAGCTCAGATGAGCTAACGTAAGTGTGACTCTTTGCAGTCCATGAAGTGAAGCTATATTCATCCTGGGTTCAAGTCCTGCCCGTGCCTTATTGGCTGTGTTCATAAGAGCAAGTCACGTCACCTCTCAGAGTCAGTTAGTAAGCATTTTAAGTGTATCATGTCCTGGACCAGGTGTTGGAGATACAGAGACAGAGATGAAACAATTCCCACCCTCAAGGAGTTTACTTTCTATTAGAGGAAATAACATTTGCACCTGTAATATGTACAAGATATACACAAAATCCATGCAAGACACATTGGGGAAGAGAGGGCAGCCCCCTAAGACTGAGTTAAACTGATGAATTACGAATCTGCATCAGTGAAAGGATTTTTTATGCTGGAAGTCCTCCACATCAGTGAAATAACTGACCAGAATTGTGAGTCAGATGTCTGCAAGTGGTGTTTTTGTTTGTCTCTTTGTAGTTTGAGCCCAGTTATGAAGAATTTCCTTCTTTAGAAAAGGATTCTTTGTTGGACTACAACTGTATGCAGAGGCTGGGAGCAAAATTGGGGTAGGTGGCACTTAGGATCGGGGTTCTTGAAAAGCTGAAATGGGTGCCATGTAATATTAAGTACCATTTAAAAGCAGTGATTAATTAAATGAAGTGAATATATTTAAGAAAACATTGCAGTATTTTGTGCTTTTATTACGTGTTTAATTGAGTAACGTTTGTTGCTTTTTATCATTTAATAAAGTAAATTAGGAGATACCAGTTTCCTTACGTATTTATATCCAGGCTGTATTTTGTCTTCTGTGCTTTCTTCTGTTTGTTTATTCACTAAGCATTTTTGTCTTCTCCACAGTTGTAGCAGCTCACATTCTAATATTTCCTTATTTCTAGATGTATTTTTTTTGTTGTTTAAATCATTGACCTGTGTGGAATTTACTTGGGTGTAAGTTAGGGACTGCAGCTCTGATACCATTTTTAGCCATGCTGTCATCCAGTTTTCCAGACATTTATTGAGTAACAGCTTCATTTTGTTGATATCGGATTAATCAAATACCAGTTTCTTATAGGTTTTTGGTTCTTATTGTAGGAGATGGAATCTGTTTCTCTGTTCTTTTTACCTACTTTTTACCTAAATTTTGATCATTATAGTGTAATTTGAATCTAGAAATACAAATTCCCCTTCATTCTTTTCCCCCATAATTTGTCTCAAAATTCTTGTAATCTTTGTTCTTTCCTGTAAATTTTTTTTCGATTTCTTATTCAGTGAAATGTCTCATGAATATTTTATGTAGTATAACGGATATGTATAGTCTGTTACTGCACCAGAACTTGACTGCTAGGTCTTGACCAAGCCATGATGAAGTTCTGAAGTAGAACATTAGGAAAGGGTGAATCTCAAAGTTCTCTTGAAGAAATGAGCCTGTGTGATTGATTCTTTATGCTAGCAAAATGACCCCAGGACTCCTTTCATCAGTGTTCCATAGGTGTACAACACTCAATCAGAGCCAAAGTTATGTTATGTGGTTCAGGGATGTTGTCATTAATTATCCCATGACAGTTTGATAATGCCTGGTATTTCAGCTGTTCAGTAATTTAACTGTTCTGCTAAGTAATAGTTCTATTTTGTTTCCTAGATTTGTGTCTGGTTTAATTCACCAAGCAAAAGTTGAAGCATTTGAAAAAATGTTGTGGAGGGTGTGTAAAGGGTATACCATTGTGACCCATGCCGAGCTGGATGAGTGCCTTGAGGATCCTGAGACGGTGAGGGAATGTTGTTGTCTTTTCTCCTGTCTGTATTTTCCAGATGTAAATATGTGAATGGCTGTATTTCATGACTATATTCAGAACTATATATAATGGAAGACTTGGCTCTTCTTGCCTGCCTCTTCTTCCTCACTCTCCCTTATTGGTTTATTGGTCTTCTCCTGTCAAAGTTGCAGCGTAACAGTCCAAAGGATCAGAGCGCTAGAACCAGGAGGGTCCTTAGAGGCCATTTAATCCAACCTTATTTTATTATGATTTAAAATTTTTTTTTATTCTCAACTTAGACACCAAACCAATAACATTTCCCTACACATAGCAGAGCTTTAAGAGGTGTGTATATGAAAACTTGAATTTCCACTTATACAATTGGATTTTTTAAAGAAAAGCTTGTAATTCTATACATTGCCTTCATGTTTCCTTCTGTTCTGTGCATTTAAAAAAAAAGGTGCCACGGCCCTCTTCTTTTTTTGTATCACTGTTACTAGCCCCTCTCTCTACCTCAGCGTCCCTCTGTCCATAGTTTAAAACTTTAGAAAGGAAGAGAAGAGAAAAACCATCCCTGTTACAGATAAATATAGTTACTCAAAACAGATCCATAGTCAAATTAACAAGCATATCTTAAGTGCTGTCTTTGTGCCAGATACTGTTTGAAGTTCTGGGATTACAAAGAAAGGCAAAAAAGAGTCCTTGCTGGCAAGGAGTGAACAGCTTAATGGGAGTAAGAGCATGCAAGCAACTGTGTTTAGATAAGATGTGTACAGAGTAAGTTGGAGATATAAGATGTGTACAGAGTAAGTTGGAGATAACAGAATGGGGAAGGGAATGGCAGAGCACTGCAGTGTATGGAGTCACAGAGTTGGACTGAGCAGCCAGAAGAAATCAGCTGAGAGGAGATTGAGAAAGACTTCTTGTAGGTAGGCTATTATCTGAGACTTGAAGGAAACAGGAATTTCAGGAGACTGAAATGAGGAGGGAGAAATTTCAGGGCATGGAGTGTAGCCAATGAAAATGCCTGGAGGCAGGGGATGGGGTTGGACGGAGCTAGAAGGCCTGTGTTGCGGGGTCAGGGGAAGGGATATGTGTAAGAAGATGAAAGGGTAGTGCGGGGCTAGTTTATGGAAGACTTTTAAAGCCAAACAGAGGACTTTATATTTCTCTCTCTCTCGCACACAGACACACACACACACTCTCACTCTCACACTCACACATTTTCTGTCTCTGTTTCTCTCTCTCCCTCCCTCTCTTTCTCTCTCTCCTGTCTTTCTGTTTCTGTCTCTGTCTCTCACTCTGACCATGTATGGCTCTTTTTTATACCTTGAGTCCATCAGTTCTCAGTCAGAAGATGGGTAATATGTTTCATATTAGTCCTTTGAGGATAAGGTTGGTCATTACGCTGATCAGACTTATGAGTTCTTAAATCTTTCAGAGTTGCTTTTCATTATGGTATTGTTGTCTTTGTGTAAATTTTTCTTGTTGTGTTGATTTTATTCTGTATAATTTCTTAATATTCAGGCTTCTCTGAAAAAGTTTTTTTAAATCATTTCTTACAGTACAGTAACATTCCACGATGTTCATATCACAGTTTGTTCAGCCATTCTCTAATTGGTAGACAGCTTCTTAGATCCTAGCTCTTTTCTTTTTTTTTTTTTTTAACTTTTAATATGTTTTTCAATATCAGAAAATTTGTTTTTATTGTGATTTTTCCCTCATTGTATTATCTTCCTTTTTAACCCTCTTCCTTTTCCCTAATGGTACTTGGTTGTCTGTTGAGTTTAGTTATTTCTGTGTCAAATTGTTTGTCTGAGTTCAACTCTCGTTTGTCTGTTTCATGTAAGAGTGAGACCAATTTGATGCCTACTTCCCCTTTCCCTTCACCCATATGTATTTACTCTTTTCATGTACCCTAATTATGGAAAATAGTTTCCATTGGAATCAGTTAACTTCTTCCTTCTTTCTACACTAACATAATCCTTTTACACTTCCTCTTCCCCTCTTAAAATTCTCAGACCAGAACCATTTTCTCCTCTTTCCCCATTTTTCTTATTTAACTCCTTTCGTGCCCTTTGAGGACATATTAGGGTTTTAGAGGGACACTTCTTTCTTCTCTCACTATTAGAATGTTAGCACTTCGTCATCTTACTGCTCTTTCTATTTGCTTATATGAATTTCCCCTTCTATGCGTCTGTGGAGTCTTGTATTTGTATTTCAGAGTTCCTACTCAGCGCTTGTCTTTTCATCAGAAATGCTTGAAAATTCTTTATTCTTTGAAAGCCCTTTATTTTTTCCCTAAGGGATGATACTCAACTTATTCTTGATTGTAAATCAATCTTTTTTTTTTTTTTTTGACTTTTGGAATATTCTAAGATCTCAGTTTTACTAGAAGTTGGCAGGTCTTGTGTGATCTTGACTATGCTCCTGTGGTACTTTAAATGCTTCCTTCTGGATGCTTAAGATATTTTTTTCTTTGACATGAGAGCTCTGGATTTGGGAATAGAATTCCTGGGGATTTTCCTTTTGGGGTTTCTTCAGTTTGCCCTCTTATTCTAACAGATGAAGGTAGTTTTCATTCATGATTTTTTGAAATAGAGTATCTCGGCTTTTCTTTTTATCATGCATTGTAATGATTTATTGCTGCATGACCTGTTTTCCAGGTCAGCTGTTTTTGGTATTAGGTATCTTAAATTTTCATTACTTTTTTCAGTCTTTTGATTTTGTTCTACTATTTGTCCATAGAGTCATTGATTTCTGTGTAGTCTGTTTTTATTTTCAGGCAGCCTATTACTTGGCTAAGGTTACTATTTTCTTTTCTAAGCTATTATCCTTTTTAATTCTTTTCTTCAGAACTTTTATTTCATTTTCTGTTTTTCATTTCATCTAGCATTCAGGTCATCTTTGTAAAAAACACATCCTATTTTTTCTCAGCGTTTTTGCCTGTAGTTAAGGAATTTCTTATTGTTCCTTTTGGAGGAATCTGTAGTCTATGATAATTTTTCATGCTGGTGGGTGTTTTCTTTGATTTACTCATCTTTCCAAGTTTTAGTTCTTCAGCCAGGGCTCTGTGTCAGGGCCAGTCTCCATCACCTACTTTACTTTCAGAGTAGAGTGCTTAGCTTGCTTAGTTTCCATTGGAATCAGCTAAGTTCCTATGTAGACCTCTGCATCTCTCGATTAATCCTCCCTTCCCATATCCCAAATCGTGGAGGCTCAAATTACTGGATTTTCAGAGTCTCTGTGGCATCTTAAGACAGAGTGCTAGACATCTTGGAGCTCCTGTTTTCGTACGTCCTTCGGCTCTTTGGGAAATGATGAGATGATGTCATCAGAAAGGCAAATTCTTTTTTCATTTTGTTGTGTTAAACATTCTGTGAAACTCCTGAATGTCTTCTGTTGATTAAAGGCCTTTTTTTCCAAAACTTCTTTCTGACAATAGCTGTGAGAATGTTGTCATGTTTGAATTGAGATACTTTGAGAGGTTATAAAAGTAGGAATAAGTGTTGCTTTTCTCTGTTTTAGGGGGATGTCACAAAGTGGTATGTGTTTTTAATATCCTTTTGGGGCGATCAGATTGGCCAGAAGGTTAAGAAGATATGTGATTGGTAAGGAAAACCATTTTTTCACATTTTTCATATCTCATTCTGCATTCAGTAACAGCCACTGATTCTTTAGAGAGTGCCCTTTTCATTGAAAGAGCACTGTCACTGGGTCTTTGTGTAGAACCGGTCATTGTAACTTTGCCACATGATCTTATTCAACATTTTAGCATAAAATGAATTCTTGAGCATCTTAACTGTAAGTTATTTATGTACAAATATTTTGTTAGATAATTTTGAATAATTTATATAAGTTGATAAATAGGGACCATATCAACTAAGTACTAAAACGTATCTATTTCTGTAAAAGCAGTAAAATTGAAAAAATTTAAGGTTACTCTAGGAGAGAAGTAATAAATGTCATTTTGAGCTGTAGCACCATCTTTATCCAAATACACTTATTTGATGTTTTTAGGCAGATATTTTTGTCTTTCGCTAAGAACCTTGTCAGTAAACCTTGTTGATAAAGAGGAGCTGGCAGTATTCATAGAGAAGCTAACTAAACCCTCAGTTCCCAGCAGTGTTCTTTATAGTTGTGGAAGTCTTTAGTTCTTCTGGTGCAGTAGACGCCCTCCTGTTTCACAGGAATCCCCAGGTGACCAGTATGGGCAGAGTCTGGCTAGCCTGACTGGACCTTGAGCTAGAGCATGGGTCTGAAAGTTCTAGGTTCTGGTCCTGGCCCTGTCCTCCTTGGGCTTCTGGATCCTCTTTGGAGCTGGAGAGCCTCTGTTAGAATGCCCAGGTGCCTCCCAAAGGGACTTGAACTTCTCAGGTTCTTTTCTAAACTAAAGGGGTTGCTGTAGATCTCCAAACCTTGTTCCAGTTTTGAATTTCAGTTTTCTGATTCTCAGTGAGAGAAGGATATTGGCACTTGTATTGTTTGTAATAAAAATCTAGAAAACTGATAATAGTGCCTCCTAAGGCTTCAGGCTAATAAGCCTGGCTTCTTTTTATTTTAATTTATGTTTTCAAGGCAGAATTCAGTGACTTGCCCAGGATCACACAGCTAGCATGTGTCTGAGGCCAGATTTGAACTCAGCTCCTCTTGACTCCAGAGTCAGTGCACTAGCCACTGTGCCACCTAGCTGCCCCTTGGTTCTTTTTTGATGTGTGGCTCTGTCAGATAGTGACATGTGGTGTCCTCAGGAAGAGTGATAGGAGGGAGGAGGGACTTCATTGTAGTACCTTGGGCCCAAAAGCTTCCCGAGTCAAGTCTTTTAGCTGCCTTCTTTTTCTTCAATATAGTGTCTCTATCTTACTCATTTCCAAATATATTCCCTTTCCTGACCCCCATTCTGAGCTCTCTCTTGTTACATAGATTTTTATTTTTATTTTTTTAAAATTTATTTATTTATTTTAAGTTTTCAACGTTCATTTCCACAAAATTTTGAGTTCCAAATTTTCTCCCCATCTCTCCCCTCCCCTACCCCAAAACACGGAGCATTCTAATTACCCCTACTACCAATCTGCCCTCTCTTCTAACATCCCTCCCTTCCCTTATCCCCATCTTCTCTTTTGTCCTGTAGGGCAAGATAAATTTCCATACCCCATTACCTGTATTTCTTATTTCCAAGTGGTTTGCAAGAACAATACTCAGCAGTTGTTCCTAAAACTTTTTGAGTCCCAACTTCTCTTCCTTCCTCCCTCCCCACCCATCCCCATTGGGAAGGTAAGCAATTCAGTATAAGCCATATATGTGTAGTTTTGCAAATGACTTCCATAATAGTGTAAGACTAACTATATTTCCCTCCATCCTATCCTGCCCCCCATTACTTCTGTTCTCTCTTTTGACCTTGTCCCTGCCTAATAGTGTTGACTTTAATTGCTGCCTCCTCCCATTGCCCTCCCTTCTATCATCCCCCCCACCCTGCTTATCCCCTTCCCCCCCACTTTCTTGTAGTGTAAGATAGGTTTTCATACCAAAATGAGTGTGCATTTTATTCCTTCCTTGAGCCAAATGTGATGAGAGTAAGCTTCACATTTTCCCTCTCACCTCCCCCTCCTTTCCCTCCATTGAGAAGTCTTTTTCTTTCATCTTTTATGAGAGATAATTTGCCCCATTCTATTTCTCCCTTTCTCCTCCCAATACATTCCTCTCTCACCTCTTAATTTTATTTTTTTAGATATGATCCCTTCCTATTCAATTCACCCTGCGCTCTCTGACACTCTCTCTCTCCGTGTGTGTGTGTGTGTGTGTGTGTGTGTGTGTGTGTGTGTGTGTGTGTGTGTGTAATCCCACCAACTACGCAGATACTGAAAAAAGTTTCCAGAGTTACAAATATTATCTTTCCATGTAGGAATGTAAACAGTTCAGCTTTAGTTAGTCCCTTATGATTTCTCTTTCCTATTTGCCTTTTCATACTTCGATTCTTGTGTTTGAAAGTGAAATTTTCTTTTCAGCTCTGGTCTTTTCATCAAGAATACTTGAAAATCCTCTATTTCATTGAAAGACCAATTTTTCCCCTGAAGTATTGTACTCAGGTGATTCTTGGTTTTAGTCCTAGTTCCTTTGACTTCTGGAATATCCTATTCCATGCCCTTTGATCCCTTAATGTGGAAGCTGCTAGATCTTGTGTTATCCTGATTGTATTTCCACAATACTTGAATTGTTTCTTTCTAGCTGCTTGCAATATTTTCTCCTTGACCTGGTAGCTCTGGAATTTGACTACAGTGTTCCTAGGAGTTTCTCTTTTTGGATCTCTTTCAGGAGGTGATCAGTGGATTCTTTCAATATTTATTTTGCCCTCTGTTTCTAGAATATCAGGGCAGTTTTCCTTGATAATTTCATGAAAGATGATGTCTAGGCTCTTTTTTTGGTCATGGTTTTCAGGTAGTCCCATAATTTTTAAATTGTCTCTCCTGGATCTATTTTCCAGGTCAGTTGTTTTTCCAGTGAGATATTTCACATGATCTTCCATTTTTTTATTCTTTTGTTTTGTGATTTCTTGGTTTCTCATAAAATCATTAGCCTCCATCTGTTCCATTCTAATTTTTAAAGAACTATTTTCTTCAGTGTGCTTTTGAACCTCCTTTTCCATTTGGCTAATTCTGCTTTTGAAAGCATTCTTCTCCTCATTGGCTTTTTGAACCTCTTTTGCCAGTTGAGTTAGCCTATTTTTCAAGGTGTTATTTTCTTCAGAATTTTTTTTGGGTCTCCTTTACCAAGGTGTTGACCTGCTTTTCATGCTTTTCTTGCATCTCTCTCATTTCCCTTCTCCCCTCCTCCCTCCCTAATAACAGCTAAATACAGGTCATCAAAATCAGTGCTTGGCTGTAGGGGCTCTTTCCCAAGAGGTAGCAGGCACACTTCATCACTCTCCGTCATCCTAAGTCACTGCCATTGGTCGTGGCATCGGTCCGAGTTCTGAAGTCTCCCAGTGTTGTTCTTTTCTACATTGTTGCGATGATTGTGCACGTTGTTGGCCTGGCTTTGCTTACTCTGAGCATTCTGTCAGTAACATCTTCCCAAGTTTCTTTGAGCTTATTAGTTATGGATGTGTTTTTTACAGTGCACTATATTCTGTCATCTTTACAGGCCACAAATTGTCTCAGTCTTTCTTTAAGGCTGAGCATCCATTTTGTTTCTAGTTCTCTGTTACGACAGAAGGTGCTGTTTTAAATGTTTTTGTACATATGAGACATTCCTTTATGCCTTTGCTCCCCTGAGAGGGTATTTCTAGTAGCGGATGCCTCCTGTCATTCCCGATCTGTGATATCTGGGCGAAGGTTTGAAGCCACTGAGATCTATCATGGGAATTTAGACTAAGAGGACAGGAGGGTAGGGGCTGTTTTCCTTTTTGTTTTATTGATATTTCCAGCATTTAGTACAGAGTCTTGCATGCAATTAAGTGCTTACAAAATGCTCCATCCATTTGTCCATCCATCTAAGAGGTGTTACCTCAGAGATTTTGCAAGACCCATATCTGTGGCAAAGGGATACTTACTGCTAGTTTTAGATACTGCTTCTTCTAGCAAGTGTAAAATGTGTTTTAATTGTGTTTCCTAGTTATCACTGCCACGTGTACCCATATCCCAGCACTGTGGAAGAGCGGAGAGAAGTTATTGAGGGATTAAATACACGGATACAGGATCTTTATACTGTAAGACCGAAGTGGGTATATTCTCTTACATGGGCTGGAGATCATAACAGAGTTACCTCTTGTTTTTTAAAAAAAATTGAAAGCTTTTTTGGTTGTCTTTGGTTTTAACATTATCTGTGTTTCCACTGTACCTTTCCTCCTTTTCTCTCGAGTTTTGTAAAGGCAGAAGAAAAAAGGTTTAGCAGAACTAACAAACATATTATCTATATGTCAGAAAAATCTGGTCAAGGCCTCAAGTCAGTAAGCATTTATTATGCATCTACTGGGTGTCAGGCTCTGTGTTAAGCTCTGGGGACATAAAGGCAAAGGCCAACCCATGCCCTTGGGGAGCGTATAGGATAGTGCTGCATTGGAGCTAAAGGGGGAGATGGTTTATGTCACTTCTTTCACAGCGCTCAGTTTTGGTAATTTTTCTGGTGGTTCTTCCCATATACTTTGTGTAGTCATTGTGTTTCCTGTTTACTTCACTTTGCATTAGTTTATATAAATTGTTCCATGCTTTTCTGTAGTCATGTTAATAAACAGTAAGTTTTGTAACACTCCATTATATTCACAGGCAATAATTTAACTCTTCCCTAGTCCATAGTCATCTGCTTTGCTTCCATGTCTTTGCTGTCACAATAAGTGCTGCTTGAAATAATTCTCAACAGGACATGGAAACGCCTTGTTTCTGTCTTTGTCTTCTCTTTTTGGTCATTTTGATTGCAGTTTTTCATCAATAAGAGACAAGCTATTCCTATTACATGGTGGTTGTTTTTTAATGACTGGTAGTGGCAAGGAAGTTCCAGGTTACTGGGGCTAATTTTATTTAAGGCTTCATTTAAAAACTCTTTCTTTTTACCAAGGTGCTGCACAAAACTGAAGACTATTTAAGGCAGGTGTTAAGCAAAGCTGCCGAATCAGTCTGTACTCGAGTTGTCCAAGTGCGGAAGATGAAGGCCATTTATCACACACTGAACATGTGCAGCTTCGATGTTACAAACAAGTGTCTCATTGCTGAGGTCTGGTGTCCAGAGGCAGATCTGCACAACTTGCGTCAGGCTTTGGTAGAGGGATCCGTAAGTTACCTCCCATTTAAAATAGAGAAAATGGCCTCATCATGAAGGTGGAAAGAAAAAATGAGAAGAGAGCTGAAATATTCCAAGGCAAAATGAGAGCTCTGGGTCTGCTTCCCTTTTTAGGAAGGAGCAGTCTATCACTCCACAAGCATCTATTCAGGGCCTCCTATGGATAGTGAACCTAGAATGGGAGGGCAGTAATAGTAAGTGATGAATAAAAATTAACCCATAAATAGCACTTTAAAGTTGGGAAAGTTCTTCATAAATCTATCTCATGAGAGCCTCTGTAGGGGTAGATACTATATATATATCATCCCCTTTTTTTTAGGTGAGACTACTGAGTCTCAGAGGTGTGTCAGGTGAAGGTGATGTGCTCTAGATGGAAGGAATTCTGGATTTTTAGTTAAGGGATCTGTGACCTTCTGTGAACCCTCTCTGAGCCTCTCTTTCCTTATCTACAAAATGATGGGGGTGGACCAGATGATATCTGAGGTCCTTTCTAGCTGTACATGTTGGATTTCCCAGTGATTCCCAAGTCCAGTCCTCTAGGCACGTTATGTTACCTCGGGAGTCTCAGGTGTTTCAGGATCAGTGGATTGATCACACGTCCCTGGAAAGAGTTCAGGAGTGATCTAGTCCAACTGTCATTTAATTGATGAGAAAACTGAGGCCCAGAGGAACTCATTGACTTATCCCAGGACAGAAAATGGTAAAGAAAAGGAAATTTTGATAAAAAGAATTCTATTTAGCCGCCATGTCATTTTGCACAACTCTTATGACACAAAGACAAAATGGCCAGTATGGAAAGACAGGATGATCCTCTAAAACTTTTACATTGGCTTTTGAGATAATTAATCTTAATAGCCCACATTTTCAGTGTGTGCTAAGGTTTACAGAGTACTCACTGTGCAGTTACTCTCTCTGTGAAGCAGGGAGCATGAGCAGTAGTGTCCCCAGTTTGCTAATGGAGAAACTGACTCATGCTAACACTTCTAGGACAAGACCAGGATTTGGATTCTGTTCTATACTCTCTGTTTTATGACAGTTGTTCAGGCGCAGGGATCCTATTTTATTTTAGTTGCTTCTTAGGTTTTGGCCTGTGGAATATCTAAATTCTGGGCTGAGCTTTTTTTTTAAAATTTATTTATTTATTTTTAGTTTTCAACATTCATTTCCACAAGATTTTGAGTTCCAAATGTTTTCCCCATCTCTCCCCCCACCTCAAGAAACCATGCATTCTGATTACCCTTTCCCCCAATCTGCCCTCCCTTCTATCACACCCCTCCTTTCCCTTATCCTCATCTTCTCTCTTTTCTTGTAGGGTGATATAGATTTCTGTACCCCAATACCTGTATTTCTTATTTCCCAGTTGCATGCAAAAATAATTCTCAACATTCATTCCTAAAACTTTGAGTGCCAGTTTCTCTCCCTTCCTCCCTCCCCACCCATCCCCACTGAGAAGGCAAGCAATTCAATATAGACTATATATGTGTAGTTTTGCAGAAGACTTCCATAATAGTCATATTGTGTAAGACTAGCTATGTTTCCCTCCATCCTATCCTGCCCCTCATTTATTTTATTCTCTTTTGACCTTGTCCTCCCCCAAAAGTGTTTACTTCTAATTGCTCCCTCCTCCCTTTGCCCTCCCTTCTATCCTCCCCTCACACCCCACCTATCCCCTTCTCCCCTCCTTTCCTGTAGTGTAAGATAGATTTTCATACCAAATTGAGTGTGCATGTTATTCCTTCCTTAAGGGAGTAAGAGAGTAAGCTTCACGTTTTCCCTCTCACCTCCCCCTTTTCCCCTCTGTTGAAAAAGCTTTTTCTTGCCTCTTTTATGAGAGATAATTTGCCACATTCCATTTCTCCCTTTCTCCTCCAATATATTCCTTTCTCACCCCTTAATTTTATTTTTTAGGTGTCATCCCTTCCTATTCAGCTCACCCTATGCCCTCTGTCCATATGTATGTAATTCCTGCAACTACCCTAGTACTGAGAAAAGTCTCAAGAGTTACAAATATTTGTAATGTAGGAGTGTACATTTGCATGTAGGAATGTAAACAGTTCAACTTTAGTAAGTCCCTTGTGATTTCTCTTTCCTGTTTACCTTTTCAGGCTTCTCTTGATTTTTGTTTGAAAGTCAGATTTTCTATTCAACTCTGGTCTTTTCAGAAGCTTTTTTCTTGTAATGGCATCCTGCTGTGGTTTTTGCCATTGCTTTTGACCAGGAGAAAGAATTGTATTTATGTTTTGTGTTTTTGAGTCTATGAAAATGATTGTTCACATGATTCTTAGAGCATCATTTTTTAAAAATTGTCTTTTCTTCTTATGTGAAAAGAGAGAAAGTGGAGTGACGATCCCTTCATTTATGAACACCATCCCAACAACTGAAACACCCCCAACTCTAATACGAACCAACAAATTCACAGAAGGATTCCAGAACATTGTAGATGCCTATGGAGTTGGGAGCTATAGAGAAGTCAATCCAGGTCAGTTATCTGTGTAGAATTGCTGTTCTTCAAGATAAGAGTATAACATGTTTAGAAAACTTAAAAAGGCTGTTACTTTTTGGTAACCTTCTTGATTTTCGGCCTTTAATAATTCTCTAAGTGTTTTGGTGAATGTTGAGGTCATCATATAACATTAGAGGGAGAATTTTAGTTAATTTGACCCTTACAGCAATAGGTGTTGTCAAAAAAATGTGTTTCCTTTCTTTTGTAGCTCTCTACACCATCATCACATTTCCCTTTTTATTTGCTGTGATGTTTGGAGACTTTGGGCACGGCTTTCTCATGTTCTTATTTGCCCTTCTGTTGGTGTTGAATGAAAACCATCCCAGACTGAAGCATTCACAAGATGAGGTAAAAAAAAAAAAGACTATCAGATACACGCAGGGGTTATTGCATTCTGCTTATTGCAAGTACAGACGGACCTTATTTTTTCATTCAACTTTATTTTTAGTTCCAAATTCTCTCTCCCCCTTCCTTTCCCCCTCCATTGAGAAGACAAACCCTAAGACCCATCACAAATATATATATATATATATGGTCATGCAAAACAAATTTCCACGTTTGTCCACGTCAAAGAGAGGAAGAGGAAAGGAACTACTGTGGGGAGGGAGGGGGAGATGAAAGTGTGCTTCAGTCTGCATTCTTGAGTCCATCAGCTTTCTGTCTGGAGGTGAGCAGCATGTTTCATCATGAGTCCTTTGCAATTGTGGTGAGTCAATGTGTTGATCAAAGTTAATTGTCTTTACAGTATTGCTTTAACTATGTAAAGTGTTCTTCTGGTTCTGATCACCTCATTTTACATCAGTTCATGCAAGTCCCAGGTTTCTCTGAAATCCTCTTTAGCATTTCTTATAGTGTAATAGTATTCCGTCACATTCATATACCATAACTTGTTCACTTACTCCCCAATAGATGGACATCCCCTCATTTTCCAGTTCTTTGTTACTGAAAAAAGAACAGCTATAAATATTTTTGTGTCTATGGATCCTTTTCCTCTCTTTGATCTTTTTGGTGTATAGACCTGCTAGTGATATTGCTTGGTTGGTGTATGTGCAGTTTAATAACTTTTTGAGTACTTCTAAATTGCTTTCTGAATTGGTTCACCTCTCTACCAACAGAGCATTAGTGTACCTGTTTTCCCGCATGCCCTCTAGCACATTGTTTTCTTTTTTTATAATTTTTTCTCAGTCTAATGAGTGTGAGGTGTGCCTCACAGTTATTTTAATTTGCACTTCTCTAATTTTTAATGATTTAGAGCATTTTTTCATGTGATTATTGGTAGCTTGGATTTTTCTTTCTCTGAAAACTGCCTATTAATTTTCTTTAAACATTAACTTTTGGAAAAAGGCTCTTATTCTTATAAATTTGACTCAATTCTTATATGTTTTAGTAATGAGACCTTTATCAGAAAAGCTTATTACAGAGATCCCTGCCCCACTGACCCCCCAGTTTTGTACTTCTAATTTTAGCTGTATTGCTTTTACTTGTACAAGAACTTTTAAATTTTATGTAATCAAAATTATACATTTTACCATCTGTGAATATCTCTATCACTTGCTTGGTTATAAATTCCTCCCCATCTGTAGATCTGACAGGTAATCTCTTCCATGCTCCCTTAATTTGCTGATGGTACAACTCATTAAGGCTAAATCAAGTGCTCATTTTAAACTTATCTTGGTCTGTGGTATGAGATGTTGGTGTCTGCCTTGTTTCTGCTCGACTGGTTTCATGCCCACAATTACCTAGATGTCTAAAAAGTGCTTTGCTCTCTGCAATCACTTACTGACTGAATATCAGACATTAAGACAGTGAGTCGGCATCATGGCTGCACCTGGAGTCTGGAAGACCTCCCTGGATTTTCATCCTGCCTTACACACTTATTAGCTCTGCGATCGGGGCAAGTCACTTGACCTCTCAGCCTCGTTTTCCTCATCTGCAAGATGGGGATGGCAGCAGCACTTAGCATCACAGTGTAGCAAGGTTCAGATGAGTGCTTTGCAGACTTTCAAGTGCTGCGTTCCCAGAGCTGTTGTTCTCTGGAGCCTGGAGCATAGATTGCTTACCCTCTGCTCACATCTGGTGGTGTTTCTGACTTGAGTGCTTCAGAGTTTCTGTATTTTCAGCAACTCTTGGACACCTTGGTAGATTGTTTTCACGAGATGGTCCCAGAAATTCATCCCTTTCTGGCCAACTTTTTGGTGATGAGCTTTATTTTTTATTTGATTCTTGGACACAATTCTGTTGCCAGGCTCCTACTCCAGTGCCTTCTGGTAGAACCCAGCAGAGCTTGTGCTTTACATACATAGCCTTTGAGAACCCAAGATTCCCCTCCAGGCCATGGTACTGCCTTGCTGACAGCAGTTAAAAGATGCAGCACTTACTGTCATTGTAGAAGGAGGTAATTGGAATACATATCCATTGATTAGATACTGATTACTTAAGGCAGCTAGGGAGTGCAGTGGATAGAGCACCAGTGCAGGAGTCAGGAGGACCTGAGTTCAAATCTCACCTCAGACACTTGACCCTCACTAGCTGTGTGACCTTGGACAAGTCACTGAAACCGAACTGCTTCATCCTGAGTCATCTCCAGTCATCCTGATGAATGTCATTCAGATGGCTCTGGAGGAGAAGTGAGGCTGGTGACCTGCACAGCCCTCCCTCACTCAAAACAAAGTCAAGTGCAAGTCACGTCATTATTTCTCTGATGGCATGGTCTTCTTCAGCAATGGAGGATGAACACACACTGATTACTTAATTACATTAGTTTACATTTATATGGCACAATAGAGATTACAAAACACCAGCCACCTGTTGAACTGAAAAAGGGTCACAATAATAACTGACATTTATGTAGCACTGTAAGTTTCTACAGTGACTTTTATTCGCTATCTTACTTTATAGTGCAAGTAGTAATCTCTTTTTACAGAAGAGGAAGTTAAATCATAGATTAGATGCTTTGACCAAGGACTTGAGACCAGGAAGTGTGAAGGCCAGAGTCCTCGCTGGATTTTCTGACAATAGGCCTGGTGTTCTTTGTGCGATCTCACAAAGATGAACTTATTTGCAAGAGGAGATTGGAAAGTCAACCAGTTGTAGAATACTTATTCTTCTTGCATAACTGGCGTTGCCATGCACGAGGAATTTTGGCATTGTTATTCGGTCATGTCAGTCATGTCTGACTCTTCATGAACCCATTTGGGGATTTCTTGGCAAAGATACTGGTGTGGTTTTGTCATTTCCTTCTCCAGCTCATTTTATAGATGAGGAAACTGAGGCAAGCAAGTCTAAGTGACTTGCCCAAGGTCACGTAAGTGTCTGAAGCAGGATTTGAACTCAGGTCTTTCTGACTCCATGCTTGGTGCTCTGTCCACTATACCATCCAGCTGTCCTCATGAGGAATTTTAGTCTCATAACTTCAGATTATACAAGGAAACAAATTATATAACACATTACTCTAGGTAATAAAAATACCTATAAAAATTTTGCAGTTACCGGTAAGACAGGAATTGGTGGCTAATTGTACCTGGCTTGCATAAACAAACATGTGACAAATCTTCATACTACAAAGACAGACCTCAAAATGTCCTGGAGAAGCTATCAGCACAATCACGTAGACATAACATTGATCCATAAAAATTTAAGAGCAATGTTTTGGCCATATCATCAAACAAATCGCCAGGCTTTGTGGATGGAAAAGGCATCTGGAGGTGTACTAGGTGTCCTTTCTGTGGGCCCATAGACAATAAACTTCCATGGATTTGGCTAGAAAAAGCAGGGTTTTTATCTGCTGGGCAGCCATCTGCACAGTGTTCAGTAGAACAGATTAATAGCAGCATGGGGCCTGGTTCTGGGCCCGTTTCTGTTTGAGTTCTATTCAAATTCACAAAGATGATAAGAGAAGGGTTCATAAGAACCACAGGAAAAATAATTTTGCTTTTATACAATTTACAACTGATTTGTACCTTTTGCTGTTTACAGATCATGAAAATGTTCTTTGATGGTCGCTACGTCATTTTGCTGATGGGACTATTCTCAGTGTACACCGGCCTTATCTATAATGATTGTTTTTCTAAATCAGTTAACCTGTTTGGATCTGGATGGAATGTCTCGGCGATGTTTAGGGCTACTCTAGATGACACTAATACTTCGGGTCTCTGGGAGTAAGTGCCTCTTTTTTATTACCAAATGGCTGTGAAATTTTGAGAAACACGCAGGCCAGTTATTCCAGTTACCTCCCTCATAATATCCTCGTTTGCTTGGCTCTTCTCCTTTCCCTGAAGCTGCAGCGTAATTTAGACATTTCATAATACAAGCTTTTGGCAGACTTTTATTCACCACCTGATGTGTGGTTCACAGAAGGGAGTGCACCAGGCCTAGATGGCTTTTGATCGTCCTTACTGGGACTTGTTAAATACCATCTCCAAGTGCACCAAGGGAGTTCCCTTCCCACCGTCTCCGCCCACTTCCAAAATCAGATTCCTTTGCCTGGATTTATTTGCCTCTTCCCCTTCCAACTTCCTTCCCATGCCAGAAGATAGCTGTCTTCTTTACCAAAGGAAAATGATAAGGTCCTGTGCCTTTGGGTTTTGTTTCTGTTTTAAACTTTATTACTGTGTTTGTTTTGCTACAGTGACAGTGATATAAAGGCCAACGCGTTTCTTCAGTTGGATCCAGATACTACTGGTGTGTTCCAAGGTGCTTATCCTTTTGGCATAGATCCGGTTAGTGCCTTTCCCCTCTTCTTTGCTTGTATTATCCCATGGAATGACCACCAACTTTCAAGTTAGAATTGTTTTGTGCTAGACTTTGAGAATTACTTAAAGGTGGGGAAAATAGTTACTTTAGAGGAAAAAATGGTTCTGTCTGCCTCATTTTACTGAACTTTGGTCCTCCTTATACCCACTGAGTCAAGTGTATTTATGGATGAAGCTGTGAGTCACTAAACTTTCCATTTTCAGTGCCATGGAATATTGTAGAATATGAAATTTTTGAGCCTAGCATGAGATCAGAATTTTTTCTCAATTAATAGTCAGAAAATAACATACTTTCAGATTAGCAGCAGCACAGTGTATGTTGTTTTTACCATGTTTTCTTCTATAGATGTGAGTTGCCTTCTATCCCCTGAACTTGAAAAAAATCCTGGCATTTTAAAGCTGAAAGGGACATTAGAGACTCTCATTGCTTTAGGTAGTCATTTTAGGTAGGAGAACTTTCAAAATGTTCTTTTAGTAGGTAGGTACAAAATGCCTCAAAGTTTTGGTTGTTTCCTTATGGAGAAGTGAAGCTTTTAATGGTATGACTTCCTAGTAGAAATTATACTCGTTTAGTTAAGTAATTGTTCAGTATCTACCACGTGTAAAGGTTCAGTATTTTATCTTTTCATAGGGATTTAAGATTTTTAGCACCTGAGGAGTGAATTTACATTTCAAAAAGAGGAAAACAAATCAAAATGGTTAGGGTGGATATGAGTGCATATGGATTAACTGGGGGAGAAAATACCCAAAATCAGTTTCTAAGCTCATCACTCATCTACTCAGTTTCATCTTTTAAACATTCTGTATATAATACAGTGTTTTAGCAGAAATCGTCCCTGTAATGATGAAGATTTAAAATACTTTTTCCCTCCTTCTCTCACTAAGATATTAGCATGTTCCTGATGATAGCATTTTAGGAGTCAGGGTGATTAATAATCTGTAACCATTTTCAAGGAAAAGAGTATAGGAAGTAAGGTGTAAACCCTGAACTTTCAGCTAGAAAGTTATGTGGAGTTTTTTTTGTTGTTTCTTTTAAGCCACACTCTCCCCTTTTCCCTCTTTGGTTTCACTGTCTGCTCTTGGCAAGGAAAAGAAATTGAGTATTTTTTTTTATCTTGTCTTCAGATTTGGAACTTGGCCACAAATCGTCTCAGTTTTTTAAACTCTTTCAAAATGAAAATGTCTGTGATTTTTGGAGTTACCCACATGACTTTTGGAGTTGTTCTTGGAATTTTTAACCACTTGTGAGTATAAAATGTGAAAGATGCATCTGGAAGTCAGGTGTCTGTGACTTGTCTTTGCCCCCAAATGGTGCATTATCAAGGGGTGTACTGAACAAAAGGCAGCCAAGTGTACTGCATTATAAGCATTCTGTGGTTCCCTTACATGTGACTTCAAAGATAAGATGATTGTTTTATAGCTTGTTCATTCTTTTTAAAGAAAGTGATTTTAAAAATAGTTTTGTTGGTTTTCAAGAAATTCACATTCCAAAACGAGGCAACCTGATGGAATAATTCTATTTCATTGGTATCAAACTCAAATAGAAATGGAACCCTGTGTTTGGCTTGTTGACTCATAAAACTACAAAATGACTTTATCTGTGCTGTGTTGAACTTTTAGTTATTTTGTTAAGTATTTCCCAATGGTTGGCAGTTGCTGACAGCTTGCTGCCTGAGAGTTTGATTATCTGTTTTCTAGGTATCCTGCTCCATCATTGTAACTTAATATGAGAGGATTTATTTTTTTTCTCGAGTCCAATCTAATACTGAAACCTCTGTGCTGGTTCCACTCTCAGTTTGTTCAGTTTGTGGTTGTACCTAAAACATTGGCACAACTGTGTGAGGCATGTGACATGAACTAATGGTGTGGTATTTTTTTCTCTCTCCAGCTATAAAGAATTTAAGGACATGGACTCGATTTTCTGCCTGTTGTCTTTTAGTTTGATCTTGTTCATGTTGATAATTGGTGGCTCCTTTTTTTTTTTTTTTAGGCATTTCAAGAAGAGGTTCAATATTTACTTGGTGTGCCTCCCAGAACTCCTGTTCATGCTCTGCATCTTTGGATACCTGATATTCATGATTGTCTACAAGTGGCTCACTTTTACAGCAGCAAATTCTAAGTTTGCACCCAGCATTTTAATTGAATTTATCAACATGTTTTTATTTCCAGCTGGTGGGGCAACAAGTGGATTTTATCAAGGACAGGTGGGAAACCACTCTTTGAGTACTTGTAGCCATCACAGAAATGGCTCTTCTCAGATAGTCGTGCCAGTGTTTTAGGCACAACCACAAACTACATAGGCTGAAAGTGGAACCAGCAGATGTTTCACTGTCAAACGTGGTTCAAGAAAAAGAGAAAAAGCTTTCTTTGGTATAAGGTGCCATTTTAGGTACCAAGGGAGACGGACAAAGATAACTAAGACATGGTCCTTCTCTTCATGTGGTTTATTATCTAGGTGGAACAGGAAGAAAATGGTACAGTGCTATGGTAGGTAAGCTGCACACAAGTATATAAATTTAATTCAGAATAGAATGTGGAAGGTCCAAGAAGACAGACATGTTGGGGTTGTTAAAAGCTGCAGTGTGCTATTTCAGAGCTCTGGTGCACTTGTGGAGCTCAGACAGGAGAAGCATTGGAGAGCTTTGAAATCACTAGCTTTAATTCTTTGAGTTTTTTAAAAAGGGAACTGATCATTGAAGTTAATAAATACGAATATTTTTTACCCATATCATAGCCTAATGCCTCTTAATCTTCCTTGGAGTGGCCCTGGATTGTCTAAGGCTTTGCCAGCAGAGTAGAGTCTAAACTCTACTAGCTTAGCTCCCTTTGGAATGGAAAGGCTTCGAGCCTGAGCCTGGGCACAAATTGTGTGTTTATCATCTGTAAACCAACTGATTTTCATTTTCTTAAATGTATAGAAGTAAAATTCAGTTAACATCATTTGACATATTCTAAACTTAACGATTATATTTTTTAAAGGTCTGAGTCAGTGATACATAAGTATTTCTTGTACCACACAGATTTTCTCACTAAACCTTTTCCCACTAAACCATTCTTAAGAAATTATTGTTTTAAAAAAAATTTTGTCGATGCTGTAATTCTTCCTCTTTACCCCACCTCTTTGCCGGAAATTACTGTTTCAAGGTCTAGTCTAGTTTTAATTCGAATTCCAATTATCTCAAGCTTTTTGCAGCATGATATTTCGTCTTGGTTATATTTTCCTTGGACTTGTCTGATTCTATCTTAAAGAGGAAGAAGCTTGAGATGTACGTTGTATCTTAAGTCCAAGTCTGTAGCAAAAGAGGAAGACAGGAAACTTATTAGACCACACAGTCGTAGCTATATAATAAAGCTTATACATTTTGGGAAGGAAAAAACTAGCTCATTTGAATATATTTTGCAGTATAGTGATTTTCTTGATGTTCTGGTTGAATAAGTGATTAAATCCACTATAAGTTGCTACTTTAAATGAACAGATTAAAGAAGGAAAGTAGCTTTCTTACAGTTTTGCAGAACATTAATTTTTTTTAGCCTGTCCTAGCCTTGCTTTGATTTTTTTTTTCACTTTACCTCTTGCTTTGGTAGAGTCACGTCCAGAGGTTTCTGTTAGTTGTGGCAGCAGTTTCTGTTCCTGTACTGTTCTTGGGAAAACCTCTTTATCTGCTTTGGCTACACAATGGAGGTCGATTATTTGGAATACACAAGGTATGTGGCTGTTAGATTTTATCACTGCATTTGGTGCCTGCTGGCTTCCAGTTTTATTGCTTAAGGTTCTGATGGACTATCCAGGTGGAGATGACCTCAAGGAGCTTGGTGGTGTGGGTCCAGAGCTCAGAGGACACTTAGGCCTTTACCTGTGAGATAGACTTAGAAGCTATCTGCATAGAGATGGTAGTAGAAAATCAGCATGATCATGGTGTCCAAGGGAAAAAGGGAAGCACTAGAACGAGGCAAAAGGCAGAGTCCTGAGGAGCATCACTTTGAAGGTATGAAGACAGCATCCATGTATGGGCTGGTCAACAGGACCAAGAACTTCAGAGGAATTAGGAAAGAGGAGGTGTGAGGGAAGGGAAAAAACCTAGCAAAGCTACATTGATCTTTGCAATTATGAGGTCCTAATGTGAGAGTTTTAGAATTGTACAGTGGTCTTATCGACTAGCTGGTCCAGATGAGGCAATGGAGTCCCAGAGAGGTCACGTGATGTGTGCATGTTTGTAAAAGAAATAAGTATCAGGGCTGGATCAGCGTGTATCAGTGAAGAAATGCCTCTTGTGCTCTTGAGGTTCTGGCCAAAGTTTTTACAATCCCAACAGATGCTTTCTAGATGAGTTCTTCCAGTATCGTTTGTCCCCATGTCAGTCACACCACCAGAACTGAGTAGTAGTTAGCAGGCTGGCCAGCGTTATCTGTACTTGATTCACGGTCCTACTCACCATGTAATGACTCCAAATCATGCCATCTCTCCTCAAACTTCCCATGGTACCTCTCCCCCAACTCTCTCAGCTGAGAGGCTTGCCTAGGGCATTCCACACTCCCCCTTTTGTCCCATCACCCAGATACCTTCTGCTACCCTCTCCTCCTTCACCCTTGTCTTACAGGAAGAGGTTATCCTTCTTGCTAAGGCAAAGCTTTCCACATGCACAGGTGAGATCATCCCATTCCAGGTGCTCTAGCAGATTCGCCACCTCCATCATTCCACTCTCTCCCTTTTCCTCACTTTCTCCCTGTCTACTTACTGCTTCCCTCCTTCCTATAGACATGTCCCATCTGCAAAAATCCGTATCTGTTGTCTCATATCTCTTCTTTTTTTGTGGCTGAGATCCTTGGGGATACTAATCAGTAGAGATTGTGAGACACATACTGTAACTTCTTCAGTTGGAGTGGTTTTGTGATGGGGACTCTGGTCCTCAGATCGAGCAGCCCTTCAGGGCCCAGCTCCACGCTGAGGGTGTCGTAGTCCTTTTTCTCTGGCTTAGGTTCTTTTCCCTTGATACTTGCCTCTTTGTGTTTTCCCTTTGAAGCTTTTCTGTTCTTTCAGGGAATAATTAATTCCAGATAACTTGGAGATTTGGGAAGCATCATCATTTTTACCCTTCTCCTTCCCCGACTGGAGCGACCAGCCTGATTCTGTGACTGTGCTTCTTTTATGACTTGGTGCTGAAAGAAATACAAGTATAGCGTTACTGTCACTGTTCAGTTCTTCTTGCCCTCCACAGCTGACTGCTGGGAGATAGAACCTTCGTTCCCTGTTACGGTTTTCAAAGGTTTTCATGGTTATCACGGTGGAACTGTTCACTGCACAAAGGGTTCAGTTGACTGAAGTCTTTACCACCTTTTGTCACGTTTTGGCTCTACAGTGTTTACCTTAAATTCCCATCCTGAATCTTCTCTGCTATTAAAATTAATTATCTGATATAGAAAACAAATATGACGTATAAAGTTTCTGAATAAGTAATGGTTTCAGGGTAATGGTCTCCATGTTCCCATCGTCAGGTCAGCTAATCCCTTGGTGACAAAGTGACAAAGGAGTGATTCACAACACCTATTTTTATAACAGAGAAGAGAAATAAGAATTCCAGCAATCTTAGGAAACTTGTTTTGAATATAATTTAATTGGACGAGGCAGATCCATCTGACTAGTTCACTTCTCCCAGGCTTTCTTAACCCAAATACGTCCTGTTTTCAAAAGTGAGATTGCCTTAGGAATCTCTGCCCTGCACCTGTAGCATTTTGTTACCAGAAATCTTGTTTCAAAGGAGGAGAAAGAGAAACTTATGGTTTATTTTAGCAGTTACCCACCCCCTCCTTCCTCTTCTCCCCCCCCCCCCCCCCCCCCATCTTCCAGCTGCCGGAAAGGGAAACCCAACCTTAGAACGTAACACTACTCAGTTTAGACTTAGCCTGGAGCTTAAGAAGAAAGGGAGCTCATCCACTGAGACTGGAAAGGAAAGAGGAACTTACCCTTGAGTCAACCCACCTTGGTGCGGCTGCTGGAAAGGGAAACTGAGCCCTCTAAAGAGCCTAGGATTATTTTATTCCCAGAAAGATATAGGTCTTCCTCTAAATTGTCTGCTGCTAAATGATAAAGTCATATCAGTCTGTCCCCTAAATCTGTAAACTTAAGAAAATATCTCTGTTAGTTTGGCTTAGCCGTGAGGGTTAGCTTTTCCTAAGGAAGGGAATCAAACTAAAAATAAATGAATCAGCACTAACTGATTTCACTGTGTCAGCATTTTTATGTTTCTTGCCAAATCCATTAACCTTCCTTTTTTTAATCCTTGTTGACATTTCTGTTGTGTTTAAGACTTAATCAGCCACTCCTCTTGGAAACTCTTTCCTCCCAGGTTTTCATGGGATTGGCTCGGGTTGGTTGTATCTGTCTGGACATTGTCATGGTCTCCTTTGCTGCATTATTGTCCGTGTCCTGTCTCGTAAGGATCCCCGAAGCTCCAGTTTTTCTTCTTTCTATACTCTTTCTTTTGATGGTCTCATTACTTCCCATGAATT
The DNA here is from genome assembly GCF_028372415.1 of Notamacropus eugenii. Classification (NCBI taxonomy): domain Eukaryota; kingdom Metazoa; phylum Chordata; class Mammalia; order Diprotodontia; family Macropodidae; genus Notamacropus; species Notamacropus eugenii. Next base: position 39,036,064 of record NC_092875.1, read on the forward strand.
CAGCTATCATCTCTATGTAGATTATTCTCAGGTTGATAGATAACCATTTGTAGCTCTTCCCCCTGCATTCCTCCCCAGATCCACATCACTAATTAACTGCTTATTGTACATTTTCACCGAGATATTCCATAGACATCTTAAAACAAAATTGATTAACTTTTCCCCAGACTCTGCTTTTCTTAACCTACCTATTTTTCTTGAGGGCATTCTATCCTTCCTAGGTCAGAAGCCTCAGAGTCATCCTCGACTCTTTCTTGTCTTTTACAGACCCCACCTCTCCTCGGTCTGTTGCCAGATTTATCAGTTTTGCTTACATAATATCTCTCACAGCCATCACTAGACTTCTGCCCTAACTGAGGCTCTTATCACTTCTCACTTGGACTCTTGCCATGACAAGTTGTTTCCCTGGTTCCAGTCTCCTCTCTCCCCTCTCCCCTTCAGGCCACCCTCCACACAATCTGCAGCTTTGTTATTCTTACAGTACAGGTCTTGCTCAGGACGCTCTAGTGATTTTCTAATCTCTCTAGGATAAAATACAAGTTTTTCTTGCCTTTAAAATCCTTTTTGCTCCCACCTATCATTTTAGACGTCCCACTTTCATTTTATCCAGATTGGCTCACTTTACCCAGGTTGTACCCTGTGCCTGGACTCTTAAGGCCTCTTAAGAGGCCTTCAAGGACTACAGTCTCTAAAAGGCCTCCTTGCCTAGTTGTATTGCCCTCATTTCCAAAATTACTTGGAACATATTTGCTATTTACTTTATTAAATACATGTTTCACCTCAGTAGAATGTAAATTCCTTGAAGGTGTTTGGGATTCACATTTTTTTCTACAAAGATAGAATCTCCAGTACGACTTAAGTGCTTTTTTAATGAATGATTAGATGGATGAATAAGTGAATGAATGAATGAATAAGTGTGTGATACAGCTTTGAGACCTGGTTCAAATTCACCTTTGGTAAGAAGTAGCGTGAGGTGATGACGTCACGGACGACATTATAGAATTGAGTCTTATTAAAGTAAGAGGTGATAGAAGGGTGGGAGAGGGCAGGTGATAAAGAAGTCAAAGGGCTAGTTGTGGACAACTTTTCAAGTAGTTGTGTTGTTGTTGTGGTTGTCCTTCGTTGCCGAAGAAGACCATGCCATCAGAGAAATGATGACGTGACTTGCACTTGACTTTGTTTGGAGTGAGGGAGGGCTGTGCAGGTCACCAGCCTCACTTCTCCTGGGTCCAGTGACCAGATATTCATCAAGTGAAAGGGGATTGGCTGGATTGTCTCTGTGAGTCAAGAGAAGGCTCTTCTGGATTTTCTAGATTGGGACATATTTGTATGAGATTTGAGATGATGACAGTGGCAAGAGAGAGAGATTGAAGATCTGTGAGGTGGAGGATGCTGGAGTGAGGCCCTGAGGGAAATGGGAAGGAATGAGATAAATGACAGGTAGATGGAGTGGTTGGGATCTGTCTTCATTTCAATGAATAAATGGTAGGGGATCATTCTTTGTTTGTGACCAGGGAGAAGGAGAGGGAAAGGGTGGAAGGAAATGGTGAGAAGGTTTGACTAATGCATAGAGGAAGGAAGGGATGATTTATTAAGCACCTGCTATGTGCCAGGCACTGTGCTATGATCCTCACAGTAATCCTGTGAAGTAGGTTTTGCAGTTGTGATGAAACTGAGACAACAGAGATTAAGTGATTTACTCAGGGTCACAAGAATGTTAAACTGTCTGAGACTGGATTTGAACTGACTCCAAGCCCAGTGCTGTATTCACTATGGGATGGGCTGCCTTGGGTGGTAGTTAGAAGTCTTTCTTAGAAGAGACGAGGTGACTAATTGTTGGACATAGAAGGGGTTGGACTGGAAGGACCTCTGGGGGACCTTCTGATTCTGAGAGTCTGTGTTGTTTATTTTTATTCCTGTCTCTCCATTTTCTTTTTATAATTTTTAAATGACTTTTTCTAACCTACTAAGTGCCGAATTGGTCTTTCAAAGGGAACATAACTTTTTTCCTTTTCTTAGGATCATAATGATACTACAACGTGACCTTTTTCTTCTTTTGTTAGAGTGGATATACACTGGTTCGTAAAGACAGTGAAGAAGATGTTTGTTTGCTGGGGGCTCAAAATGTGGAAGAGGGAATTAGCCATTTGGAAAGTGAAGGACGTAAAGATGAAGAGGAGGTAATCTTTTTTAGCTAGTATGCATAATTTGCTTTTTTAACTATATAAGATTCACAGTGGTTTTGACAAAAATAATTATTTGGTACTCTGTAGAAGAAAATGAACTTTTTAATACTCTTTTTAGTAATATATGGTAATTAAATCAAAATTTTAGAATTTTTGTTATTTTAAAGTTTTAGAATTTTAGAATTTTTGTTATTTTAAAGTTTCTTTTCTGTTTATGATAGTGAACTTATAGTTAATTTCTATGTGTGTTTTTTTTGGGGGGGGGTGATGGATCCTATGTTCTCTCAAACCCCTGTCACTGGGTCCTGCATACTTGGAAAACTTTTAATTACGACCTTGGCTATGGACGCTTCTGTCTGTCACCTAAGGACTAAGGGTGGAGGTTCAGTATGAAAGGCTAGGCCAGTAGGTGATGGATTTTTTTCAACTTTAGTACCTAATATAGATCACCAATTAGGGTGTAGAGGAGTTGGAATTTGTATGTATTCCTCTTAGTTTAATTCCAAGTTGTGAACCTTCAGTAAAGATTTTGAATAGTAAAGATTTTAGTATTAAATAAGTTCCTTGATCAATCCATGAACAGTACTTTCAGAATATGTATTGGCCTCTAATTTTTCAAAAATGTGATGGTTATTTAATAATTGGTAAAGTCATTTCAAAGAATTCATTTATTTAATAATTATCCTGAAATTTATTTTTAAATTTACTAATTCATTGAGTAAAGATTCTCTTTTACTATTTATTGGAGGAAAAAAGTTAAATATTTTCAATTTAATTTTGAAAATAGCATAAATCTAGAGGTTCTTAATCTTTTTGTGTTCTTAGCCTTTGACAACTTAGAGAAGCCTCTGGGCACCTTCTCAGAATAATATTTTTAAATGCTTAAAATAAAATATAGAGGCTGACAGAGAAAATTAGTTACATTGAAATACAGTTATCAGAAATATGAAGAAAAAAAGTTCAGGACCCCCATGTTAAGAAGCACTGGCATAAATTCTTGGTGTGTAAAATGAGTGAGTAGTACTTGATACGCTTTGATGAATTAATCTTATGTCTTTATATATATCATCTCTTCTAGTTTAATTTTGGAGAGCTCTTTATGGCTCAAGCAATCCATGCAATTGAATATTGTCTTGGCTGCATCTCCAACACTGCATCATACCTGAGGCTTTGGGCACTTAGTTTAGCTCATGCACGTAAGTCTTCTGCAGTAATCTGTCATTTCCCCCATTATATTTAACTTTTTTTGGATCTTGAGAAACAACTGCTCTTCAAAGCTGATTTGTCCCCATCAAAATGTAAATAGGCTGAATGCACTTTTTTTATTGCTTAGGAACTTCATCTTGGTTCTTTTATCTCCCTGGCTGATTGATTCTTTACAAGAAACCCGAGTCTATAAGCTAGCTCAGTGAACATAATCCTAATTAACTGTGAAAACTCTTTCCTTTTTTTAGAGTTGTCTGAGGTCCTGTGGGCAATGATAATGCGCGTGGGCCTCCGTGTGGACAAAACTTATGGAGTCCTGCTGCTGGTTCCTTTGGTGGCGTTCTTTGCTGTGTTAACAGTCTTCATTCTTTTGGTCATGGAAGGCCTGTCTGCATTTCTTCACGCTATACGGCTTCATTGGTAAGTTTTCCTATTAAGTTTGGTTGTTTTTTTGGCATTAGAATTTTTAGGCATATCTGGTCAAAATTCAGAAACTAATAGTTATGCTAGTCACCTTTTAATGTTTTTTTTCATAATGTATATTTTATTCAAACCTAAGTCAAATGACTTAAGTTGGTTTTTATGGTTAAACTCAAGGTTCACAACTTGGAATTAAACTAAGAGGAAAACTAGTTTTTTTTTCTTTTGAAAAATTATGTAGTATAGATGTAAAAATTGTTTGAATGCTTTCACCCCACTTGATCTTTTTTTTTTTTTAAATTTTTAATTTATTTATTCCCGCTTGATCTTTTAGTCCTTCTTTTAGCAAGCATTTTTAAGGGTCGCTAAGCACATAAGGTTGGGTGCTTGGGGATACAGGACAGAAATGAAACCCTCATGAGGTGGATCATGGCTAGCAGGTAGATTTGCCCTAGAGTCATGTGTGCAGTGCTTTTTTTTAAGAGTATCAATGAAATGACACTGTGTACATTTAGGGGGTATTTAAGCCCAATGTCCCATTATCACACAATAGTGTGATCGGCACTGTATGTAAATACAGATATGTTCTTTTACTAAAACGCTAGTAGTTTCTATTGCATATTAGGCAGATGGGTAGTAATAATTTTATTCACATACAGACATACATATGTACATATACACATACATGTGTACAATGAAATCTTTCCATATAGGATTTATTATGTTTCAAAAAACATTTTGTGGCTTTATTTTTACATTGCTGTTGTTTTCCAAATACTACTTTCCCCAAGGCACTGAGCAGGCCTGAGTAGTGTCTTGTGGCATTACCGCATTTGGGAGTAAAGGCTCATCCTTGAATCATTCTGAATTCTGGTGCTTTAAGGGCTATTTTCCTTTATATTCTGATGTGCTGTGTTCTAAAAGTGGTGGCTTGGCTACAGACAGGTGTTTTTTTCCCCCCACTTCTTGAACGCTGCCACCTGATTAGAACTTGTCTTCTTGAATTAATGTCTCCTTTTTCTTTTTTTGTCTCTGCAGGGTGGAATTTCAGAACAAGTTCTACATGGGTGCAGGCACCAAATTTGCTCCTTTCTCATTTAAATTGCTCTCGTTACAGTGTAATAAAGATGACATGGCATAATTCAGCTGCTGTAACCATGTGCTCTCAGCATGATGGTGAATTATCATGTTATTAAATTTCACTGAAGTAGAATTGATAATCGAAACATGTTCCCCCTTCCCCCCTTTGCCTTATATACTACAGCCAAATAATTCTGTCACTTAGACTGTTTTCTCCTGTTGGATGTCTTGTAAAGCTTATCAGTCTTTAGAGATTTAAATTTCTTTTGACTTGTTTTCATGATGGTCAAATTAAGTCAGTTGTTATATTTTATGTGAATGTTTAGTCTAAAAAAATAGTTGTAGCTTTTGAGGCAGGGGTGGAGGGAGGTTTACTTCTTATGATTGAAGTTATCTTAATAATCTTTATTTCTGTTCATCTGACAAATATACAGCACTCCCTCACCAAAGTTAACTGGTTAATGTAATTTTGGAACAGCTGAAATTAAGCCTTTAAAAAAAACCCAGCTCTAATTAACGAGAAATTCCAAAATAACTTGTACTGGTAGTGTTCGGTTTTTGCCAGTTTTAAACTTGACAGAATGTGTGATCTCACAATCTCTGTGATATGACTGAGGAACCAAGCTCTTCCCTACTTTTTCTTCAGTGTTTTAATTGAGGAAAAATGGGATAAAATTACACTCAACAAATAGTTTTGTTCCATTGCTGAAAAACTGGTAGAGGACTTGTTCCTTTTCTTCTTGCATAAACTCTTGCTGGTGACTGCACGCTGTGAAAGTTGCATCGTGGGGCTGAGCCTTCCTGCCAAGTGTGGAATGAGAAGCTATTATGGAGATGATTGGACTGTAATGACCAGCTTTTGTCTGATGTTACTCAATCCGAAGTTGTTTATATTGAGTGAAGGAAAGGTACAAAGTAACCTTTTGTATATTTTTATAACAAAATGTATATTAAAATATTTTGCCACTGATGGATATACATCTGTGCCATGGAAGCATCATAATTCTATTTTTTTCATTTCAGATTAATTCTGAATAAAGATCTAATTCCCACATAGATTTAGTATTTTAAATTGATTTTCAGTCATTCTGTTTATTTATTTAGAACTAACCCTTATTAAACTGTTGATTGATGATCTCGAATATAAATTCAGCTAATTTATCCATTTGTCATTTTAGCTTTGAATGAACATTTCTCCCCTTTCCATTGAAAATTGTGATCCTCTTTCATGTGGAGTTTTTATTTGAATTATATTCATTGTCATGCTGTTTTAATGTTCTGGATCATAATTTCTAAAATTTGCCATCTGGAATGTATGCACTTTCCTCAAGTTTAAGAAATTTTGGTTTTTGTACTAAATTCCTAAGTCCTCCTGCAGTGCCTCCTTGTGACATGTAGGTGACCGTAGGCTTTTCAGGGAAGTGTTAAGTAGAGTCCAGATTCCAAAGCTCAGGTCCCAGGCACTGGGCTTGTCACTTGCAGAGTACAGGGGGCTGGAGCAAGGACCTGGCTTGGCCCCTCCTGATGAATGCTTTTGACCACTCAACTTAGTTGTGATCTGTTTCAGCAGAGACAATAATGGCCTGGATGAAACAGCAGAGCCTCAAAATTCCCCAGGTGCCAGATTGTCTGTACAGCTGCAGATAACACTGAAGTTGGCACGTTTATTAAAGCTCTCGATTTGTGATCCTGCTTGAACAGTCTGGTGTGCTAATTGAGGTGATGGTATCAGTGCACTCAGAAAAGAGGAGAGTGTTCCACAGTAGTGGGCTGAGAGATGTGGGCATTGAAAGATGCAGGTGTTACCCTGACTTTGAACCTTTAAAATTATAAGAAATAATTCAGTGCAGACATTTGATGGGGAATTAGCTGATTTAAATTAGCATTTCTTTATCATCTCTTGTCTGACTTGCAGATACAGAGCAGTAATACAATTGAAATTCCAGATTTTATTATAGCCAAGTTCCTCCTAGAAAGTTTCTGATTCTTTAATATTGAGTTTCTAAAATTATCATTTCTAATTCATCCCTAGGAAATCACATTGAAACCAGTACCATTCAGTGTTAGTGGGATTTTAGTGGCTGAATGAAAAATGCCAGTGCTCTTTTCAGAGTGCTAAGTAAACGACAGTATCTGCTGGGATCCATTCACTGGTTCATTGCGGTGACTTTCGAAACAAACCTCATGGTCTCTTGAGCAGGAGGTGAAGGTTACCTTGTCAAATTAGAGTCAAAGAAAGTATCAGGGTATGCAGAATTTAGTTATATAAAGTGATTTTTTTTTTAATCTCCACTTTGGTGAATGTACCCTCCCTGGAAATCTAATTGTTTCAGGGTCTTAAGATTCCAGAAAATACGTTTTATGACTTGAGAAGTTCTTGCCATGTGGCTAGAAAAGTAGCTCTCTCTGTTGTGTAAGCTGTTTGATAGTCTTGTATGCATTTTAGTTGTAAAATGTAAATTTTATCTACATGATGAGAAATGTGAAAAAGGGTGAGCCAACTAGGTGATTCGAAATATGGATGCTGGGCATTGTGTAGACCAGTGGTGTCAAACTCAAATGAAACGAATCCCTGCCAAATGCATATTGACTTAGAAAATCACGAGTTAACATCATCTGTGTTGCTTTGTATCTTTATTTTGTTAATCACTTCTCGTTTACATTTAGTCTGGTTTATACAGCACTGGATGGCTTCGTAGTTTGGCATCTCAGTTGTAGAAAAAACATCTCAATTTTTGATAAATGAAAAACTTAAAATGCCAAGGCATTGCTTCACAGCAAGTAATCAGAAAATAGAAATTTACTGCAATCAGCCAGAAAGCTGGACTTAGACACCTGCATTGGCAAAATTGGGCTCTTCAATCGGAGAGTTAGAGGGTGCTAAAGAGGTGGGTGTTATACACTGAGTTGTTGGACCTTCATTCTGTATTTACGGTTGCTTCAATGAATGCTGTTTGATGTTAATTTGTAGGAGTATCTATCTGGAATACTACTCCAGTGTCTCCTTTTAAAATTCAGTGAGCTGCAAAGGCTAAGATAAGGCATTATAAAGTCAGTATATGTGTGTATACACGTGTATAAACACACTCATGCACATGTATACATATGTATCTACACATGTGTGTATGAGACATGGGGATAGGGAGTTTCCAGGTGAGGAAACTCCCTCCACCAATGCAGGTTGGCACCTTTTCTGCACCTTACGGTCTTTGCAAGGTGCCTGAAGCACTAACTGGGCAAGTCACTTGCCCAGAGCCAGTATGAACTGGAGATAGGACTTGAGTCCAGGTCTTCCTGGCTTTAAGTCCAGCTTTCTATCCACTACACCATGCTGCCTCTCATTGTTATAATAGGAAGTTTAACTATTTAATTATTCATTATGCCTGACTAATTTTGGATCTAAAACTGTGAAGTATGCATTAAACAAATGCTAATTTCTCAGATTCTAGTCTATTTTAAATAAGAACATTTTCTAGTTTGCATGCCCATATATTGGCATTGAGGTTAATGCTAGGAATGAGACACGCCTTCAGTGCTGAGATTAAAATAAAGGTATTCAGTCAACACATACTGGGGTCAGGCCATTGGAGGTTACTGCGTGCTTAGAAATCATTAAGGCATTAGAAGAGGACAATAGTAGTTGGACAGTAAACTCCAAAGGAAAGGCTAGAGTTTTATTGGAGACAACTTTAGTGACTGGAGAAACAGTTGTGAGGGGGAAGAGACAGTGGAGAATTCAGCCAGAGTACTCCTTAATATGTACAGTAATTGAAAGTGCATCTTCCTGTCAGTATTTGGATGTTGAACATGACTTTATTCAACAAAAATAAATATTTTTTAAAAATGTGGGTGTATTGCTTTGTTGAATCCTGACATATTTGGAAAGCCATAAATCTTGACTACCTCCCCTAAAGAAAAAAATAACTAAACATTTACTGGAGACAATTTGTGAGAAGACATGAAGGCAGTCCCATCTGGATTTCCTGTTTCTTTGGGAGAGTGTGAAGGGGGAGGTACGTGAGGGGGTGTCTAAAGTTGCAATAGCAAAGCTGAATTGTCTCTTGTACGTGAGGTTCTGAGTGAGGCTCGGGGTGAGGGAGGTGGGATACAAGAATCTCAGAGTTCAGTTTCTAAGAAACCAATCCAAAAAACATTACATTAAGTCCAACTTGATAGATACACATTGGGATTACTTGGTGCTCTCCAGGATCCAAGGCGGGGGGGGGGTTTGCTTCCTACAGGGAATCATGGCAAGGAGTGTTGAATTGGGTTTGACAGGATTGGGAGGAGCTCATTTGGGTTTCAGAGAGGTACAGACTGAGAAGCCACATCTTAGTCTTCCTCCTTCCCTAGTTGATGTAGCCCCACTTTGGTTATTAAAGTGAGTTTGGGGGAGAGGAAAGAAAAGAAAAAAGGATGTTTAGCCTATAGTGGGTGAACAGTAATTTGCTATTACAGAAACATAGTTCATGAATCATTAAAAGTTTATTAAACCCCCATTATGTGCCAGGCACTGCTCTGTGAGGAAACTACAAAGACAACGAATGAAAATATACCGGTCCAAGAGCCTACTACATTCTATGGGGGAGATGAAATGTACGTGCTCTCTCTATACAAAACTTGAAATAAATGCCAAGTATTTGGGGGAGTGTGGGGGGCAGGGGAGAGAAAGGAAAAAGGCATCGAGGCAGATATAGTGCCTTGTGGGAGGAAGAATAAGGAGGCCAGGGGAGTAAAATGTAAGAAGAAAGATAGGAAAGGACCAAGTGATGAACTTATAAAAGATTTTGTATTTGACCCTGGAGGTAATATGAAGTCGCTGCTATTTATTGAACAGACAATAATGTGGTCAGGCTTGTCACTTAGATAACTAGTGTGTGGACTGTAACAGGGAGGGGACTGAGGCAGGGAGACCAGGCAGTAGAGTAAGCCATTGCAGTCACAGATAGGAGGGCATGAGGTCTGCTCCTTCCGCCATGCCATCGTGGTGGAAGGGTCAGAGGAGAGAAGGGAACTTTGAGGGCCAATGCAAAGGTGGAATTGATGGCACTTGGCAATTGGATGTTGGGGGTAGAGCATGCAGAGGAGAATCCAGAATGATGCCTAAGTGGAAAGATTGGGAGATTGGGAGGAATTATTAAGCACCTGTTATGTGCCCCTTGTGGCTGAACTTGAGAAGGCCATTTACTATAGAGGTCTCCACCTTCTCTCTCAGCCTCCTCTGATGTGACTTCTGAGGTACCAGTGATCTCTTTCCTTAGTCTCCATTCCCTTCCACCTCTCTGCTGCCTTGGACACTACTGACCACCTTCTGGATTCTCTTGGGACACTGCTCTCTTGGTAATCCCTATCTCAGTCTCCTTTGCTGGATCTGAATCCAGGAGATGCCCTCAAAACTCTGTCCCGGCTCCTCTTCCCACTCTATTTCACTTGGTGATCTCATAATCTGGAGATTTAATTATCATCTCTCTGCTAATGAGTCTCATCACATTTCCAACTACCTATTAGCTCCAACTGGATGACGTACAGATCTCTTAAACATAATGTGTTTTATGACTGAACTAGGAACTAGTCTTTTCCCTCTAAATTCTCTCCTCCTAACTTTCCTGTTGCTATTCCCCAGGCTTGCAGCGTAGGTGATTTTACCATTATAACACATCTCAGATTTTCCTCCTTCTCTCTGACTGCCACCCTGCTGGTACAGCCCTCATCCCCCACACTTGGATGTTGCAATAGCTGCTGGGGAGGTGGGTGTGCCTGCCTCAAGTCTCCCCATCCCCACTCCATCTCTATTTAGCCACTTAAATGATCTTTCTAAAGTGCAAGAAATCCTCCTACTCAGTAAACTCCAGGTATCTCTGGCATTCAAAGACCTTCATAACCTCCCACCTTTAATCCCTCCATTGACCCAGGCCTCCCTGCTTTTGCACTGTCTCTCCACTCCAGGCATTTTCACTGGCTGTCCCCCTCACGTCTGGAGTGTTCTCCTGCCTCATCTCTGCTTACTTAACTCCCTGGCTTCCTAGGAGGAAATCCCAGCTAAAATCCCCCCTCCTACAAGAAGCCTTCCCCAAACCCTCTTAAGTCTAGTGACTTCCCTCTCCTCTGTTAATGACTTCTCAGTTTTCCTGTCTTTAGCTAGTTTGTACATGTTTCCTGTTGTCTCCCTATTAGACTGTGAGCTCCTTGAGAGCAGCAACAGTTTTTGATCCGTTTTTGTGTTCCCAGCGTTTAGCGCAATGCCTGGCACATAGCAAGCGCTCAATTGCTTACTGACTTCCCGGCGGGCATTGTGCCTTAAAGCGCTTATGGACTGGGATACCAGCACATCACTGCAGGCTAGAGGGACAGGTAGTATAAGCTGTCTCTCATGGGCCAGAATGGCAAGCTTGGACCTGGGCAACTCAAGTCTCAAAACACGACCAGGCAATGACACCTTCCTCAACAGCCCAGTCCAAGAGGTGGGACCATATCTTTAAATCTGAGGCATCGTGAATCTCCTTCCGCTGTAGACAGAGACCCACTTGGAGAAGTAGGTCCGGCAGCCCCCGCGTCTTGTGGCGCGGAGGCGGCGGTTGCCAGGGGCGGAGGCGGCGGTTGCCAGGGACGCCGTGGCCGCAGTCGGCGCTCGGGCTGAGACTCCTTGGGAAGGTGTGGAGGTGAGGCTGGCAGCGACATGGACGACCTGCGGGTGGAATGGATGCGGGACCGGGTGTATCTCGCCTTTGACCTCACCGAACCGGAGTATTTCCTTGAACTGATAAACCGGAACGACGGCGAGGCGGAGGATGAGATTCTGCACTTCTTGAACCAGAGCTCGGAGGAGGAGAGCGCCGCTGCGATCTTCTTCTACCGGCTCGTGCTCTCCGAGGAGGTGGAGGTGGAGATAGGTGAGGGCCAGACCCTCGCCTGCCCCCGGCCCCCTGCCCTCCCTCCGCACGGCGAGGCACGCGTGCAGGCACCGAACTGGGCACAAAACGAGCAGGCCCAGTCCCTGCCCTCAAGAACCTTAGATTCTCTCAAGGAGATACAGCACGTGTCCAGATGAGAAAATACAAAGTATCTGCCAAGTGATACAAAGTAATTTAAGAAGAAGAGAGTTCTCAGGGTATCGGAAAGGGCTTGGATGCTAGGAGACAGGAGGACGCTTAGAATGGGGGAGTGCACGGATGCAGGGGTAGGAGCCAGATCGCTGGGGGCTCTACCTGCCAGGCTGAGGATTTAGGATTTTCTCACAGAGGAAACTGGTCCTCAGCAGTACATGTCCTCATACTTTATATATGCCCTTCTGAGTCTCCATGCATGTGTATGAACCCAGTGCCCATGTTTGTGTCTCCTCGGCCCCTTTTCTATTTGTGTCTCCTGTGATCTTGCACCATATCTGTCCACTCTTGTGCTCTATTTTGTGGGCACCAGGTGTTTCCTATGTCACTGTGTCTCTTGTAGCCATGGTATCTATCACTTAATCAACAAACGTTTATTAAATGTATGTTATGTGCCTCACACTGTGTTAGCTCTTGGGTTTCCAAAGGCAACAGTAAAAGTCTTTGTGTCTGTACAGGCAAAATAGATATAATATGACTTGAGTGGGGGTGGGGATGGAGAGACCTGAGGCTAGGGAATTGAGAATGGAGTGTTTGGGCTGGATCTTGACGGAAACTAGGGATTCTAGATAAAAAGGGAATGTCCTGAGATAGCTCCTGTAGGTGTGGGAGATGGCTTGTCATGCATAAAGACCACTAAGGCAAGGTGTATTGGGGCCAGGAGCTTGTGTTGTATCCTAGAGGTCCATCATAGTGTCATTCCTTTATTCATCAAAATGGATAGTATTGGTAAGGTGCTTTGCAAACCTGAAAGCATAATCATCAATAAATGGTTGGCTGTTATTATTATCATCCATGTTGTGTCATTCAGAGGAGTATACCCTCAGCACCTTGGAGAGAAGCTTCCCTGTGCAGGATTTACATGTATAAGATCTGCTCAGGGGAGAAAGCACAGGCACTACCTGTACTGCTTAGCTTCCCTGAATATATTATGCATAGCAGCTAGGTGGCACAGTGGATAGACTGCTGACTCTGGGGTCAGAGAGACTCATTTTGCTGAGTTCAAAACTGGCCTCAGATGCTTAACCATGTGATTCTGAGCAAGTCACTTACTGTTTGCCTCAGTTTGCTCATCTGTAAAATGATCTGGAGAAGGAAATGACAAACCACTCTGGTGTCTTTGCCAAGAAAACCTTAAGATGAACTCATGAAGAGTCAGACATGACTGAACAATAATAAATAATATAGTCAGAGTAAATACAAGGGAGTTTGAGGAGGGAATGCACTAGTAACTGGGGGTTATAAAGAAAGGCCTCAAGTAGAAAGTAATAATTGAGCTGAATCTTGAAGGAAATGAGACAGAGACAGATAGAGATAGAGAGCCATGGGGACAGAAAGTATTATAAGCATAATGCTATGACTCTAAGACCTGACTTCTTAACCTGAGGTCTGTGAACAACTTGTTTTTAAATTTTTTTTATAACTATTTCAATATAATTGGTTTCCTTTGTAATCTTATATATTTTATTTTATGTACATTATTCTAAAACTAATCCCTAATCCTTCCTTAAACTTCCCATGGCTCCTCCTGACCCCATGTTCTCAGCTGAGAACCTTTTCTCACATTTCACTGAAAAAGCTGAGGCCATTCACCAAAAGCTCTTTTTTCTCTCATCTGCCTTACATACCTTCTTCCACTATTTCCTCCTTCACTCCTGTCTCACATGAAGAGGGGACCGTTGTTCTTGTCAAAGTAAACACATCTATATGTTCAAGTGATCCCATTCTCTCCCATCTTTTTCAGCAGATTGCTTCTTCCATCATCCCCACTCTTTCACTAATCTTCAATGTTTTTCTTCTACCGACTGCTTCCTAAACATGTCCATGTCTTCTCCATCCTTTAAAAAAAAATCACTTAATGTTCCTTAACCATCCCCACTAGCTATCATCTCATAACTCTCCTCTTCTTCTTGTCTAAACTTCTTGAGAAAGTTGTCTTCTTCTTCCTTTCCTCTCACTCTTTTCTTAACTTTCTTCACTCTGGCTGCTAACCTTATCATTCAACGGATATTACTCTCCCGGCAGTTACCAAGGATCTCTAAATCGTCATATCTAATGGTCTTTTCTCAATTCTCATTGTTCTTGACCTCTCTACAGCTTTTGAGACTCACTCACTGTCTTTTCCTCGATACTCTTTAGGTTTGAGGGACACTACTTCCTCCTGGTTCTTCAACCTATCTGTCTTAGTCTCCTTTGCTGGATCTTCATCTAGATCATGCCTGATAACTGGGAGTGGCCCCCAGGCTCTTTTCTCTTCTCCCTCAAGACTTTTTCACTTGGCAATCTCATCAGCTCCCATGGATTCGTCATTTGTATGCAGATCTGCTTTTCCAGTCTTAACCTTTCTCCTGACCTCTAGTCTTACATCTCCAACTGCCTATTACGCATCTCAAACTGGCTGTATTAGAGACATCTTAAACTCACCATGCCCCAAACTGTCCCCATTATCTTGTCTCCCAAACCTCCCCTCTTCTCAGGTTCCCTGTCGCTGTCCAGAGTAACACCATCCTCCCAGTCCCTCAGGCCTCAAACCTAGGTGCCATGCTCAACTCATCATTGTCTCTTACCTGTATATTCAATTTATTGCAAAGTCCTGTGCATTCCACTTTTACAACATCTGTCCTCTGACATTTCCACCACCTTATGTATTAGATGAATTAGAAATGTATTAGATGGTTCCAATTAGTCAGAGTGAGGTTCCAGGAAGTATGATCAATAAAGTACAGGCTCCTTCTTACCTCATGTCAGGACTATTGCAATAGCCTTCTAATTGGTCATCCCATCTCAAATTTCTCCTCATTCTGGTTGATTTACCACCATCACAGTTATTCTTCTTAAAGTTCAGGTCTAACCAGTACCTTCCCTACCTTGAAAAACTCCACTGGCTCCCTGGGATCAAACATAAATTCCTTGTTTGGCTTTTAAAGCTTGTTAGAACCCAGTCCCTCCTACCTTTCCAGTCTTCTTATACCGTACTGCCCCCTTTATGTACTCTGTGATCTAGTAACACTGACCTCCTCGACTTTCCTTGCACAAGACATTCTGTGTCTCCAGACTTTGTACATTTTTACCTGCCTGTCATGCTTACCTTTCTCACCTCTCCTTCCTGGCTTTCCTCAAGGCTCAACTGAAACCCCACCTTCTGCAAGAAGCCTTTCCTGATCCCCCTTAATTCTAGAGATTTCCCTCAGAGATTGTCGCTAATTTACACATCCCCCAAGGTAAGGCATGAACCTATGACCCTGCAACTGAGACCCGTGCTCTACCCACTGTGCTAGTGGGCAGCTAGGGGATGCAGTAGACAGAGAGTCTAGTCTGGCTTGGAGTCAGGAAGACCTGAATTCAAATCTAGCCTCAGACACTTACTAGCTGTGTGACCCTGGGCAAGTCACTTAACCTTGTTTGCCTCAGTCACTAATTTTTGAGCACAGTTGTTTGTGTACTGTCTCTCCCATTAGACTGTGACCTTCCTGAGGGCAGGGACTGTTGGGAAGTCTCTTTGTATCCTCAGTGCTTAGCACAGAGCCTGATGCCTAGTGAGTAATTCATAAATGCTTGTTGACTGACGTAATGTCTGAGCAGTTGTCCCCAAGCCTCAGTAGACTGCCGCAAAGGATTGATAACATGGGAGGGGTAAGAAAAAATTCTTGCTCTAAGGAAAGGAACAATTATAGGCATTCCTTGCTATGTGACATTGTTTTAAAATATTTCTTTTCTTTTCATTTGGGCTATGAAGATGTTCCAGGAGTTCCATCATCGGAAGAGGAAGAAGAGGAGGAAGATTTAACCAGCCAGACCTCTGGAGTAACGTCAGTGGACAGGAGTACAGGTGCAGTGCCCTAGGAATAAATAAATAAATTGTGGCGTATGAATGTATGAACCCAGAGCAGGATGGTTCTCTGGGAACCCCTGTTCAGACTCGATCTTGGTTCTTAGAAACATTCTAAGCCTAAACATTATTATACCAAGTGACCTTGCTTTTCTGTTTTTTTCTTACTAAATCACTCTGTCATGGAAATGCTGGATGTATTATTGGAAAAGGGATATGGCATAAAGTCATTCTAACACAGCAAAGGGGAAATTTTATCTAGAGGTTGAGATGTAGTGCTAGATTTGTAGCCCAGAAGACCTGAGTTCAAATTCTGCCCCAGACACTTACTAGCTATGTGATCTTGGGCAAATTACTTACCCTCTCTGAGTCTCAGTCATCTCATCTGTAAAATGGAAATAACAGCAGCACCCACTTCCCAGGGTTGTTGTGAGGACCAGGGGAGATAACACATGTAAAGTGTTCTGCAAACCTTGGGAAAAGGGATATAGAGAAATCCTAAATGAGGAAATTCCATCTTCCTATTCAGGTCAGCATCTTCTACAATATATAGCTTTTCTTTTTTAAGATTCCATCTTTTTTAATAGTATTTTTTCCCCAATTACATGTAAAACCAATTTTTAGCATTCATTTTACAAAATCTTGAGTTCCAAATTTTTCTCCCTCTTTTCTTCCTAAAATGGTAAACAATTTGATATAACATATAGCCTTAGAGAGTTGACTCAAGTACTGAGACATCAGATCATCATTCAGGAACCTGGAGGTGGCTTTTCTTCTAGAGAATTTCCTAGGAATGGTTTTGATTCGATAATAATAATGATACTTTCATTTGTATGAGCTTTCTCCTGAGAGAGCACTGACTTGACCCCTTTCTACCCAGCAACTCTACCTCCATGCCACCATTAGTAACTTACGAGGAGGGCAGGGGCATCGCCAGTCATTCTGATCTATATCTGGTCACTGGACTCAGATGGCTCTGGAGGATGAAGTGAGGCTGGTGACTTTGCACAGACCTCCCTCACTTAAATCCAGTTCACCTTCCTGATGTCATGATCCTCTTCAAGAATGAAGGACAAGCCACAACAGAAACTCACTGATATGGGCAGGTTCCAGATGTGGGATTCCACTGATCTAGGGAACTTCCAGGTGAGGAAGCTCCCTCTTCCAATTTTTATTGACAACTTCTTTACTGCACAGAGTGATAGGGATCTGCCTGGGGCACTTAGAAGTTAGGTCATTTGCCCAGGGTGGGTCAGAAGGCAGACTTGAACTCAGATTTTCCAGACTCAAGAGGCCAATTCTCCATCAACTATACCCTGCTGCCTCACAGTTCTTATTTATGCCTTTTCAGAAACATGAGAATCATTTTCCAGTGTAGAATCTGTCTTTCTAACAAAGAATGATTGGAGCAAAACTCAATTATTAAGCTCCTCCTGTGCACAGAGCACTATACTAGGCTCTACGGGAGAAATGAAAGTTAGATAAAATGTGTGGACTGTCCTCAAGGATATATCAGTCCATTAAGATGATATGACAAATGGATAGATAATTATAATTTTAAATAAAATATATTAGAATGTCACCAAAATGTATTATTGGAGAGAGTTATTGGCTAAGGGAAATCAGGGAGGGTTTCCAGGAGGAAAGGGTATTGAATTTTTCTTTTGAGCATAAATACGAGCTCCACAAGTAGAGTGTAAGAGGGGAATTCATGGGACAGGTAGAATAGAGGAATGGAGGTAGGGAGAGGCAGGGAAAGTGGGTGGCTTGGGACAGAGAACAGTTCAATTTGATTAAATTAAGACATAATGTCCAGGACAAGGGGAGTGATGATTATGTCATCTTCTTCCTTGGTCAGAGCATGTCTGGAGCCTTATATTCAATCTTAGATGCCCCATTTTAGGCAGGGTATTGCCAAGCTGGAATGTGTTCAGATGCAGATAACCACGCTGTTGAGGAGATTGGACATCACGTTACGTGAAGATCAGTTGAAGGAACCTGAGATGTGCAATTCAAAGAACAGAAAATTTATGTGGTTCAGGTACATGATCTTGTTTTCAAAGTTAGCACAAGCAGCAGGGAATTGATCCATACTTTGTTACATCTCAGCTTTAGAGGTTGCGTTGACTGCACAATCATCTGCAAACAGAAAATCATGCACCAACTCTCCCTCCACTTTGGTCTTGGCTTGTAGCCTTTTCAAGTTGGAGAATTTATCATCAGTGTGGTAACTGACCTGTGTTCATCCTCCCTGAAAGCTTAAACACAGGTGCTCCATCAGCTACCACCACACCATTCATACATGGAACCATCAGATACAGCAAATGGAGAAGTTCTGAATGCTATGGATAAGTTCACTTACCTTGGTAGTGTACTTTCCCGGGATGTGCACTTTGATATTGAGGTTGATGCATGCATTGTCTTTGAAGATTTGAAGTAAGAAACAGAACAATCCCTTGCTTGTTCTTGAGAAGCTCACATTCTCCTGGGGACAAAGCAGCATACACGCAGGGAAGTGTGCAGCAGACAGGGTTGGGGAGATCCTGTGTCTAGTCCAACCTCTTCATTCAACTGAAACCTGTAAAGATCGCCCAAGGTCATTCAAGTTGTGTAGGGTAGGTTTTGAGGATCAGATTCCAAAGCCTCTTTCCATTATACCCCACCTCAGAGAGAGGTACAGGAGATTGAGGATTGAAAAAGTCATTAAATTAGGTGATTAGGAGAGCACTGATGACCTTCAAGAGAGAATTTCCATAGATCCTGCCAGATTACAAGCTGTTAAGAGAGTAAGTTGAAGAAAGTTGAAGTAGAAGCATAGATATCTCTTACCAAAAATTTGACATCAAGTGGTGGGAGAGATGGGAAAACAGCTGAACAGCTTGGGGATGGTCAAGGGAAGAGGTTTTTTGGGGGAACTAGGGAGTCCTTGCATGTTTGTGGTCAGATGGGAAGGTAAAAACTAAAGCTCAGAGTCACTGAGAAAGCAGGAAAGGTTGTGATCAATAATAATCTCATATTTAAAGTGTGCAGAGTACATGATATAGTGAGTGCAAGTAGGGTTATCCTCATTTTACAGACTAGGAAACCAAGGCTCAGAAAGGTGTAGGCAGATTGTGAATAGCAGATGTCAAGGGCAAAGGGAGGAAGGGATTAGCCATTGCCAGAAAGAAGGGATAACACTTGTCTTGATACAAGAGGAGGAGCAAGAGAGAATGGGTGATGGGGCTGAGCTATCTCTCTAGAAATAGTGGTGGAGCTGTCAGATGAATGAGGTGCATTTGGATTTGTCCATGTTCTTTTTCCTGTTCCTCTGTACTGAGGGTGGCTAGTTAGGATTAAAATTGTATTGGATGTCACCCCAATGAGTTGGATTAGCTTTGTGGCTCTTATTTCTTTATTTATCCCTTTGTAGCCCATTTTACTGCTCCAGAGAGGGAGGGAAAGAGCGTCCTCTGCCTCATTAGATTTTGGTACCTAACCAGCTGAGCCTATTGGCCTTTGATGTCCTCAGGCATTCTAGAATTCTTGTGATCATTTCAGAGGCAGAAGTCATGGATTACATGCCAGTCATACAAAGAACAGGGACTTAGGGCCAGGATTTTTCTCTCTCTTTATGTTTTTAAAGAAGCATTTCTGTTTCTAAAATGCCACATGCATCTTACTGGCTCTGATGCCAGGAACCAGGCATACAAATAAAAAATGCCCACTTTTCTGAGAAGATTTCAGAGGAGAAAATTGGTTTGCTGTGTCAGAATCTGCATTCCTAGCCCAAAAGGTACCAAAACTCTTTTATTACATCCCTCAGATGAAAAGATGAGCAAAGAAAGGATGGCTGTCACTTTTTCATGCTCCTTAGAATAGAAACAATGTCTGCCCCTCTCATCCCCCATAGGAACTAGTTTAAACATCCTTCTGCAAATCCCTGGCTTTTGGAGGAATGCATTGGTAAGCTTGCCTCCCCCAAACTGAGTGGCAGGAGTATGGAGCTAGTATAGCTTTCCTGAAGGCCAATCTAGTCCAATCCAACATGGTGGGTTGGATTGTGCTTACTATGTGCAAGTTTATGTACAAGGTGGCATTGGGGATACCAAGATAGAACAGAAAAAAACAGTCTTCACCCTCAGGGAGCCTGAATTCTTCTGGGGGATGGGCAACCATAACAGGTAAACAGATTAGCATATATAAGATTAATTTGAGGAGACAGAACACATTAACTAGACACATTAATGTCCAAATTTGGAACTTGAAAATCCTCCCAAAACATTCTTTTTTTTTTCTTGGAGTGGGGAGGTGAGGCCATCGGGTTAAGTGACTTGCCCAAAGTCACACAGCTAGTAAGTGTCAAGTGTCTGAGGCCAAATTTGAATTCAGGTCCTCTTGACTCCAGGGCTGGTGCTTTTATTCAATACTCCATCTTGCTGCCCCTAAGTGCTTTAAAAAACAGGTAGATAGAGTCCTGGGCTTGGAGGAGTTCAAATGTGACTCTGGGCATGTCATTTAACTTCCATCTGCCTCAGTTTCTTCACCTGTAAAATGGAGGTAACAGCTTTCTGGGATTGTTGTGAGGATCTCAGCTGTGTGAATATTATTGAAACAATGTCATGATCAGAAGTCTAAAGAAACCGTAAAAGGAAGACTTAGTAGTGAAAATTAACATGATATTTAGACAATAAATGCAGCAAAGAAGAAAATATCGGTTTCGTGCCTCATAGGTGATTGAGGAGATGAGAAATTAAAGGCAACTTGTCTTATTGCTCAAGCATCGTATAATGAATAATAATGTTATCTGGATGAGCTTTGGCAAGTAAACAGGGGAAGTGAAACCAAGGAAAGGGTCAAGGGCTGAGTCATGACCGAGGTCATGAAGCTGGATAACTGGGAAGAGGATGGTGTCCAGAACAGAAAGGAGCAAGTCCTATGAGAGTTGAAGCCACAGGAGGAAAGGAGACTGGTTGTGGAGGAAGAGAAGGGTACCGAGAATGGAGTCAGAGGGAAAGCCTTTAGAAGGGAAGCCTTTTCTCATTGCCCAATTGCCCTGCTTTAGGAAAGCTTGTTATTAGGAAACCGAGCAGATTGATTTGAGGGTAACTTGAGGGACAGTTAGGTGGTGCAGTGGACAGAGCACCAGCGTGGAATCAGGATAGACCTGAGTTGAAATCCAGCCTTGGACACTAAGTCCTGTAACCTTGACTCAGTTTTCTTATCTTTAAAATGGGTACAGTAATATCTATAATGCCTACTTCACAGGGTTATATATAGAAGCAAAGCTATGATCACAGATTTTGAGTTGCAAGGGACTTTAAAGATCATCTTAGTACAACCCCCTCTTTTTACAAATGAGGAATATTTGACCTAGTCTAAACCAGAGGTTAAGTGAAATTAGCCGAATATCTCTATGGTCACACAAGTAATAAGGGAGAGTTGAACCCAAGTTCAATGATTACAAAGACAGTATTGTGTTCACAGAACCACTCAGTCTCCCTTGTGAGGGGAGGTCCAAATGTATATAAAGTACTTTGCAGAATTTAAAGAGTGACCCAACAGCAAGAGATAGAGAAATTCTATTTATAATAACTGTAGATAATATAAAATATTTGGAAGTCTACCTGCCAAGACAAACCCAGGAACTATATGAACACAACTATAAAACACTTTTCACGCAAAGAAAGTCTGATCTAAATAATTGGAAAAATATCAATTGTTCATGGGTAGGCTGAGCTAATATAATAAAATGACAATTCTACCTCCATTAATTTACTTATTCTGAGCCATACCAATCAAACTACCAAAAATTGTTTTATAGAGCTGGAAAAAAATAATAGCAAAATTCATCTGGAAGAACAAAAAGTTCTAGAATATCAAGGAAATCAATGAAAAAAATGCAAAGGAAGGTGGCCTAGCTGTACCAGATCTAAAACTATGTTATAAAACAGCAACCAAGCTCCTTTTGTGGGGGACAAGAATTGGAAATTGAGGGGATGTCCATCCATTGGGTAGTGACTGAACAAGTTGTGGGATATGAATGTAATGTAATACTATTGTACTATAAGAAATAATGAGCTTGTAAATTTCAGAAAAACCTAGAAAGACAGATGTGAACCGATACAAAGTGAAATGAGCAGAACCAGGAGATCATTATACACAGTGACAGCAACACTGCTCCATGATCAGCTGTGGTAGACTTAGCTTTTCTCAGCAACGCAGTGATCCAAGATAATTCCAAAAGACTCAGGATGGAAAATGCTATCTGCCTCCAGAGAAAGAACTTTGGAGTCTGAATGCAGATTGAAGGATACTATTTTCATCTTTTTTTTTTTCTTTCTCATGGTTTTTCCCTTTTGTTCTTTCACAACATGAAATATGTTTAATATGATTGTAAATGTGTAGCCTGTGTCAAATTCCTTGTTTTCTTGGGGAGGGGAAAGAGGAGGGAGAAAGAAAAATTTGGAACTTGAAATCTTATGAAAAATGAATGTTAAAACCTATCTTTATAAAATACAATCAAGTGGAAAAAAAATTTAAAAAAAGATTTAAAGAGCTACCCACAGTCCATTATTGGTAATGACCAGCTGGCTTTGGAGCAGGAAGATCAGAGTTCAAGTTCTTCTGAAACCTACTGACTGTGTGACCCTGGGCAAATCACTTATAACCTCCCTCTTGCTCTAAGCATTTGTTGTGGTGGTTCAGTCATTTCAATTATATCTGACTTTTTGTGACCCCATTTGGGATTTTCTTGGCAAAGATATTGGAGTGTTTTTGCCATTTCCTTCTGTAGCTCATTTTACAGATGAGGAAACCGAGGCAAACGGGGTGAAGTGATTTGCCCAGGCTCACACAGCTTTTAAGTGTCTGAGGCTGGATTTGAACTCAGGGAGATGAGTCATCCTGACTCCAGGCCCTATGCCCTGTATGGCACCACCTAGCTGCCCTATGCTGTAAGCAAAATAATCTAATATGAATAATCCAAATAATGTCATTAATAGTTGTGGGTGATGATGATGATTGTAAAGGACTGACCAGAGGGAGGGAACACAAGGTCCAAGTGGAAGGGACCAGCTCTTTCTACTGAAGATCCTTCAGAAATGCAAGAAAATCAGTCTTCAGTTATGATGCAAATCAATGAGAAAAATGGGATTCATTTCCTTTTTAAATTGCTTTATGCACAACTTTTGCCCCATAAAATATCCCTGTGTAATTATTGTGGGAAAACTGACTTCTCATGACCAATCTTCCTTTCAATGCTGTTTTTCCAGCCCGACAGTCAGTCCCAAAGAGTGAATCAACACTTCAGACAAGTACAAACACAGAACAAGAAGTAGAAGAAAAGCCCCTGGTCAAGGTGGGTGCCCCCTTTCCCCCTTTTCTGCCTCCAATGGGTGGGGAGCCTCCGGAGACCCACCTTTGCTTCTGCTGTGTCTGGAGGAGTGAGGATCCCCTGGGGTGAAGATTCTCTTCCCCGGTCTAGAACGTGGCCTTGGAGGGTTGCTATGGAGGAACCATTGATGGCCTTGTAGACAATTTAGTGAGAAGTCGGAGTTTAGCTGTGCCCTGCCTCAGGTGACTGATGAATGGTTTATTTCTAGGTGTGTACTTTGTCTCCTGGTGGGACCTACTAGAACTTGCCTGTGCAGGGATAGCCTAGAAGACCCCCTCCACACTGCTGCATGGGAGGAGGATTTCAGTGGAGGGGGAGGGCAGGGAGTGGAATAGAAATTCATGGTAGCCTATAGCCACCTTGTATGAAGTTTTATGAAAATGCAATAATTACACTAATAAAGATGGGAAGAATAGTCAATAGTCATTAAACATTTATTTAGCACCTACTATATGCCAGGTGACACAAAGGCAGCTAGATGGCTCAGTGGATAGAGCATGGAGGCAGGAAGACCTGAGTTCAAATCCAGCCTCAGATGCTTACTAACTGTGACTCTGGGCAAATCACTTGACCTCAGTTTGCCTTAATCTACTGGATAAGGAAATGGCAAACCAGTCCAGGATCTTTGCCAAGAAAACCCCATGGACACTGTGGTCCATGAGCCAGACACGACTGATCAGAAAGGGGTGCCTGCCCTCAAGAATTCTTACAATCTAATATAAGGACAAGATAATAATGCAGTTTTGCTTTTGTTTCCTAGACTTTGTGATTTTGTTGGTGTAGGGAGCTCCTGAAGAAAAATATCCCTCCACCCATTTCAACCTCCCTGCCGTTTAGGGTCATAGTTGTCTGTGGCACTGAGAATTGCTCACGGTCACACAGTCAGGATGCATGGGCACTTGCCCCATTGAGGGCAGAGTTGCCTTACTGGTATCCTGTCCCAGAGGCCAGGAAAGTTTTCTCTCTTGGAAGACAACCAGTGCATGTCTGTGCCAATCAGCTGCAGTGCGCAAGGTTGTCAGCAAACCAACAGAAAGATCAAAGTTAGATTTCACAGCCAATTTTATGGCTTCCTCCTCCAAGGGATTTTGTTATAGTGCTGGGGTTTGGGCACCGGAAAATCACACCAGTCTCTTCGAAGGTGTCTCACTTTTTTCCTCCCCTTAGGATGAAGGGTACAAGAAATATACAGATTTCTATGTCAAAGCCATATGTTTTCTGTGTTTCAGAAAACCATCAAGCAAATAATTGACCGAATGTACCTTCAGGTGTGTTTTGACTCTGTTCCAGAAGAATTTCTGAATCAGAATATTGTTTACTTTCTCAGAAACACAAAAGGTATGCACATTTTAGTTTGTTTCTTACACAGCTACCACACAGAACATGCTTGCCAAATTAAAACAAGTTATTAGGAGTGTTCTTGGGTGTAATTTTACCTCTCCAAATTCTTGCAAACTTCCTCATGGCGGTGGAGATCGTGCCTTGATTTTTTAATTTTATTCCCTCTTTTTAGCCTTCCAGTTCCTTCCCATTGCCCCTCCTTCCTGTCTTGTCTCTTTTAACCCATTATGGTCTGGTTTCCGTACCTGCCACTTTTCTGAAGCTGCTGTTTCATAGGTTTCGGCCCCCTCCAAACTCAACAATATTTTGTTAGTCTTTATCCTCCTTTCTTAGTCCTTTTACAGTGGAGTGTTGGGAAATCTCTAACAAAATATGGAACCAGAGACATTATTTCACTGATGAGTTTGGCCCCCAAACTAGGCATTTATCAAACTGTTCTGACCCTCACAGAGGATTTCTGTCCCTGTTTTTCAGTTCATTGGCATTCACCCCAGATCCTTGTGGTGGATAATTATGTGTAGCTCTCCCTCTTTTGCTTGTGTGTGAACTCCCTAAATGGTAGCGGAACCAGAGTTTTATTCTTAGAACCTGAGTTGTTAAGGTACTCAAAATATACTGGCTTCATAATTTTCTTTGTTAGTCTCACCCTTGTTATTAAGCAGCTGTTTAGAAAGGAGAAAAAGAGAACCACTATTGTGGAAATGTTAATTATTTGCCATTCTTTTCAGCTATCTCATTTTTTTAACTGCCCCATTCAGAGACCATTAATGAAGCTAATGACATGAATGAAGCTATGGAAACCATGCCAGAAAGATTGGAGTATGGGGTCCTTAATGGGCACATTCTACACATGCTTAAGGATATTTTGCTTCATGTAAGTATGGATGAAGATTCTCCCACTGCCACTTTCCAGGTTTAATTTTTTTAATGGTGTGATATTGTAATAGGATACGGACAATCAGGGTTAAGTGACTTGCCTAGGGTCACATAGATAGTAAGTGTCTGAGAACATTTGAACTCAGGTCCTTCTGACTCCAGGGCCAGTGCTCTATCCACTATGTCACCAACTATCCCCATATGCAATTTTTTAAAACAATTTTTTAGAGGAATTCATCACTATTAAATCTTCTGCCATACCTCAGGCATTGCTACAGTATGAGACCTTAGCTGAGGTTGGTCATTTCCTTTCCCACTCATCCTTCTGGACATGCCTTCACCTATGACTGTCTCAAGACCATGCACTGGGAAGAAAAATTGTCCACAAGATCCTTTTGGGATCATTGACTTGCAACTCATAGGCTGACAGCCTATGTTCCAGCCTTTTAAAACCTTTTAAAACAGATTAGGCACATTCCCCAGTACTTAGCACAGTCCCTGGCATGTCCAGGTCTCCCCAGGAGCTCCCATCCTAATGGAGAGACAATGTACTTAAGAGTCTATGGATCCAGATTAGACAGAAGCAGTTGTAGAGGGGAAGGCCCTAGCAGCTGAGGAAACTGGGAAAAGTTGGCTGCAGAAGGTGGGAAGTGAGCCCTGGGTGCTAAGCAGCAGAGGAGAGGAGATAGAACACTTATCATGAGAGAAAAGGATGTATAAAGGCTGAGAGGTGGAAGATGGAGGATCCTCTGAGAGGACCAGAAAGTAGACCATAAAGTGCCTGGAGATGGGGAATTATGTATAGGAAGGGAGGGAAGTTAGGAAGAGCCCAGGTTAGCAGGATCTTTAAATGCCCCCAAAGAGGAGGTTATACTTGATCTGAAAGTTAAAAGTTAATAATCTGAGGTTTGTTGAATAATAGAGGGTGACATTTTAGCAACTGTCTGGAAGATGGATTAAAGTGAAGGGAGACGAGGAAGAACCATGAGCTAGAAGTTTACAGCCCCGAGGATAGTGTTTTGCACAGTTAGGAGGTGTGCATTTCGTGCCTAAAGAGTGTTGGAGTCACAGGAACTCAGTTCCAATCTCACTTACTACCTATATGAGTCATTTTACTGCTCTATGCCTCGGTTTCTTCATCTGTAAAACAGGAGTTAGATTTAGTGACAATGAAGGTGGTATGATCCATTTTTGTTAAAATGCAAGCCTAATTTTTTTCAAATCTACTCTATATTTTTTCATTCCTGCCTGGTGCTGATTTGGGGTTAATTTATAGTTGTGTTTTCATTTAATATTCATAAGATCATAGATTTTAAATTTGGAAAAATTCATAGAGAAATCTGGTCTAGCGCTCTCCTTTTACAGATAAGGAAACTGAGACTCAGAGGCGAGGTGACCTGCCCAAGCCCCACATGGTTAGCAGGACTTGAACTCAGGTCTTTCCGACTTGAAGATTGCTTTCTATTCCCTATGCCACCAAATCTTTCTACTTAATGGAAGGACTTAAAACTGGATCTTAAAATTTAAGATTGGAAATAGCTGAGAAACAACACTGTGTAATTTGCTTAATCAATGAACATTTCAGGTGTTTATACCAGCTCTCTCCTTCAATCAATACAAGGCGGAAGCTTCAACATTCCCCATCCTTCAAGGAGATTTGACACCTCCTGAAAGCTCCACAATTGATAAACTGCCAGGGGAGGCAGTTGAATACCACAGTATCCAGCTAATACGTGATGAGTTCCTAATGAACATGCAGAAATTCACCAACAATATTCGGAGAACTATACAGCAACTTGAAGGTGAAGGGTGTGTGTGTGTGTGTGTGTGTGTGTGTGTGGTTAAAAATGAATGCGTTATCTGGGACAAACGAGTACTCATAGTTAGGTTTGTGGGAACAATCCTTTAAAACATTTTTTTGGTCACATTTTTATGGATCTCTTTGGTTTTTATATTACGTTCATTTCAGAATATATTCCTTCCCACTCCCTTGGCCAGTTACTCTTCGCTTGTAACAAAGATTAAAAAAAAGAATTAAAAATGAATAACACAGTTGAGCAAAACTAAAAAAAAAAAAAAATACTGACTGTATCTGGAAGTGTATGCAACCCTCCAAAAAGTCCTCCATTTCAGCTGCAAAGGGAAGGAGGCACCTTTTCTTGGTTCTTCTGTAGGACAAGAGAGGTCATTATAATTGCACGTTACAGAGTTGATTTTTTCTTTTCCTTTTTTAAACTTTTCCTTTTCCTTTCCCTTTTTCTTTTCATTTCCATTGCTCTGATTATAGTATCTATTCTTTACTTTTGCATCCATTCATATAGATCTTCCCCTGTTGTGATGAATTCCTCATATTTGACCTGTCTTTTGGCATGCCACTTTTGCATTGAATTCTGTTCACATACCACATTTTGCTCAGGTTCACTTCCCAGTTGATGGAAATCTACTTTGTTTGAAGATCTTTGCTACCACAAAAAAAAGTGCTGCTGGGAATATTTTGGAATGTATGGAAACTTTTCTTTCTATCTTTGCTCTTCTTGATGTACATACCTGGCCATGTAAACATAGGATGCACAAATTTAGAGTATCCACCCCAAACGTTCACACGGACTATCTGTGCCCAACCTGCGGTAGAGCATTCTGAGCTTGTATTGGTTTGATCAGCCACAGTCAGACACACTGCAACTTGAGTTTATCATGGTGATGTCATTTTGGTTCTCTTCTAGAATGAACCAACATAGCCATAGCAGATAGAGTGCCCTTTCTAGAGTCAGGAAGACTCATCTTCCTGAGTTCAGATCTGGCCTCAGACACGTCCTAGCTGTGTGACTCTGGGCAAGTTACTTAACCCTGTTTGCCTCAGTTTCTTCATCTGTAAAATGAGCTGGAGAAGGAAATGGCAAACCACTCCAGTGTCTCTGCCAAGAAAACCCCCAGTGGGGTCAGGAAGAGTCAGACACAACTGGACAACAATAAAGTCATTGAGCATATTATTTTCTAGGTTCTGCTTACTTTAGCTTTTCTTAGTATATATATCTTTCTGTGCTTCTCATCTTGTCTTACAGTAATATATCATTATGCTTACACAATCACAACTTGTTTAGCCATCCCCCACATGATGGGTTTCTACTTAGTTTCTAGATCTCAGCTGTTAACAAGCCTCCCTGCCTGTCAATAGGCCCGCTCAGATTTTTGAAACTTCCATCTTCTTTGCCACATTCACTCCCTATTCGGTATTATATTATCTATGTGCCTGTTCTGCCCTTCCCAGTAGAAGATAACCTAGTGGAGAGCAGGCGTCTTTTAATTTTTGTCTTTGATCCACATCCCAACACTCAGTATAGTACTTAATTAATGCTTGTTGGATGGTATGAAAATGACCAGTTGATTTAACTCAAAGGTGACTCTGTAGACTTTTAAATGTGAATGATTTTGTGGTTGACTTAGGAACACGTTAACTAACAAAACCATTTTTATCCCTAAAGAAAACAAACATACAGAAAGACTTCTCTGCTTTCTCAGTCAGTTTTTGTCTTGCTTGTGTCTGGGTAGTAGCAGGAGTGCCTTGGTAGATGTTTAACAACCAGCTCTCCTAAAAACAAATGGCACTCAGGATGCGCTTTTAATCTGCATCATCAGCATTTTCCCCATCTCTTCCTTAAGTCTTATGATTAACAAAACGCTAGATCAAGCCCTGATTTGTATTTTCTGATGTTTAAATGCTCACCCTGAAAATTTAGTAATTGGACCTGGAGCCTCTTCTAACTGGTTCCAG
Organism: Notamacropus eugenii; assembly: GCF_028372415.1. Classification (NCBI taxonomy): domain Eukaryota; kingdom Metazoa; phylum Chordata; class Mammalia; order Diprotodontia; family Macropodidae; genus Notamacropus; species Notamacropus eugenii. The sequence goes on from NC_092875.1 coordinate 39,065,252, forward strand.
CTTAAGGAAGAAGGGTTATAGAGCTGGAAGGTGCCCTAGGATCTGTCTAGTGTAACCCCATCTGTAAAATAGGGAAACAGAGGCACAGAGCATTAAGGGACTTTCCTAGGGTCCATAGCTAATAAATATCTAAGATGGTGGTGGGGGGAAGATTGGGAACCCAGGTATTCATGATTCTGAGGCTGGGGTGTAGGGTGTGTTCAGGGAGGACCAGTACCTTTGGTGTGATGGCTGCTGAACCCTTTTCAGGGCTTTTTTCCACCTTTGACATTCACCTGTTCCACCCAACTTTCACCTGTGGCTCCAAGAAGCTGCAGCATGCGCAGTGGCCACACCATGGTAAACCATTTTGGCAGATGGGCCAAACCAGGCTGAGCGTAACCAAGGAGTCTCAGACCTATTGGTGAGTTAGGGGGGGTGTTTAGCCCAAGCATATGAAGACTTCCTTTGGTAGAATGGACAGATGAGAACAATTTGTTCCAATGGCCGTGAAAGCTGCTGAAGCAGGCTATGTGGAGTGCATAGAGCTTGGTTAAACACCCAAGATGCCAAAGTCATCCACTGCATCCTGAGTCATTGCCAGCCATCTTGACTCTGTCCTGCCACTGGACTATGATGACTCTGGAGGAAGGAGTGAGAATGATGGCTTGGTACAACTCTGCCTCACTTAAATCCAATGTTTGCATGAATCAAAAGACATCACCCATACCATTTTACTATCATACCTCAAAGTCCTGTGGCAACAGGCAAGTGAGGAAGCAGCAGGTGCAGATACACCGGGAGCTGTAGTCACAACCCTGCATACAGGTGGCCCAGGCCATAGGGTTGTTTTTTATTGGAAGCAGCAGTGGGACTAGGAAGTCCCCTGGGTGTCTTAGTAGCTTTTTAAGGATCTCACTGCTCACCTCCTAGTGTGAGGAAGAGGGCTAATAAAAGGTGCCCTAAACATTGTCTGCTTACCTAACCCTGGCCTGATTACTGCAGCAGGCAGGGAATCCCACTTTATGGTTGAAACACACAAAAAAATGTACAAAAGGTATAAAAACATCTGCAAAAATGATTCCACTTGCCATCAGCACATGGAACATGCACACACTTATAGACAACACAAAATCCAGTAGACCTGAAAGACAAACTGTTCTTGTTGCAAGAGAACTCAACAGGTATCACATCCAAATAGCAGCCCTGAGTGAAACAAGGTTGACAAATGAAGGCCAGTTTACTGAAGCTGGAGCTGGATACACATTTTTCTGGAGTGAGCACAGTGAAGGGGAGCACTGTGAAGCTGGTGTGGATTTTGCAATCAAAACTAATCTAGTTAGCAAGCTGGTATGCCTGCCAAAAGGAGTGAATGACAGGGTCATGACAATGCGATTGCCACTTGCAGGAAAACGCCATGCCACCATCATCAGTGCCTATGCTCCTACCATGATGAACCCTGATTGGGTTAAAGAAAAATTTTATGAAGACCTAGAGACCCCTATCATCAATGTGCCAAAAGACGACAAGCTTATCATTCTGGGAGACTTTAATGCTAGAGTAGGCTCAGACTACCAGACTTGCCAGACTCTCTTGGCAGGGAGTTCTAGGGAGGAATGGAGCTGGAAACAGCAACAGCAATGGTCATTTACTGCTGAAGACTAGTGCAGTGCATGACCTTCTCATCACCAACACTGTTTTCTGCTTACCTAAACACAATAAAACTTCATGGCTGCATCCTTGCAGCAAACATTGATATCTAATAGACTATGTGATTGTAAGGAGAAGGGACAGACAAGATGTGAGAGTGACAAAGGCAATGTGCGGTACAGAGCGCTGGACTGATTGTAGGCATATCCTTTCCAAGCTAAATATTCGCATTCATCAAAAGTGCCTCCCCACAAAGGCAAAATAACTAGAAGAATTAATCTCAACAAATTAGAGCAATTCTCTGAGTGTGAACAGTTTGTTGCTGACTTGGAGGAAAAGTTGCGCCAACACATAGTTGGCAACAGTGGAACAGGCAGCTTTTAGAGATTTGACGTATAGCACTGCATTTGCTCATCTGGGTCAGAACTCTTGCAAGCACCAAGGCGGGTTTGATGAAACTGATGGGGAAATTCAGAAGCAGGTAAACGAAAAATGAGAACTCCACAGGATTTACCAGCAGGATAGTTCATCCACCTCTAAGAAGGCAGCATTTAATTCCATTAAAAGCAAAGTACAAGCAAAGCTTAGAGAGATGCAGGATTCCTGGCTCAGTAAGAGGGCAGATGAAATTCAGTTTTATGCTGTTAGTAACAATCCAAAGCACTTTTATGATTCCCTGAAAAGTATTTATGGACCAAAAACCTATGGTGCATCACAACTACTCAGTGCTGATGGAGCCACATTGATTAGTGATAAGGACATGATCCTAGAGAGATGGGCTGAACACTTCCACAGTGTTCTCAACAGACCATCGTCAATCAATGCTGAGGCCATTGACTGTTTACCTCATGTTGAAGTTAATCCTTTCTTAGCTGAACTTCCAACTGAAGAAGAGGTTTTGAGGGCCATTAGGCTCTTTTCATGTGGCAAAGCGCCTGGTGCTGATTCTATTCCAGCTGAGATTTACAAAGTAGGGGGACCATTGCTCATACAAAGGCTGAGTGAAATTTTTCAGGTTATGTGGCAAGAGGAAGTTATCCCTCTGGAGTTCAAGGACGCCTCCATTGCCCATCTCTATAAAGGTAAAGGGAATAGATTGTCCTGCGACAATCACAGGGGGAATCTCTCTCTTAGTCATTGCTGACAAAATTCTTGCCAGAGTCCTCCTTAATAGGCTGGTCCTTCACCTGGAAGATGGTCATATATCTGAGAGCCAGTGTGGCTTCAGAAAGGGCCAACAAACAGTCGATATGGTGTTTGCTGCCTGACAACTCCAGGAGAAATGCCAGGAGCAGAACAGAAGTCTGTACACAACGTTTGTAGATCTGACCAAGGCCTTTGACACTGTTAGTTGTGAGGGTTTATGGAAAATTATGTCAAAATTTGGTTGCCCAGAGAAGTTCTTCGGTATTGTATGTCAAATTCAAGACAGCATATTTGTCCAGATTCTGAATAGTGGACAATGCTCTAGTGCCTTCCCGGTCACCAGTGGAGTGAAACAGGGCTGTGTGCTTGCCCCCATGCTTTTTAGCATGATGTTTTCAGCGATGTTGTCAAATGTTTTCAATGAGGACAAACACGGCATCAAGGTCAACTACCATACTGATGGTAAGTTTTTCAGTTTGAAAAAGCTACATGCCAAGACCAAAGGGGAGGGAGTGCTGGTGCATGATTTTCTGTTTGCAGATGATTATGTACTCAATGCAGCCTCTGAAACTGAAAGGCAATAAAATATGGATCAATTCCCTGCTGCCTGTGTTAATTTTGGCCTAATAATTAACACCAAGAAAACACAAGTGCTCCATCAGCCACCACCACACCATCCATACTTGGATCCATGAGTTACAACAAATGGAGAAGTTTTGAATGCTGGATAAGTTCACTTACCTTGATAGTGTACTTTTCAGGGGTGTACACATTGACAATGAGGTTGACACACGCATTGCCAGAGCTAGCTCAGTGTTTGGAAGGCTCTGAAGAAAAGTTTGGGAGGGAAGAGGTATTAGACTGACTACCAAACTGAAGGTCTACAGAGCCTTGTGCTGACCTCATTGTTGTATGCCTGTGAAACATGGACAGTCTACCAGCTCCATGGCAAGGAACTGAATCACTTTCATCTGAATTCTCTTAGGAAGATTCTGAGGATCACCTGGCAGGATAAGGTACTAGACACTGAAGTCCTTGCTCGAACTGAACTTCCAAGCATTCAAACTATGCTTCAGAGAGTGCAACTTCAATGGGCTGGCCACATTGTTTGAGTGCAAAATGTAAGCTTGCCAACAAGACTATTTAATGGAGAACTCGCATGGGGCAGGTGATCACATGGTGGTCAGAAGAAGCGATACAAAGACACTCTCAAGGTTTCTCTCAAGAACTTTGGATTTGACTGTGCAACATGGGAGATACCGGCACAGGACCACTTAGCATGGTGTGCCCACATTAGAAAGGGTGCTGTGCTCTATAAGCAAAGCAGAATTGAGGCAGCACAAAGTAAACGTAGGGTGTGCAAATTTGTAGTATCCACCCTAAATATTCACATGGACTATCTGTGCCCAACCTGTGGTAGAGCATTCCGAGCTCGTATTGGTCTGATCCACCACAGTTGGACACACTGAAACTTCACTTTATCATGGTGATGTCATTTTGGTCCTCTTCGGAAATGAAAGACAACAATCTACCAATCTACCACTTGATTAACTCCAAGTCAATTAACCCTCAATTACTGTCCTCTCTTTTTTCTTGATGCCATGACTGGTCCTGATTTTTCCCCCCAACAGGAGAAATCAAGTTGGAGATGCCGGTGATTAGTCTGGATAGGGAAGTGTCCGAGCTTGCTGCTGACCAAGATGCCGTGGATATTTTGGAGCAATGTGTGATCAACTGGTTAAATCAGATCTCCTCTGCCATAGAGGGACAGTTGAAAAAGACGCCTCAGGTAACATGCGGAATATTACTGGGAAGCAGCTTTCAGACTAGTCAGTGTCCAAAGTGGGACTCGAACCGAGGTCTTCATTTCCCTATATCGCACTGCCTCTTGAACTCAGATTAAATCTGCCTTTGTTGCTATTATGGGATTGAGAGAAGTAGCTGGGGATGCTGGTGAACAGTGAGTCGAGTTCAAATTCTGCCTCAGACGCTCACTAACTGTGACCCTGGCCAAGTCACTTAGCCTTTGTTTGCCTCAGTTTCCTCCTCTGTAAAATAGAAGTAATCTCCCCGGGTGGTGGTTGCTGTGAGGATCAAATTAGAAAATGATTGTTAAATCCTTAGCACAAGGCCTGGAATATCCTGGGTACTATATAAATGGGTATTTTCCTCCCTGAGAGAGCGACTCTCTCCGGCCATTCCAGTGCTGTCCTTTGATATTTTCTATCTGCTATTAGAGCGTAACCACATAATAATCACTCTGTATGGTGGGATTCTTTTTTGGTTTGTTCCTTCTTTCAGCCTAGTTCCTGATGGCAGCGTTGACATTCGGGTTGGACTCTGCTGCCTTCTGTGGGGGGAGGTCTGGGGTCTTCCTCATACTGCCTTCTTGTGATATTTTGTGTTGGGTTATTTCAGGATCTCAGGGACAGCTTTCAGTGCTCCTGAAGCATCCTGATCTGAGGCATAGTCTGATTACTTCTTTTCACCCATCCAAGATTGAGCTCCACAAGTTCCTAACCTGGGTCTAGGTCGGAGCAGCAGGACTGCTGGACTCAGCCCTTATCAGCAGGCTGAGGAGCGCTCTTGTTTCAGAGTGATAGAACTGTGGCGTTCCCCTGTGGACTGGGGGTGGACTGAGAATGGGAAGGGTTTGGTCACAGACCCTGGGTGGTGTCCAGGAGTGAGGAGGGAGAGTCAGAAGCAAGCAGCAGTGGCATGGTTCAGGCTCCAAGAGCAGAGTGAGGTATCAGGTCCAGCTTCTGCTCCAGATTGAAGCCTATAGGGTAATAAGCAAGACAGAAACCTCAGACCAGATGGCTCCTCCTTTTCAACCCTTAGCAATTTATTTCTGTTGTCACTTTTTTTTTTAGGAATTTGTTCCTGAGAGCTTACCCTTTCCATACTCTCCCCAGAACTTCCTCAAGGAGGTTGTTTTTTGATATCACCTCTGCTCTTGTCCTTAGGGTAATGGCCCACTGGCGGAAATAGAATTCTGGAGAGAAAGAACAGCAACCTTCAGTGCTCTGCATGAGCAAACCAAGCTACCCATAGTGAAAAAAGTCATAGAGGTCATCAGGGAGGCTGACTCCATGCTGGTGGCCAACCTGCACCCTGTCTTCAATGAGCTGTACAAGTTTCACGTGGAAGCTTCAGACAACGTTCGGTTCCTCTCCACCGTCGAGCGCCATTTCAAGGTATTTCAGGAAGCTACTACTAAGACCTCCAGGGTCAAATGGCTTTGATGCCACTTCTGCTGCTCTTATTAACAACAGAGACAATAAAGAATGTTATCTCATTTGTGGCTGCTGGGGAGTACCATGGATAGATTATTTAGATCCTGGAGTCAGGAAGATGCACTTTCTGGATATATGACCCTGGGCAAGTCACCTAACCACTATCTGCCTCAGTTTCCTCATATGTAAAATGGGAATAATCATAGCACCTACCTCACAGGTTTGTTTTGAGGATCAAATGGCACAACACATGTAAACGGTAAACCTTAAAGCTATGTGTTATTATATATTATATTGCATATTGATATATAATGTATACATACCAATATGTTATGTATTGACATGTAAATATAATGTAAATAATTGAAATATATTAGATATATAGAAATGCTAACACGTTAGCCATTTGAGCCTCATAGCCACCTTCTGAGGTAGGAGCTGCAGGTGTTAATTACTTTGACTGCTTTCCTGCTGAAGGGATATGGTGATCCATTCAGGGTCACACAACCAGTGACTGTACCAGGTGGTAGAAGAGTCCTGGTGTTTTTGATTCCCAACCTGATCCTCTGGTCCAGTGCCCCATGGCCTCTGAGAATCCTTCTGATGCCACTGTCTTTTACAGGGACTGGATTCCCTCTTTGGAGATTTCACCCTTCATTCTGTGGGATCCCTCATTATTTTGGGCACTAGCAATGCCATGAGGTTGGTGGGCATTTCTGAGGGTGTGGATGACAGTACATAGAGCAAGCAGGACCACTAAGGTGCTTAAGAAATCATTCATGACTTCTGTTGGCATCACATCACCTTGGTTTATGAATATATCTTGCTTACCTCCTCCAAGGAGCTTTTCAGGTCTGCACCAGAGGGCTTGGGATGCTAGATCCAGAGCTGGAGAAACCTTAGAGGTCATCTAAACCCATCCCCTCATTTTATAGGTAAAGAAGCTGAAGCCCAGAGAATGGGGTTGGCTGAGGTTACCTAAGGAGCATGGAACAGTGTCCCTCTGTGGCATTGGAGGACCAGTGTGATAGAACAGAAAGAGTAGAAAAATGGGTCAGGAGACTCAGGAGATCTCCCTGGTCTGCTTGGGGTCTCAGAGTGGGCATATCACTTTATCCTCTGGTGATGATGAATAGGGCATGTGCCCAGCTGTTCTTCATTCTGGCTCACCACGGGTGCTATCTCAGAGCTTGGGTATTTGGGGATGATGAACCCCAAAATGTGACTCTACTCTAAAGGGTTGTTGCTTAAGATAACGAAGTGACCCCTCTGTGGGCCTTGGTAGACCTTGAAAAAGGGAGTGGGTTTGCTATCCAAGTTCCTGGTCTTAGCAGTAGTTGCTGTTGTTGGATTTGGGGTTTTATACAGAAATACAGTTTTGGGTAACCCTTCTTTTATCCCTGGTTACACTTCTTTGGCTTCAGTTTCCCAGTCTGTAAAATGAGAGCTTTGGACTAATTTTAATGTGAAGCACATTTGTTAAGTGTGTAAGCTGAGCAAAGACCCATGTCAGGTGTGGAGAGGGATTCCAAGATGAGTACGGCATGAGATCACTGGTGATCTTCTGTGAGCACACTTCTTGTTACCAAGAAAGAACAATGAAGGTTGATTCCTCACTGTCCCATTCGAATTTCTTAAATTCTAAAATGGAAAGATTTAGTTCCTAGAATCCCACAACTATTTTAATCTTTCTTAAATGTTTATCTGTGTAGAATTTAACCCATGGAGTTGGATTTGGCATTATTCTGGAAACACTTCCTTCCATGATGAGCGCCCTAAGGATGGTGTGGATTATCTCCAGGCACTATAATAAAGACGAGCGGATGATCCCTCTCATGGAGAGGATTGCCTGGGAGATTGCAGAGAGGGTGACCCGAGTCGTGAACTTAAGGACTTTGTTCAAGTAAGTAGTTACTGCAGTGGTACTCCAAGGGCACGGGAGGGATTTCACTGGAAAAGGGATGGAATTGTGATGCAAGAGAAGACCAAATGCCTCAGCCTCTCTCTTTTGATCTACTTTTCTGATCTCTCTTTCAAAAGGTGTTTTCTCCCATTTTTGCTTACTTTTAAAGATAAATTTAAAAATCCAGATATAATTAATTTTTTAGCAGAGCAGGCATCTGACAGTGGGGAAATTCCCTTCTCTGATGCAGATTATTAACTCCTGGTGCACTGAGAGATTAAGTGACTTGTCTAAGGTTATACAGCTAGTAGTTCCTGGGTACAAAGGCGGCCCTATGTTGCCAGTCTATGCTTCCTTTCTTTAAATACTAGAGTCTATGGACTTCTTGAGGGAGTGGGCTGGGGCTTGGATCTGTGATTCATCTATGAAAGGGGAGCTCCCTGCTTAGACACCTCTCTCTACCAACTCTCTACCTGTGTAGTAAGGTGACTTGCCTAGGGTCACACAACCAACCATGTGTCCAAAATGGGGCTCAAAGTCCTGGCCTTCCTGACTTGGAGGTTGGCCTTCTACCCACTCTGTTATTCTGCCTCTTTAATAAATACTATAATTATATCATTTCTGGCACTTTGATAACACTCACTATCTAAGTATATCAAAATACCTCATGACTAGGAATTAAAACTCATCAAGATTTCTATGAGTGAGACTCTTACTATATTCATGGTAAATTGAGCTTTGGCTTAATTAAGCTGAACTTTAATTAATTTCCACAAGAATTTATGAAACCCTATCTATGTCCAAAGCACAGTGTTAGGTTCTGGAAATGCAAAGAAAAAAAAGTCCCCATCCTCCTGAGGACCAGCAAAGTGCAGCCTAGAATGTGAAGAAGCAATAAGTGACAGTTTTTCCTTCACTCAGTAACGGGTTCTGTGTAGCCACATAGTCAAGTGTAGGACTCCTGGGATTGAAGAATTTAGGATTGGTGGTTCCCATTAGTTTATGGGTGCCCTAACAAAGGGCATTTGCTTCCTGTCCCCTGACCTTGCTCTAGCTCCATTAGTATCCTCAAACTGGAGGGTAGTGTTGTCTGCAGATTATTGTGATCCAAGGGGGCACCCTCTCTGTTAAAAAGGACTAGAAGAGGTTAAAGACAAATGGGCGCTTAATTAGCAGTTAAGGTTTTCTCTATACCATAATCTGAATAATAGATCCCTGAAAAGGGGAAGCTGGCTTAAGAAAGTGGACAGTTGACTGTAGTATTTTGCAACAGTAAAAATACTTGAAGATTTATCTTTTTTTTATGACTCTTTCTAATATGTATACTCCATATATAGCAAAGAGTATCCCAGAATAGCATTTTTGCAAAAACATTCCTTTTTGTTTAAAAAACAACATATCTAAGACTGTTCATTTTGCCCTGGTAGAAACAAGAATGTGTCACAAAGATTGTGACATTTTTCTCTTCGTTCAACATCTTCTTCCCTCTAATTGACATCTTTCGTGTGTTGGCTTCTTGGCACTTTTTTTCAGTTGTTACCTGGGGCCCAAGGCCCCCTAAAGCTCTAGGCTCAAGTGGATTGGGTCTAATCTTGGGAGCTCAGACCATAAGGGGTCAATTTGCTTCTCTGGCTATTTGCCTCCACCTGGAATTACTTCAGGAAATCTCCTAGATATAACGTGTCTAAGTTCCTCAAATGTTGATAAATAGCATCCCAAGCTCCTGTACAAACACTCAAAGTACCTAATGCATATCAGGTATGGGACATACTTTATTGTACCCCACAGAAAAGGCAAAAGATGCAAAAAATTCACAGGAACTATGAACAGATGTAGAAACATGTAATTCATTCAAATAACATGTCAGCTTCCACCCAGAAATGAAATGAAATTGGGGTTGCCAGTGATGAAATGCCCTGACATTCAAGTAGTCTCTGTCTTCCATCTGAATAAATACGTAGTCCCTCCCAGACTCATTGTGCCACCCAATGGCTTGGAATCATCTCAGAATGTTAATACACTTTCCAGGCTGCTGAAGAAGTGGTCCACTTTCCATTGGCTTTGTTCTCCAAAGGGGACTCTATGCTGGAAAGGGTTATTCTTTTCTTTCTCTAGGGAGCACACTGTGTCAGGAAATCCTGTCCTCTCTAGAATGGCGTGGCTCCAAATTTTCCAGTTTGGGATTCTCCATGACTGCCCAGTTAATTTCCCTTTGTGAGCCATCAGGACATGTACATGTAATTCTCCACGTGCTTCTACCAATAGTTCCTGCTATTTACTCCTAGGAGAAGAAAAGTATATAATCCCCTCCCTTGCATAGGACCTTCTTCCTCCACTTTGTGGTGCTCTGCACATTTCATCATGTAAGCCACCGACACCTAGGAAATGTGGCCAAACACCTTGACAACATGATCTTATGGTATTTTAAATACCATGTTGACCATCTTTATGGTACTTATGTTGTTGTTGTGTAGTTGTGCCCAACTCTGTGACCCCCTGGACCATACTCACCCCAGCTGTCCATTGGGTTTTCTTGGCAACGATACTGGAGTGGTTTGCCATTTCCTTCTCCAGATGAAAACTGAGTTTAAGTGACTTGCCCAGGGTCACAGAGCTAGTGAGTGTTTGAGGCTGGATTTGAACTCAGGTCTTCCTGACTCCAGGTCCAACGCTATATCCATTGAGCAATTTAGCTGCTCCAGATTTAAGATTTACAAAGCGCTTTTTCTCCCATAACCCTATGAGATAAGATGTGAGCTAGGATATGAGTATTATTATCCTTGTTTTACAGATGAGGAAAATAATTCTCATAGAAGTTAAGTGACTCCTCACTGTGAAATAATTAGTAACTGTGAGAAGCAGAATTTGAATCCAGGACTCAGTTTCTTCTATAAAAAGAGGGTTTGGACTAGTTGTCCTCCAAGATCCTTCTCTGCCATATTGCTCTGAACTAAATATGCTGCAAATTTTACTACCATCATCCTTATCTTGAGTCATTGGAAAATATTGGTAATAATAACCTGATTTTTTGTTAATTAACAGAGAGAGTCGAGCATCCGCCCAAAACAAGGTGGCTGAGGCTAAGAGCACTCTTCTGTTGTGGAAAAAATCTTATTTTGATGTCCGAGCCAAAATCGAAGCATCTGGAAGGGAGCCACGTTGGGAATTTGATAGAAAACGTTTATTTGAAAGAACAGATTACATGGCTACAATCTGTCAGGATCTGTATGATGTTTTACAGGTAGAGCACCCTGGGTTTAATTTCTTTAATGTATGTGTATCTATCTATAGCTATATATGTGTGTGTGTATATGTGTACACACACATGGTTAAAAGGTAAGAATGATCAAGTTCTTTTTAAGACTATTTTCATATCTTTTTAAAAGGAAAAATTTTTTATCGGCTGGTGCTTTTCATTTCTTACATGACAGTTATTTTTGAATATACACACCAACCCTTCCCTTTTTATATCAAAGAAAAACTATTAAGAAAAACCAGCTAATGCAATAACGTTACCTGATAGTGTATGCACCATTCTGTACCCCATGCCTCTTGAGAGGAGGGAGGTACATCTCAGGGCCAAGATTAATCATCACTGTGCCTCAGAGTCCAGTGTCTTTCTGGTCCTCTTTTTTGTTTATGGAATTCTGGTTGTCGTCATTGTCTGTATTACAGACTCATAGTATCTTAGATTTTGTGCTGGAAATGTCCTCTGAGAGCATCTTGCTCAGCCCCTTCATTTCACAGGTGAGGAGATTTGAGGCCAGGCTAGTTAAGTGATTTGATTACCCAGCTAGTAGACATCAGAATCTAGTTACTGGTTCTGCAAAGAAGAGCTTAATTTTTACAATGCTCTAAGGATAATTGAGTCTTAGGACCTTAGGATGTTAGGAGTCAGAAACAGTTTAGCGGGTTATTATTATGGGACACCTTTGTGACATGGTTCTGAATATAAGAGCGTGGAAAATATCCTTGCATTTTCCATAGTTAATATTTACTTAATTTTTCTGGTAACTTTCTTCCCTTTTCAAAAATGTCACATAGATATAGATGGTTTCCATCCTAGTCAAAGATGATGATCCAGAAGAGATTGTGAAGGATGCCCCAGTTCCTGAGATCAGAAGGAATATTGTGTAAATACTTAGTAGGGCCCTAATCACTCCTGACCGTTCTGTTTACCTCTAGATTTAGAGTGAGGATGGGCCAAGTACATGATAAGATACTCCATGTAAATTCCCCCTGCTATGGGAATCCCTTTTGGTTCCTGTAGCTGTGGTGGCTTTCTTACTCCTTCCTTAGGTCACTGTCTCCATCCTTGTTTATATGTTGCCTCCTTGCAGTAGAGTGTACACTTCCTGAGGGTAGGGGCTGCTCTCCATTTTGCCTTTGTGTCCTCATAGCTTGGCATAGTGTCTTGAGCATGGTAGGTGTTTGATAAACACATGCTGAATTGGATTGGATTCTGTCATTGTTAAATTATTTTCTGCTTAGTTCTTTCCAAGGTGTTCTTGGAAGAAAAAAGGGAGAGGGTTTGTGAGTGTGGAAGATGAGTTTTCTTAGTAGTGAACAGGGAACTAGACTCGAATTTAAGAAGACCTGGGTTCAGATTCCACCTTAGACACTTATTAGCTGTGTTAACCTTTGTGTGCCTCAGTTTCTTCCTCTGTAAAATGAGCAGTTTGGATCTGACAGCCATTAGGATCCATTCCAGTTCTTCATCTTACATCCTATGAACCCACTCCAATCTCTTACATTTAGGAGCAATGGGAGAGACAATGCTGGGGTAAGGAAGGACTTTTGAAAAAAGGTCAGTATAGAATATTTGAGAAACGGGATTGGTCTACAAACTATTCTTAGTTAGAGAAGAAGTATATTAGATTGAGGTAGCAGGACAGAATGCTGGACGTGCAGTCAGGAAGCCCTGAGTTCGGATCTTGCCTGAGATACTGATCCTGAGCAAATTACTTGAGTCTTGGTTTCTTAGTCTGTTAGATGAATTAGACTCAGCCTCTAAGATCCCTCTGGTTCTAAATATAGGGTCCCATGAAGTGTGCATGTATGATTTGGTTACTCTGTTTGAGAGGGAAAAAGGAAAATGGGTACATCCATTAGATTTTGCTGTAGCAGAAAAAAATCTCAGTAATTCAGAATCTGAGAGAAGAGAAATTAATTTACTGATAAAGTTGAGTTAGATTTTCAATAGTAGGCTGGTCTACTTGCTGATAAAGTATTGCAAGTAAAAGTCCTCCCTGGCCTGCTTCAATGAGCAGATAAGATCACATAATCTAGAGATGGCACATTTGTGAAACAGCAGGATGTGACTTTCTTATGCTCTTGGATTTAACAGGTTATTGAGGAATTTTACAACATATTTGGTCCAGAACTGAAAGCTGTGACTGGTGATCCAAAGCGTATTGATGACGTCCTTTGTAGGGTGGATGGTCTTGTCAGTCCCATGGAAGTATTAACCTTTGACCCTTTTAGCATCAAGTGTTCCCAGTTCTGGAAGTATGTTATGGAAGATTTCAAGATTGAAGTCTTGGTAAGTAGCCAATCTAAGGATTTAATTTTACTAAAATATATTTTAGCTTAAAAAATCTACTCCGATGTTCAGTTAAAAATTTGATTTCACATGAAACGAAATGCTCAGATAGCCTTACAGCCAGGATATAGTAGTAGTGATGGTGGTAGGTTTAAATTTGGGTTTTTCACTTTATTATTTCTGCAAGAGAAAGTCATTGCAATGTGATGTAATAGACAGTACAAAGGAATTCTTACCATTATCCTTCCTGTTGCCTGAGACAAAGATATAGCCACAGTATAGCACTTGGCTCTTCTAGGAGGTACAACTAAAAAGCAGAAATATATTTTTTTCAATGAACAAAAACAGATTATTTCTCCCACCCATTCTTTTCACCTGGTAAAAAGAGAAAAGGAAAAAGAAAAGAAAAAGCCTTGTAAAAAAACATGGAGAGTAAAAAAACCCCCAAATTCCCTAATCACTATGTTCAAAAAAATTATTTATCTTCATCCTGAGTTCCCTACCTCTTTGTCAATGGATGGATAGCATGTTTCATCATGAGTTGTCTGAGAACCATGGTTGCTCAGTGTTGATCAAAGTTTTTTGTCTGAACAATTCTGTTGTTGTAGAAATTGTTTCCCTGGTTTTGCTCACTTCACTCTGCATCAATTCATGCAAATCTTCTTGGGTTTCTCTAAAATGATCTCTTTCATCATTTCTTAAAGCACCTATGGTATTCCATTACATTCTTATACCATAATTTGTTCAGGCATCCCCCAATTGATAGGTACCCCATTAATTTCCAGTTCTTTTCCATTACAAAATGAGCTGCTATCAATATCTTTGTATATGTGAATGTTTCTTTTTTCTTTAGATGTATCTGCCTAGTATTGCTGTCATAGGGTCAAAGGATAATACAGACTTTATTCAGAGTTTAGCTACTTTGGCATTCAAAGTCCTTCATAACCTAGCTTCCACCCCAGTCTTCCCAGTCTTCTTACATCTTATTCCTTTACCATACTGTCTTCAATCAGTGGCACCCACCTTCCTCCTGTTCTCTGAAAAAGACACTCCATCCCTTGGCTCCAGACATTTCCTACCTGGAATGTTATCCCACCAAATCTCTTCCTGCTTCCTGGATTCCCTGACTTCCTTCATGTCCCAGCTAAAATCCTACCTTCTATAGGAAGCCTTTTCTAATCCCTCTTAATCCTACTGCCTTCCCTCCTTTGATTATTTCCTATTGCCCTGTATTTAGCTTGTTTGTACACACTTGTTTGTGTATCGTCTCCCCCACTGTGTTGTAAGTTCTTCAATGGCAGGGAACCATTGCCATTGAAGTCTGGCAATTCTTTAGTCTTTCATTGCATTCCCAGTTCTTGGTACAGTGCCTGGCACATAGTTGGTGCTTGATAAATGCTTATTGACTTATGGAATTATGGTTCCAAATTGCTTTCCTATGACTTATGCACAGGTCCACCACAGTCATAAGTGTATAAGTTTTCCTGCAGCCTCTCTAACATTTGACCTTTTCTTTTTCTTTCTTCTTTCTTTTCTTTCTTTCTCACAATCAAAATTCTGCTGATGACTCCCAAGTCCACTTATCCAGACCTAACCTCTCTGCTGACTCCCACTCTTGCATCTCCAGCTGCCTATTGAACATCTTGAATTGGATGTCCTATAGATATCTTAAGCTCACAAGTTCAAAACTGAACTCATTCTTCCCCCCCCAAACCTCTCTCCCTTCCATACTTCCCTATTTCTGTTCAAGAAAGAATGATTATTCTTGGATTTACTCTGTTACTGGGAGAGCTGATTGTCCTCCTCCCAGTCACTGAGGCTTCTAACCCATGTCCTCCCCAGCTTCTCACACTCCCTCACTCTCCCCCTACCCCTCACCGTATCCAAGCTGTTGGCAAGGCTGATTGATTTGACCTTGATAACATCTTTTGTCTATATGCCCTTCTCCTCTCTGACACCATCACCTCTCTAGTGCAGACCCTCGACCCACCACTGGCAGGTCTGCCAACCATGAGTCTTCAGTCTAGTCCATCATCCACTTAGCTGTCAAAGCACAGGTTTGACCATGAGACCCTCCCCACTACTTAATAAATTCCAGTGGCTCCCTATCACCTTCAGAGGCAGAAAGCAAACCCTCTCCTGGGCATTTTCAAAGCCCATTGTAACTTAACCCCCATCCCTTTAGTTCTTCAGTTTTCTTAAACCTTATACTCTCCTTTCTTCTTCTGCCAGAAGTCTTTTTTGACCTTTCTTGTTGCTTCCCTGCCTTTCCTCTGTGGATTATTTCCAGTTGATCCTGACTATAGTTTATTTGCACATCATTGCTTGCATATGGTCTCCCCCACTAGACTTGAGAGTCTGGAGGCTCTCCCATTAGATGCTTCCGTATTTTGACTTTTTTTGTACTCCTGGTGCTCAGCACAGTGTCTGCTACACAGTGAGTGCTTTAACAAGTGTTTATTAACTGACTAATTTGTGTTTCTCTAATTGGGACTTTTTTTCATATACTTATTGATAGCTTGGATTTCTTCCTTAGGAAATTGCACATTCATGTCCTTTGACTTTTTATGAATTGACAAATGACTCTTCTTCCTAAAGATTGAATTCTTGATATATCTAGATTGAGTTCTTGATATATCTAAGACCTTTATCAGAGAAATTTAATGCAAAGATATTTTTCCCCCTAGTTCTCAAAACAGGGAAGTTCAGAGGAGGGGAAAGTTTTGGGGGAAAGAAAATGAGTTTAAGTTTTGGAGCTGTTCAGTGTGAGATGCCTTCAGGACATCCAGGTTCCAATGTCCAGTAGGTATGTGGTGTTTCAGGGCTAGAGCCCCTGGGGGCAGTATGCTGTGGACATGTAGGCTCTGTGGTTTGTATTTAACACCATCAGCATTAGCATCCTTGAGGGGCAGGTCAAACACAGGGAATGTGTTGTCAGGCTCAAAGATTATGGAGTAGAAGTATGTTTGATTTTTCCTCCTTCAGCTTCACTTTCTACTTCTCATTAGATTTGTTTTTAGTGTTTCGAAAAATCTATGACTGCATCATGGTATGATGAAAGAAACACATGAAATCCTGGTTCTACTGCTTCCTGGCTGTGTGTCCCAAAGTTTTGAATCTCTCCGGCTCTCAGTTTTCTCATCTGTAAAATAAGGACTTGGCTCTGGGTGCTCTCTGTGGTCTGGTCCTTTCACGCTGTGAATCCTGTGAGCTCATGATTACTGCATGCTTTAGCAGGGAAGGCATCTTCATGAGTTTCTGTGACCCCCAAGAACCATCTCCTGGTGTCTAACCTGGTGGTGATGAGCCTCTTATCTATATAGCAAGGCTGTTCCCTAGATAACAGACACATTATCTGTCACTGAGCCTCTGCTTCAGATGCTTCCAGCTTGACAGACCTTCCTACTTGAGTCGGGTTGTCTGGTAGAGTCTTCAAGAAGTTGGCATCATTTGGGTGTTATGATGAGGCCCCAGAGGGGCATCTTGGTGAAAGCAGCCCCTAGAAACCTTCCATCAGCTCTAAAATTCTTATCTTGTCTCCCCTGTTCTTGCCCTCCTAAGTTCTTTACAGGCGGATGACTTATCTGATGTGTCTTTTTGGCAGGTTATCGAGAAAGAAGCAAAGAGCTTTATTGATGAATCCTTTAAGACTCTTCGTTCAGCAGAAGCTGCTTTTGACATGCTTTTAAAGTTCAAGCACATTCGCTCCCGGGAGGCTATCAATAAGCAGATGATGATGAAGTTCAATGATATTTTGGCACAGTACTGTAAAGAGGTAATTTTAAGCAGCACACAAACCAGCATGCTGTACCACCTACGTGTCACCATCAGTCAAAGGCATACAGAGGGTTAAAGGAGGCTGGATGAATACCCTCAGGGTTGTTTTTTATGGTGGGAAATTCAAATCTAAGGAACCTATGGAATTTCCCCTGATAATAATGTCATATAATAACTCAAGTTACGTAGTTAAAACAAAATAGATTTGTTCATATCGGCAAGGAATTCTACAATTGTGTATTTGATGCCTGCAATGATCTGAACTGTGTACTAGAAGTGTTGTAGGATCCAAAAGGAAGATGTAACATGGTCCTTTAATATCTGAGACCTTTTTGGCCAAAGTTGTCTGAGTCTGGATCTAAATCCTGGCCCTGCCTCTTAATTACTTGTGTGACCTGGAGCAGGCCACATTCCCCCCCCAGGCCTCAGTTTTCTCATCTGTAAAATGAGGGCATTAGACTAGATGACCTCAGAGTTCCCTTCTAGTCCTACACTTATGATCCTGTGATTCCATAAGCAAGGGGTAGGGAGGGGATAGTAGAGGAGCCCTCAGTTTCTCTAAACCAGCTGGTGCTTGGCTAGCTCTTGTCTTTGGATCTGAGCTAATCCTTAGCCAGACCAGTCTTGGTCATTACTTTATCCCTTTGGCCACAATAGAGGTAACTGGCCTCAAGGAGTTTTCAACTGTGCTTAGAAGAAAAGATTAATTAATATATTTGAGGGGTGCATCTATTGGGATGCCAACCCAGAGTCTCAGATTGGTGTTTCCGAAGGGATTGCCAGTACTGGGACATTTTTGATGGCTCGAGTGCCAGTGTTACCAGAGCCATATTGGTACTGAAACCAACCAAAAATATCCCAGTTCTGGCAATCTGTAGGAAAATGTCAATCCAAGATTCTGGGACCTTATTCCAATGGATAAGCATTTTACATATCCAATGATATGAGATAAGCGAAGAATCATTCTATGTAGTCTGGAATATAGCGTTCTAAAGAAATGGAACTTTGCCTTAATTATCTGGATAATTGTAAAACATGCTCCTTTTTGACCGTGGAGACTTGACCATTGGTAGTGACAGGAATAGAGTTAGGACTTTTGCCTTGACTCTTAGGTCACACTGTGACAAAAAATATTTCAAGTCTTTATATAGTACATGTCCAAGTGAAGTTCATCTACATACATGCATGGGGGTGTATGGGGTGTAATTATCATACAAATAGGACATCAAGGAGACACAATAGTATGAAAAGCCCCTATTAGCAGAGAAGAGGCTATTAGAAAAAAGATAAAGGGCTACTTTATACCTTAAATATTTCTTTAAGATGACAGTTTTTTATCTGTAATTTGCTTAAAATTTACAGATAATAGAGATATATTATATATAGATACACTATACACCCATTGGTGTTTATAAGTCACCAAATACTTCTTGATTTTGTCTTTGCAGGTGGATGTAATTAATCGCTTATTTGTTATGAATCTTGAAAACCCGCCTCTGTACAAGAATCACCCACCAGTAGCTGGTGCAATATATTGGGAGCGATCCCTCTTCTTCCGGATTAAACACACTATCCTTCGATTTCAGGAAGTGGAGGAGATGTTGGACAGTGAGCGAGGTCGAGAGGTAGGTGGCTTGTGCATCAGTTTCCGTATTTCGCAGTTTTATCCTAGATAAAGTGTAGTTTCCATTTCTAACGAATTGCCACTACTGGGACAATTCTGTCCCACTAACTCCAGCTGAACTCCTTTTACAGGTAAAACAAAAATATCTGGAAGTGGGTAGGAGGATGAAGGAATACGAGGATAGGAAATACGAGCAGTGGAGAGACTGGACAGAGCAGAGCCTGCCGTCCCTTCTGAAGAAGAGTCTGCTGGCCAAGGTCCGCATGAGCAGCTACAACGCGTCGGATTATGGAGGACCTGTGAGTCTCCTTCCCATTGTACATGAGCCATGATGGGAGGGTTTTGGTTTGCTTCTTTTAATGAAACCCATGTGTATTTTCAACATGAAAGAGGGAAACCAGGAGAGGAGGAAATCAGAGTAAGGAGAAGAAAATGGAGAGAGGGAAAGAGGCCATATGTGACAAATGTGTTGACATTTTAAAATATACCAGGTTTTTAGGGTGTCAGTTGATGACATCATCAGTGTACATTTGTCCTTGTCAAATTTGCTTTTAACATTACACATGTGTCTTCTTGTCTTTTTTGACTGTATTTATTCAATTATGAATTGTCTCTTCCATAGGCAAATTTGGTCACTGATGATGTTGAGGCTACCACGGACAAGGGAATTTACTTTGTTATCAATTTTTCTCCTGCTCTTAAAGAGATTATTAATGAAACAAAATACATGGAACAGCTGGGGTTTATTGTGCCTGAATTAGCAAGGAATGTCGCACTTCAGGAGGACAAGTTTCTTAGGTAAGAATATTCTTTGGGGAAGAAAACTTTGTCGTGTTTAAAATATACAATGGGGCAGCCTTATTTTTTCCACAGGGGAATTTTGTTTCTTCATTTAACAGGGCTAGCTTTGTCTAGCTGACTTGTTAGCTAAGTTGAAGAAGATATATATATATATATACATATACATATGCCACACTTCTGGCTTTAGTTAGTTTTCATGGGTACTGCTTTTGTACCTGGCCCAAGGGCTGCAGCATATAAGAAGACCATATAAGTGAACTGTTCTTGTTTTAGATAAACTTATAACTACTTTGGGGAAATGATAACTTTGTAGCAAATAAAATTATTAAAGAACACTTCAAGGGAGTATATGAATAAGGGGCAAAGTCTAGGGTGCATGGAGGAGCTGCACTGGGGTGCAGTGAAAAGAATCCTAGATTTGAGATCACTGGACTTGGTTTCTTTTACTAATTACTTGTCATGTTCAGCAATCTCTAGTGTCTCTAGATGTCAATATCATCTTCTGTAACATGAGGGCATTGGAACAGATGGCCTCTGATCTTATGAAGCAGATAATTATGTGAAAAGGGGTCATAGCAGGAAGAGAGAATTCCGGACTAGCACTGTGAGAGAAGGCTGCTTAAAGGACAGAATTTTCCTTCGGTTCCCAAATCACTTGAGGAAATCAACATGGGACCATTACTGAAAGAATAGAAGACAGAGCGATCATTTTTCCTGAAATTAAGTACTTAGCTAGCTAACAGACTTTTGGGAAACCCATCCGTGATATGAACTTTAATTACAGCCTTCAATGTCTGTCACACTCTAGGTACACAGAAGGGATAAGACATATGTTGGATCATTATTATACACTTTTGGGGTCATTAAATGAGGCAGAGTCAACTCTTCTGGAAGATCAGTCCCAGGAACTAGCAAGAGTGTTCAAGGCTGGATATAAGAGATTGAACTGGAATTCACTGGGTAATGTAACTCATGTACTTATTTACTTTTAGTTAGAATTTTATAATAACTGGTCACCTGTGATGTTTTCCTAGAAGTAGTTTTTTTTTTTGCAAGGCAACATAACCACAATTGTTTAAGAATTTTTGACTATTAATACAACAAATTTCATTGAGCATAGAATTAAATAAAACTTGACTTATGATGTTTTGTTTTTTAGAGCCCACAAAGCAGTTTTAGGGGCCTTATTGGAAATGAGAGGGATGATTTCTGTTCCCCCATTTTCCTCAATATTTAGCAGGAAATGTTGTCTAAATGGGTGACTTTTTTTTTTGTAAGTCAGTGGTCACACCACAGAAACAAAAGACTTGCAAAACCAGATTTGTTGAGATTTAATTCTAAGGTGCACTCACCATGCTCTTGTTCTCATGGCAAGATAAATAAACATGGCAATCGAAACGAGCTTCTGGGCACTGCCCCCTGAACGTGTGGTGGCGTGGAGGTCTGTTGTTGTTTCCACCAGTATACATGCCAACAGATGGATGGAGGTCCATGAAGAATCTGGAGATGCTGGCACTTCCTTATGTATAGGAAAGAAATCATCTCTTTATGTGGACAATGACATAGTAGGTTTTTTCAGTGTTGAACCTATACCTGAAGAATCCCCATTATAGCATATGTCATAGGCGGTCATCTAATCTTTCCTTCAAGATGTTCTCATTTACTCTTTGGCTGCATCAGCAGGAAAGATCCTCCACATAGCTATCCTGTTTATGGGTTCATCAGTCTTGTGGAGACTAAGGGTCCTTTGTACATCTAGGAACGTAAAGCCATAATGAACAAAAGATCTTTGGGGCAACGTAACAGAAACATACAAATATGCAAATGGTTTGCTAACCAGAATCATACTGAGAATGACACATACAGAATAAAATGTGCAACAATTCCTTGTCACAATACTTTACATGGGACCTGTTTGTTTAATTCAACTAATATAGGTAGTATCATTTGTCAGTCGCTAACAGTTCAGAATAATGAATCCCAGTTTTTCTCACTTGATGCTTTCCATTCTTCCCCCATACCCAATTCCCCCACCTTCATCCCCAATGTGATTGTTTTAAAAGGACAAAGCACAAGGCAGCTATAGCCTTCTTTTAATTCAATTTTATTTTCAGTTCCAAGTTCTCTCCCTCCCATTTCTCCTTCCCCACCCATTAGGAAAGTAAGAAAAGCAAAATCTATTAAAAATTTTTATAGAGAAGCAAAATGAGTTCTTGCATTAGCCTTGTCCAAAAAAATATGCTTCCAACTGTACTCTGAATACATCACCTTTTTATGGTGTGTCGCATGTTTCATCATCGTTTGGAACTATGGTTGGTTTCATTTTGCTCAGAATTCCCAGATCTTTTAACGCTGTTTGACTTTACAATGTTACTATTATTAGTGTGTATTTTTTTCTTCTGGTTCTACTAACTTCACTTTGCATCAGTTAACACAGGTCTTCCTACATTATTCTAAGAACCACCCCCTTCCTCATTTCTTTTGGCATTCCTTCATGTACACATGCACTATAACTTATTTAGCCATTCTCCAAATAGATACCCGTCATTTTCCAATTCTTTGCCACTATGAAAGGAGCTGCTGTAATTATTTTTGTACCTATGGATCCTTTTCACCTTTTTTTGGATCTCTTTGGACTATAGATCTAGTAGTGGCATTGTTAGGTCAAAGCTTTTGGGGCATAGCTCCCAATTGCTTTCCACAATAGATAGACCAGTTCATGACTCCACCTAACATACCTGTTTCCCTTCCCTCCCCTGCATTTCTCATTTTCTCTCTTTGTCAACTTTGCTACTCTGAGGGACATGAGGTGGTACCTCAGAGTTGTTTCCATATGTATTTATTTATTGATGATTTAGACGATTTTATATGGCTATTGATAGCTTGAATTTCTTCCTCTGAAATCTGCTTATTTATATCCTTTGAGTTGGGGAATGGCTCTTTTTCTTACAAATTTCTCTTAATTCCCTATATATCCTAGTAATGAGATATTTATTAGAGAAACACTACGGTTCTCACCCCACCCCAAATTCCCACTTATCAGATAGTTTTAATCTGTTTGATTTTACTTGTGCAAATTTTTAAAAAAATTATAGGATCAAAATTGTCCATTTTATGTCCTGTGAACCTTTCTCACTCTGGTTTGGTTAGGAACTCTTCCCCGTATATTTGTGTGTGTATATACACATATATTTCCTGTTTGTATTAAAACCCATACCTCCGCTAGGGTTTTAATACAAACAGGAAAATACAGAAAAAATTTAATGGAGACAATAAAGAAAGGTCAAAAATCACTGCTTGATTTATCCAAATCCTGCCTCAGATACTTACTGGATGTCTGACCTTGGACTTGTCACTGAACCTCTCTGGGCCTCAGTTTCCTCATCAGTAAAATGAGGGAGTTGGAATTGAGGAAGCATTTTCCAGCCCTATACCTATGATACTATGACTGATCTTATCCCCATTCTCCAAGAGTGTGGAACAGCACCTTGCTTATCTTAGCTTCCCTACGGACCCTCTACCTAACAGCTGTAATTCTCATATCTTTATATAGTAATGATTTTGTTAATAGGTGGGAGATCATTTTATCTGAACTTAATCATTCTGTGTCTTTCTGTAGTAACAATCACAAATTGGGTTATATCTAAGGGGGTGAGAAATGTATGAAATAAGAGTAGAAAAAAATAATGCCTTTCTTTAAAAAACAGGTATTGCTGACTACCTCGGTAGGTGTAAGGAAGCCACAGGGAAATTTGAGTCTCTTGTACACCAGATTCATAAAAATGCAGAAGACATCACCTCCAGGCTTGCAGTAATAGAATCAGCAAATCTCTTTAAATTCCCAGCTCCCAGAAATGATAAAGAACTTCCAGGTAAGTTTGATATTTTATTTCTCTATTTTCTGACAAAAAAATCTCTTGCTATAACTATATCCTTTAACCCAAAAAACCATCCCAGACTTTCAATAATTTGCTTGAGTAATTTCTGTTTGTATCATAAATTTCATTGTCAACTAGACATTTTAAAATATTTCTTAAGTCTGAGGGAACCTATACTCAAAGCTTTTGATAAAAAATCTTATAATACTATTATTGTGGAGAAGATGGAGAGTATAGGTTGGACCAGGGGTGGAGGACCTGCAGTCTTAAGGCCACATGTGGACTGACAATAGTTCAGGCAGATGGAGTCAAAACTGATTGGATGACCAAAGAGAAAGAGGAGTGTCAGTGGTTTAACATCAACATGGCAGGAGGTCTCCAGTGGAGCACTGAATCCCAGGAATCTGAGCTTGACATCCCAGAGCACTGGGATGAATCTAACAGGATGAAATTCATTAGGGAGAAATATAAAGTCTTACATATGGGTACAAAAATGAACTTCGCAAGTACAAAATGGGGGCGGCGTGGATAGATGGTCAATGTTCTGAAAAAGATGTGGGGGTTCCTGTGTTCTGCAAGGTCAACATGAGTCATCTGTGTTATGTGGGATCCTAAAGGGGTGCATGAAGAGAGGCATAGCTTCCAGGAGCAGGGGGTGATAGTCCCCCAAATTTCATCTGGAGTATTGGATTCATTTTTGGGCACTGTGGTCTAAGAAAGTCATTTATAAGCCGGAGGGCATCCAGGACGGGGAAGGACCTTGAATCCATGTTATGTGAGTATCAGTTGAAGTAACTAGACAGATTTAGCATCTATTAAATGCTTGCTGTGTGCCCGGCACTGTGCTAAGTGCTAGGGATCCATATCCTCGCAGACAAGACAGTCCCTATTCTCCTCAAAGAGCTTACGCTTTAATGGAAGACAATGCATATAGACAGTACATGAGAAGAAGTCCACAGAGTGATTCCAGGAATGAGAGAAGTTCAAGTATGGCTGAAATCTTTTCTGAAATGGTCCAAAGGAAGGGATTGTCAATCAGGAGAGCAGGTCTCAGGGTGGAGATTTCTCTGGGTTGGGAAAGGGGCAGGCAAGGAGAAGAAGTCTAGAGAATGAGTCCAGGTGTGAGATGGCAGGTTTAGCCAGAAGAGACGATGGAAGGGAGACAAAATAGCTGTCTTCAAGTGTTTGAAAAGCTGTTGTTTGAGGGAGGGATGACCTTAATTAGGCTTCTTCTATTTGGCTTGTTGTCTGTCCATCATTCTCGAAGAGGACCATGACATCAGGAAGATGATGTCATGCCGTTCAAGTGATTTGGATTTAGATGAGGGAGACCTGTGCAAAGTCACCAGCCTTGTTGTCTCCTCTGCAGCCATCCGGGTCTAGTGGCAGGATATAGATCAGGAAGATAGGAGATGGTCCCACTTCTCTTTGTCACCAGAAGGCAGACGTGCCAGGGATGCATGGATGAAGGTAGAGCATGATGAGTGTATGCTAGCTGGGAGTCAGTATGCAGAGGTTCAAGTTACCTAGGAGGACACAGAGAGGAAATGGAATCTGGAACACAAAGCTGGAAACAAGGTCTCAGATTAAACTGTAAGGTAGCTTTCCCACAGAGAAAACAGTTTAAGTTGCTTTCCAGAGAAAAAAATATTTTCTCCTGTGGCTCATAAAAGAATTGCTTTCACACAAATTATTTTTTGATTGTAAAGATATGAGGCTCTTTTGTGAAATTGCTTCACTGAATGGAGGAGTATTTTATTTTTATGATCACAGTATTTTATTTGAAAAATATCAATGAATATAATCAGTTTTATAGCAAAAATAACTAAGGGAACATGAAAGTTTTCCATTATTAACATATAACAATAAACTTGTGACCTCTTTTGCAGGTGTGAAGGAGTTCTTTGAATGTATTGTACGTGAAAGAGCCAGAGATATAGAACACATGGTCAGAAAATACCTTGCCATAGGGCCCCTGCTCACCAAAGTAGAAGGCCTAGTGATCCACACAAACACAGGCAAGGCCCCCAAACTGGCTCCCTACTATTTGTATTGGGAAAATAAAATTTACGAAACCTTGACAAGATTAGTCCTCAAGTAAGTTAATCTTTTGAAAACCTTGGTCTAGCTTGTTTGTTTGTAAACTGTTGCTTTTAAGTTGAGAACTGCCAGCCACCTCTTGCACTGTTAGTGTGATTATGTAGAGCTTGACAGGTGAGAACTGTCTTCCTACCCTGAAATTGTGGGTCCAGACCCCCTGCCCATCACAAAATGAACCCAGTTGTAAGCACAAGCCACAGGAGTGTGATTTGAAAGTTATTTGATAGTAACTTCATGCCTCCCCTGAGTGTTAGGCTTTCATGGCTGTGTTAATGTACTCAGCTAGCTCTTGGGGTTTACCTATCCACACTCAATGTTGCTCAGTGGTACCACTTGTAAGTCATGGCACCATCTTCCCGGTATCATGGTCCTCTTCAACAACAAAGGACAACCCCCCCCCCCCACATGCACACACTCACACGCATGTACACACATACTCACATGCTCAGTGGAAGATGAATTGTAAAAATGAGTGTTAGTAGCACAATCGAGACTCTTCCTTTCTTCTCCCTAGGAATTTGCAGTCCTTCAATACTCTAGTTCTTGGGAATGTCCCTTTATTCCAAACAGAAACGATTTTAACTGCTCCTGAGATAATTCTTCATCCTACTGCAAATGAGATAGACAAATTATGCGTCCACTGTGTCAGAGACTGCGTAGAAGTGACAAAGGTGAGTACTTTGTGATGACCTTCCTTCTAGCCCTAAACCCCATGTGTATTCTGAGACTGACCAAATATGTTTTTCATGTCGATCTATCTCAGTTCTCTCTTTGGGCCATTGGGTTTTACTGTTTAACCCATGAAGGCGGTATAGTCTCAATCAACATATCACTTGTTAATGTGCCAGGCCCCATGGAGGAGACAGTTTCTCTCTCAGTCTCTTTCTTTTTCAGTCTCTCTCTTCCTCTCTCTGTCTCTCTTTTTCTGTCTCTGTCTCTTTTTGTCTCCATCTCAGTCTCTCTCGTGCTCTCTATCTTTCTCTCAATCTCTTTCTTTCTCTCTGTCTCTGTACACAGAATAGATGAAGAAAATCTGAAAGGAGGCCTCATTAGCAGCTAGGGGTGAGGGGAGGCAGGAAAGGCTTCCTGTAGAGGGTGGGATTGAACTGAGCTGTGTTGGGGAAATTAAGAGGCCAAGGTGATGGAGCAGAGTATTCCAGGAAGTAGGGACAGCTAATGAGTGCAAAGGAAAGAGAAGGGAACAAGCATTTGTTAAATGCCTCTTGTATGGTAAGCACTACCCTACGCACTTGAGTGCACATCTGCAGTGAGAAGGGTACTGGCTCAAGAGTTAGACTCCCTGGGTTTAGAACCCTCCTCTTCTTTGTCTTCTTTGGGTTGCTTTGGGTCTCCCTGTCCTCACGAATGACTCCTATGGAGCAGATGATCTCTCTGCCTCCCCCTACAAACCCCATAGTTGGGCGCTGCTGCTTAGCCAAGGCTATAGCGTAAGCTCCAAGTTCAGTTCCCTTTGCTCCCATCCTTTTCCAGAAGCCTGTAAGCATGAACCTGGCTAGTGATTTGGCAATTGTATGCAACTAGGCACAGTGGGGACTCGGCTGGAGAGAGCTAGGAAGATAACTCAGAGTATAAGCCATGCTTATAATTCTTTAAATAAAGAAAAACAAAAAAATGAGTGTTTTTGAGTTGAACTGAATAAAATAGTGCCAGTGAGCTCACAGACCCACTGAGATAGAAGGTATCAAAATCCTAAAAGACTGGGAAAAAAACCTCCCAAACAGAATCTGTTTGCAGCCTAGGAGTCATCCTCCGTTCCTCTTTCTCCCTTCTCCCACCAAATCCCATCCATGGCAAGTCTGGCTGGTTCTGCCCGCGTCATCTCTCTTACCCCCATCTTCTCTCTAGTAACATCTTTATCCACCTCCATCTGGATCATCACAAGAGCTGCTTCCCTCTCTAGTTCATGCTCCACACAACTGCCACCTGTTTCACTGTGGGATTCCCCGGCTCAAGAAGAACTAGTGGTCTCTAGGATAGTTTGACATTAAAAGTTCTTTAAAATCTGACTCCAGCCCACCTTTCCAGGCTTATTGAACATCAACCCCTTTACACATTCTATGTTCCAGCCGATATGGCTCTCTTATTGTTTCTTTCTCTTGCCTTTGTCCTTCTTCACAGCCTGAGATGCTTTCTGGCATTGTAGGATCCCTGACTTCCTCTGAAGGGTAGCTCGAGCCCCAATCCCCTCAGTTATGACTGCTTTCCCCTGAAAAATTACTTTGGAAGTGATTCAACTCTGGACGTCTGTATCCCAAATCCCCCTCAGTGATTGTGGCATCTTTCTAATGCTGTCAGCTTGAGCCCCCACTCCAGCGTGGTTTCCTCAATATCAGCTGCTTGTCACAGTTAGCATCTCCCCTATATTAATTGATTCAGCAATTAGCACCTCACTCTCCGTTGGACTAGTTGGTATCTCTTCAGCATCATTCACAAGCCATTAACATCATTTAGCTGTTAGAAAAGTGTATTTACTGAGCCAGTACAGCAAGCACCAAAGTACAGAAATGCCCCCTTCTCCCTTCTACCATCTTGGTCCTTCTAGAGAGGAAAGCATTTGTGCCCCCAAGTCCATGCTAGAGCTGGCATAACTGGTGCCAAGCTGATCCATTGCTTGGATGGCACCTCCTCTGGAGGCTGATGCCATGGTGGCCATGAGGTGCCATCACTGGGCCTCTGGTCTTTGGTAGCCTCACAAAGTCTTTCTCTCCTCCAATAACTCTTTACCTAAGAGTTCCTATTCTTTAATGGGCCTAAGAGGGACTGTTGCATGGTGGCCAGGTGGGTGAGGGGCTTCTCAAACTGGAGGCTTATGGCATTTCTTCCCTTTCACTCAGATGCCCAGGTGAGCAGGGACTGGACCCCTTCATGCTTTTTGTGTGGACCCTCGATTCTGGTGTAGAAGCTGATTAAAAGGTTTTTCCTATGCCACACGAGCACAGGAAACAGTCACAGAATACCTGGGCCTGCCTTTCCCTTCCCATCCTCAGGTGTCCTGCCAGGGCTGGGCTTTCATTGTATTTACATAATGTGGCCTTGTGGGTAGAGAGCTGGGTTTGAATCAAGGAATAATGATGATCATGATAACAGCTAGCATTTATGTAGCACTTTCACATTTGTAAATGTAAACTCATTTGATTCTCACAACCCTGCAAGGTAGGGACTATTATTATCCTCATTTGACAGATGAGAAAATTGAGGCACAGAGAAGTTAAAGTAACTTGCCATGTATCACACAGCTAGGAGGTGTCCAAGGCAGGATCTGAACTCAAGTCTTCCTGACTTCAGGCCTAGAGCTCTGTGCACTATGGTACTACTTCGCGGCCTCTAACTTGCCTTATGCTCTGTAAGGGTATCAGCTGCTGAGCTGGTGTCAACCTGCATTGGTGGGGAATTTCCTCCCTCAGGAGTTTCCTGCATCAGTAAATCACAGGTCCTTTAAAGTTTGCAGGGAGTTTTCCCT
Organism: Notamacropus eugenii; assembly: GCF_028372415.1. Taxonomy (NCBI): domain Eukaryota; kingdom Metazoa; phylum Chordata; class Mammalia; order Diprotodontia; family Macropodidae; genus Notamacropus; species Notamacropus eugenii. Next base: position 39,094,369 of record NC_092875.1, read on the forward strand.
GGATTATCTCACTGAATCCTCACAATACCCCAGGGAGGAGGGAGGAGGTGCTATGTCTTCCTTCTGATTTGTCTTATAATGCTATAACTTTTTTTAAAAATCCAGGCTGTAATTGATATTAAATCTTGAGGACCAGTTCTTTTATTAAAAAAGGAAACTATTATTGATCCACATTGATCTATGCTGCTGAGATCACCAATAACCAAAGGCTAGTCAGTGTGTGAGCTAGAGGCCAGTCCAGCCTCTGGTTGGTGGCACTGGCCAAGTTGCTCAGCCTGAGTGCATCCCCCTTACTTCCTAAGTCCAACAGAGATAATGGTGATGAGCTCTCTTTTTGTCCTTTTATTTTAGCTTGCACCTGTGATTTCATTACTGGCAGTGCTAGGGAACTCCCAGTAAGGAAAAGCACTCTACCAATGTAGCTCAATGCTCAGTCCTAGAGAGTTGCTTGCAGACATTGAGAAGTTGTTGCCTGTTGATGGTCATGAGGCCAGTATGGGTCAGAGGTGAGACCCAGGTCATCCCGCCTTGGAAGCTGCTCCTTACCACATACCACCTTGTTTTGGCATATACTTGTGTATTTGTTTTTCTCCTTTCAAAGGGATCTCACTTGGGGAGAGGGTGGGGTGTAACTTGTAATCAGACCAATGTTGTATCCCAGATGTCATCATTCACATTCAGGAGTTCTTAGCTTTTTTTGCGTCTTCATCGCCTTGGGCAAGTTACTCTGGTGAAACCTATGGACCCTTTCTCAGAACTGTATTTTGAAATAATTGCAAGAATTTGCTGAATTTTAGTTAGAGGTTAGGGAAAATAAAAATGTTATTTTTTCTCCATCCAAGTTCATGGACTTCCCCCACTTCCTCCACCTTAAGAACCCCTGTTTTTATGTATCTTTGGCAAGGAAGAATTAATAAAATTCATTTGCCAATATTAAAAGCAGTGAAAACTTCAATGCCTGTGCCTAAAACATTTTTTCTCCTTTTTTTCTTGAGTCTAGCATTTTGTTCGATGGATGAATGGCACCTGCATTGAGTGTCCCCCACAAAAAGGTGAGGAGGAGGAGCTCGTCATAATAAGTTTTTATGATGATGTGTTCCTGAACCCCCAGATCATGGAGCAGGCTATCATGATCCCCCAGAATGTGCACAGGGTTTTGGTCAATCTCATGAAATACCTGCACAAGTGGAAGCGCTACCGTCCCCTTTGGAAGCTGGACAAGGCCATTGTCATGGAAAAGTTTGCCGCCAAGAAGCCCCCCTGCGTGGCCTATGATGACAAGCTACAGTTCTACTCTAAGATAGCCAATGATGTGACGCGGCAGCCCCTAATCAAGGATGAACAGTGCATCCGCCTCCAGCTGGGGCCGTTGGCCTATACGGTGCAGGAGAGTGCCAAGTCCTGGATGGTTTCTCTGGGGAGACTTCTTAGTGAGTCAGCCAAGGAAGAGCTGTTCCTTCTCCATGAGGATCTGGAGGTATGTGGTTGCACTGTTCCCACCAATGAAAAAAAATGATTTCATAACTTCTAGTCTTTATTTTGAACTGTTTCTTTTCTCGCTCAAGATGCCCATAAGGTCTTGCAACCTTTTCTTTATAGACACTGGCAAAAAATCTCAAGAGGCCTCCCAGTAATCTTGAAGATCTCAAATTTGTCCTCGCAACAATTGCTGAAATTAGAAGCAAATCGTTTTTAGTGGAACTGAGATTTAGGGATATCCAGGAGAGATACAGGACCATGGCGATCTATGACCTCTATGTAAGTGATTTTGTATTTCCTAAACATTAATATAACCCAGACTTTTCAGGAAGATGATGGATGGCATGCAGTTCTCCTAGCCCCTGGTGTCCCATTTAAGGGAGGGGCTTTTCACCTTTTTAATGTCTTTATCGAGTACTTCCTGTTTGTCCTGTCTATGACTTGTCTTCCCTGTTAGACTTGAGATCCTTGAGGGCAGGAATGGTCTTTTGCCTTCCTTTGTATCCCCAGTGCTTAGCACTGTATCTGGAACACAGTAGGAGATTAATAAATGCTTGTTGACTGACTGTCAGTGACCTCTTTGGCAGTCTGGTGAAGCCCATGGACTCATTTTCAGGATCAGGTTTTTGTTTTTTAATTTAGAATTGAAGGAAATGCTGAATTTCAGTTAAGAGTTTAGAGGAAATAAAGGTATGATTGGTTTTTTTCTCCATCTGAGTTCACAGACCTTCTCCCTGTCTCTGAATAGATTACCATAGATTAGGTTAAGTACTAGAGAGAAAGTATGGGGGGGAGAGAGAGAGAAAGAGAGAGAGAGAAGGGGAGAGAGAGAGAGAGAGAGAGAGAGAGAGAGAGAGAGAGAGAGAGAGAGAGAGAGAGAGAGAGAGAAGGGGAGAGAGAGAGAGAGAGAGAGAGAGAGAGAAGGAGAGAGGGAGAGGGAGGGAGAGAGAGAGAGAGAGGGAGAGGGAGAGGGAGAGGGAGGGAGAGAGAGAGAGGAAGGGAGAGAGAGAGAGAGAAAGGGATGAGAGAGAGAGAGAGGGAGAGAGAGAGAGAGGAAGGGAGAGAGAGAGAGGGAAAAGAAGAAGAAGAAGAAAAAGAAGGAGGAGGAGAAGGAGAGAGCAAGATGAAAAGAGGCAGAGAGAGAAGAAGGAAGGGAGATACAAAATAAAAGTATGGAAAGCAGATTGTAAAGGGTGTTTCCTACGCTCATGAAATGACAATTCGAATAAAAAAAAAAAGAGAATATGCTTTTACTTCTTTTGTGTTCACCTCAGTAGTGACACTGAGCTCGATATAGTATATAGTGGGTGATAGAAAGGGTTGGGTAGATGGTGCAGTGGATAGAGTGCTGGGCCTGGAGTCAGGACAACTCATCTGCCTAAGTTCAAATCTGGCCTCAGAAGCTTACTAGCTGTGTGTCCCTGGGCAAGTCACTTAACCCTTTTTGCCTCAGTTTCCTCATCTGTAAAATGAACTGGAGAAGGAAATAGCAAGCCACTGCAGCATCTCTGCCAAGAAAACCTCAAATAGGTTCATAAAGAGTTGGACATGACTGACAATGCCACCAGGTGATCAGTAACCTGTTAGCTGGTTATGTTTATCTGTTGGCCTTCCTGCCTAGTAGCTGGGGTCCTGCTTTGTGTGCTCTCCTCTCCATCCTACCTGAGTACTTTGGGCACATATACAAACAAAACTCTTAGGTTTTTGAATACTCCATCTCCTCTGCTATAAAATGGAGATAGTGTCCCTCTCTCAGGGTTCTTGTGTGGAAAGCATTGCATAGACCCTGACACTCCACTGGAGTGTGATGGACTATTCTCATCCATAGTAACAGGGCTGCACCAAATCAAGGCTGAAAACTCTAGTTTGAGGGGTACATAAGGAAACTGAAGGGGCTGGTGAGTTACAACTCTGGGGGGGTCACCAGAGTTGGGGATAAGCACCCCTTAGAGAAGGGGCTGCTTTAACTTAGAATTTTGCTACAAAAAATTGGGCACTTGGGTCTTTTTTTAAAGTGCTAGTGGGAGATAAGGCTATAAATCATTCTTTATTTGAAGAGTTTAAGCTGCATTTAGGGTGAAATGCAAATTTTATTTTTTAAGAGAACGTAGGCATTCAACAGTCCTTTAAATGTTCTTCACTTTATCACTCGACAGATGGATTAAATTAATGCCTACTAAGTGCTGGGTAATGGAGATACAAAGAGAAAAAAAAATCTTTGCCCTCCAAGGAATTTCCATTTTCCTGGGGCTGTGTTGTGGTACAACAGTTTTTTGATTCTAAATGAATACAAATATATGCAGAGTGATTTCCCTTTGGGGAGGATGATGAGGAAAGGCTTCATGTAGTGCTTGAGCTGAATTTTGAAGGATCTCAAGAGGCAGAGGTGAGGAGGGAAGGCATTCCAGGCATGGGGAACAGTCAGTGCAAAGGGCCAGCGATAGGAGATGGAGGGTGGTGTGTGAGGAAAGGCAAACAGGCCCGTTGGGCCAGAATGTAGAATGAACGAAGGATAGTCATAGGCACTGAGGCTGTAAAGAAGGAAGTCTGGATCCAGATTGTGGAAAGGTTGAAACGCCAAAGGAATTTGCATTTTTTTTATAGGGTAGGAGAGAATAGATGCACAGAACTCTGATGTTTTGACCAAACTCACTGCTCTTTTATGGGGCTTTGGAGGCATAACTTCCAATCACTGACCAGAGCAGAGCCGAATAAAGTACATGGTGAACCTGACACCTTTTGGGTAGTCAGAGCTGGAGCCTTCATTGGAACAGGCCTTTGTAGGGCATTTCCTGGGATACCGTGCCGGGAGGGCCAGAAAAGAAGTCCCGATGAAAGAATGAGAGGGATGGGAAGTAACCTCCCATTGGAGACTGGTACTCTGATTTTACTCTCTGCCTTGTTCTCATCAGCCTACTGAAGCGGAGGGGGAACTAGCTTCACAAATTGAGGACATGTGGAAAAATCTGTTTGCAGAATCAGTGGAAATCGAACACTCCCTTGGGGGCATAAAGAAGACATTTACAGAGGTACTTTTTTTGTCCTGACATAAATACAAAGATAGAAAAAGGGGAAATGAAGGGATGAAGCAGAGCAGAACAAGCCTGGGGCAGTGTGGTGTAGAATGTTGGAGGCAGGAAACTTGGATTCAAATCCCGTCTCAGGCACTAGCTGCTTGACCTTAGGAAAATCACTGAACCTTTCTGGTTTCAATTTCTTCATCCTTCAAATGGACCTAGTATATAAAATGGGATTGTTGTGGGGATGAAGTGACATCGTGTAAGTGCTTCTCACACCTTCAACCTCAAACCTTAAAACCTTAAAGCTGTAAACTTTACCTTTCAATCCTTCTAGACCTTGGTCTCCACATCTGTCATGGGTGGCCCATGTCCCTCCATAGCGATGTAAGGAAAATGCATAAATCTTTAAAACAACAAAAAAGCAACTTAAAAAACTATAAGATGTTATACAAATGTGAATTATTCTCTTATCAGAATAACTAATGATCAAAATTGCCTTTCTTAGATCACTCGCACTGAAATTTCAGACTACAGACGTGAGATACAGGACTTTGCAAGACGTTTTTATAGGGAAGGTCCTGGTTCTGTCGGTGAGGATCTTGATAAAGGTGAGGAAATGACTGGTCACCCTTGAGATACTCAAGTGAATTGTGGGTAAGAATTTCATGTGAGGAATAGTCACTGACCATTCACAAAATCACCATATAGTTTCCCAGGCATAGAAATATTTCTCTGGTATCATTTTCCAAGATATTGATAATAGATGTAAATATGGAACCCAAGAGTCAAGTCAAGTTGTCAATGGACATTTATTAAATGCCTACTATGTGCCATGCACTGTTTTTACTCACAGTCCACTGGGACATTCAACTTGCAAATAACTCTCTACAAACAAGATTATATAGGTTACACTGGAGATAATCATCAGCATTGGAGGTAATCAGTAGTATTGAGGAAGACTGGGATTACCTTCTTGTAGAAGGTGAGATTTTTATTGAGAGTTGAAGAAAGCTAAGAGACTGAGATGAGGAGGAAGAGAACTCTAGGTATGGGGAACAGCCACGGGAAATTCCCAGAGTCAGTAGAGGGAGTATCTTCTGTTTGTGACTGGGAACTTTATGAACGTTTTCCAGGAATGGAACTCTTAGCTGTATTTGAGAAGGAGTTGGTGAAGCATGAAAGAGATCGCCAGGAGTTGGCTAATGCTGAGAAGCTCTTTGATCTTCCAATTACCATGTACCCAGAACTGCAGCAAGTGCAGAGGGAAGTCGCCGGATTGAGGCAAATTTATGACATTTACAAAGCACAGAAGGCAAGTGATCCCGTGGGCATGGGGGCAGGTACAGTAAAGCTGGAAATCCCTGGGCTCAGCAGAAATTAGGCATCCCAAGACCAGGAGAGGAATTCCCCATTTTTGTTTTCTTAGATTTTCCAGCCTTCGTTGTGCTGGGAGCCAGGAGGTGGGATGGAGGGTTGTGGGAGAGATTCAATCCTTGACCTGTAGGCCAAAATATCAGAGAGTAGGTAAGTGGTCATCTCGATGCTTCATGTGAATTCAGGCTATTGTCTATACAGAGGTGTTAAACTGACAGCAACTCTGAGGGCTGTCTCAACCCGATTAAAATGTAATTGGAGCATGTTTAATAAAATGAGTAAAGATATAATACAACGTAGATCACTTTAATTTGAGGTTTTCCAAGTCAATATGTGCTCCCTCCCTCCACGTGCCAGGAACCCTTATCTATTTGAGTTTCACCTATCTCATCTACACTATCCCTCAAACAGCTGAAATGTGAAAAATATAGTCAGCTATTTTTTTCTAACATGCATGTAATAAATCATATATTTTAACTGATTTATTCATATCCGTATGAGTTTAACCCATAGTGTAGAGCCAAGCAGCTGAGGAGTTGGGAAGGGACCTGAATGGCCACCCAGCCCAAGCAGGACCTTGGACAAAGTGGTTGGTCCTCAGGTAGGGCTGAACTACCATCTTCCCAGGAAGCTCATCCACCTCTTGGTCAGCTCTGATGGTTAGGAAGTTCTTCCTGACATCTAGCCTAAACTCAGTTCTTTGTAACCTCCAGAGAGTTCTGCCTTCTGGGCGCTAGTAGAACAAGCCTATTTGCCTCTTCCCCTTCACAGCCTGTCACTACTGGGAGACAGCTGTTAGCTTTCATTATTCTCAGTCCAAATCAGCAGCTCTTTTTGTGGTGGCTGCTGTGAGTGGTTGCTGGGTACAGAGCTCTGTGTGCAGAGTTCCAGGGGAGGCCTCAGCTTAAATAAGGAATAGTTTCTAAGCAAATGGAGCCTACAGTCTCATTTTTGTAAGCCTATTGGTACTTAGATTTACTATGTAGATAATAACTGACATTAACATAGTGCATAGATTACAGTGGTTGCTTTAAAAAGCAAGCCATTTTTTGTCTCTTTGGAAGTCCCCCAAAATCTGTTTTTTTAGATCTGTTGCTTTTTCTTCTATACAGTGGGCATGTGCTTGTGAAGCCCAAAGTCAGAAACTTTAAAAAATATATTTTTAAAAGTGAAAGAAAAGACAGTGAAAATTAGACTTTTCTATTTAATTTGGGTCAGTTGTCCAAGGGATGTCTTGTTGACTGGACCTGCTGTGTTTTCATAGGCTGCCAAAGAAGAGTGGTCTCAGACACTGTGGGCTAACCTGAACGTCCAGTTTCTCCAGGAAGGAATCGAGGGCTTCCTGAAAGCCCTTAGAAAACTTCCCAGGCATGTGCGCAGCCTCTCGGTCGCCTATTATTTGGAATCCAAAATGAAGGCATTTAAAGATTCCATTCCTCTGCTGCTGGATTTGAAGAATGAAGCTCTGAGAGAGAGGTCTGTTCTGTTGCCTTGTAGGCCTTCAATTCTCCCTCCCCCCAATTTACAGAAGAGGAAACTGAGGCACAGATTGGTGCTCAGGATCTCATGACTAGTGAGTGTCTTCTTGACACCCAGTTCAGTGTGAGTACCATGATACCCTGGCACTACAGCTCCACAGTGCCATATGTTGGTAAAGAGCTTCATCGCCAAAGCGGTCAAAGCCCCAGAGACCAGCAGGATGCTCTGTCTTCCGTATCACCTATTGGCTGAGCTCTGTCCTCAGGCTGCACGGGATAAGCCTGATGGGTCATCTTGTCCTGCTTAAAAATGTCTTATAATTGTCTTCTGATTTTTACATGCAGTAATTTCTCACTTTTCCTCTTCTTCCCACTGAATCGTCCCTCGTAGTCAAAAAAAATGTTTAAGCAGAACTCATTAATAAAGCAGCCATGTGTATGCACCATTCAGGCCCCCTTGTCCCTCACCTCTCTACTGAGATCAAGATTGGACATCTCCATTAATAGGGTTCTTGTTTATGTTTTCACAATATTTATGTATAATGTGTTGCTAATTCTGTTTTCTTTACCCTTTGTTCGTTCATACTGGTCTTCCCATATTTCTTTCTGTTTCTCAATTTAAAAAAAATGTTTAATTTATTTTTTTTTAGTTTTTACCAATCACTTCCACGAGTGTTAAATTTTTCTCCCTCTCCCCTCCCTCCCTGAGATGGCTTGCACTCTTTTATGGGTTCTATACATGCATTCTTATTAAACACATTTTCACATTAGTCATGTTGCATAGAAGAATTAAAACGAATGGGAGAAACCATGAGAAAAACCAAAACCAAAGCATAAGAGAAATTAGTCTGCTTCATTCTACGTTCCAACTCTATAGTTTTTTCTCTGGATGTGGATGGTGTTTTGCCTCAAGTCCTTTGAAAACGTTTTAGGTCCATGCATTGCTGTGAAGGACTAAGTCTATTAGAAACAGTCCTTGCACACTGTAGCTGTTACTGTGTATAATGTTCTTCTGGTTCTGCTCATTTCATTCAGCATCAATTCATATGTCTTTCCAGGTTTTTCTGAAGTCTGATTGTTTGTCGTTTCTTATAGCACAATAGTATTCCATTATATTCATATACCACAACTTGTTCAACCATTTCCCAATGGATGGGCATTCTATCGATTTTCAGTTCTTGGCCACCACAAAAAGAGCTGCTATAAATATTTTTGTACATGTGGGTCCTTTTCCCATTTTTATGATCTCTTTGGAAAACAGTCCTGGAAGTGATATTGCTGGGTCAAAGGTTATGCACATTTTTGTAGCCCTTTGGGCATAGCTCCAAATTGCTCTCCAGAATGATTGGATCAGCTCACAGTTCCACCCACAATGAATAAGTATTCCAACTCTCCCACATCTTCTGCAACATTTATCATCTTCCTGTTTTGTCATGTTAGCCAATCTAATAGATGTGATGTCAGAGTTGTTTTGATTTGCATCTCTCTAATCAATAGTGATTTAGAGAATTTTTTCATATGATTATAGATAGCTTTAATTTCTTCCTCTGAAAACTGACTGTTCATATCCTTTGACCATTTATCAATTGGGGAATGACTTACATTCTTGTTTAGAAATGAGACCTTTATCACAGATACTAGTTGTAAAAATTCTTTCCCAGTTTTCTGCTTCCCTCCTAATCTTGTCTGCATTGGATTTGTTTGTGCAAAAACTTTTCAATTTAATGTAATCAAAATTATCCATTTTGCACTTAATAATGTTCTGTATCTCTTGTTTTGTCATAAATTTCTCCATTCTCTGTAAATGTGACAAATACACTATCCCTTGCAACCCTAATTTGTTTATAGTATCAGCCTTTACACCTAGATCATGTACCCATTTGGACTTTATTCTTGTGTGTTGTGTCAGGCATTGGTCTATGCCCAGTTTCTGCCACACTATTTTCCAGTTTTCCCAGCAATTTTTGTCAAACAGTGAGTACATATCCCAGAAGCTGGGGTCCTTGGGTTTATCAAATAGGAGACTGTTAAATTCATTGACTACTGTGTCTTGAGTACCTTACCTATTCCACTGATCTACCCCTCTATTTCTTAGCCAGTACCAAGTGGTTTTGATGATTGCTGCTTTATACACCTTCCCTAGCATTTCTTTTCATTAATTCCCTTGATATTCTGGACCTTTAGTTCTTCCAGATGAATTTTGATATTATATTTTCTAGCTCTAGAAAATAATTTTCTGGTAGTTTGATTGGTATGGCATGGAATAAGTAAATTAATTTAGGTAGAATTGTCATTTTTATGATATTAGCTTGGCCTACCCACTAGCAACTGATGTTTTCCCAATTACTTACATCTGATTTTATTTGTGCAAAAGGTATTTTGTAATTGTGTTTGTATAGCCCCTGGGTTTATTTTGGCAGGCAGATGTTTCTCAGTTTTTTTCTTCATTCCTTAGATCTCGTAGGGGTCAAAAGGATTATAAGAATCATAGATTAGAGCTGAATGGGATGTTAGGAGTCACCTAGTCCAACCCCTTGATTTTAGAGAAGAAAACTCAGGCCCCAAAAGTTTCTAGGATTTTCCCAAGGTCTTATGGTTAGTAAATGGCAGATGTAGCATTTGAATTCAGGTCTTCTGACTCGACTCTAAATTCAGTACCTTTCCACTTCAATAATATTTCATTCCATTTCACATGCGGATTTGTTCAAGTGTTCCTGAACTCATGGATATCCATTTTGTTATCAGTTTTAGGGGAATGAAAATGCAAAAAAGTGTAATAAAATATTGTATTCATGTGGGTATTTTGTTTCTGTCTTTGATCTCACTGGAGTATATACCTGCTAGTGGGATCTCTGGATCAAAGGATTTTAGTTGCTTTTTAAAGGCCTAATTCCAGATTACTTTTCAGAATGGTTAAACCATTTCATAGCTTTGCCCGTATTTCTGCAGTTCCTCTAAGATGACTATTAAAATGTTTTGTCATTTTCAGCAATTTACTGGGTGTGAGGTGAAACATCAATTGTTTTGATGTGTGTTTCTCTAACTAAAAGTGATTTGGAATGCTCTTTCAATTGGTTGTTGATAGTTTACATTCCTTCTTTTGAAAACTGTTGATATCCTTTGATGACTGATCCATGGGGGATGTCTCTCAGCCAGGTAGATTTTTGATTTCTCTCAGTGACCTTCAGTAGAATTCAGTAGTGGGAGCAAGGGAGGTGGATAGTGGGGTCAATTCAGGGCTGTCATGTTAAAAGCCATGAGTTGTGGCAGCACAGGGACTCCAGGGATTGGAGAGCAGAGGACAGGGTGTAGTTGAACTCAGTAACTATAGTATATATATTGGAAAGGGAAGAAAATGAAGGCACAGCAGAGGTAATTGTCTGGGAGAACACTGAGTAGTGGAAGCAGTGATGCCCAGGAGTCATTTTAGGAGAAGTGATAGGTGATTAGGATCAGGAGTGCCCAGAATTCTTGTGGGTGACGTTCAGATGAAGGCTGTGACCTGTGTCAATCAGTCAGTCATTGTTTATGAAGCACCCAGTATGTGCAGGCCCTGGGCTCAGTGCTGGAAAAGCCCAGCCCTCAAGGAAAAGGGAGATAATGTGCAAATAACTACACATGTGCTGTCTGTAGACTAAACTGGAAATAATCAACAGAGGGGAAGACGCTAGAATTAAGAGGGAGCAGGAAAGACTTCCTGTAGAAGATAGAATTTTAGCTAGAATTTGAGGGAAACCAGGAAAGCTGGGAGGTGGAGGGGAGGTGGGAGAGCACTCCAGGCATGAGGCACAGCCAGAGAAAACTCCCAGAGTCAGGAGTTGGAGAGTCTTATTTGAAGATGTCACTGTAGGGGAATGTAATGTCTAAAAAGATTGGACAACTGAGGGAGGAGGTTATGAAGGGCTTTGAATGCCAAAGGGAGGGTTTGATATTAGCTTCTGGAACCACTGGAGTTAATGGAATAGTAGAGTTAGACCTACACATTTTAGGAAGGTCATCTTGGCAGCCAAGCTGGCATTTGTCTTCTCAATGTACCACTCTCAGGGCTCCATTTTCTTTCATGCTTTGTGTATGTGTGTGTGTATGTGTATGTCTGTGTGTATGTGTGTGCATGTATGTACACATACATGTGTATACATATGCACACGTGTCTCTATGTATGTGCATGCATGTGCGCGCATGTGTGTATGTATATCTCTGTGTGTATGTATATGTCTGTGCATACATGTGTGCATGTGTGTATGTATGTGTTTGTGTACGTATGTGTGTGTGTTTGTGTGTGTTTGAGCTGAGGAACACCCTTCAAATCAGAGAGTGAGTATCCCAGACAAGGCTGCCTGCCTCAGGTTCAAGGTATTCTGTGGGTTTACATCCACTCAGAGCCGTGACTCAAGAGCCCTCATTGTTACGCTTATCTTTGCTAATCAGCTGGAGGATGCAATTAATTCACATCAAAGGCACGTAATGAGACAGTAAGAAAAGTAGTGATGAAACATTTCTGTCTAGCTGGGACACTCTTCCACAGACACGTGCACCATTGCGGGGAAGAATAGGTAGGACAAATACATGGTGGCTGCAGCTCATGCTTCTGATATGGCAGGTCACGTATGTTTTTTGGAGAGGTGATTGTGGCCTTGCTCCAAGTTGGTTTTGTGTGTCTAATAGACTAAACTGGATGTAATCTGCAGGTCCCAAGGGTCCTGCTTCACTGGGCATGTGGTTAGGGGGCTCCTCCCTGCTTCTGGCTTCAGCTAGAGTCCTCGTCTAGGGGCCTCTCTGCTCTTCATAGGAGGATGAATGGGCTCTGCCGTGCTCTTTTAGTTGAAAGTCTGGAGGCTTTCTTTGTGATGCTTTTAAAAAGGAAAGTCGGAACCTCTAACACATTCATAGGAGTAGGCTGTTTGTCCTTTGTTCTCCAAGAGGACCATGACATCAGGAAGGTGATGCCCTGACTTGCAAGTGAATTGAATTTAAGTGAGGGAGAGCTGTGCAAAGTCGCCAGCCTCACTTTCTCCTCTGGAGTCATTTGGATCCAGTGGCAAGACATCTCCACAACTGGAGATGACTCCCTAGGAGTAGGCAAAAGATAACCAAAGCACCCACATTCTCCTTCTATTGGGAGTGAACTGTTTGTTCTTTCAGAGCCTTAGCTGGAAGGACCTTTCTTTCCTTTCCCCTCCCCTCCTCTCCACCTCCCCTCTCCCTCCCCTCCTCTCCCTTTCCTCCTGTCCTGTCCTTTCCCAAAACTTGAAACCTACTGCACTCTGAAATGGCCTTCTTCTGCAACAAAGGATGAACACAAACAACAATCTAAAATGAAACAAAATCCTTGCCCCAAGGGGTTTTCTATAGTCTAGTAGGTAGGAGAGAATGCCCAAGTATACAAATAATTTACAATTCAGTCTAAGAATTATTTCTTAAGTATCTACTTGTGTCAGTGCATACAGGAGGCACTTAATAAATGCTTGTTGCCTAACTCCTCTAGTTAATATGGAGATATATGTGTATGTATGTACATATATGTGTGTGTATGTTATATATACATGTATATATACACACGTTTTTATTCATGTTGGATTTTTTGGATATTTTATTTAGTATTTTATTTTCCCACAGTTGCATGTAAAAATGATTTTAATGTTGTTTTTAAAACTTTGAATTCCAAATTCTCTTCCGCCTTCCCCACCTCCCATTCATGTTGTTTTAATTTCCAGTGCCTAGGAGTTAGGCAGCAAGCATTTATTAAGTGCCTATTGTATGTATTGACACACAGTAGGTGCTTAAGAAATGCTTCTTTGATTGAATTGTAAATTATTTGGGCATTCTCTACTACCTACTAGATTATAGAAAATCCCTTAGAGGTTTTGTTTCATTTTTTTTTGCTTCATTTTGTTTCATTTTTCATTTGTTTGTTTCATTTTTTAAAAAATTTAAAATGAAAAAATTTTTAGAAATTGAAAATTTTAAAAAAATCTTCATTCCCCTTCTCCCAGTCCCTGCCCACTCAGTGCCTTATACACAGTGGGCACTCAGTACTTGTGTAAATGAATGACACTCTATTGAGACTTAGCTGTGCATCTAATGGTTCATTTTCAGACACTGGAAAGAACTTATGGAAAAAACTGGCATATTTTTTGAGATGACAGATACATTCACTCTGGAAAACATGTTTGCCATGGAACTTCACAAGCATACAGATGTTATCCAAGAGATTGTGGTTGCTGCTGTCAAGGAAATCACTATTGAGAAGGTGAGGGTGCTGATTCTCACGTATAAAAAACCCAGAAAAATGTATTTCTGCTCCAAAAGAGGCCATCTCATCGATTATTCCAGATTTTTGTTGTTGTTCAGTTGTTTTAGTCATGTCCAACTCTTCATGACCCTTTTGGGTTTTTCCTGGCAGAGATCCTGGAGTGCTTTTGCCATTTCCTTCTCCAGCTCATTTTAGAGATGAGGAAACTGAGGCAAACAACATGGTGCTAGATTTGAACTCAGGAAGATGACTCCAGGCCCTGCACTCTATGCGCTATGACATCACCTAGAGTTTATCATTTCTGATACTTGTTCAGAAAACAATTTCTGTATCTGAACATTTACTTTTGTACAAGTTCTATTTCCCCAGTAGAATGTAAGTTCCCTTGAGGGCAAGGATTAAAAAAAAGATTTTAAAAATTTTTATTTGATTTTTTTCCCCCCTGGTGCCTACTATAGTGATTTCCACAGGGTAGAGGCTCAAGAAATCCTTGTGAATTGAATTGCATCGAATTCTGCTTTCAGTTGCCCTAAATAATAGAACTGAAATTTAGAACTGAGCTGAAGGATATTGAAGAATTCTTGAGCTCTTCGCAGCCCGGTCCTACCTTCCCAGCTGTATTCAGAGTGATGTCCCACCACTAAACAATCCAGACAAACTGGCTGTTCTTGCTGTTTTCCATGTGGGACATTTCCCTCTGCCATCTCCTGGTCTTTCCATAGCCTGCCTGTACTTTCTGTGGAGAGGGCCCTCCTCAGGCTCCTTCAGACTAAACTCCATCGTAGCATCTTCGCAGGCCTGCCATCCCTCTCTCCCCCTCCTGTCCCAGGTGGCTTTAAATCTGTTCTGTATACATTTTACTTATAATGTTATCTATGTATGTGTTGGCCCCTTTTTAGAACCTGAGGTTCTCAGAGGGTTGAGACTTGTTTGTATCCCTAGTAATTAGTGCACAGTAGGCACTTCATGGATCTGATTGATTAAAATTGAACCATTCTTTTTATATCCACCAACAGGGTGTCAAGGACATATTAGACACATGGGAAAACATGAAATTTTCTGTCATTAAGTACTTTAAAGGAACTCAAGAGAGAGGATACATTTTGGGATCAGTGGATGATATCATCCAGTGCCTTGATGACAACACTGTCAATCTTCAGAGCATTTCAGGGAGCAGATTTGTGGGGCCCTTTCTGACAACTGTGCACAAATGGGAAAAAACTCTCTCCTTAATTGGTGAAGTTATTGAGGTAAGGAAAATAAATGGCATCATTGTCATCCTCAATCATCATCACCATCATCCTCATCAATCATCAATCATCATCACCGCTAACATTTATATAGTGCCTACTATGTGACGGGCACTGTTCTGAACACTTTACAAATACTATCTCAATTTAGCCTCACAACAACCTGGAAAGTAGGTGCTCTTATTATCCTTATTTTACTGATGAGGAAACTGAGGCAAACAGGTTAAGGGACTTCCCCAGGGTTGCTGTGTAATAAATGTCTGATTTGAACTCAGAACTTAGAAGAATCTCTTTAGAGTGGTGGTAGTGTGTGTGTGTGTGTGTGTGTGTGTGTGTGTGTGTGTGTGTGTGTGTAGGTATTTTCCTTGTAAGCTAATTGTATTCTGTTAAGTTTTCTCTGTGTATGGTTGTTGTGTTTTTGGGTATGATTAATTTGAACTTGACTTCACTTATTTTCCTGTGAACATCTGGGATACATGAGATGATTTTTTCAGAGCTTTTCTCCTCTTGTCTAAACTTGCTCATGTCTTCATCCATCTTTCCTTTCTTCCTTCTCTCTTATCTCAATGAATGAATGAATAAAAAAAACATTCCATAAGCAATTACTGTGTTTAAAGAACTGGGCTCAATGTTGGAGATGTGTGTATAAGTAGAGAACACAAGACAGCCCTCACCTCAAGGAACTCGCCCTTCAGGAAGAGACCACCCATTGAAAAGTTCAGTTGTGGGGCTGGCAGGAAGCCCTGGACGTCCACCTGGGTCGGTGACTGAGTGGATGAGAGGACACCTCATGGGAGTTGACCACCTGAGTGGTGACTGAGAGCCCTTTATCAGACAGAGACCAACCTCTGAATAGGGTGCTTGCTGCCCCTCTTCTTGCCTCCTCTGAAGGCTTTGCATCAGCCATCCCCTCTCTCATTCCTCTTGAGTCTTTTCTGGAGTCCCAGAAAGTACCTTGATGACTATCTGGTGCTTTCCAAAGGCATGACCTCAGGTGCCTTTGTCATCCTGTCTGTTCTCATCTGGACGTTCTCCCATTTACCACTGTCCTAAAAAATGTGACTTCCATAACCGGATACGATCTGACCAGAGTTGAACCACATGGAGGACTCCCTCCTGTTCCTGCACCTCTGATAAAACCATCCAAGAGAGCATCGGCTTTGTTGGTTACCATATGGAATGTTGGTTATTCTTGAACTGACAGTGTGCTATACTCTCAGGTATTTCTAAGACAGACTCCCCTTTCTCCCTCCCCCATTGCCTCATTTTGTCCTTTCGAAAGCAATTTTTTTGGACCCAGATGTAAGAGTTGACATCATGAGTTCAGATTTCCCTTGCCTCTTGCCTGAACTCCTACAGTAGCCTCTTAATTGGTTTCCCTTCTGTAACCCTCCCATGTCACTCCTCTACTCTGTAAACTTCCATGGCTCCCTATAACCACCCCTAGTATAAAACATTATAAATTCTTGTGTGGCCCATTTAAAGGCCATTCACAACCTGTCCCCAACCTATTTTTTTAAAACTTTGTACTATAATATTCTCTTTCCTCCATTCTATGGTCCAGCCAAAGTTTGCTTTCTTGCAGTTCACATTATGGTCCATATGTTATCCCACTGCCTTTGTACTGGCTATTACCCATTCCTGGAATGCATTCCCATCTTACCTTGGTCGCTTAGAATCCTTTGTTTCCTTCAAAAAACTGGTGACCTGAAATCTACAGGAAGCCTTTACTGACACCTCCTTCCCCTCACTGTCATGTGCTGACTCATAATGAATTTGTGGTCCACTAAGACTTCCAGATCCTTTTCAGAACAATTGCTTTTTATCTATGCTTCCCCCATCTTGTAGTCAGTCAATCAAATATTTGGAGTCCTCAAATGGAAGTAGTTTGAGATTAAGACTGGAAAAGTAGGTTGGAGGTAGATTATAGAAGGCCTGAAGCCCAAGAGTTAGTACCTTATTTGGTAGCCAGTGGAGAAGGGCAGATTTTCAAGACACTCCACAATCTGGTTACTGCTTTGTTTCATAAGATCCTCTCTCATCTACTCTGTCCTCCAGCCAAACTGGGTGCATTACTACCCCTATTCTTGTCCTGCCCTCTCTTTAGTCTTTACTTTTGCTCCTATGGCTCCCCACTCTTGGCATGCACTCTCCTTTATCTCAGACTCTGGAAGCTTTTCTTGCCTTCAAGACCCTACTTGGGTCACCTCCTCTTGGAAGCCTTCCTTGATCACCTCTTCCCCTCACTGAAAGAGATTTCTTCCACCTCACATTTCTCATCACACTTTGAACTCATCTATCATTCTTCATATATTCTGCTTTGCATCATAGTTATTTGTGTATGTGCCTTCCTCTTTTATCATATACTCTGCTTTGCATCATAGTTATTGGTGTATGTGCTTTCGTCTTTTATCATACATTCTGCTTTGCATCATAGTTACTTATGTACATGCCTTCCTCTTTTATTTGAGGTGGTAGGTGGTGCAGGCTTAGAGTCAGGAAGAATTTAATTCAAATCCAGCCTCAGACACTTACTAGCTGTGTGACCTTGGGCAAGTCACTTAACTTCTTTTTGCCTTAGATTTCTCCTCTGTAAGATGGGAATAATAATAGCACCCAGGGCTCTTGTGAGGATCAGATATGACGATAACTGTGAAGCACTTAGCATAGTCCCTGGAACACAGTAAGTACTCTATAAATGTTAGCTCTCATTAGCTATTATTATTTGATTTGAAGGCTCTTGAGGACAGGATTTGATTTCATCTTTTTGTGTCTGGGATCCAACAATGCCTTGTTCCTCATAGATGCTGAACGAATATTTATTGAATTAAATAATAAACGAGGAGGGGATTTATGGTCATGAGGTACCAATAAATTAATTCATTGTCTCATAACATCTCACAGAGTTGTTGAGAGGCTCAACTGAGATTATCTATGTAAAGTGTATTGTAAATCTTAGAGCACTATATAAATGCCTGCCATCTCTGTTATGATCCTACTCATTATTTATTTTATCTTTATTATATTAATTATATTGTATTAATAATTATTGCGATATGTACTTTACTAGACAGATTTTGTGAATATATAGAATTCACAGTTCTGTGCTGATAGTAATATTGTGCACTTCCAGATATGGATGGTGGTCCAGAGGAAGTGGATGTATCTTGAAAGCATATTTATTGGAGGAGATATACGATCGCAATTACCAGATGAGGCAAAGAAATTTGATAACATTGACAGAGTCTTTAAAAGGGCAAGTATTCTAATAATGATTAATAATTAATTATCATCTCACCAATAATTAAAGAGAAGCACATTCAAGCAACTTTTATGTACCACCTAATACCAAATTGGCAAAAAAGAATTATGAGCAACCAAATTCATTGCTGAGAGTTTGCATAGAAGAAGATGCACTTATGCATTCCTGGTAGGATTGTAAAATCTTAGAAACTTGGCGGAGAGCCATCTGGCAGTATGTTGTAAGATTTACTAATCTAGTCATACCCTTTGACCTCATGATCCCATTAGTGGGGATATATCCTAAAGGTGTTATCAAAATCCAAAGTAAAAAAAAAACAAACCTGTCTGTGCAAAGATTTTTCGTAACAGCATTATATGTAATTAAAAAAAAAATGTAACCTAAATGTCCAACATTAGAAGGATGGTTAAATAAATTGTGGAATGGTAACGTAATTGTACATTATAATGGTGTTAAGATTGACAAGGTGTACAAAGAAATCTACAAAGACCATAATGAAATAGTGTAAAGTAAAAAATGCAGAGCTGGAAGAATGGATGATAATAGGAGGAAAGAAATGATAATAAAGAGATAAAAATATTCAAGGAGGTATAGAGAGGGATTGAGATGGTAATATGATATTTCATGTGTTGAAATTAATGAAGGGTAAATTATTATGAATCAAATTTAGCTTTTTGTATTTGTATTTAATATTAAATTTCTAATAAATGACTTAATAACATAGAAAAGGGACAGCTCTCTTAGTCGCGATAAGGGTAGAAAGAAAACCATCTGAGATACATTTTCTCCTTTTTTGTGTGTTTGGCTCTGCTTTTGTATGGAGTTTTTCCTTTGTCCTGCCTTTTTTTGGGGGGGAGCTCAGATTTGTTGAGTTCATGGATGAAGGGAGCCCCCCTTGAAGGGCAGATGCACCACTGCTTTGCTCGAGAGAGAGTTAGGAGCATTGCTAGGGCTCTGTAGGTAGGAGGTTTCAGAAATGGGACTTGGAGCCGGGTTTTCCTAGTTCCGAGCTGGTTCTCTGTTCACTCACCAGGATGCTGCCTCTTGTAGTTTGTTGGGTACTTAGTAAAACTGAATTTGGGATTCAGCTACTGATCTGAAACTTGAAGCATTTTGAATGAATTGTGTTTGTGCATCTCAGCTTCTTTGCATTTGAATCTGGTTATGAACACAAAGTCTGCAGCTCAGCTGGTCATTGCATAGTATCAGTGGGTTTGGCACTGGTCTGGGGGGTCACTAAGTTTTCCCCTGCTTTATCCTTGGACACTAACTCCAGACCTAGATGAGGGGGTCCTGCAGAAGCCTAATTTGGCCACAAAGGGGCACCTGGTCAATAGAAGGTTGTTCAGTTGTATCCAACTCTTCATGACCCTGTGGACCATACTGTCCATGAGATTTTCTTGGCAAAGATCCTAGAGTGGTATGTCATTTCCTTCTTTAGTAGATTAAGGCAAACAGGTTAAGTGACTTGCCCAGGGTCACACAGCTAGTGAGTGTCTGAGGCCATATTAGTGGCATCACTGTCTTATGTGAAGGACAGAATTTTAAAAGCATTTACATAGAATGAGCTCCATCATAGTCAGTCCTGTCTGAAATCTCTATTTTTGGCCTTTGGTAGATCATGTCCGAGACCTCAAAAGATCCTGTGATCAAGAGATGCTGTGAAGCCCCAAATCGACTGACCGACCTGCAGAATATAAATGATGGGCTTGAGAAATGCCAGAAAAGCTTGAATGATTATCTGGATTCAAAAAGAAATGCCTTCCCAAGGTTCTTCTTCATCTCCGACGACGAGTTGCTGAGCATCCTCGGCAGCAGTGATCCGCTGTGTGTCCAGGAGCACATGATCAAGGTCAGGGTCCCTGCCTCGTGGGGCTCTCCCCAGGCAGTGTCAGAGATGCCACCATGGTCACTCTGTAACCAATCAGCTCTGGAAAATGCAAAGCTTTTTAGTGGAAATGGATTGAATTTGTTGATTTGGAAGCATACATAATAAGAAAGATGGCCCAGTTATTTCTGGTTTTCCATAGTGGCAAAAATCCAGTGAGACTGAGGTGATAACATTTGGTTAGAGCCTGAGATATTATTTGCTGTCTCTGGTATTCTTATTCATAATTATTCTCATATTTATATAATTTATATAATTATTCTTATACTGTGAAGCATGGTGTCATTTATTTAAGGTTAAAAAAGGTTATTTAAAAGTTAAAAAAATTCTGTACTTAAACACCAAAAAAGAGAGCATATCTATACATCACACAGCAGAATGCAAAAAGTAGTTTCTATGTGAAACCATGAATCTCCAGTTGACACTGCTTGCTTTTATAAAGATATCATAGATAGGTTACTTTCAAAATTGTCCTACTTGTCTGTAACTTCCCTTTGAACTTCTCCCTGCTCTCCTCAGTCTTCTGTTTTTTGGGGGGGGGGGGTGGGGTTTGCCATTTTTTAAAATAACACCTCCAATGTAGTAACCTCCTAACTATTTTTGGAGTTATTGAAAGGGGTGGCCAAATCAGCACCTGTGAAAATATTTAGTCATTCCTGGAGTTATGATTGGACGTCTTTCCATGAAACTCATAGAACTGCACTCTCTTTGTCAAAATTCTGTTTTGCTTTTTTTCTCCTTAAACTTTTGCTTTGAGTAGAAGTGAAGCTGTTCCCATCATCATCGTTCATTGTCTTAAGATGTTTTCTAGGGGAAAAAGTCCTAGTTTGAAATCATTTGAATGTAATCTCTAAGCTGACATTTCCCTTTCACAAGAGGGAGTATAATTAGTCTGGTTCTGACGTTATCTTCTTCTGAAGAACTTTCATTTTATTCTGATACATTGACACTCTTTAAAATCTGTTTTGTGCTGGCGATACTGCATACCTGTAATCTCTATTATGAAGCTAATGGATTGCTTGAGCTCAAGAGAGGAAGGAGAGAATAAGCATTTAGATAGCACCTACTACTTACCAGGCACTAGGTGCCTTATCAATATTATCTCATTTGATCCTCACAACAACTCTGGTGCTGTTATTTCCATTTTGTAAAGAAGGAAACTAAGGCAAACAGAGGTGAAGTGACTTACCCAGGGTCACGCAGCTAGAACATGTCTGAGGCTGGATTTGAATCCAGGTCATCTTGACTCTAGGACCAGTGTTTTATGCAGTGCACCACCTGGATGCCTCTACTTCAAGAGCTTTGTAGTAGGTTTCTAACTGATTGCTATTCTCCTAAGCCTGGTACCAATAACCCTGGGAGCAGAGGGGCATTGGGGTTTGAAATGGAGCCCATCAAAGCTTCTGTGTCAATCAGTCAACGGTGGTATCAGACCTGTGAGCAACTAATACACTTCCAACTTGGGCAAGAGAGGAAGACCGTGTCCCAGAAGCAAGAGAGCAAACACAAAACCCTGGGTTTTATGTGTTTTTATGTGACATGTGCAAAATGTCTTTCTTTTTAATGATAGCTGCCCCGGTTCTATTCACATAACTGGATATCTGAATATCTATTTGTGATCACTGCTTTCTATTTATTGCTGCACTCCCATCACCCCAGGGAATGTTTGATAGTTGAAGAACATATTTGAATCCTACTTGATGTCCTGTGGTTCTATGACATAATACAAATACAGCCGTGCTTTCTTTCCCCGGGGTTTTTCAGATGTATGATAACATAGCGTCACTGAGATTTCAAGATGGTGATAGTGGCGAAAAACTGGTGACCGCAATGATTTCCGCAGAAAATGAAGTCATGGATTTCCGAAAGATCGTGCGGGCTGAAGGGCGTGTGGAGGACTGGATGACATCAGTTTTACATGAAATGAGAAGAACAAATCGGTTAATTACCAAAGAAGCTATTTTTAGATACTGTGAAGACAGAAGCAGGTGATGTAATCATCTTAAGACATCTAAACATATTATACTAATTTAGTAATAACTATGAATAATTATTAACAGTTTAGACTTAATTTATAGACAGACCATAAGAAGTAGATTGGAATAGTTCTATAGAGGGTATATCATGTATATCTTTAGGTGATAACTTAACAAATTTACAGAAATTCAACTTACAGTGAGGCTAATTTTCTATATGAAGGTGAGTCCTAGCACATTCAGTTCAATTGAACACATTGATTAGGTATTCTCAGCATTCAGAATACAGATAGGTCCTGGGGAGGCAGGGCATATAACATTTAGCTAAGGCAGGGTCCTTGCCATCTTGAAATCCTCAGGTTAGCATGGCAACAAGACATAGACAAAAATAATGATGATTCCTAATGCATTAGAGGGGCCAAATGAAGTGTTGCTAGAGGTGTAGGGCTTAAACTATTGACCTTGAGAGTATAAGAGAAAGGTTCATGGAGAATGTGGTATTTGAGTTAGACTTCAAAAGATAGATGAGAATAAGGGAGAAGGAAGAGGGGAAGGAGGAGGACATTTCCAGGTTTTGGAAATAGTGTGAGCCAGAGGCACAGAGATGAAAAGCACAGGTCATATTCAGGGTGGTCCAGTTTTTCTGTAGCATGAAGTGTATTAAAGGAACTAATATAAGATAGCTGGAAAAACATGATGGTGCCAGATTAGGGAGGGCCTGAATGCCAGAGAGTAAGGGGTCTGAATGTTACTTAGTAGGCAAAAGGGAACAACTGATAATTTTTTCTTTTAAAAAAATTATTATGTCTTTTGTTTTTCCTTTACTTACATTTACCAATATGTGTCTCCCTCTATCCTTCCCAGGGAACCATCCCTTATGACAAAAATTAAAAACAGATTCAACAAAACCCAATACATAAAGCAGATCTGATATGATACACTATGTCCCTCACTTGGAATTCTCCCACTTTTGCAAAGTAGGAAAGGAGGTGTACCTTCATCTTCCTCTTCTTGGGCCATTATAATTTCATTGCCTTCAGCAGGATGTGGAGCTAGAGGGATAAATTAAACACAATGGAGATGCATGGTCTCCTTTGAGCGTAACAACCCTTCTAGAAGCATTTGGGTCTAATTTGCTTTTGATGCTACTAGAGATAGAAGTGATTTCTCTTTAAATCACTGAACCCAGACAGCCTTCCACCTCCATATTTGAGTCTCTTGGCACTTTGCAAAGAAGTCCTTGTTTAACTTAGTTATATTTTAGATCATGCAAAGTCATCAAGCTATCTCCAGGCAACTTGTCTGAGCCTTTATCTTTCTAGATGAGAGAGTTGTTATTTTCTCCTTTTCCTTCCTTGTGAAAGCTCCCTCACACACACACTTGACTATTTCAGGGCCTTTTCTGGACCTTTTCCAGTTGATTTGACCCTTTTGATGGTCAAGGGCGAGAACTGCATATAATGTTCAAAGGCTAGTCCATCCCACACAGTCTGGTATGATGGGAGAACATTCTCACATTTTTTTTTTTTTACTTTCGTTGCACCTTTCTGAAGATGGTCAGCACTTGTTACACACATTATATAACCCATTGACGTAACATCATCAAAGGACATTAATAGTAAGGGTTCTTAACCTGAGGTCCGTGAATTTGTTTTTTGTTTGACCCATGTCTTGGTAACGGTATTTCAACATAGTTGTCTGCCTATATAATCCTACAAATTTTATTTGATGCCTTTAAAGACGTCATTCTAACTAAGGCTCCTTGGGCTTCACCAGATCACACAGAGGTCCATGTTGCCAAAAAGGTTAGAAATCCCTGATATACAGGGATCGTGGTGGTGTAAGTTGTAGCTTTCATAACCCATAATGTTTTAAATATGGCTTAAAGAATTTTTCCTTAAATTCATTCCCTCACGCTTGCCAATGTTGATACTCATCTGCTACTTTTCTAAACATACATATAAGCCCTTCAGAATTCCTACTGATTTTAATGCCTTCCTTAAAGCAGCACACTGTGAGGGGAAAGAATTCTGGATTTGGACTCCAACATAGGGCCTCGAGGCTTCAGGTTTCCATCCTGCTTTAGGGCCTGGTTTTGCCACAAATCACTTAGATTCTGGGCTTGTTTCTTCATTTCCAAGATGAGGGTGTGGGACTAAATGATCTCTTACATTTCTTTCCATTTCTAGATCTATAATCCTGTTAGGGCAGTTTCGAGGCATCTGTGTGCTTCCATAAGCAATCAACAGCAAGCATTTATTAAGCACCTACTACATGCTGGCACTATACTAGGCACTAGGGACAAAAAAGCCAAAATAGATCAGCTTGTTTTCTACTTGGGGAGATAACATGTTCATATATATGTATTTATATACAAAATACAAAGTAAATAAAGAGTAATTTTGGAGTGGAAGGAGATGGGGAAGACTTATTCAAGATGAAATATAAGCCTATTAAATAAGACTGGCTACAGCATTGATCCCTAAGGTTTGCCTTTTATAGAGTCGAGTGGATGTTGCTCTACCAAGGCATGGTGGTGTTGGTTGCCAGCCAAGTGTGGTGGACTTGGGAGGTGGAAGACGTCTTTCGAAAAGTAAAGCAAGGAGAAAAACAGGCAATGAAAATTTTTGGCCAGAAAATGCACCAGCAGATTGATGAACTGGTAACTCAGATCACCAAACGATTAAGCAAAAATGACAGAAAAAAATATAATACGGTTCTTATCATTGACGTGCATGCCAGAGACATAGTTGATTCATTTATAAGAGGCAGGTAAGGACCTCCAGAAAAAATGTATTCTGTTTCCTCCTCTTTGGTCTATTCTTTCCCCTTTCCCCTCCCCTTTTTCCCTTCCTTCTTCATCTCCTTTATGGACACTTTCTTCTCCAGTATTCTTGAAGCTCGGGAATTTGAATGGGAAAGTCAGTTGCGCTTTTATTGGGACCGAGAACCAGATGAATTGAACGTCCGTCAATGTACTGGAACTTTTGGCTATGGTTACGAGTATATGGGTCTGAATGGACGATTAGTCATCACGCCAACTACAGACCGCATCTATTTGACACTTACCCAGGTAAAGGTCAGGGATACGCATACATACACACACACAGACACACACACACAAACACACAGACACACAGACACACACACATGCAAACACCTTTTATTTTTTAACTATTTAATTGGCTAATATTTAGCTAATAATGGCAACTCATATGATCTATATGGATCATAAGTTGCCTCTCTCTGTATATATAATATCTAATCATGAGTTGCCATTATTAAGCAGTTTATAGACTCAAAGAGTCACTTTTCCCTTTTCTCAAATGGCTTGTTTTCCCATCTTGCTCATAGTCAGAGCTAGTGTTGTGACTTTAACCTTCCCCTCGAAGGTTAACATGTGTCTCTGCTCTATATGTATCTTTGTACTTATTTCTGTACACGTTGTCGACCCCCATTAGAATATAAACTTCTGAGGGTAGGAACTGTTTCTGCTTCATCCTCAGTGCCCATCCCAGTGCCTGACACATAATAAACGCTTAATAAACAAATACTGATGGATTGAACTTTCTTTTGTAGGCCTACGATAAGTGAAATAGTAAGAATGTAGTTATTTTAACATTGTCAATTAAAGTTCAATGTAAAAAAAGGCTTTATGCCAGTGATTGGAAAACAGCTGTATGTAGAGCCACCAGTATGATTCAATTCAACAAACATTTATTAAGCGCTTGTTGTTGTCACTAGTGAAATGTAACAAAAAGGTAAACTGAGGAATATTTCTCTGAGAAAGTTTATGGTTTATTAGCAGGGTCACAAAAAAACCAATAAATCAGGTCAATAGATTGCCTCAGTTTCCAGCCAACATCCCAGAATTGAAGATGCAACTCATTTTTATGAGCATAGAATAAAGGACAGAACAGAAATCATATCATTGGTTATGGAATTGGCAACATAATTAGGTTGATGGATCTTGATTGGTTAGATTAAAGGAAGTGGGCATAGCACACATTTGGGATTGACCACTTCCCCCTGTTTCTAAGAAATGCTTTTGTGACTTTATGGGTCCCAGGTGCATCCTGAGGTTAGTGATAGGAAATCAGGGATATGGACTCAGTGGTGCCTGATAGTTAGATAAGACTGCCTTTTTAACTTGCAAGGATGAGGCTAAAGATGGGAGATGGTCACCTAGTTTGTATCTCAAGGGTAACACACTTCGGAGTTTCTTAGGCTGAAGTTGTGTGGACGTCCCTTGGCAGGAGTGATTTACAGGTGTTGCTGAAATAATTCCAATAAAGAGTATTTTAGGAGACCATTGAACCTCTAAACTTAAGAGATTTTCTTTAACTGACAGAGGTTGTGGAAAAACTCAGACTTTTGCACCTAACTTCACAGAAGGAGGCTGAACTTTTAAACTCAGGCTTCTTCACTTAGAAACAAAAAAGATGCTTAGGTTTGTCATTGTGAATATAGAATATGGTTACAGAATAAAATCACTTACAGAGTAAAATCAAATTTAAATACATGATCAATACCTGATTTTGACACTGTATGAGAACATTGTTTTTTGCTCTAGGAGACATGCAGAGTTCAATTCATCTAAGTCCCATTCCTGGTGAGGGAACCTAGGCAGTGCAGTGGATAGAGCTTTTGGCCTGGAGTCAGGAAGACCTGAATTCAAATCCAGCGTCAGGCACTCATTTGCTAGGTGATCTTGGGCAAGTCACCTGGGCAACTCAACAACAACAATGACATCGTGTAGGGAGATAAGATACCCAGATAACTCCAGTAATAAGCAACACATATTAAGTGCTTTGGGAAAGTTCAAAATACTAGACCAAAGAAGAAATTATTATTCACAGAGAAGATAAGGAAGGCTATGGGGAGCAGGTGACTTTAGAACTGACTGTTAGTGAGTGGACAGGCAAACAGGGGGCTAGACAATATTCCAGGCATACAGAACGGTGTGAGTGAGCACAGAACAGATGAGGGGAAGGGCACGATGTGTTTGGGAGGTGAGGCAAGGAGTGGTCCCTCGTCTGGTTGGAGTAAACTGTATGCATAAAGCTGGAAAAGTAGCATGGCAGCAGATTATGAAGGGTCTTAAATACCCAGAAGAGGAGTTTGAACTGTGCACACTAGAGTCCTAAGTCTAGAGCTAGAAAGGACCTTAGAGACCATCAAACCCAATCCTCTCATTTTACAGATGAGGAAACTGAGGCAGGCAGAGGTTAAGTGACTTGCTCAGGGTCACACAACTAGTAAGTGTTTGAGTCAGGATTGGAACCCAGGTCTTCCTGACTCAAGGTCCAGGGCTCTATCTTTTAGCCAGAAGATACTGTAGAAAGAATCCTTTTTCAGGTACAGTTGAACCAGATGGCTTCTGGTGAGAAGGCACCTGAACATTTTTGTGATCAAGTCCTATCAGAATAACACATTCTTCAGAATGCTAAGGCTCTATGAGTATTCTTGTGGATACTCACAGACCCTCGTACCACTCAGTATTCAGTTTTCGGAGGTTGCTGTGGCTGAAAAAAATCATCCCCCCCTTGGGCCACCTGGTCTGAATTTAGCAAGGCAGGTCCTAGAATGACAGACATTTCTAGGACAGACAGTCCATTGGTAGGTCCACATGGAAAACTTTTCCAGTGCTAGAGCTTATACTCTCCTAGCAAATAGTCTTTGAGGCTCAGGGTCATTTCCATACTATACCAAGTCATCAGAATAGGACTTTAAAAATTAAATGGAAAATTTTTAACATACATTTATTATCTTTTATTTCAATTCAACAAACATTTGTTAAGTACCTACTATGTGCCAGGCACTGTGCTAACTGCTGGGAATACAAATATGAAAAAGAGCCAGTCCCTGCCCCCTCAAGGAGATTACAATCTAATGGGAGAGGGAACATGGCTTGGTGAAAGGGTAGGGTAGAGTGTTCCTTATAGCAGAAATTGGCATTCCCTGGAAGGCTGTGAGTCCTCTATAAAGGGAGGCATTGGAACTGAATGTCTTCCCTCCAGCCCTCCAAGTCAGAGGGAGAGGCAGCGGAGTGTGAAGAGCTGAGGAGATGTTGAATATCTGAACCAGAGGCCTTCTTCATGGCGATGAGATTCCAGAGGATCAACTCATCCTGAGTGGGACTTGGTGTTCCCTGCAGCCAAGCCAGCAAATCACTGATGGAAAATGTCTCTTCTCTCTACCTTCCTTTCTCTGCCCCGGGACAAACTCTTTGTTACAACAAACAGAATAAGAATTTAATGGAACTTTACATAAGGAAGATTATTCTGGCAGAGGTATTTAATTAATTTAACAGATATTTAAGTGCCTACCATACGCAAGTGGTTAGATGTTGGAGACACAAACACAACACGTGGTTTCTTGGTCTTTCAGTGCTTTTGTTCATTGTTCAGTCCTCTCAATCAAGTCCAACATTTAATGATCCCATTCCGGGTTTTCTTGGCAGAGGTAACTGTATTGATTTGCCATTTCCTTCTCCAATTCATTTAACAGCTGAGGAACTGAGACAAACAGGGTTAAGTGACTTATCCAAGGTCAGTATGCTCTATCCACCTAGCTGCTCCTTCCACCCCTATGGAAAATGGATTTGAGGAAGGAGAGAATGGAGGCAGGAAAATCTGCTGGGACACTGTGGTGCTCATATGGACAACAAAGGGCTATACTAGCCTGGTTGGCAGTGGGAGGAGAATTTCCTCAATGGATGCAAGAGATAACTTACAGGGGGAGTGAACAAGACTTGGCAGTCAGTGGGACGTGAGAAGGAAGAGTCAAAGATAATGGGGAAGGTTTCAGAGACTCAGTTTCTGGGAGACTCAGTCATCAGCAGCACCGTTGGCTAAAATAATGAGCTGAGAGCAAGCAGAGCAGCTCAGAACCAGGGAAGCGCAGAACTGCAGAGCTGGCAGGGGCCGTGGCGGTCACCAAAGCCAACGCTTTCCCCAAAGGACCCCCATCAAGGCAGGCCTGACAAGTGGTTATCCATCTTCTGCATGGAGGCTTCCAGCCCTCCACATTCTGCTGTGTTGGGAAGCTTTTCCCGACATCTAGTCCAACCTCTCCTAGTTCTGCCTGTGGAGCAAAGGGAAAAAAGGCGATTCCCTCTTGTATAGGACGGCCTTTTGGAAACTTGAGATAACTTTCGTGGTTTCCATAAACCTTCTCTTCCCCAGGCTAAACATGGTCAGTTCTACAATCTGTCCTCTATGGCATGGATTTAAGGCTTCCCACCACTGTGGCTGCCTTCTTTTGGACACTCTTGAGTTTGTCAACATCCTTCCTATGTGCTTTCCCTATCCCTATGCTTTCCCTAACTTGTACTTGTGAAGTGAATTCCTTGAATTCAAGAGTATAACTTAACATTTATTTTTAGGCAGCTGGTTGTTGCAGTGGATAGGACGCTAGACTTGGAGTCAGGAAGACCTGAGTTCAAATCTAGCCTTAGACACTCACTAGCTATGTGACCCTAGGCAGGTCACTTAATTCTCTGTGCCTCAGTTTCCCTACCTGTAAAATGGGGATAATAATAGCACCTACCTCTCAGGGTTATTGTAAAGATCAAATAAGATAATGTTTGTAAAGCATTTAGCACAGTGTCTGGCACATAGTAGGCACTTAAGAAATGTTTGTTTCTTTCTGGCAGTGGGAGGACAGGGTAAGAGAGAGGTTTTTGGTTCCTAGAAGGTCTGTTAGAGAATCACAATTATAAGAATAGATTTATATTAGTTTCTCTTTTTATGTACACCTGCAGCACATTTTTTGTTATGTTACTGGACTTCCAGAATAATTTTTGTTGTCAACCAATGTCCATCTATATTTTATATGAATATATATGTTTTCCTTTTGTGCTTGGCTTCTGACAGGCATTGTCCATGTATTTGGGTGGGGCACCAGCAGGGCCAGCAGGGACGGGCAAAACAGAGACCACCAAAGACCTCGCCAAAGCCTTGGGCTTGCTTTGTGTTGTAACCAATTGTGGAGAAGGCATGGATTACAAGGTAAGGAACTTTACAATCCTTTCTCTTTACCAGAGAGGGCTACAGTGACTTCCAAGGACAGTGCATTGCCCTGCATGCCCTGCTGTGGTGAAAGGAAATGGGATGTTTTAGAAAAGATTCTCTATCAAGTTTGGGCCTGGTGATCTCTGAAGTTTGTTCAAATCTGGGTGTAATTCCCTATCATTCTGCCCTTCTTTCACTACATAGATGTTTAATATGTGTTTGTTAATTAGTTAAATTAAAGAAAATGTGGTAGAGGGTGGTTTTTGTTTTTCATTTTCTGGATAGGATTCTTCCTTCAGGGTCTGTGAGTCCCTCCTGATTTGGGGCAGAAACAAAGGCAGGGCCTCAGCCGCTGGTTCCTGGTCATTTCCTGGCTTTTAAAGTCTATCGAACTCATGGGAAGGGTGAATGATGGGGAAGACGACAAGGAGCAAGTAGAACCTTGGTTCTCCCAGAGAGTCGCAAGATCCCTAGATTCGTAGTGAGGAGCTCTGTGGGGAAAAAAGGAGAAGACTGCTGAGTTGAGTCAGCGAGGTTATAGAGCTCTGGGCTTGGAGTTCAGGAAGACCTGGGCTCAAATCCTGCCTCAGTCATTTACAAGCTGCTGTTCAGTTCACCTTGGTGACCTTGGCTTCTACATCTGTAAAATGAGGGGAATGGATCAGATGACCTCTTAGGTTCCTTCTCCTTCCACATCTCTGATTCTCTGCCCCAGCATAAGCAAAGCATTGATGTGGTCTGACGTTCCTTTGGCTTCAGGCTGTTGGAAAGATTTTTTCGGGTCTGGCCCAGTGCGGAGCTTGGGGCTGTTTTGATGAGTTCAATCGCATTGATGCCTCTGTGCTCTCAGTCATCTCTTCCCAAATTCAGACCATTCGAAACGCTCTGATCCATCACCTGACAACATTTCAGGTGAGCATGATGGGTGGGCACTTGGGGTTTCCATGGGCAGAAGGAGGAAGTGACCTTTTCTTTCATCTTTCTTGGATTCCTCACTGGGATTCAGTCAGATGTTCTGCCCATACACATTCTTCCCAATCTCCAGATTTCCTAGAGATGAACTTTTAGTCTTGGCAGAACTGTTGCCAACCCTGGTGTTTACTTTCCCCAAAGGTATTGCTAAGAACTACCCTGCAGGAGGCAGGTGAGCCTGGGCCTCAGACCTGAGGGCACCACATTTCATAGCTGGGTGGAAGAGGACAGGGAGATGAACCTCCATCCTTCAATGCTTCAGCCTCATGGAGACAAGAAGGAACAAACCAGACAGTTTAGGTCTCTCTCTCCTGAGCTCAACTTTTTCTTCCCAAGCACTTGGAGGGCAGGACCTAGGGTTATATTTGTCTTGTCTCCCCAGCCCCTAGCCCAGCAACCTGCTCAAATGAGGGTGTGGTATTTTTTTGGCTGAATCGAACTGAATTCTTTGTTGTGTGGAGGGCTGACTTGTCCTCACCTTTCTGTGCTCTAGTTTGAAGGCCAAGAAATTTCCCTGGATTCTCGCATGGGCATCTTCATTACTATGAATCCTGGGTATGCTGGCCGGACAGAACTCCCGGAGTCTGTGAAGGCTTTATTCAGGCCTGTGGTTGTAATTGTGCCAGACCTCCAACAAATCTGTGAGATCATGCTGTTCTCCGAGGGATTTCTTTTGGCAAAGGTAGGAGACTATAATTACTGCAAAGTGACAGAGCCTTAGACCTTTCGCCTTCCTGCTAGGTTTTTGTAATGTCTCTTCTTCTCTTACCATTATCTCCTACAGTTACAGTTTTAAGCATTTTAACTCTCAAAGACCCCTCCCCTCCTCCCCCCAACCTCACACCCCCTGCCTTTGGTTTCTATTTATTTTGTGTCTTCAGAAAACAAGGTAAAGACCTTTTTCTCTGTTAGTTGATGACTGCGAACAAGAAGGTTCCAATGCATACCCAAGGTTCCCCCTCCCAACCACAAGACACATATTGCTTCATCATGATTGTAGGAGACCTGGCCCTGTGATTTCATTGCCTACCAATGCAAGCTGGCATCTTCTATGCACCTGGGCCATGGAGAGGCCAGGTGACTCATCGAAGGTTAAACCTCTAGCATGAATCAGAGGCAGGACAAGAAGTCACATCTTGCTGGTCTTTCACCAATAAAATGACTGGAGGTGTTGAATAGTGAACATTTTCAGTGTAATGGGGTGATGTAGGCTGGTCAAATGAGGCCCTCAGAGAGGAGTGGGGGAACAGATAGGATGACTGATGGTCTTTAAACTCAGCCCCTGATGCCAAAAGAATTCTTATCCTCATGTTGCTTCCTTGGGATTGATGTATTCCACAGGGTAAGAGCCTGTTTATCCCAGATAAATGAGCACCTTTTTGTCAAAGATTCTTCCTTTGTCCTTAGTATCAAATACTGTTGACTGATCACTCATCAGGCCATTCAGAATCAGTCTGTGTTCTGGACATCCTGGATACGAGTCTGACTTCACTTCACACAGACTCAAAGAAGCATAGAATATGTGAAGGAAGTACGAGCAGGAATGGATCTCCTCCTGTCAGTGCCCCTCTTTTTATCTGAGAGGAAACTGAGGCCCAGAGACAGGAGGCAATTTGAATTACCTGGTCAGAGAAGAAATAAGTAGCAGAAGTTAGATTCAAACCCAGGTCCTCTGAATCCATATCCAGGGCTCTTTCCATTGCACCTCATGTCTCCTTGTATCTTTTGTGCATGTGAGTGAGCCACCAGGTATTTGTAGTGTGCTGTTGATGGATCCTGTAGTTAGATCAGAGGATTTTGTAGGAGGTACATATCACAGTAGATAGAATGCTGGACCTGGAGTCAGGAAGACCTGAGTTCAAATCCAGTCTCAGATACCACCAATATATCTGTGAAAAGGGGATAATAATAGTACCTGCCCCTCAGGGTTGTTGTGAGAATCAAATGAGACAGTCTTGATAAAGTGCTTAGCATAATCACCTGGCTCATAGTAAATGTTAGCTCTTATTATTAATTCTTATCCTTGTACCTTGATTTTTTTTTTTTGTTTTAAGGACCTTGGGTCCCTTTAAGATCATCACGACAAAACAGAATTCATCCTGTTGTCTTGTTGGGATCCTGGGGAAGGGTATTTGGATCTCGTCTTTCTCAGCTGCTCTTCATGTCTACCATTCAGGCACTGGGGGTGGTAGATTGAGACTTCTTGGAACAGATTTCAATGATGATTTTGTTTTAAGACAAAGTGAACCAAAGTGTTATTTTTGACATATTTCAAACTTATTCTTCAAGGTGTAAGAGTTATATAATTATACACAATGAGGTTTTTGGGAAATTCCCCTTCCCTCCATTTGATTTTTGGTGTACTCAGCAACATTTTGTAAGGTGTTTGATTTTTCCCTCATTTCTTTTTAGCTTTGAAATAGATTCAGACAATCCTGTTTGTATACCCAAAGAGAAGTGTTGAGCTTTGCTTTGTATTTCATGTCACATAGAGGCTCTAATTTCTGCCTGGGTTTTATCTTTCATCGAGGATTTCTTTTGTCAAACAGACACTGGCCAAAAAGATGACTGTGCTGTACAAACTGTCCCGGGAGCAGCTGTCCAAACAGCACCATTATGACTTTGGACTGAGGGCTCTTAAGTCAGTGTTAGTGATGGCTGGTGAACTGAAGAGAGGGTCTTCTGAACTAAAAGAGGTAAATGTCACATCCAGTACCATTCACCACATCTTCATTTCCTAACTAAGGATAATAATAACAATAAAAAGGCAGTTAGGTGGCTCCATGGAGGGGACACTGAACCAGGAGTCAGGAAGACCTGAGTTCCTAGCCATGTGGCCCTGGGCAAGTCACTTGACCTCTGTCTGCCTCAATTCCTTTGTCTGTAAAATGGGCGTAGTAATGGTACCTACCTCCTAGTCATGTTGTGAAATAATGTGAGATAATAATTGTAAAGTGCTTGGCAAGTTTTAAAGCCCAATACCAAAGAAAGCTATTATTGTTCATCATAATAACAAAAAATAAAACTTTAAAAAAGGAAAAGGATTAAGGTAACACAAGGAATCAAGATAGTACAAAGAGCAAAATAAACACTTTGAGATCAATCAAAAACTACTGTGGAGGCTTGAGAATAAAGAAATCAGAGATGAGGGAGAAAGAGGATGTAGAAAATTTCTGGTTGTCCAGATGATTACAAAAAGTCAAAGAAAATGAAAATGCAGTATGTATGCAACAAGAAACAAATAATTTATGCTTTGTTAATATAATTAATGGCAGACCCGTTATGTCAAGGTAGATGTTGGAAACTAACTTCTTTGCAAAACTGGAAAGAAGTGAGTTTGGATAATATCCATAATTATTAGCTTGCCAGCAAAGCACTTTGGCATTTTCCTCTCAAATGCAAGACTGATTCTCCTTTCTTTTTTTAAAAACTAATTTTTAAATTGATTTTTGTTGTTGTGATTGTTGTTGTTCAGTCATTCAACTTAGTCCAACTCTTCATTGTCCCACAGACCATGCCAGGCCCTTCTATCCTCCACTATCTCCTGAAGTCCATCCATTTCCATGTTTGCTGTTTCCATGACACTATCCGTACATCTCATCCTCTGCTGTGCCCTTCTCCTTTGGCCTTCAATCTTTCCCAACATTAGAATCTTTCCAGTGAGTCCCATCTTCTCATTATGTGGTCAAAGTATTTAAGCTTCAGTATTTGACCTTCCAGTGAATAACCTGAATTAATTTCTTTAAGCATTGACTAATCTGATCTCCTTCCTGTTCAAGAGATTCTTATAAGTCTTCTTCAGCACCACATTTCAAAAGCATCAATTCTGCTGTGCTCAGCTTTCCTTATGGTCCAACTACCACAACCATATATTGCTTCTGGAAAAGTGATAGACCATGTGGACCTTTGTTGGTAAGGTGATGTCTCTGCTTTTTAGTATGTTGTCCAGATTTGCCATAGTTCTCCTTCTAAGGAGTAAGTGCCTTTTAATTTCTTGGCAACAGTCTCCATCTGTAGTGATCTGTGAGTCCAAGACTATGAAATCTGACACTACTTCCATTTCTTCTTGTATTTTCCAGGAGGTGATAGGACCAGTTGCCAAGATCTTAGTTTTTTTTATGTTAAGCTTCTAGCGAGCTTTTAATCTCTTTTCTTTCACCCTTATCAGGAGGCTTCTTCATTTTCTTCCATCAGAGTAGTACCATCTGTATATCTGAGATTGATGGTATTTCTCCTGACAATCTTAATTCTGGCTTTTGATTTGTCCAGCCTATCACTTCACATTATGTACTCTTCATATAAGTTAAATAATGTGACAATATACATACTTGTTGTATTCCTTTTCCAATCTTAAACCAATCAGTTGTTCTGTGTTCAGTTCTTACTGTTGCTTCTTGCCTTGATTACAGGCTCCTCAGGAGACAAATAAGACGATGTGGCATTCTCATCTCTTTGAGGACTAGTTACATTTTGGTGTGATTCACACAGTCAAAGGCTTTAATGTAGTCAATGAAGCAGAAATAGATGTTTTATTCTGGAACTCCCTTGCTTTCTCCATAATCCAGTGAATGTTGGCAATTTGGTCTCTAGTTCTTCTGCTTCTTTGAAAACCAGTCTGCTCTTCTGGTAATTCTCGGTTCACATGCAGAATCTGAAGCACAACGTTGCTGGCCTGTGAGATGAGAGCACTTGTTCAGTAATTTGAACATTCCTTGGCATTGCCCTTCTTTAAGAAACCAATCCTTTCCAATCCAATGACCACCGCTGAGTGCAGCACTTTAACAGCACCATCTTTGATGATTTTAAATAGCTCAGTTGAAATTCCATCACCTCCACTAGCTATATTGTTAGCAATGCTTTTTCGGGCCCACTTGACTTCATTCTCTAGGGGTCTGGCCCTAGATCCATAACCACACCATTGTTATTTTATACCACCTAAATTTCTCCCTGTGTACATACTCTTTCCTCTTCCTAGAAAGTCATTTCATATAACACATTTATTTTTATAATAAGAGGAAAAAGAAAAAAATTTGAAAAAACTCTGACAATATATGTAATATTACATACCTGTGGACCATTATTTCTATAATAGAGTGGGAGGTTTTAAAAAATTTAATTTTTTTCAGTTAAAAAAAATCTATTTTTCTTCCTCTCACTTCCCAACTGCTTCCCCCTCTTTAGTGAAAGAAAAAAAATTAAAACAAAACCTTTATAACAGATGTACCTAGTCAAACAAAATAAATTTCCTCAATGGCGAACTCCAAAAATGTGTGTCTCTACACCCTGAGTCTCTTATCTGTCATAGAGGAGGTAGGTAGCATGCTTCAGCAGTCCTTTGGAATCCTTTGCTCATGTGTTGATCAGAGTTCTTAAGCCTTTCAAAGTTATTTATTCTTATAATGTTGGTACTATTGTATAAATTATTTTCTTGGTTCAATTCACATCAGTTGATATAAACCTTCTCAAGTTTTTCTGAAACTATCCCCTTCATTATTTCTTACAGTACAATAGTATTCCATTATATTCATATGCCATAATTTTTCAGCCATTCTTTAATTGATGGACACTCCTCTTAATTTCCATTTCTTTGCAACTACAAAAATTGCTGCTATAAATATTTTTGTACAAGTGAGTCTTTTTCCTCTTTCTTTGATTTCTTTGGAGTATAGATGTAGTAGTAGTATCACTAGGTCAAAGGTTATGCACAGTTTGATAGCTTTTCAGGTTATAGTTCCAGATTGCTTTCCATAATGACTGGACCAATTCATAACTCAGCCTTACTGACATTTGTTATTTCCTTTTTTTGTAAACTTTGTTTACATCTGATGGGTGTGAGGCAGAATCTCAGAACTGCTTTAATTTGTGTTTATTTATTATGATGTAGATAATTTTTATTGATTTTTTTAATTGACAACTTGAATGTCTTCCTCAGAAAACTGCTCATTCATATCCTTTGACCACACATCAGTTGGGGAGGAGTTTGTCTTCTCATATCCTCATTTTGTAATGAAGTTTGTTTGTTTTGTTATATTCATTTTTAATTGTTTTGTGTTTTTTTCATTTACATTGTTGTACTCATTACGTACACTGTTTTCCTGGTTCTGCTTACTTCACTTTTGCATCAGTTCATGAAAGTCTTTCTATGCTTCTTTGTATTTGTCACATTTGTAATTTCACACAGTGCAACATATTCCATTTTATTCATATACCACAATTTGTTTAGCTATTCCCCAGTTGATAGACATCTGCTTTGTTTCTAGTTCTTTGCCATCACATAAAGCATTCCTACCAACTTTGGTGAACATGGCCCTTTCTTTTTATCAAAGTTCTTTTTAATTTTCCATAATTAGAATTGTTGGTTTTATCATCAGTGTTCCCCTTTATCCCTTATGTGGTCATAAACTGAACTGAACTGAAAGTGAATGCTTCCTTCCTTCCCTAATTTGTTTATAATGTCACCCTTTATCTCTAAGTAACATTTTTAAAAAAGACATCTTGTGATTTCATGTTGACCAGGATGTGGTCCTGATGAGGGCTCTCAGGGACATGAATCTGCCCAAGTTTGTGTTTGAAGATGTTCCTCTTTTCCTCGGCTTGATTTCTGACTTGTTTCCTGGGCTCGATTGTCCTCGAGTTCGCTACCCCAGTTTCAATGATGCAGTAGAACAAGTGCTAGAGGAGAATGGTTATATCGTCTTACCGATTCAGGTAAAAAGCAGGTGGGGAACAGATGGATAGTTCTTTCGGAAGTCTGAAGTCCTTCACCTCTTTCCCATAGCTCTTCTTTTGGAAAATAGTAGATAAGAATATTCCTTTTTTTTAGAGATTGATTTATGATGGAGAGTCTTATTTATTTAAAATTAATGTTATAATTATAAGCTTGAGAGATGTTTTTTAACTGGCTGACAATATATATCTTATAGGTGGATAAAGTGGTTCAAATGTATGAGACCATGTTAACCCGCCATACCACTATGGTGGTTGGACCTACCAGAGGTGGCAAGACAGTTGTCATCAACACTTTATGTCAGGCCCAGACAAAGTGAGTATGGAAGCACATGTAATAGTTGGCAGGATTGTCATACTTTGCCTCAGTTTTTATTTTCCTGGAATTGTAAAAGAATCACTTTTTGTAAGTAGATTATTTTTGGTTCATATTCTTTTGTGGAATGATTTAGTCAGCACATTTTAGGATGTAAAATAGTGATGATCTTGAACATTTGACTGAGGTTCAATTTCTGTCTGTAACATGAGAATCATAACACCTCTGCTAACCTCATGGGGGTATTTTAAGGGTAATAATTAAATTCAGATTTGCCCTTTGGCCAGATTATTCCCAGAAAGCAAGGTAGGCATATTGGGATGAGTTGAGGATGGAGTTGGGCATGTGTTTTGATCAGTTGTATATGGTAGGCTAATGACCAGAAGAACTCATACATTTTCCAAAGGGTCTTTTACTACCAGTGATTAATTTAGGTTAAGGAAGGACAAAAACTTTAATGCTTTGAGATTTTCAGAAAATCATAAATCTGAGTTACTAATATTATTATTTCTGAGAGGGATGGGAGTTTTATTTTTTGATATCTTATTTCACTCATAAGTGAATTGTTAATCTGATCTGCATATATATGTATATATATTTGTTCTGCTACAAATATTAATATATATGTGTATGTGTGTAAACATATTATATGTACATACACATATATTAATATATACATACACACACATGCACATATATATTAATATGTATGGCAGAACAAATAAATACTATAAAAGAAGATTGAATAGAGAACTTGGCATGGAGTCAGGCAGACATCCAATTTGACCTCAGACCTCTCTGGGCCTCTGTTTCCTTATCTGTAAAATGAGGGGGTTAGACTCAGTGATTTCTAAGGTCTTTTCAAATTCTTTAATACCTTGTGGTTCTATTCTTTGTGGTTATCATCCCTAACAAGTAATCCTTAGCAGGCATAGCAATTAAGATAGATAAAGCATTTATTTTAAAATGTTTTATTTTTAAATCCAATTATTTTTAGGTCTGCATTCTTTCTTTTCCACCTCCCCCCACCCACTGAAAAAGCAAGAAAAATAAAACTCAAGTGTAATGAAGCAAAATAAATTCCCACATTGGCCATGATAAAAAAAGTCTCAAATCAGCACCAATAATGCATTGATGCACTTATTTTACCATAGCCCCTCCAAGCATCTGTAATTTTCTTTTTTTAGTCAACTTGCCAATCTTCTGGGATGAAACTCCAAGTTGTTCTAACATATGATTTTCTAATTAATAGTGATTTAGAGCATTTTTCCTCTTGTGGCTATTGATAGCTTAGATTTCTTCCCTGTGAAACTGACTATTCATATACTTTGACCATTTATTAACCAGGAGAATGGCTCTTTTTGTGTAAATCTGAATCTGTTCTCTTTATATAGCAGAATGAGATCTTTATCAGAGAAACTTGTTGCAAAGATTTTCCCAACTTGTACCTGTTTCTCTCTTAATTTTACCTGCATTGATTTTGTTTATGCAAAACCTTTTTAATTTTATGTAATCAAAACTGTACATTTTGCCTTCTTTGGTCCTTTCTATTTTGGTCATGAACTCTTACCCTATCCATAAATCTGGCAGATAATTTCTTCCCTGATTCCCTAATTTGTTGATGATATGAGAGCCTTATGAAGGGTCAGGCATGTAGAGTTCTGAAGTTAGTTTTTCCTTAGCTGGTGTTGCATTTTCAACCTTGGGCTGCAGATCTGAATCTAAACACCCAGTTTAGGTACAGCTCTCTGGTTTTCCTCTTTGATTTCAATGGCTTAACATATCAGGTGTTTTTAAATTAGGCTTGGCTTAGTGACGAAGATCTACATACTAAACCCCAAGGCAATGAGTGTGATAGAATTATATGGCATTTTGGATCCTACCACCCGAGATTGGACAGATGGAGTGTTGTCAAACATCTTCAGGGAGACCAATAAGCCAACTGACAAGAAAGAGAGAAAGTAAGTGTTCTCAGAAATCATGAAGAGTTTAGTCAGTTAACAGGAAACAGTTAACAGGTTTCACTAATGGCTTGGGTGAAGAAAGTTTATCATTGTGATTATTAAGCAGACAGACGTCAGGATATACAGGTCAAGAGTATGATTAAGAATTACTTTGTGGCAAAATGAGGTCAGGAAAGATTCCAATTTTATATTTTAGCTCAAAATCTGTTATAACAAATCCCCAGAATAATTCCAAAACTACATCACAAAAGTCACTTTCCTCACTCTGAAGGCTGGCTTTCATTATTATTTCAAATGATATTTGATAGAACAAAGTTCCAGTATAACAGAGTGATTGGGAAAGGATCTGTGGGTGGATATAACCCATATGTTACTTTGCCTTACTTGTTGAAACAGCTAATGTACAATTTGTTTTGTGATGCTATAATGCCCAAAGTTATTTAAGTGTATTGGGAGAGAGACTGCTGACTTTAGAATCCAGGAGCTTATTTTGCTATTTATTTTCTGTGTGACATTGGTAAGGCACCAACTCTCTCTGGGCCTCAAGTCCTCTCTGTGAAATGAGGGGATTGAACAAGATGGATTCTAAGGCCCCTTTCACCTCTAAATCCTATGATCCTATGACATGAAGTCAGGACAGAATCCTACAATTTCAGGGTTGGGAGAAACCTCAGAGAACATCTGTTCCAACCTGTAACTTAACACAATCCCTCTCTACATGTTTGACAAGTGGTCATCCATCATTTACTTGAAGGGTTCCCCTTCCCCCATTGAGGGGGACTCATCACCACCCAATTCCCCATCCCTTCTGAGGTGGGCCATTCCACTTTGGAACAGCTCTAACCATTAGGAAGCTTTGGGTGCTCCTTTCTCTCATCTCTCAAGCCACTCCCATGACCAGGGTGTATGCTCCTTCTTGGAGCTCACCAGTGAGAGGCAGGTGACTAATTCACTAGCTGGGGAAGTGAGCCACCCTTATGGCTAGCGATTCGTCTTTTACCTCCTTTATACAGATACATTTTATTTGACGGTGATGTGGATGCTCTCTGGGTAGAAAACATGAATTCTGTGATGGATGACAACAAACTATTGACTTTAGCCAATGGAGAGCGCATCCGCCTTCAGGCTCATTGTTCTCTGCTGTTTGAGGTAAGTAGCAATGAAGTCACTCTGGGCTAAATTTTAGTGCAGTGGCTAATTGGGACACCTATCATTTGTTATATTGAGTGTTTGTCAAAGGTACTTTTTGATACTTGCATGTTGTTGATAATTTTTGTGCAGACTCTACCTGGGATTCATTGCTTAGGACAGGAGCTCTTAACCCTTTTTGTGTCATGAGGCTTCAAGGAGGAGATGAAATCTTGGGAAGCTTGACACATCTTGGAATAATGCTTTTAAATGCATAAAATAAAATACAGAGGATTATGAGGAAAAATCATTTTCATTGAAATATATTTACTAAAATGAGTTAGAAACCCTAACTTCAGGTTAAGAATCCTGGTATAGGGAACTCCCAGGTGAGAAAGCTCACTCCCTGACCAAGGCAGGTCAGCCTTCTTTGCAGCTTAGAGCTGCTTAAGGCACTGAGAGTTTAAAGTGACTTGCCCAAGGTCATAAAGTCAGTATGTGATAGAGGCAGCACTGGAACCCAAGTTTTCTGATTACAAGGCTGGTTCTCTATCAGTTATGCCACACTG
The DNA here is from genome assembly GCF_028372415.1 of Notamacropus eugenii. Lineage (NCBI taxonomy): Eukaryota > Metazoa > Chordata > Mammalia > Diprotodontia > Macropodidae > Notamacropus > Notamacropus eugenii. The sequence continues at coordinate 39,136,039 of NC_092875.1, forward strand.
CCTCTGACATCAGAAGCTTGTATGTTAATTTTATTGATGCAGTTCAACTTTTAAGAATATTTTCCTATCAAAGTCAAAAGCTCTTGACCCTCTGACCACAAATCTAAGGCTTTTGTGATGCATAAAAAGTTTGAGAGACATAATTTCTGAGTAATAAATCATTTTTATTAATTATGGCTAATGAATAATGAATAAAAGGGTGGTTATTTGGCTGTCTCTTGTAAACCAAAGACCCCTCATGGGAACTTCTTGATGCTTATATGCCCTCCAAAGAGTGGGTATTTCTGATAGGCAGCTATCAGCTCTGATTGGTTAACAATGGGAAAATGAATATTACAAGAGTAGGGCTTATTCTAATGTGGGGTAGGGTGGGGGGACCATGACTTTGATCATTCAGTCTTAGACAAAAAGATTTATCTCTACCTAGGCCAACCCTGCCTAGTGCAGTCTAGACAAAGGGGGTCTACCCCACTCAGACCTGTCTGGCTAGAACACCTAGATTAAAATCTCTTTAATTTTGATTCAACCTAAACTTTCCTGGTTGTGTGAGTCTTGCCCAAGATTTCATCTCATCATCAACGTTGCCCTTCAGACAACTAAGCTTTGACCTAATCTCAAAATGAGGAAATAGGAAGAGTAAAAATCCTGGATCTTCCCAATAGTGATTGATTATTAATGTGAAAGAAATAATTATTTCTTCACCTTCTCCAAAGATATATCAGTAAGTAGGATTGTTGAAGGCCGGAATGTCTTTACATTTTATCTTTGTACCTTCACCATGAGGCCCTGGCCATGGTGAATGCTTGTTCCATTGGTGCTTGTTGGACTGGACTCGATTGGTCTGCGGTCTTCAATACTGGCTCGTGACTCCTTGCTTTTGTGTTTGTCTTTCTTTGAGGCCTGATGAAATGAAAGTTGTGTGACCATCAAAGAAGGTCCCTGGGTCCTGGAAGTTAGTGGGTAGCACATTGTCTTGGCATGATGTCTGGACCAACGTCCATGATGAATCAGTGTCTATTTAATTGCATTAAGTTAGTAAATGAGTTCATCTGAAACTGAAAAGCATTTGCACATGAGATGATGCTAGTCAGATTTCTGGGTCTCCAGACATTCCACAGGCAACATCCACCTTGATTGTTCTATGAACACCGTGTAACAGATTTCTTTTCCTTCCTTCCTTCCTTCCTTCCTTCCTTCCTTCCTTCCTTCCTTCCTTCCTTCCTTCCTTCCTTCCTTCATTTGTTTCTTTCTCCAGGTTGGGGACTTACAGTATGCTTCCCCTGCCACTGTTTCCCGATGTGGGATGGTTTATGTTGATCCTAAAAATCTGAAATACGAGCCTTTCTGGATGATGTGGGTTAACCAGATCAACAGCAAGGTAAGCGTTATTTCTAAATGAGAGTGAAACAACTGAGCAGAACTCACAACTGGGTTGAACTCTAGTATCCAAAAAGTGCTGGCAAAGGATGGATATCACTTGGAATGCCTCAGGGCTGTGTCTTGGACCCCATATTATGTGATGGTTTCACCAATAACTTGGGTGAAGATAGTTTATCACTGTGATTATTAAGCAGACAGACATAGAGGCATCATAGCAGACAGAAAGTTGGCCTTGAAGACAATAAGACCTGGATTTGAGTCCCATCTCTGACCCATCCTAGTTATGTGACTTTAGATAAGTTCATTAATCTCTCAGTTTTCTGGGCATCTCTCTGACTGAGATGCATTTCAGAGAAAGATCCACATTGGGAGAGGGAGTTTCCTCATCTCAGAAGTACCCATACGTGAAACTCTCCCACCTCCAAGCCTTTGAACTGGCTGTCCCCTCTGCCTAGAATGCTCTGTCCCCTTATTTCTGCCTCTTAGTTTTTCTGGCTTTCTTCAAGATTCAGTTCAAATCCCATGTTCTTCAGGAGGCCTTTTTTTGGCTCTTCTAGCCACTAATATCTTCCCCTTTCAGATGACCTTCCATTGACTCTGTATATATCTTATCCATATCTATTTATTTACATGTTGACTCCCCTATCAGAATATGAGCCCATGGAAAGCAGGGACTACCTTTGCCTTTCTTTAAATTCCCTGTGCTTGGCATATAGTTTTTATTTGTCCTTCATTCTCAAAGAGGACCATGAGATCGTGAAGGTGCTGCCGTGACTTATACAAGTGACTTGGATTGAAGTGAGGCAGGGCTGTGCAAAGTCATCAGCCTCACTCTCTCCTCCAGAGCTACCTGGCTCCAGTGGCCAGATATAGATCAAGATGATTGAAGATTACCCTGGATACAGTGGGAAACCTTGACTAAATGTCTGTTGACTGACTGACTACACCAATAAAATCATGGGTCCAGAATCCATCTCTATTCCTTATTAAGCAAACACATTACTGTAGTTATTAGGTATAATATAGGATCATTATTTGCTATATGATGCTTTAATAAAGTAGTTTCATCTCTGATGTCTCATTAAATCCTCACAACTCTTCTAGTAAGTAGGGAAGGTCTTCTTATCCCCAATTTCTTGATGAAGAAGCTGATGATAAGAATGGTCCTAGATCTCAGAAGTACTGTGTCAAAGCCAGGACTTGAATGGAGGAATTTCTGTTCCATATTTTATATTTCCTTCAATGAAATCCTCTTGTTTCTTTGTTGTAAACAGCACATGAGTTCTTAGCCTTTTTTGTGTCCTGGACCCCTTGGGCAGTCTAGTGAGGTCTATGGACTCCTCCCCAGAATGATGGATTTAAATGCATAATATAAAATACACAGACTTACAAGGGCAACCAATTATACTGAGATGGAGTTATCATGTTAATAGAAAAGCTCACAGATCTGAGGCTAAAAGCCCCTGGCTGACAGGGTTTTTTACATACAAAGTATAGTTACCAAAGAAAATATTTTCAAATATTTGCAGTCATCACTCGGAATCAGGATTGGATTCCTACCATAACTGACTTACCCAAAATAGGAGTGCCTTTGAATCCATGCCTCAGTGATGCATAATAGTGCCCTTGTGAGAAGAAGGTCCTTCCACTGATCCACAGTAGCCCTGCCCCCTCCTCAAAGCCTTACAATTTGCCCACTACTCTGATTTCACTCTGATCCGGGAGAAGTGACTTCCACCTGTCTTTTGGTCATTAAAAAATAATAATAATAGCACCTTTATTACCTGGTGTTCCCTTGAGGCAGCAGCCCTTGGTGACATGTTGGAACGGTGTTCTCTTCCAGCAAGAGCAGAAGGACCTACAGCACCTCTTCCAGAAGTACGTCCCCTACCTCATTGACATGATTGTGGAGGGGATACTTGATGGCAGGCAAGGAGAGAAGCTCAAGACCATAGTGCCTCAGACAGACCTAAATATGGTAAGAGAGTGTCACTCTTCCTTATCCTCCCCATCATCACCAATAGTCAGCTGCCTGTGTGCAGGGAGGGTGCTGTCCTGGTTCTGGGAGAAATAAGGAATGGGGCTAAGGTATAGTGAAAGCCCTATAGGAGAGGGAGAAGACACTCACTATGAAAGGATCCATACAGTTAGCTCATTACCAACCAGAGGGAGCAGAGAAGTTTTGCTAAGGGATTTAGACTTTTGCTTAGTCTTTATAAGATAGGGAGGAGGTGAATGGGCAGCTAGGTGGTGCAGTGGATAGAATGCCAGGTCAGGAAATTCATCTTCAGATGCTTACTAGCTGTGTGACCCTGGGCAAGTCACTTAACCCTTTTTGCTTCGGCTTCCTCATCTGTCAAATGATCCGGAGAAAGAAATGGCAAACACTCCAGTATCTTTGCCAAGAAAACCCCGAATAGGTTCGTGGAGAGTCAGACACTAACTGAAAATGACTCAACAACAAATCTCAGAGAGAAAGCTTTAGTAACTAGGGTTGAGGAGGACAAGCAAAAGTGTCCTGCAGAAGGTGGAGTATGAGGGGATACTCAAAGGAATGCGGAGGTGAAGAGGGAGAGCATTCTGGGCATAAGGAGCAGTCAGTGTTAATCCATGGGGATAGATGTTATGGAGTGTCCTGAATGAGGAATAGCGAGTAGACCAGTGTGACGGGACCACAGAGTACATCAAGGGAAGTGGAGTACAAGCAGACTGGAAGGGTAGGAAAGGCCCAGATTGGACCTGGAGTTAATAGGGAGCCATTAGAATTTACTGAGTAGGGAAGGTGACAGGATCACACTTTCACTTTAGGAAAATCACTTTTTTAGCTGAATGGAGGATGAACGGTTGTGGGAAGACACCTGAGGCTATTGTAGTAGTTTAGGCAAGAGGGGATAAGAGAATGTACAAGGGACTCATGGCTGTAGAGCAAAGAGAAGGGGACATATGTAGGATGGCGTAAAGTAAAAATGATGGTATTTGACAAGAGATTGGCTATGTGGGCCAGGTACGAGTGAACAGAAGTCAAGGAGAATAATTATAATGATAAGGGCGTTTATATTGTACTTTAAGGCTAGCAAAGCACTTTACAAGTATGATGTTATCCTCACAACAACTTGGGAGGGAGGTGCTGTTACTATCCCCATTTTACAGAGGAGGAAAGTGAAACAGATACAGGCTAAGTGATTACACCCAGGATCACACAACCATTATGTGTCTAAGGTAGATTTGAACTCAGGTCTTGCTGACTCCAGGCCCAGTGCACCATCTAATGTGCCACCTAGTGGTCTCTCTACCACATAGCTGCCCAGCTAGGGCGGCTAGCACTAGTGCAGTAGTCAGGAGGATCTGAGTTCAAATCTCACCTCAGATACTTGACACTCACTAGCTGTGTGACCTTGGGCAAGTCACTTAACCCCAGTTGCCTCCTTCTGGGTCATCTCCAGTCATCCTGATGAATGTCTGGTCACTGGATTCAGATGGCTCTGGAGAAATGAGGCTGGTGACCTGCACAGCCCTCCCTCACTCAAAGCAAAGTCAAGTGCAAGTCATGTCATCATTTCTCTGATGGCATGGTCTTCTTTGGCAACAAAGGATGAACACATGCCCAGCTAGGAAAACACTGAAGATAACACTGAGTTTGTGCACCTATGTGACTGGGAAGATCATGGCACCCTAAACAGTAGGAGAGAAATTGGGAAGGAAAGACAATTTTGGGGCATGATAATGAGTTCTGTTTTGGCCAAGTTTAGTTTGAGATGCCTATGGGAGATCCAGTTTGAGATGCCCAAGAGGCAGTTGGTAACATGAGACTAGCATTCTAGAGAGATCTATTAATCTGGGAATCATTGTCATTGAGCCCATGGGAGCTGATGGGATCACCGATGGGGCCAGGACAGAGCCTCAGGGGACAGGCTTAGCGGATGGAACCTGGACAGAAGAACTTTTAGAGTCATAGAGTGATCAGTGGATGGAGAGCAGGAGATCCAGGAAAGAACATGTCATGCAGTCCTAGAGAGGAGACACTATCCAGAAGGAGAGGGTTATGAACAGTCAAAGGTGGCAGCCAGCAGGAAAGTTGGTGACCACTCCCTGGATGGCCAAGATGCCAAGATGCCTAACTGGCCTCTCTGCCTCAGCTCTTCCTTCTCTGATCCATCTTCCACATAGTGGCCAAAATGATCTTTCTAAAACATAGGTCTGAGCATGTCCCTCCCTTCCCCCCAAACCTCAAGTGGTTCCCTGTTTTCTGTAGGTTCAATGACAAACTCTTCTGCTTGGCATTCAAAGCCCTTCAGAATTTGGATCCAACCTATCTTTTGATCCTTATTATACATTATTCCTTTTCATGCTTTCTAAGGTCTAGATACACTGTTATTCTCCATACACATAACCCTTCATCTCCCATCTTCATCTCTGCACTGGCTGTCTCCCATACCTCCCATACCTCTCCTTCCTTACCTCCATCTCTTAGAATCCCTCGCTTCTCATCCATCTCTTCCAAGAGGCCTTTCCTGATCTTCCACCCACTAGTGTTTTCCTCTTCAAATGACCGTGTATATATTTTTATTTACTCAAGATAAGTGTGAGCCATTTCCCTCAATAGAATGTGAGCCCCTTAGGTCAGAGGTGACTTTTCTTCTGTCTCCTTAGCATAGTGATTGTCCAATTACAGATCCTTCCTGAGCTTAATGATTGCTTGCTTTCTTGATGTGTGGTTGGAGATAATCACCTGGGCCTAGAATTCTGAACCATGCGCTTTCACTTATTCTTTACACTAGGTGACTCAGCTAACCAAGATGTTGGATGCCTTGCTCGAGACAGAAATAGAAGAATCTGACCTCTTGGAATGCTACTTCTTGGAGGCTCTCTACTGCTCCTTGGGGGCCTCCCTCTTGGATGATGGCAGACTGAAATTTGATGAATGCGTTAAACGAGTTTCCTCCATGTCAACAGTAGAGGATGAGGAAGTCTGGGCCAGACCTGGTGAACTGCCAGGTTGGTGCTGTCTGGTTTGTCCCATTCTCCTCTATGTGGCATTGATATTATTTGTGGCATGGTGGGTAGAGGTCTACAGTCTCGGAGTCAGGGGAACTCCGGCTGCTAACATACACTAACTGGGAGACCCAAGGCACTTACCGCTTAATCTTTCAGTGCCTGAGGTTCTGCTTGAAGACTGTGAATCCCAGAACGGTTGGCAGTCTGGATCAGGGAGTATCCTCACACTGATGAAATCACAGATCTGGAACAAAGGAAAATAATTTGTTTGACTGTGGGCTGTGTAAATGTAATACATTCCCAGTGAAATCAAATCCCTTCATTTTACATGATTGACTGATCAACTGACTTGGTCTTCAGCAGCTATTTGAACTTCTCATATTCCTGTTGACTTTGGAATATTTCTTCTTCATCCTTTCCTAGCTGTGTCTTTGAGTTCCACAGTAACTTTCTTCTGGGTAGCTAGCCATAGTTTTTTCTTCTTTTTTATAAATCAGTTTTTATTGACAATCTTTTGTTTGTTTTTTACAATACCAAGATTTCCTAGCATATGATTCTTTGCATAGCATTTTCAAAGTAGAGCTTTGTAGGAAAAATCTGCAGGAAACCACTGGAACCATTGCATCAAGAATTTTCATTCTACCCATGAAAAAGATGTCTCATCTGAGTGCTGCTACTCATTGAGGTGTATATTTTTTTTTCTGGAAGATTTGAACTTGTATATCTACTTAGAATGGGGTCTTAGAACCTCTCTGTCTTCATTCAGAGACCTATGATTTCCTTGTTTAGGACCTTGTGGTAGAAATTCTTTTTACTGATGAAGATTTGCAACTTGTCTGGCACTTTTGAAATCGAAAGTGATTTTAAGATGATCTTAAGGTGGTTTGTGAAAATGGATAATTTTTGGCAACTGTATTTGACTTCATTTCCTCGCTTGAATTTCAGTGCGTTATAGCTGTACCATATGCTATTTGTTTCAGGTCAGCTTCCAACACTGTATGACTTTCATTTTGATGGCAAACAGAAGAGATGGCTCCCATGGAATAGATTGGTCCCTGAGTATATTCATAACCCAGAAAAGAAATTTATTGACATCCTGGGTAAGTGAGAATAAAATTAGCATGGGAATATTTAATTATTCTGTTTAATATGGGAGAAAAAAGCATCCTTGTGAACTGCTTTCAGAGGTTTGGCCAACAGAAATTGTGGTGAGTATGATTTAGTATTGAATCCCAAATGGTTGTCACTTTGTTTTGGAGGCAATTGGGGTTAAGTGATTTGCCCAGGGTCACATAGCTAGTAAGTGTCTGAGACTGGATTTGAGTTCAGGTTTTCCTGATTCCAAGTCCAGTGCTCTATCTTTGGTGCCACCTTGCTGCCCTTGGCTAGCACTTCTTAATAAAGGACAAATTCTTTGATGCAGTGGTGGCTTTGTGCCCTATGTTTGTCAGCCAGGTACCATCATTCTCAGCACCATAGGAGGAGGGATAAAACAGACAAAGAAGATGGTGGTGGTAGGGTTTCCCTGGTCAGCCTCTCTTATATCTCTTGGTTCTTGCCATTTTTGACAAGTGTAGGAACTATGGTTCCACTGTGCTGTCCAGTGATAATGGAAACAAATGGAGTAAACCACAAAGAGAGATCACAAGTCTCCAGAATTGGTTTCTTTAGTGGTGCCCTGTGTAACTCTCTTTATGGAATAGTTGTTTTCCTAAGAACTGTGCAAGTCAAATTTTTAAATTGAACCAGAGATTATTTTTAATGCCAGCATTAAAAAGGCAGCAACAAGGTATGGAATGCCAGGGTCTTCAAAGCACTGAAATGAATTGTGACCCTGAGGGCAATGGAGAGGCACATTGTGGAGGGTGTGAGGGCAGGCTGTTGAAGAACAGGAGGGAATGATGGGACAAGGAGATGGAGGAGAGAAAGAGAAAAGGGGCTGGCCACACAGTGAGGGTGAGGGATGTCTTATGGACAGCCAGAATGCCATGCTGGCATCTTTAGGATGTCTAGAGAAGTTGAGAAAGCTCTTCAGCATATTAGATTTGAACCAATGGGAGGACATGGACAGGAATTCAACAAAATGGGTGGGTATGTATTGGCTATGATCTGTATCATTGGAGGAAAATACTAACATTGATGAAACCATATCCATTTGGGAATTTGGACTGTAGGACCAAGGCACTATTGCTATTTATTTGGAGGAAAACAGAATACTTTTATGGGGCAAATAATCATGCCTCAAATTGTTCTGTTTTATAAATTTGAATTTCAGTATGTTCTGCCTTTGGAAAGTACATCTGAATTCTCAGTTATCAACCAGGACTAAAATCTGAGTATCTTAATGCAATTGAAAACGATCAGTTCTAGAACTTATTAGAGCCCAGAGTCCAAGTTATACAACTGAATTAGAGGAGGTTGTCAAGGTCTTTTGTTCCCCAGTCACCTCTGGGTTGCAGATGTTTGATCCATTACATTTTAAGTGAATTCTTCAATGTTTCCTAGTTCACACAGTGGATACCACCCGTACAACCTGGTTGCTGGAACAAATGGTTAAAATTAAGCACCCTGTTATTTTTGTGGGTGAATCTGGTACCTCAAAGACAGCCACTACTCAGAACTTCCTAAAGAATCTGAACCAAGACCTCAATGTAAGTCTTTGTGTTTAATTAATAACAACCAATATTTCTCTAGCTCTTTAATATTTGTAAGAAAAAGAGGCTTTGCAACAAATTTAACTCATTTGATCACCTATTAGCTCATTAATCTATTATTTCTAATTCTTTTATACATGCTGCCTTTTCTTTCCCTATAAAGTACGCAAACTATCCCTTTTGTAAGTCTTTGCCTCTCTACACTTCTATATGTGTCTTCTCTGCTGCTTTTTTGCACAGTATTGAATTCCCTGGGAGGAAGTCCCAGAACTGTGCTGACTGAACCAAATACAAAGTGATATTATCTAAATGTCCCTGCTGTTTGCCTTTCCTCTTATTCCTCCCTGACTGCCTTTTTGTCACACTCACCGTAGAAATCATCCCAAGCCTTCTCTTTTCTTCTTAAGCCACCTATACTTTGGCTCCTCTGCCTCTTAGCAGAGGACTTCGCCTCTTTATTGAGGCAGCCCTTTTTTTTTTTTTACCTATCTGAGAATAGGTCTGCGGTAGGAGGTAAAGCCTAAAGAGAAAAAAAAAGTACTCCCTTCTCCCTGGTTTGGAATGTAGGAGTTGCTGCCCAGGTACAGCCATACTCACTTTTGCCAAACACCAACAAAATTGGTAGTGTACCCAGTAAGCATGGCTGTGAGACTTCTTTCAGTTCTGTTCAGCTTCTTGCGAATAGGAGCAGAAAAGGTGGAAAATGGAAATAATTCTGGGCTGGACCTGAGAAAGTTCTTAAAGGTGGGAGGACTGGTGGTCATGAAGAGGATAAAAATTAGGTTTAGCCAGTGTGGAAGCATAGAGCAAGGTAGAATGAGAGGAGGTTATGGCCACATGCAGGAGGGGCAGAGTCTGCCATGTTCAGTGCTCATGGATACTGGTAATCTTGTAAAAATATGCATAGGCTGAGAAGTGATCTTGACTCTTCCAAGTCTCTTTTCGTTAAAAGTACAACCGACTGATTTGTTTTTATCTTTGTCTCCTTAGTGGCTACCACAGTTCCTCTTGCATAGTAGGTACTTAATAAATGTTTTTGAATTGAATTGAATTGACTGTGCTGCTTCCAAGGCTCATATGCAGAAACTGGCTTACTTGAAAATTGGCAGACAAGACTTGCCTCCTTCAGGGAAAAGGCATGTCTCATACCTAAAAGCACCACGAATTTGATTCAATAAACATTTTCAGTGAGTTGAAAAAGGTTTAAGTTTGAAAATTGTTAAATTAATAAAACAGATGATGGAAACTCTTATGCCCACTTTTGTGGTTGACTATTGGAGCAACATTTTACCACTCAAGATAGTTAGCTTCCTCTCTCTGACACCATCTCCAATTCAGATTGTGCTTATCGTGAACTTCTCCTCCCGTACCACATCCATGGATATTCAAAGGAATTTGGAGGCAAATGTTGAGAAGAGAACCAAAGATACTTATGGACCACCCATGGGGAAACGTCTCCTGGTATTCATGGATGATATGAACATGCCCAAGGTAACTGAAGGCTTTCACTGAAAACATGCCAGTAGCCTTCAGGAAGTGTGTATTCCTATTTGATAGCGTCAGAGGGGTTACTGGGTTGGTTTTTTGGTAATCTCTCTCCCTGTATATTCTGTTGTTTACTTTCTTAAAGAAGAATAGCGGTCAAATTGAATAACGATATGTTAGTAAGTGAATACAAACTCTTCTGCTTCTTGAAATAGCAATTCACTGCCTTTCCTTCCTGCATGAATATAAGGACAGTTCCTACCCCCTTGGACCTGCAAGTTCCTAACTGACCCATCTAAGGAGGGGGAT